>NC_090939.1:281330294-281955294 GCF_040938575.1 Ambystoma mexicanum
GAAGACCAGCGGTTGGAGGCCCATCCCGGACCTTCGCCGTCTGAACAAGTACATAAAGTATCTACATTTTTGGATGGTGACTCTTCAGCACGTGCTAGGACAGCTGGAAGAGGGGTATTTTCTATCGTTGCAGTACTTGGAAGATGCCTATTTTCACATCCCCATACACAGGGGCCACCGCAAGTTGCTAAGCTTCATGGCTCAAGGGCAACATTACCAGTTCAAGGCCCTTCCCTTCAGATTGAAATCAGTGGCAAGAATTTCACCAAGTGCCTGGCGCCGGTGGCGGCGCAGCTGCGTCTACGAGGGATCCATGTGTACCCTTACCTGGATGACTGGCTCATCCGGGCAAGCTCAAAGGACATAGTCGTCAAACACACGGTGAGGTCCGTCAAACTCCTGATGGATCTGTGGTTCTCTGTGAACTATGCAAAGTACTGCTTGATTCCATCGCTGGACGTGTGGTTTCTTGGATCCCGACCCAACACCGTGTCGTGCCTGGTGTCTGTCAGAGGAGAGGATAACGGCCATCTTGTGCAAGGTTCTACGGCTGTTGGCTCCTTAAGATCGAGAGGGTGAGGTCCATCAAGTCCCTGCCCATCATGAATATACCTCACTTGGCTGTGCAGACTACAGATACTTCCGCTGCAGGAATTCCTTGACGCCCGTTGGATTCAAGTGTCGGGAAGCTTCGAGGACCAGATCACACCCGACAAGAGTTTACGTCGAGCGATGCACCGGTGGGGAGTGCGCTCGCATCTGTCCGCAGGCGTGGATTTCCAGACCACACCTCATCAGGAGACGGTCACGACGGATGCCTCCTTGGAAGGATGGGGCGCGCACACCGGAAGTCTTCATGCAAGAGGCCTGTGGCTTCCGGAGGAGAAGACGTTCCACATTGTGTTGGAGCTGCGTGCGGTGTTGGGCCCTCAAGTCCTTCCTTCCGTTCCTCAAGGGCAAGGTGGTACGGGGCTTCACGGACAACACCACCACAAAATTCTACATCAGGAAGCAGGGCGAACCAGATCCCCGGCGCTCTCCAAAGAGGCGCAGGACCTTTGCGTTCCCTCCGTTGCCGTTGCTTCTTCGATTAGTCAATCAACTCAGACGGTCCCGGTGCAGGATGATCCTCGTCGCACTGGTGTGGCGCAGACCGATATGGTACCCGGACCTTCTGGATATGTCAGCGTCCCCTCCAGTCAAGCTTCCAGCGGTCACATATCTTCTCGCCAGGGAAGGAGGTGCGATTCTGTACCATGAACCAGGATCGTGAACCTGAAGGCCTGGCTCCTGCAGCACTAGAGTTTGGGGGTATGATCTCCCAGCAGATTGTAAGGATGTGCTCGCCAAGGCCAGAGCTTCATCTACTGAAATGCTACCTGCACAAGTGGAAGAGGTTTGCCGTCCTCAAAAGATTAACCCTGTACGAGTCACTGCTCCGCAGGTGCTTCTGTATTTGTTGTCGTTGGCCAAGCTAGGGCTGGCCCATTCTTCCATCAAGGTTCATCTGGCGGCTATCTCCTGCTACACCTGATCTCCTGGACGATCATCCTTATGGTTGCATCGATTGGTCAAGGAGTTTGTCAAAGGACTATTTCGCTCGTTCCCGCGGGTGAAGGCTCCGGCCCCGGTATGGGAGCTCAATGTGGTGCTTACTAGGCTCATGGGTCCTTCGTTCGAGCCTATGCATTCAGTGCCACTGAAATTGTTGTCGTGAAAAACAGCTTTTCTTGTGGCCATCACCTCCGCAGGACGAGTGTGAGAGATCCAGGCACTCTCTTGTAAGCCTCCTTATTTGACATTCCACGAGACGAGGGTAGTGCTACTGACGCACTCCACCTTCATGCCCAATGTGCCGTTGGACTTTTATCTCAATGAGCCCTTGGTGTTACCTGTGTTCTTCCCGGCACCTTTGTTGCCCGCTGAGAGGACTTTGCATGCGCTGGATGTGGCTAGAGCGCTGAAGTTCTATGTGGACCGCACAAAGTTTCCGGAAGATGTCGCAACTTTTTGTGTACTTTGGCCCTGTGAACCAAGGGACTGACCTATCCAAGGCTTCCATTTCCTGGTGGCTCTCCGGCTGCATCACCCATTGTCACCGGTTGGCAAACCAACGGTTGCCTGGCCGTCCGAGAGCCCATTCTACCAGAGCGATTGCTGCAACTGCAGTGTTCCTGTCTGGCGTGCCCCTGCTTGACATATGCAGGGCTGCTACGTGGAGGTCGACGCACACCTTCACAAAGTTCTAATGTGTCGACGGGGATTCCAGGGAGGAGTCCCGAGTCTGCCAAGCAGTGATGCACGTCCTGTTTGATTGAAGGTGAGCCTAGTGAGGAGGTAAGAGATGCTTAATGTTGAGCCTTGCCACCTCCCATGGTTGTACATGTGTGTACTGCTATGTATTCTTTATTCATAAGCATGTGAATCCATGCCAGACTCCCATGCTGGAGAAGGAACAAGTTATTTACCTGTAACTGTTCTCCAGCAGGGGTCTGGCATGGATTCACATGCAAAGCCTCCCCCTCTGCGGCTCTTCTCTTGGCCTACTGACACTTTACATGCTAACAAATCTGAAGATTGCTGCCAGTGGAGGGGCTTGGGTAGAGGGCAGTCATTGGCTGGTGGCAGTATGAACCAGAGATTGTTAGGAGAAAGTCAGTTCAGAAGTGAAACTGAAAATGATTTCTTTACCGAGGATTCCCAGCCTGACGGAATATTCATGAGCATGTGAATCCATAACAGACCCATTCTGGAGAACAGTTACAGGTAAGTAACTTGTTCCTTAGCGGCACTCTCAGCCTACACTACGTCACAACAAAGTGTCATGGTGGAAAATAGCAGTTATTGAGGCTTTCATAGAAGGGGTTAAAAGGATTATTCTGGCCATTTCTTACCCGGCTCCCGGATGTTATGTTACTTTGCATTTATATAGCGCATTATGTATCACTGGTTTGATCTCAAAGGGCTGGTAGGTTGAACGCCCTTTTGCGGGGGGGGGAGGGAGGGAGAAAAAAAAGAACACACACTGGTGTGGCATTTGTATGATAGCTGCTTTTTAGCGGTAGGTGTGGTGGTTGGGAGATCAGGAATATGTGTTCATTCTGGTGGGTTGATACTCAGATTGATTTCTGGCTGCGTTAGTGTCATGATGCCTACCTCTAAGGAGCCAGGCCGGGCCCAGCAACCCCAGAGGCAGACATTTTCCCCAGGGAAGTCTCAGCGGGCCCAAGTCGGGGCCCTTTGGACTCAGTCCTGGCGCCTTAGGCGCCAGGCTCATAGCGGACCCCAGTCCTGGCGCCTTAGGCGCCAGGCTCATAGAAGAGGATATGTGTTTAAGTGCTTGGGTGCACACTTACCTGATGCAGACCTTGCTGCTTCATCCAGGCCCTCTTGAGGCCTGAATGGGACTACTTTACCTGTAGGACTACTTCACCACCCGGGTGTGGTCGGGGAAGGATACATACCAGGAACTTCTTCCAAGGCTATTTAAACCCCATCCGAACAGCCACACGTGCTTCGCGTTGTTCTGCACCTAGCAGCTGGACGCTCACCGTGTCAGCTCCTGCATCCTGACTTCAGCCACGCCTGCCAACACCCTGGGACACCTGCAAGGGGAGAAAGGAAGAGAATAGGAGAAGAAAAGCCCTTACCTGCTAAATCTGCAACCCAGAGTCATTTCTCCAACGGCCCTGAAAAGGAAGACATCATTTTAAAGGCATTTCGTTTCGATCGCTGCAGCGCTGCATTTTACTCACCTTGGCAAGGCGCTTCCATCTTCAGCAGCGATCTTCCGGATTCAGCTACGCCCCGGCGCCTAGAGGAAAAAAGACAAGAACAAAGGTGAGAGGGAGAAAAGGAATAAGGAAAGCTCAGTTTCCTTTTAAGTCTTACCTGTTGGATTATTCCCACTGCATTTCGGGTCCTGCCGCTTCCTGGCATCTCCGGACCCCGGCCCCTATGGGGAAAAAAGACAAAGACATTGAATGAGCGAATGCAAAGACATTACCTGAGCGCTCATCCAGAACTGTTTCACTTCGGGTCGGCGCCATATCTCCGGCACTCCGAACCCCGGCCCCTAAGGGGAAAAAGACATAAGCATTAGCGCTTGCTGCAATTAGACAACGAACATTATTATTAAGCTTGAACTTTTGAACAGAACTTTTACAGCGCCTTACCTGAACAGTCAAGCTTACCTGAACTCTCCTCAATCCAGTGAAGTAACTGGGTTTCAACGCCCCCCTGCATCAGAAGCGGGATGGAGAGCTCATCCTTCCAAACCCTAAGGTGAGGCTTCAGGGGGAATCGTGGAGGAGGTATCGTGGAGGGTTGGAAGGGAGTGGGAGGCTTGAGCATTGTTCCACAGTTGGTAATACTCCCTTTTCACGCACAGGAGGGTATCCAACGAGCCAGGGAAGCCAGAATAGAGGGGCCCTTCCTGCCCATCTTCAGAGTTCTGCGCCTTCGACGCCGCGCCTCCGTGGGAACCAGGTGAGCGTTACAGTTGGGCCTGAGGAGATGCATAGGCTACCGGGTGTCCTGAGCCAGCTGTGTTTAATTAGGATGATGTGGAGTATGTGGCCCTGTTAGTATGAGAACAGCTATACTTAATGTGTCATAGTATCGCTGTGTTCTAGTTGAGTGGTGGTGTATAGGAGAGAATAAGCGTGGTGATGAGATATGGTGGTTTTCAGTACGATGCTTGATCTTATTGAACATCTGCACTTCATCCGTCCCGCGCCCTCTATCCGTTCCATGCCCCCTCTCTGTTCTATGCAATGGCACCTAAATGTTGTATTGACTACTAGACTTAAGGAGTCTCCTTTTGAGCCTATGCCTAAAGCAAGTCTCAAAGCTCTTTCCTGCAAGACCGCCTTCCTAGTGGCAATCACTTCAATAAGAGTCAGTGAACTACAGGCCCTCTCAGTTCTGGACCCTTTTGTTATAGTTCACAAAGATAAAATGGTTCTGCGCACTTGCCCTCGATTTGCGCCCAAATTCATTGCCAAGTTCCATGTGAACCAGTATATAGAACTGACAGCTTTCTTCCAGAACCCCACTTACGTGGCGGAAAGAAGCCTACACACTAGATGTACGCAGGGCAGTCATGTACTACCTGGAAAAGACTAAACCACTAAGAAAGACAAACCTGTTTTTCGTGTGAGTGCTGGCTGGTAGAGAAGGGGGCCCTGTCTCTAAATCAGACATCTCAAGGTGGATTGTCAATTGCATCACACTCTGTTGCACTCTTGCTAAGAGAAAACTTCCCTTCAAGCCTAGAGCACACTCTACTCAAGGCACTGGGGCTTCCATAGTATTCATTGCAAATGTTCCTCTCAAGTCCATTTGCAAAGCGGCAACCTGGAGGTCTGTACACACCTTTACAAAAGACTATTGCCTAGACACTCATTCTAGGGCTGATTCTCAGGTGAGACGAGCAGTACTAAGACATCTTTTCACTACTGTTCCTTCTCACAACCTACCTCCAACTCCGGGTACTGCTCGTTGATCTATTCACAGCATGTGATTCTAAGCAGATTAACAAGCATCAGAAGACATGCATTACTTACCGTAATAGCATTTCTGAAGATTGTATCTGCTTAGATTCACATGCGGCCACTCTTCCTCCCAGCTCGGATGGAAGGAACATAGACATCTTACTACTGCTTCTCTCTTTCTGTACTCACTCACGATAGTCATGAGGCTCCCTCACGGCAGAAAAAATACAATCGGAGGGACCACGACGCGGGAGGGATTTTGGGTACACTACATGTCACGTTAGGGATAGTGTTACAGGCATGCCTATGTTGACGTCTCCTTTCGATCCTCGAAAGACGAGATGCAATACTCCACGGTTACCACTAAATGTCTGACTATATGCACAACATGTGAATCTAAGCAGATATAATCCGAAATGCTATTACGGTAAGTAATGTATGTCTTTCCATTCTTGAAATTAGGAATTACTGTATATGCTCTGATATCCTGCACATAGGCAGAACTATTACATTTTAAAGAATGTAATGAAGATATCCATGTTAGAACTAGAATTCCAAATTAGTAACTTTTTATATACTTTCAGCAGATGCTGACCAAGAATGTTTGAGAGAGACTGACTTGAAGAGTAGTCCTCCACAGCAGTGGGCAGAACAGACGAGTGCCGGTCCCTCCTGGCAAGAACAACTTTGGAGAAATGCAGGTGAGTACCCTCAGCTTTATTGAATCGCCCTACATTGGTTTGAGGGTTTAGTCTGGTGGCAGCTCTACTATAGTTTGTACTGTACTATATAGAACAAGCAAACAGACGCCCTCAGCAGGGACTCCTCGCAGACACATGAGTGCCAACTGCACAGCATCCAGATGACCAAAGTTATATCAAGGTGGGGGTCATCCCCCGCTGGTCCTTTTCGCCAGCCCCAACAAGCAGTGCCAGGGCAAATGATACAGATGATACGCAATGGTTGTTGCAGGATAATCTTGGTAGCCCTGTACTGGCACAGGCCGACCTAGTTCTTTGATCTGCTTCAGTTGGCAGCGGACGATCAAATTAAACTAGGATCTCAGGCCAATCTTCTATCCCAGAACAACGGGATGATCTTTCATCACGACCCAGGCTCTCCCAAATTAACAGCATGGCTCCTGACCACTCCGAATTCGGTCATTTGAATATCACTCAAGACTGCCGGCGCATTCTAGCAGCAGCTAGAGCCCCATCTACCAACATTTCCTATAGTGGAAAATTGAAAAGATTGCGTGGTGCGTACAGCAGCCTAACCTGTAGCCGCTAGCTAAAACACCTCCTAAGGTCCTTATCTGCTTATATTTGCTACAGAGGTTCTGGCGGTCTCTTGCATCAAAGTGCACTTATCGGCAATCTCTGCTCTACAGTGACAGGCTAATCAAACACTTCTTAAACCACCTTTTTCGTACCTTCCCACCAAAGAAATCGATTCCTCCTGTATGGAGTCTAACCTGATCCTAGCAGGGCTTGTGAAGCCTCCTTTCGAACCCTTGTATACAACCCACATCAAATTTCTAATTTGGAAGGTGGCTTCTTTAGTGGCCATTACATCTTCTAGAGCTCCAAGCCTTAGTTCGAAACCATCCGTATCTAAGGTTCATGAGAGACAAAGTGGTTCTCTCCACTAATCCTCATTTCATTCGTAAAGTACATTCAGAGTTTCATAGGAATGCTACCATAACTTTACCCACATTCTTTACAAATGCTACTTCACCATCAGAAAAGGCTCTACACTCTGGATGTCAAAAGGGCATTGAAATATTACTTGGATTGCACACAATTTTTTAGATCGACTAAGCAGCTGTTTGTAGCCTTTGGTCCATCCAACAAAGGAAGATCATATCAAAACAGGGCATTAGAAGATGGGTTCCATCTACAATCTCCTGCCACTCTAAGGCCAACAGGCCATTACGATTGGCCCCCAGAACTCACTTCACTAGAGCCACGGACCGCCTCGGCGGCTTTCTGGTCTGGGGTACTGAAAGTTAGCCCAATTTACAGGGGTACCCCTAAAATACTGGTACGCCTAATCATGCTCACACCAGAGTAAATACACCCCTTTAGGGAATTAAGGCCACAAGTCTTCATCTTGCAAAGATAAACTTTAATCTGTACAAAGATGAGGATGGGGGAAGGGCAGAGGACTCTGCCCCCTCCGATCAGCATTCTGTCTTCCTTGGCTGGCTCCTGCTGACTGGCAAGCAGGCGCCTTTATATACTCTTCAACTTGATCACTGGATACTCGCATAGCTCATCCAAAACTGTTCTTCTTGCCTTACAAGGGATTCTGCAGTCACCCTTCTTGCATGGCCAGTTTACAACCTACTTAACATACTGCTGCCTCTGCAGGAATACATTGTAGCTCTTGTTTACCATCACTTTCTATATTATAAACATTTATATAAAAACACACCTTCCTGCCATACTCTCAACACCTCACTCAATATTCTCATATTTGATCTGGTCCAGTAATTCTCCTCAATAAATTTTTTTTTCCATAGTACTCTGTATGTCGTGCATTGAATCTGTACATTCCTATTCTCCAGCATGGGGTCTGGCATGGATTCACATGCTTATGAATAGTCGCCGTCGTCAGGTTGGGAATCCTCGGTAAAGAAACTAATCAGTTTCAGTTTAATTTCTGAACCGTTTCCCCTAATAACCAATCACTGAGCTCTGGGTCATACTGCCCCCTGCCAATCCTCTACCGAAGCTCCTCCTCTGGCAGCCATCTTCAGATGTCTACCTCACATTCAAGTGTTGCGAGTCCTTGTGTTTAGCTCTTGAGCTTTTCCTGCATTTTTTTCGCAAAGAGTATTACTCTATTTTTCAGTCAATCGAGCCTTTTGCTCCATCGATCAACTTATCCGATTAACGGGGACCCGTTTTCGGATTCTTCAGCGCCCCTCAAGGGCGAATTTCGTCGAGTTTCTTCGTGGAGGATTCCAGAAGATTCTTTCAGGCCTACGCTGCGTGGACCATTTCGGAAAAGCAGTATTATAAGATATATTTTATTTGCATCACGCTCGTACACAAGTGTTTCAGAGAACGATTTAGCGCCCCTGTCCAAGATCTGCTCCAGCTCACGGAATGTCTTTTCGGACGACAAGCATTCCGAATGCCTTTACTGCCTATACCCGAAGCACGAGGAGGATGATTGTGCGGTTTGCCAGGAGATGGTCCCTCGCACAATGGAGGATCGGCACAGGCGGCTTAATGAGTGCCTACAGGCCAAGGCCTGTGCTCGGGTGGGTCCCAGCAGCATGCCTCTCCCAGTTCCAAAATGGCTGATCAGGCTTTAAAGACCTTTGAGGGAACCCCTCCTGCTGGGGTCCAACTGAAGGTTAAGCACTGAGTCTACTACCACCCGTTGCGACGGGCTCCTCAGCGGCCAGGGCGCGTTTGTTGTCTCCAGCCTCCGTCACCAGTCAAAGCTCAGGATCATCGGCCAAGGGGAAGTCGGACTATCCAGGCAAGCTCAAGGAGAGGCCCAAGTCCGTCCTACAGGAGAAGTCTCGTGGGGGGGGGGGTTCGAGCAGGGCTTGGACCCTCCCCCTAAGGAGAAGGCCAAGCAGGACAAGGCTCCGGCCCTGACTTTGAAGGCCCAGGTGCACCCGGCAAAGGCCCAGCCTTCCATCGAGGGGGTGGCGGCATCTCTGGCGAAGGCCGCCGAGACGGTCCTGCAGGACAAATTCGACGAGATAGATGCTAGGTCACTCTGACCACATTCTCAGTCACCAATATGTACTAACTCACGTTACAAAGTAACTGAATGTACAACTGTCGGTATGAAGTCAATTTGTAAGACCTCAAGGATAAGAAAAAGGTCATGTTAATTTTAGCTATGCCACGTGTAGCCTGGGTGCTCTCTAGTATACAGACCACTAGTAGTGATCCGTCATTAGTGTGCTGGATGCTTTCACGGCCAGTGTCCACAAGGTGGGGTGGCCTTAGTCCCTTTTTTTTCTATTGCAAGATTGGTTTGTTCCACTTGATCTCCAGAGCATCTGAACTTTTTAAGCTCGCTCCGGAGTAGGAGGGCTTCCTAAATCAGCGCAGGGAGGTGAAGAGTGTTAGGCAGAATCCCGTGCAGTGCCCTTAGGGACCACTACACACAATTAAGACTACAGGTGGCAATAAAAGTTTTACCTTTGGTACAAGCCTGTACTACTAAGTCGGAGTGGTAGCAGTGGAGTGGTAGCAGTGGCGCAGCAGCCAGGCTTATCTCCAGAGTATATGAGCAGTAGCAGAGATTACACAAAGGGACCACAATTACTGTGACTCAAGCAAACACTGACTCACGGTTTTAGGTAAAAAAATAGAAGTACATTTATTTTTAAACCATTCGTTATAAACACAACACTTCTATTAAACTCAAATAAAAACCACACGTTAATTATACTGCAACTAACCAATTCACTTTGTATAGTAAGTCTCAAGGTAAGTACCCTGTGTTGAATGAACCGGTGTTTGGAACAATACATGTTACCGGGAATACGATTGCGATCACTTTCTGACAGTTCGGTCTACTAAATAAACGCGTATCCGTGACATGAAATGCTACTGGGGCAAAAACACTCTTAGCACCTGAGATGCCCAGAGGGAGTTGGAGGCAAAAATCAAAGGCAATATTTTGGTTAGGCAGGCAGAATCAAACACTCAGACAGGAGTTCAAAAGTCAAAGGGCCAGAACCAGGGTCGAAAGCCACCCGGGGCCTGTTGCCGAAGATCACACAGTTCACGATTCAACGTAGCCAAAAGTACTTAGATATTGTCAATGTTCGGAAGCAAAAGTTATAAGGAGGGGAGGGAAGACAAGGGCAAGCCTTGGAAATGAAGAAAAGGGATTCACCCAGTTTCCACAAGTAGAACACAGTACCTTGTTCCAATGGTGCAGCTGGTGCCCTGGCTGTTGTTCCTGTTGGTTTCCTGCAGACCCATGATTCCTGGAGCTTTGTTGTGAAGTACGTCATCTGAAGGGGGTCTGCACCACACAGGGATGAAGCCGGCAGCAGCGACGAGGAATGAATAAAAGGTGCGCTCCTTAAAAACAGGAGAGGCTCTTCAGGTGGCTATCCGGACCACTACAGCAACGTGCAGCGATTTCGACCAAGGAAGAGGATCCTCTGGCTGTGGAAGATGAGCTGGTTATCCCCACCAAGCTCAAGGGAAGAAGACTCCGGACTGGTTCTTCTGAGTCGTCGAAGGGAAGATAGCTCAGGACTGCAGCAGGGCTTCACCTGGACGGGGTAGTTGCAACAGCTGTCATTCTCTCCGCTTCTCTTTCGTCCCTTGTAGTTCCAGTGGTGATTCTGACTTCTAGCCCAAATGGCCTGCCTTTTATGCGGAAAACCCCCATTCACACAGCAGGGGGGTTGTCCAGCCCGGACAACTACCCTGGCCAATCATGACAAAGTGCGACTTAGGTTTCCTAGGATACCCTGTTCAGGGAGTGACTGCACCCCTCCCTCACATTCAGCCCTCCTAGACATCCAGGCGCCTTGAGGAGGGCTTCTGAGCAGAAGCCCGCCAAAAGACAGTGACCAAAGAAGGCAAACCTAGTTTGCTGCGCAAAGTAAAACACAAGACGGACTTTACCAAAAAGAAATGGCGAATAAACCCAACCGGAGCCAAAAGAAAGACTATTTGTTCAAGCAGGTTTTATGTTCGAGGCTAATATAATAGCCAAGAACAGTACCACGTTTATCTAATATAACCGCGATAGAATAGTTAGGGTAGATACCACTGCCACCAGCCAAGTCTAAATGTTAAGAGCAAAACCATGCTCTAAGAGGTACAGATACAAAGGGATATGAGTTAACCCTTTCCAGTACTCCATGGAAGATGGGGTGTACTGGATCTGTGGTAGATAGAGGAGGGTGTTGTCACCACGGTCCCCAAGGCGGCCCTTCGATGTCCAAGCGGGATTGAACCGGCCATGGCCTCGGGCCCCCACCCGAGCACCCCGGTGGGAGGCCGGCTTGCAAACTTCATCAGCGTGTGGAAGACCATCTCCACTGACCGTTGGGTGCTGGACACTCGCCTACGGACACATCCTGGAATTTCAACAGAAGTGTGCCCTAATACCACCGGTGCCCGGCAGGAGAACTGCGCCCCTCAGCTGCTGCTGGTGTTTCAGGCCATGTTAAGGAAAGGCACAATAGAACTTGTCCCAAAGAGGCTGAGAAGTGTACTCCAGGTACTTCCTCGTCAAAAAGAAGACCGGGGGCTGGAGGCCCATCCTCAACCTTTGTCGCCTAAACAAATCCAAGTCCCAAAAATTCTGCATGGTCACTCTTCAGCATGTGCTCGGACAGCTGGAAGAGGGTGACTTCCTCTATTCGCTGGACTTAGAGAATGCGTACTTCCCCCATCCACAAGGGGCACCGCAAGTTCCTGCGTTTCGCGGTTCAAGGGAAGCACTACCAATTCAAGGCCTTTCCCTTTGGATTGAAGTCAGTGCCAAGATTCTTCAAGTGCCAGACGCCAGTGGCGGCACAGCTGCGACTATGGGGGATTCACATCTGCCCTTATCTGGACAACTGGCTCATCTGGGCCTGCTCGAAGGAGATTGCTGTCGACCACACAGCAAGGACCGTTCGCCTACTGACGGATCTGGGGTTCTCTGTGAACTTTGCAAAGTTCTGCTTGACTCGATCACAGGACGTGCTGTTTTTGCGATCCCGACTCAACAGTGTTGTGCCTGGCGTCACCGTCGGAGGAGAGGATAACGGCCTTCTTGGGCAAGGTACAACAGCTGTTGGCTCTGAAGATCGCCAATGTGCAGTCCATCAAGTCTCTGCTCAGCATGATGTCGTCATGCAGCTACCTCATTCGGCTGTGCAGGCTACAGATGCGTCCCCTACAGGAGTTCCTCTATGCTCATTGGATACAAGTGTCGGGACGCTTCAAGGACAAGATCACACTCGACGTGAGTTTCCGTCAAGCAATACAGTGGTGGGGAGTTTGAGCACATCTGTCCGGCGGCGCAGATTTCCAGACCCCACCGCACCAGGAGACGGTTACAACAGACGCCTCCCTGGAAGGATGGGGAGCTCACACCGGAAGTCTTCACACTAGAGGCCGGTGGCTACCAGAGGAGAAGGCGTTGCACATCAATGTGTTGGAGCTGCAGACAGTGTTTTGGGCCCTCAAGTCTTTGCTTACGTCCCTCAAGGGCAAGGTGGTGCGGGTCTTCACGGACAATACCACCACGATGTTTTACATCAGGAAGCGGAGGGGCACCAGATCCCCAGCGCTCTCCAAAGTGGCACAGGACCTATGTCACTGGCCCGTTGCCCAGGGGTTGTTCCTCATCCCGTTTCATCTGGCAGGAGTGAAGAACACAGTCACCGACTCGCTCAGCAGGGCACTGCGCTCTTGTCACGAGTGGGAGCTTCGGCAGGACCAAGTGGATCATCTGTTTCACAGATGGGGCAATCCCCAGATTTATCTATTTGCGTCCACGACTAACACCAAGTGCCAGAGGTTCGCCAGCAGGTTTCCCCGAACCAGGGAGTATGGGGGACGCATTCTCATTCCCCTGGGACGGCCTATTTCTGTATGCATTCCCTCCGTTGCTTTTTCGACTAGTTGATCAACTCAGACGGTCCCGGCGCAGGATGATGCTCGTCGCACCAGCATGGCCCAGGCAGATCTGGTACCCGGACCTTCTCAACAAGTCTGCGTTCTCTCCAGTCTAGTTTCCGGTGGTCGCGGATCTTCTGGCCAGAGAAGGAGGCGAAATTCTGCACCACGACCCAGGATGGCTGAATCTGAAGGCCTGGCTCCTGCAGCATTAGAGTTCGGGTGTTACAACCTCTCAGCGGATTGAAAGGAGGTACTTGCCAAGGCCAGAGCATCATCTACTCTTAAATGCTACAGACATAAATGGAAGAGGTCCGCCGTTTGGTGCCGTGCACAGAAGTGCGACCTTCTACGAGTCACACCTCCGCTGGTGCTACTGTATTAGTGGTCGTTGGTCAATGCAGGACTGGCCCGTGCTTCCATCAAAGTTCATCTGACGGCTATCTCCCGCTACACCAGATCTCTGGGATGGTTATCGCTATGGTCTCACCGTCTGGTTAAAGAGTTTGTCAAGGGACTGTTTTGTTTGTTCCCGCCGGTGAACGCTCCAGCCCCGGCATGGAAACTCAATGAGGTGCCGACTAGGCTCATGGGCCCTCCATTCGAACCTATGTAGACAGTGCCACTGAAGTTCTTGTTTGGGAAGACAGTGTTGCTTGTGGCCATCACATCTGCACGAGTGGGTGAGATTCAGACCCTGTCCTGTAAGCCACCTTATTTGACATTTCACGACACAAGGGTGGTGCTGCGGGCGCACCCCTCCTTCATGCCCAAGGTGCTGTTTTACTTTCATCTAAACAAGCCCTTGGTGTTGCCTGTGTTTTTTTCCAACACCCTTGTCGCTGGTCTAGAGGACTTTGCACTTGCTGGATGTGCCTCGAGCGCTGAAGTTCTATGTGGACCGCACAGTGTTTTTCCAGAAGACTTCACAACTTTTCTTGAACTTTGGCTCTGTGAACCATTGGAAGGCCCTCTCCAAGCAAACCGAGTGTTGCCTGGCAGTCCGAGAGCCCGTTGGGCCAGAGCGATCGCTGTAACTATGGCGTTCCTGTCTGGTGTGCCCCTGCTTTACATCTGCACGGCTGCTACGTGGAGGTCAACGCACACCTTCATGAGATTCTACTGCGTCGACAGGGATTCCAGGGAGGAGTCCAGAGTCAGCCAAGCAGTGCTGCACAACCTGCTCGCTTTAAGGTGAGCCTGGTGAGGAGGTAAGAGATGCTTAATGTTGAGATGGTTAATGTTGAGCCTTGCCACCTCCCATGGTTGGCCATGTTTGTACTGCTATGTTTTCTTTATTCATCAGCATGTGAATCCATGCCAGACCCCATGCTGGAGGGAAGAACAAGCTACTTACCTGTAACTGTTGTTCAAATGGATTGTGTCCTCCCACGTATTCCTTATCTTTGATAAATCCATTTCCAGCTTGCTGGCCTCGGAAATAATTTTCACAATAGCGGGCGCTGTGCGTTGATGTCCCTAGAGTCGGTGTCCCTCGAAGGCCTCTCTATCGGTGCCGACATCACCATAGGTATAAATAGTCTCGCGCAGCGTCCGTTGCTTAGGTCTGTTTTTCCGCACTTCGGAAGCCTCAGAGACGCAGCGCTCGGTTCTTCACTAAATTCTTGAAAAAATCTTCATCCTACGATGGCATCTTCGTCCGTTTCGACGCCACGATCCGGCTTCAAAAAATTTCGAGATTGTGGAAAAAAGATGTCATTAACAGATCCTCGCAGGATCCGTTTGTGGTGCCTGGGATCAGAGCACCAGTGTTCGGGATGTGAGGGCTGTATGTCCATGACGGAGAAAGCCTTGAAGGATCATAGGGGGAAGGTAGAAAGAGGTAAGACAGTTAAATCTTTTACCCCTTTGAAATTGTCCTCGGCTGAGTCGAGACATTCATCTCATCATCATCGAAAGAAACATTCCCGATCGAGATCTGGAAGCGGTTCCCACCACTCTTCGCGATCGTGTCATTCTAAGAGGTGTCATAGATCTCCTTCCTCTTCATACTCTAATTCCCCAGAAAGGGTCACCTGCCCCCCTAAACACAGCTCTCCAGCGAAGTGGGAGAAATTTTGCAAGAAAATCTTAGGGTCTTCGTTCGAGAATGTGGCCTTGTCCCCCTCGGAGATGCCTAGAGGTGATACCCCAGATGAAAGACCCGAAAAACAAAAACGCAGAGTCGTTGAACCGGGCAAACAAAAACCACCGAGAGCATCACGAACCCTTGAGTAAGGACAGGAATTCTTCGAATAAGACTGCGTCATAGACGCCATCATTGAAGGTACTTTCGACGCGCAAGTCTGTGTCCTCAACACAGACGGCGACCCGCATGAAGGAGGGGCCCTCGAAGCCTCAGGCCCCAACCGCACCATCAGCACTTGATGTGTTGAAGGTCCCGCCCAAGTTGTCGAAAGTGGCGTTGACAATATAGACATCGACATCCTGATTCTCTCGACATAAAGATATGTTTTGAATTTTTCGGTGCCATTTCTAAGTTTGTCTAGTCCTATGACGTCTACTTCGACAACTACAACCTTATCTCAAGCAGTGTCCACCAATTTGGCACCCTCTTCTCTTGAAATGGGTTTTACCCCTTATCCACGCTCTGACTTTTCAGAGCTTCATCCTCTGAGGAAGGAGAAGACTCTGATAATGAGAGGGCTTTTGGTTTACAAACTACAAGAATTCCTATACCAGAGGAGCTAATATCTGAGGAGACTAGATTGAGAGATCGTCTGGAATCTTTACAAGATGCCAGTGGCATAGATGCCTCTCCAGAGGCGGATTTGGCCAGACCAGAACCTGGAGAGCATGCAGAAATGCCTTACAGAGCCCTTATGGCAAGAATTATGGAATTTATGGGGTGGACAACTCCACCCTCTTTCCAACAAGGTGATCTAACAGACATCTTAGATAAAGGCCTCAAGAAGACCCTGTAGTTCCTTTTCACGCAGCATTGCAGAGAAAAATAACTGCAAATTGGGAAACACCGGAGGTTATCCCTTCAGTAAATAGAAAAAACTCTGTGGTACAGTGCGTCGGCCTCAGACCCTGTATATTTAAGTAAACACCAACCCCAGAGAGTTTAGTAGTGCAGGCAGCGACGTTGTTGAGTAGTAAATCTACTACTCAAAATCTACTACTACGTTGTTGAGTAGTAAATCGGCATACCCCTCTATACCACAAAATAGACGACAAAAGATTTGATGCCATGTCTAAAAAGATCTTTTCAGCGTGGCACTTAATTCTATTAATGCCACTTGCATGCTAGCGAGATTCAGCCACACCCTTTGGGAGTGTCCTTCATCGGCAGCTGACCGTCTCCCAGGAGGAGAGGAACGAGGCGCATTCTTGAATATCAAGGCTTGAATGGATGCGATGTGCGAGTCCCTCCAAACAGGTCTCTACTCTGCTGACGGCATCAGCAGAGCCATGGCGGCGAGAACCACAATCCGCAGATTTGTGTGGTAGCTGAAATCTGGTTTTGCTCCTGATGTACAAGCCAGACTTCTGAATATGCCCTTTGACGGCACCTCTCTAGCAAGAAAGCTGATGACCGTCTGGAAAAATTGCAAACCTCAAAGGCGGCAGCAAAGTTTCTTCGGGCTGCAATTCGTCAAACTACAAATCGCCCCACAGGTTCATCCTGGAGGGGGAAGCCCTTTCGTTCTTACTCTGCATTCGGAAAAGGCAGAGGGCAGCCAGCTCCAAGGAGCCAGAGACGATTCACCCGTGGTGGACGGGTCAAAGGTACCAAGCCTGCGTCAGCAGGTGCTGCTTTACCCTCAGCATCTGCGTCAGCCGCTTCTAAGCCACTCTGAGGTCTCGCCACACAAAACACCAGTAGGAGGCAGGTTAACAACATCTGACAGAATGGCAGGCTATTACGTCAGATGCTTGGGCATTGGAGACAATTGCCCAAGGTTACTGCCTGCCTTTCCTACGCACCAAGTCATCCACCGGGGAACAACTCTTTGACGTTTCAAAACCCGCTCCTTATGCAGGAGATTTCAGACCTGCTAGAGAAAGGTGCCATAGAACCTGTACCTGTAGCAGAGAGGAACAAGGGTTGGTATTCCCCCTTACTTTCTAATACCAAAGGACGATGGCGGATTGAGACCCATCTTGGACTTGCGAGAATTGAACACATTCCTCAGGAAAAACAAGTTGAAGATGGTAACCCTTTCTCAGATCCTTCAGGCCCTCCAGTTTCAGGATTGGTTGGTATCTCTGGACCTTCAGGATGCTTACTTTCACGTGCCAATCCATCTCAAACACAGGAAGTACCCGAGGTTCGCCATTGGCAGCTCTCACTGTCAATTTCGGGTTCTGCCATTTGGGCTGACCTCCGCCCGAGGGTCTTCACCAAGATAATGGCGGTTGTTGCAGCAAGTCTAAGGAGGGAAGGGATTCATGTCTACCCCTATCTGGACGACTGGTTGATCAGAGCAATGTCCCCGGAACAAGCTCAGATCCATCTAGATTGTTTGCCACTTCCTACACAAGCTGGGCTTCTCCCTCAACTTAAAGAAGTCACAGATGATACCGTCACAGAAACTCCAGTTCATTGGAGCAGTCCTGGACACATCCCTGGGAAAAGCCTCGCCACCAGTGGTGAGGGCTAAAGATATTCAACTGATGGTCACCAGGTTTCAAAATGCCCAGCGTCTACCAGCCTTCGACTTTTTTAAGGTTGCTCGGCCTCATGGCAATCTGAATGTTTGTTTCGAGGGGATTGGGTCCTCCGACGTATTCCATATCTATGACAGTAATCACCACAGCTGTGCTGCTTCGGAAACTTTTTCGGCGTCTGCGTCCTGCGTCGATGACGTCGATGCGCCGCCGTCGAGGACCTCCTCCGACGTCCGACGTCATCCGATGTGATAAGTAGGACGCACGACGCCAGTAGCCTCAGTTCCGTTTTTTCCGCGAACGTGTTGCTTCGTGTTTCTCGGTTCTAGCCTCGACTCTTTGGAGTTCTGTTCTTTCTGGTTCTTCGAGCCTGTTCGTTTGTGAATATTCCTTCGCAGCGATGTCTTCCACTTCGTCTTCAACCCCGCGTCCGGGCTTCAAGAAGTGCGGGGTGTGTGGGTCCAAGATGTCGGTGACTGACTCGCACGACGCCTGCCTCTGGTGCCTCGGGGAGGCCCACGACACGGATGACTGTGTCGACTGCCTGTCGCTCACTTCCAAGGCCTTACGCGAACGTAAGAAGAAATTGTCGGTAGGTCGGGTGTCCAAGCCCCGGAAGTCGAAGTCGGCGGGGCTTTCGACGGATGATTCGAGGGGTGACTCTCCGCGTCATCGTCGGAGGTCTCGTCGGTCTTCTTCTAGGAGTCGGTCTCGCCACTCCTCTGCCTCTTCGAGGCGTTCTCGGAAGCGCCGTCACCGGTCGCCTTCCAGGTCCTCTTCCGAGGACTCTGCCCGGCACGTCGGTTATCCCACCAGCCGTGCGACGCCGGAGGAATGGGCTTCCTTCGGGAAGAAAATGTTGGCGATTCTTGAGTCGCAGGGTACTCAACCGTCCGCGCCCCCGAGTGGGGTCGGCCGTGTGAGGTCGAGAGACGCCGCTCGCAAGAGTGGTCGGCACGAGTCACGGGAGAGGTCCCGTTCGGACAAGGAGGCTCGTTCTCGCCGTACCCGTTCCAGGTCCCGGTCCTCGACGCGATCGAGACCGTGTGCACCTGTGATGTCTTCGAGGAAGACATCGACGTCTGAGGCGTCGAGGGCGTCGACAGGCTTTCTCGAGGCTCCGGCTCCGAGGAAGTCGTCGAAGCCGTCGACGTTCAGGTCGTCGAGGGACACGCTCGGGGCTCCGGCTTCGAGGGCTGTGTCGACGCCGCCGATATTGGAGGCGCTGCATCTGACGTCGACGCCGATTTCCTCGACGTCGACGCCGATCCTCTCGGCGCCGTTGCCGATCCTCTCGGCGCCGTTGCCGGTTTTCTCGGCGGCGGCGCCGATTCGCTCGACGCCATCGACGCCTTTCGTGTCGGAGGTGCCCCGTGTCTCGGGTGTACCCCCTAGGAAGGCTCTGGCTAAGAGCAGGCACTCTCAGGTGCCTTTCCACCTCTTGGATTGTATTTCGGAGGCGGATGAGGATTCGGTTGGCCTGGTTCCTGATCAGGTGCCGGATGACATTGTCTCGGGCCATAGTCAATTTGACGATTTGAGGCAGTCGCTGCATGATGCTAGTGGTCTGGACACCTCTCCGGAGGTGGAATTTGGTCGGCCTGAGCCTGGCTCCCATGCCGATTCCTCATACCGGCGCCTTATGGCTAGGGTGTCTGAGTATCTGGGATGGTCTGCTCCCCCAGGGGAGTTTGTGCAGGATGATCTGACGGACATCCTTGATGTTGGTCCCCCATCTGACCCGGTTCTGCCATTCCATATGGCTTTACAGCGTAGGGTGGCGGCGGCTTGGACTGCTCCGGAGAGTCTCCCGGCAGTGGGCAGATCCTTGTCGCGGAAATACCGTCCAGCCAGTGGCGACCCCTGCTACTTGACCAGGCACCCCACTCCGGAAAGTTTGGTGGTGCAGGCGGCCACGGCCCCGGCAAAGCAGGCGTCGTACCCTACCATCCCTCCTGATAGGGACGACAAACGTTTTGATGGCTGGGCGAAGGTGTTTTCTTCTGGTGGTATGGCGCTTCAGGCGGCCAACTCCATTTGTGCCTTGTCACGTTTCACGCACACTCTGTGGAACTGTGTTGCGTTAGCGGCTGAACATATTCCCGAAGGGGACGAACGGGTTGGTTTCCTTGCTTTGGTCCAGGATGGTAAGGATGCCATGTGTGAGTCCGTTCAGTCGGGTTTGGACTTAGCTGAATGCGTCAGTAGGTCCATGGCGGCGAGCACCGTGATACGCAGGTTTGCGTGGTTGCGGAAGTCGGGGTTTGCTCCTGATGTGCAGTCCCGGCTCCTCAACATGCCCTTTGATGGTGAACATCTTTTTGGCAGCAAGGCTGACGAGAGCCTTGAGAGTTTGCAGACCTCAAAAGCTGCAGCGAAGTCGTTGGGCGCTGCAGTTCGCCAACCTCCGCCTTTTCGTCCTAGGGGACAGCAGTGGAGGGGTGGCTCCTTTCGCTATTACTCGTCCTTTGGTAGAGCGAGAGGAGCTGGCAGTCAAAGGGGCCAACGCAGGGGTACCAGAGGTGGACGACAGGGTACCCGTGGTGCCAAGGCCGCTCGGGCAGTTGCCTCTTTGCCCTCAGGTAACGCCGCAGCCGCTCCTACTCAGTCATGAGGCCTTGTCCCATGGTTCGCCGGTTGGGGGAAGGCTGGCGCAGCATCTTGTAGAGTGGCGTGCCATTACTTCGGATGTGTGGGTTCTGGAGATCATAACCCACGGCTACTGTCTTCCCTTTCGGCACAGGCCTCGCGACAATCCACCGGGGAACCTCTCTTTGAAGTGTCCGGATCCGCTCCTTGCGCAGGAAATTCAAGCCCTGCTGGAGAAAGGCGCCATAGAACTGGTGCCTGTAGCGGAGAGGAACAAGGGATGGTATTCCCCTTATTTTTTGATTTCCAAGAAAGACGGGGGATTGAGACCCATCATGGACTTGCGCGGTTTGAACAAACTCCTCAGGAAGGACAAGTTCAAGATGGTTACTCTCTCTCAAGTCCTCCAGGCCCTTCAGCTTCAGGACTGGTTGGTGTCACTCGACCTCAAGGATGCTTACTTCCATGTGCCGATCCATCCCAAGCACAAGAAGTACCTGAGGTTCGCGGTTGGCGACTCGCACTTTCAGTTTCGGGTCCTGCCGTTCGGTTTGACCTCCGCCCCGAGGGTTTTCACCAAGCTCATGGTGGTGGTGGCAGCGCATCTCAGGCAAGGGGGGATTCACGTCTACCCCTACCTGGACGATTGGTTGATCAGGGGGAGCTCTCCCGAGCAGGTCCTGGATCATCTGTCCGTCGCCTGCCACTCCCTTCACAGGCTGGGCTTCTCCCTCAATTTAAAGAAGTCCCATTTGACGCCAACGCAGAGGCTCCAGTACATCGGAGCAGTGCTCGACACTTCCCTGGGGCAGTGTTTTCCTCCCCAGGTGAGGGCTCTTCACATTCAGCAGATGGTGCGCAAGTTTCAGCATGCCCAGACGCTCCCAGCGTTAGAGTTCTTGAGGTTGCTCGGCCTCATGGCATCCTGCATTCTTCTGGTGCCAGAGGCTCGCCTGCGAATGAGATCTTTGCAGTGGGCACTCAAGATGCAATGGTCGCAGTCCTCCGGCAGGATGTCGGACCCGATTCAGGTGCCGCCCTCGGTCGCCCGGGACCTTCTGTGGTGGGCCGTCGAAGGCAACTTGATGAAGGGGGCTCCGTTTTGGCTTCCCTGGCCGGAGGTGACGATCGTGTCGGATGCATCCCTCACGGGATGGGGAGCTCATGCCAACGGGCTGACAGTCAGCGGTCGTTGGTCTCCGTCGGAGTCCAGACTCCATATCAATCTGTTGGAGCTGAGGGCCGTCAGGCTAGCCCTGAAGGCTTTTCTGCCGACTGTGCGAGGGAAGAGTGTCCTGATCCTGTCGGACAACACGGTGGCCATGCACTACCTCAACAAAAAGGGGGGGGCAGGGTCACTTCCTCTGTGCAGGGAGGCGATGCAGCTCGGGTTCTGGGCCATCCAGCAGGAAGTTTCGATCTCGGCAGTTCATCTGGCCGGAGTCGAGAACGTGACGGCGGACGCTCTGAGCAGGCAGAGCACGATCTCTCACGAGTGGGAGTTGGCTCAGGAGATTCTCCTGGAGATCTTCGCCCTTTGGGGGACCCCTCAAGTGGATCTCTTTGCCTCCAGTGTCAACCGGAAGTGCGAAAGGTTTTGCTCGCGGGAATTTCCTCCAAAAGGAGCCTTAGGAGACGCGTTCGTGGTGGAGTGGTCGTTCCCGCTGCTGTACGCGTTTCCTCCGGTCCCCGTCATCCCGCAAGTGCTGCGGAGGTTACGGAAGTTCGGTTCCCGGATGATCCTCATTGCTCCGGCGTGGGCTCGGAGGACGTGGTACCCGGACCTTCTCGACTTGTCCATCTGCCCTCCACGTCGTCTTCCCTACCGAGACGATCTGCTCTCACGGGAGGGGGGTCGGGTTCTCCATCCAGAGGTCGGATCCCTCAACCTTCACGCTTGGCTTCTGATAGGTTGAGGTTTAAGGATTGGGACCTCCCTGAAGACGTGATGGAGGTGTTGCTTTCGGCCCGAAGGCCCGCAACTAAGTCTCTGTACCGTTGCCGTTGGCGTAAGTTCTGCGACTGGTGCAGAGTTCAGAATGTGGGTCCTTTTGCATGTGACATCCCCATGGTTCTGTCCTTTTTGCTTTCTTTGGCCCACAGGGGCTTGCAAGTGGGTACCGTTAAGGGTTACCTGGCGGCGCTGTCCATCTTTAAGCGCTCATCGGAAGAATGTTCTTACTTTAAAATCCCTTTAATTTCACAGTTTCTGAAAGGGCTCACTAATGTGTTCCCTCCGTCGCCTTTCCTGGTGCCCGGTTGGGATTTGAACCTTGTTCTTAGGTTTCTTATGGGTGCTCCGTTTGAGCCGTTACATTCTTGCCCTTTGAGGCTGTTGACTTTGAAAACTGTGTTTTTAGTTGCGGTTACTTCCGCTCGCAGAGTGAGTGAGTTACAGGCACTTTCTGTTAAGCCACCCTTCACTGTATTTCACAAGGACAGGGTTGTCCTTCGAGTTCGTCCTTCTTTTCTTCCGAAGGTAGTGACGGAATTTCATTTGGCCCAGAAGATTGTTCTTCCGGCATTCTATCCTCCTCCGCATCCTGGTAAGGAAGAGGAGAGGCTCCATAGGCTTGATCCTAGGAGAGCTTTGAGCTTTTATGTTTCTCGCATGTCCCGGGTCAGAGTGGACGATCAACTCTTTATTGGTTACGCTGGTAAGCGCTTGGGGCAAGCTGTGACGAAACAGACTTTGTCCCGCTGGATTATTTTGGCCATCTCGGAGTGTTACCGCTTGGCGGGCAAGGACCCTCCGGCTGGCTTGCGGGCCCATTCTACCAGGGGCTTGGCTGCATCTACTGCCCTGCAGAGGGGTGTTCCTATTCGCAACATCTGTGATGCTGCCACCTGGGCTTCAGTGCATACATTTGTGCGGCATTATTCCCTCGATTCCATCAGAGGGCAGGATCTGGCCTTTGGCAAGGCGGTCCTTTGCTCTGCTATTTGATTGGCTATTCTAAATTTTGTTTCTAAATTCTTTCCCTCCTCCTTGATTTGGTACTGCTTTGGGAGTCTGTCATAGATATGGAATACGTCGGAGGACCCAATCCCCTCGAAGAACAAGTTACTTTCTTACCTGGTAACGTTCTTTCGATGGGATGGTCCGACGACGTATTCCATATCGCTCCCGCCCTGCCTTCCCCGCTGCAGAATTTCTGTTGCGTTTGCAGCTTACGTTCCGCAAGGCTTTGTGTCGGACTGGCAGTTGACTATTGTCACACGTTCTGGGGGAAAAAACTACAACTGAGGCTACTGGCGTCGTGCGTCCTACTTATCACATCGGATGACGTCGGACGTCGGAGGAGGTCCTCGACGGCGGCGCATCGACGTCATCGACGCAGGACGCAGACGCCGAAAAAGTTTCCGAAGCAGCACAGCTGTGGTGATTACTGTCATAGATATGGAATACGTCGTCGGACCATCCCATCGAAAGAACGTTACCAGGTAAGAAAGTAACTTGTTCTTCTATTGCCATAGGCTCGCCTCAGAATATCTCTCCAGTGGGCGCTAAGGACCTAGTGGTCACAATTCTCAAGAAGAATGTCAGATCTCCTACAAGTCCCGGACAGAGTAGCACAAGACCTTCAGTGTTGGGCCTGTCAGGAGAACATATTGAAAGGAGAACCGCTTTGGCAACCATGGCCGGAGATATCCATAGTCACGGGTGCTTCACTCACAGGGTGGGGAGCCCATGCAAACGACTTGACCATCAGTGGTCGTTGGTCTCCATCGGAGTCTAGACTACACATCAACCTATTAGAGCTGAGCGTGATCAGGCTAGCACTGAAAGCTTTCCTGCCATCAGTAAAGGGGGGAAAAAAATGTCCTTATAATGTAGGACAACACAGTGGCCATGCAGTACCTCAACAAAAGAGGAGGCGTAGGGTCACTGCCACTGTGCAGAGGCCATGCAAGAGGGAGATCATGTTCTCCATCCAGATATCGGGACTCTCCACCTGCACGCTTGGTTTCTGAAAGGTTGAGATACAAGGATTCGGGCCTTCCAGATGACGACATGGAGGTGTTGCTTTCGGCCAGAAGGCCAGCAACAAATACTTTATACCGCTGCCGTTGGAACACATTTTGCAGCTGGTGTAGAGAAAAGAATATCGACCCCTTTTCATGTGGTACACCAACAGTGTTCTCTTCTACTCTATTTGGCAAATTAGGGCCTTCAGGTTGGCACTATCAAGGGCTATCTCGCAGCGCTATCGATCTTCAAGCGCACTTCAGAGGAACCATCGTATTTCAAGTTACCCTTAGTAATACAATTTCTGAAGGGATTAACCAATGTCTATCCTCCAAGACCATTCCAAGTTCCCTTATGGGACTGAAATTTAGTCTTAAATTTCCTGATGGGTACTCCTTTTGAACTACTCCACTCTTGTTCGCTAAGATTTCTCACCCTTAAAACTGTCTTATTAGTGGCATTGACATCTGCTAGGAGCTTGAGCGAATTACAAGCTCTATCTTGTAAACCCCCTCATACAATTTTTCATAAAGACAAAGTTGTCCTACAAGTGAAGACTCATTTCCTCCCAACGGTGGTTTCTGAATTCCACATCATTCAGAAGGTTACCTTACCTTCATTCTATCCCCCTCCGGGGAAAGAGGAAGAAAGGCTACATAGGCCTGTCCCAAGGCGGGCTTTGAGCTTTTACATCAGCAGATTTTCTGGGATTAGGCAAGCAGAAACACTGTTCGTAGGTTACTCGGGGCACAAATTGGGATTCCCGATAACAAAACAGACCATTTCCAGATGGATTATTTTGGCCATTCTGGAATGTTACAAACTGGCAGGGAAAGATCCTCCTCAAAATCTTAGGGCTCAGTCAACCAGGGGCATCGCAGCCTCTTCGGCCCTCCAAAGAGGGGTACCGATTCGAGACATATGTGCGGCTGCCACATGGTCGTCTGCACATACCTTCACAAAATTTTACAACCTGGATTCCTCCTCTAGCCAAGAAACTAGATTTGGCAAAGCTGTGTTGCACTCTGTTCATTCTTGAAGGGAAACATGGCAATTTTACTCCCACTTCCAGTTACACACCACTGCTATGGGAGTCTATCAAGATAAGGAATGCGTCAGAGGACACAATCCCTTCGAAGAACAAGTTACTTCTTACCTGGTAACGTTCTTTCGATGGGATGTTCCTCCGAGGTATTCCTTATCGCCCCTCCCATCCATCCCCTCAGTAAAACTTCCCTTGTGGTTACAGCTTACGCTCCTTCAGGGTTAATAACCAATTCATGTAAAGCAACTGTTAAACGTCAAAACAGAACTGAGCAACGGATCTGCGCGAGGCTATTTGTACGCATGATAACATCGGCGCCGATACGGAGGGTGTCGAGGGACATCGGCTCGAGGTACGTCGACCGCAGCGCGCTCTACTGAAAAAAAAATTCCAAGGCAAGCAAGCTGGAGATGATTAAGATAAGGAATTCGTCGGAACTTCCCATCGAAAGAACGTTACCAGGTAAGAAGTAACTTGTTCTTCTGAGGCCAGCAAGCTGGAAATGGATTGATCAAAGATAAGGAATACGTGAGAGGAACATCCAGTTGAAAGAACGTTACAGTTGGTAAGTAACTTGTTCTTCTCCAGCATGGGTCTGGCATGGATTCACATACGAACCCTCCTGCCTAGCCGGTAATACTACCACTAGTGTGACGTCCACTGTACCCATGGTCCTTCATGTGTCAGGGTCCCTCAGATTGTTTTTTTCCGCCATCGTGAGAGGTCGCTTATATCGGAGTGCAATTTGAGCTAACGCCATTTACTTTATCAAAGTTTAAAAATAATTACTCTTCCTGTCCTTTTTCGACTGCCGTGTCTCAAAGCGGTGAAGAATCAACGATCGGAGGACAAGACAAACCGTCGGATGAAGAAACTTCGGCAGATTCCTTCCGCCCTTGGGAGGCCCAACGGGCCTAGGCCATTACAGTAGGGAGAGTGGGGGCAGTCATTTCACAATGTATTTCTCCACCCCATTCGTTTGTCTCCCTGCTGACTGCCCCAACCATGGATGGGACACCTTTTTTATAAATCTTGGCCATCCTATAATAAAAGGTTTCTGTGGATCGATGAACACAACTTGTGTAACCTGTGTCTTAATCTGGACCACGACGAAGGGCACTGTCGGGCTTGCAAGCTCTTTCGACCCAAGTCCCTTAAAGATCGTAGGACGAAACACTGGGCCCATCATGCCATGCAGGCCGAGTCCACTATGGACGTGGAGGGTGTCTCCAGCGACGCCGTCCTTTCGGACAGCAAGGGTGACAGGGAACTTCACATTCCCCAGTGCTCGCCCCTGACCCTGGAAGACAGGCCGGCGTCTCTGTTGTGGGGACTACACCCGGCGGCAAAAGCACCACATCTCCCCAAACTAAACACATACCCCGTGGCGATGTGTCAAGCACGCGCCGAAATTCGGCGTCTAGGGGCAGATCTGTGGATTCTCTGTCCTCTGGGCACTCCAAAAGTCGGTCGCCTCATGACAGGCCCCATAAGACTAAAGACGCCGCCCATAAATCCTCGTCTACCGAACGTCAAATGACGTGGCGGAAGCCCCTCCCGAACGCCAAAGGATGTGGCGAAGGCCCTTCCCAGTGCCGAAACTCGACCTGTCATCAAAAACAACTTCTAGTTCAAAGAAATCCTCCTCTAGGAGCTATGATCATAGAGATGAGCAAAAGGACAAGTCCCTTAAGGACAAACCTCATAGTGAAAGGCCTACCACTGCCAAAAACACTGTACAGGAGATTGATGAAACCCTGCAGGAGAATAGGGAGGGCCCTTTAAGTGAAGCCCTACATAATAAGGGCCTGCCTACACCTGTTGTTCCTTACCCTGGCATTATCCCGAGCTCTGCCAAATGGTCAGCTGAGGGCATAGAGTAATGTCCAGAATTGCTTTCTTTGCTAACTTCTTTGAAGAGCACCCTCAAGCCTTTGAGAGTTTACAAAACGCACCCCCCACTGATCAGGCTTCTACTGCTGAGCCCCGTCAATCATCCCAGTCATCAGGAAAGAGATCTCATATCTTCTGATCCTCATGATATGTCTACTGCCAAGAAATCCTGCATACCTGTAGATCTTTGATATACATGCAGACAGAGAAGAATGTTACGCTCACCTGGTCTCTGCGGGGACGTTGGGGCACGGTTGCAGCCCTCCCAGGATGTAGGACCCCCAGATCTGCTTCCTCCCACTGCAAATAGTCTGTGGGCTGCTGCGAAGAATTGGAAACCTGTTCCTGCGTAGATATGAGAGGACGTACGTTTACTGGCCTGCAAGCGAATTCCCTCTCGACACCTTCGTCCCATAGTGTGGTGAGCATGCATCGTCCCATTAAGGCTCATCTGTGGATTATTTAGGGTGAACTCTCCGTCCTGCTACTTCTGGCAGCGGTGCTTGTAGAATGAGGACCGAATTCCTTCACTGGTCCTTTATACGTGGTGTCCAGTCCAGCTCTGACGATTCCACGCCTTTCTGGTAAGTGTCTTTCTGTTTTCTGTTTGTTGTGAAGTATTAATATTATCTTGTTCTCCGCCTGTTGTCAGCTCTGTAACACTGTCTATCTTTCTCCCCACATAGGTGTGATTGCGGTCCAGCAGAGCAACAGAGCCCGAAATGGCTCCAGTTGGAGAGCAGAGGATTCCGCGACGGTTCGGCAGTAGGTAAGTGTGCCTTTTAGATCAAGCATGAAGCATTTTGCAAGCGTGCCTTAAGACTGTGGGTTTGTATGTCTAACCTTGTCTTTTGTCCTTTTACAGGGTCCGCCTTCGTGGAAGACGATGTCGTACTGCGGAGTCCAGCGTTGGAGTTCTGTGTGCCGGAGATGAAGATGTGCTGTGGTGCCGGGAGCTGAAGATGTGGCCAGAACTGAAGTCCTGCGATCCGGAAGATGGAGAAGGGATGCCAGGCTCAGCGGAGATGGATGCAGGTGTAAGCTGACTCCAGGAGGTAAGCGTAGGAACAGGAGACTGGATTCCCAAGGTAAGTGCTAGCTCACTGTCGCCTGGGTTAACGTCACGCTGCATGCGAATGCAGACTAACACGAAGCGTGTGCCTTTGGGTTGGGCTAGCTTTTATAGCTGGGCTATTAAGGCCACGCCCACTAGCTCAGTCCTGCTTGCCACAGCCTAACGCTCCTTGAAGTTGAACGTGCAGCAGCAGATAGGCCACACCCGGACTGGTTATACACAATGGACCCCCATGTATAAACGTCCCAAAGGGACGTGCGTGAACCATGGTGCCCCTTGCGCCGTGCACTTGATTGTGCCGCTCCTGTGATCCTGGGCAATTGGCCATGACAGAATACCAAGAGGATGATCAATACTATGACTTAGAGGATGAGGGGGATAATAATAATAATGATGAGTCGGAGGTCTATACTATGGACTCTCCAGTTCCACAGGATTCCCCGTTACCTGATTCCCCAGTGGATAATCAACCCATGTATAATGACCTTTTGGTCAAAGCAGCGGAGCACTTCGGCATTGATACTCAGCAGGACAAAGATTTTGTCGAACATCCTGGGGGACAAAGCTGCCACCCAGTGTATACCCACTTTGAAGTCCGTTCAAAGAAAGATCCAACCTTCACTTGAAAAGCCAATCAAACCAGGGCAGTTAACCCAAGAATAGAGAAGCTATTGCCCTGCCTCGTCTGATCCCTTGTGTATATAATAGGACAGCTTAGGCCAGATTCATTGGTGGTCACAACTACCCGGAAGAGGGCTGGTACACCGTTGGCCTCCTCCGAAGCTCCACCAGACAGAGAGCAAGAATCTCTACACCATGGATAGGAAAGTGGCTACTTCCACAGTTTACCAAGCAAGAATCGCCAACAATTCCACACTGTTGGCAAGCTACGGCTGTACTAAATGGGACAAGGTTACTGCCCTAGCTGACTCTGCTCCTGAACCTCTGAAATCGAAACTTGCCCTTGTCGCAGCCAAAGGCAGGGCCACTGCCCGCAGTCTGCTTAAAAACAACCTTGACGCTGCGGATAATGCCGGATGCGTTATCGCAGGGGGCACTATCCCCAACTCGACAGTCCGGTTTTAAGTTTGAATGCAGTAACCTATGGGAGCACTACAAACAACTATGACTATAGGTATAGACAACCCAACCTTTGGTATAAGTTTGTACTACACAGTTTTGGTAGAGTGTTGAGCAACCAGGCTTACCTCAAGAGGGGAAATGTGAGCCATCAGTGGAGTTGCATAAAGATTCCCAGTTACAGGTATTCAAATAAACTTACACTCAAGGTTTCTTTCATAAACCATAATGTGTCAGTTTTAAAGCCTTCTTCAGAAGGGAGCAATAGAATAGTAACCCACAAATATAAGTCAATACTGTACACTTTGAGTTTCTGAATCAGACAATACCCTTTTGGAATGGCCCACAGACACAACCTACACCCGCAGGTGACTTCAGTAACAAGGTTGGAATTGGTGAGAGAAAGGAGACCTGTTGCTCAGGCCATCCCTATCCTTAAGTCAATACAAAGGAGGATAGACCTTTCCCTTGTTAACCCCAATCTCACTAGGGCAGTAAACTCCAGAATTGAAAAGCTTTTCAGGGCAGCCCAATCTGACCCACTTTACATAAGGGGACATCTCAAACTGGACTCCCTGGTTGTTACAAACACCCGTAAGAGGGCGGGAACACCCTTGTCATCGTCCGAAGCTCGCCCCTGACAAGGAGAGCAAGAAGATTTATGGCTTGGGCAGGAAAGTAGCCTCCACTTCCGCCTACCAGGCAAGGATTGCCAACTCCACCACCCTGCTGGCTAGTTACAACTGCCACCAGTGGGAAGAAGTAGCGGCTCTCATAGACTCCGCCCCAGAACCCTTAAAAAGCCAATTGGCACGAGTTTCGGCAGAGGGGAGAGCCGTGTCAGGTTGTATTTTAAAATCAACCTTTGATGCCGCGGATAACGCCAGCAGATTAATTGCTGAAAGCATGGTCATCAAGAGGCATGCTTGGCTACGGCGGTCTGGTTTCTGTAGAATGCCAAGGACGAGTACGAGGCACTCGAGTCCCTAGGGCAACTAACCAACAAACCCCCTAACCAGAGAGGGAATGGCAATTTTCGTCGGCCTCGCGGACAAAACTCCCAAAGAGGCTCAAACTATTCCCAAGGCCAGGGTACTCCATGGAACACTAACCAGCACTCTACCCAGAGTTCTGGCAGGGGTAACAAAAGAGGTCGTGGTAGGGGTAGAGGCAGTCCCAATAAAGGAGGGAGCACGCCTCCACCAAAACAGTGGCGCTCCGTTCAGGGTCCCTTCTCACGCATCCCCAGTAGGGGGACACATTTCCATCTTCACCCAAGCTTGAGAAGGGATCACATCAGACAGATGGGTGCTGTCCAGTGTGTCCGCAGGATACTGCATAGAACTACTAGAGCGTCCCTGAAACCACCCTCCACGACAAAGAATACACTCCTTAGACCACCAGAAGATCCTACTCGAAGAGATCGAAAATATTCTCGCAAAGGACGCGATAGAACTGGTCCCTGGACACCAGGTAAACAAGGGTATTTATTCAACTTACTTCCTTGTGCCAAAAAAAGATTTGACAATGCGCCCAGTATTGGACTTACGGCCTGCAAACAAGTATGTCAAGCCCCAAAAAGTTTGCATGACTACTCTCCAAGAGGTAATTCCACTCCTAAAAAAAGGGGGATTACATGGCAACATTGGATATGAAAGATGCCTATTTTCATATTTCCATGTTCCCAGCGCACAGAAAATATCTGCGCTTCAAGGTGGACAGTCAGCACTACCAGTTCAAGGTACTGCCCTTTGGGATAGCCTCGGCTCCAAGGGTATTCACCAAGGTACATGGCGGTGGCGGCGGCACACCTACGCAGGGAGGCAATCCCAGTGTACCCTTATCTGGACGACTGGCTCATCATGGGGGAGACACCAGTAATTTGCAGGACAAACATTCAAAGAACTATCGTCGACCTCTTCGAATTGGGCTTCTCCATAAACGAGAAAAAATCAAGTCTGGTCCCCAGCACCTCAAGCAGTTCCTAGGAGCTGTTCTAAATACTCAAGAGAGGTTGGCTTTTCCTTCAGAGGAAAGAATTCGGAATATACTACTGCAAATTCCGCAATATCAAACCGGTCACCAGTTAACAGTACGCAAAGCAATGAGTTTGCTGGGCATGATGGCGTCATGTATTTACCTGGTACCCCACGCGCGCCTGCGCATGCGTCCCATGCAAGAATGGTTGGTGAAACTGTGGTCTCAGGCAAGTGGTCAGTGGAACGATCTAGTGGTCGTTTCGCCAACACTCGTACAAAGCCTCCACTGGTGGACAAGAGACAATCTATCCAAGGGGAAACCCTTTTACGGTCACGACGGACGCATGCCTGACAGGATGGGGAGCTCACCATCTCCACCACACAGCTCATGGTCTCTGGTCTCACACAGTGGCCAAGAATCACATCAACCTGCTAGAGCTTCTGGCAGTTTTCAGAGCACTTCAAGCGTTCGAGCCCCACCTGCTGAACCTGTCGGTGCAGATCCGGACGGACAGCACGACAGCCATGTTCTACCTGAACAAGCAATGAGGGACTTGTTTGCCAAATCTGTCCAGACTTGCCCAGAAAATTTGGATATGGACACTCAGACAGAACATCTTTCTGTCATCTCAACATGTTGCAGGGGATCTCAATTCTCTAGCGGACGCTTTGAGCAGAGATCCCCTTCCGGAGGAACACGAATGGTGTCTACACAGAGAAATCGTAGAAGATCTCTTCTCTCAGTGGGGTTTCCCCACTATAGACCTATTCGCCACAAGCGAAAACAGTGCCCAGGATTCGCATCCAGGTTTCCCCAACCAGACTCCCTGGGGAACGCCCTGTGGATGAACTGGTCAGGGATGTTTGCGTACGCTTTTCCACCAACTCCTCATCAGGAAGGTGGTGAACAAGATGATCAGTCGATGACGCTCGTCCTAGTTGCTCCCATGTGGGCGAGACAACCGTGGTTTCCAGACCTACGCAGACTCTCGGTGTGCGATCCCATCAAACAATCTTTTGTCCCAGCACCAAGGTCAGAAGGTGCATCCTCAACCCAACTCCATGAACCTAGCAGCATGGCTCCTGAGGTCATAGAGTTTGGACATCTCAATTTACCACAAAGGTGTATGGACATCCTAAAAGAGTCTAGGAAACCTAACACGAGGCATTGCTACTTTGACAAATGGAAGAGATTCGTTATCTGATGCCAGAATAAACAAATCAACCCAGTTGATTGCCCTCCTTCCACAATCGTGACATACATGCTCCACCTGCTGGACGCAGGGTTGGTTTTCAACTCACTAAAGGTACACCTGGCAGCACTGTCAGCGTACACCACCTCACATAGCAAGGTGTCGTGGTGGAAGGTACCCGTGGTTAAAGCCTTCATGGAGGGAGTAAAGAGACTTCATCCTCCTATATCTAACCCACCACCAGGATGGGACCTGAACGTGGTGCTATCTAAACTCATGGGGCCCCCCATTCGAGCCCATGCATAAGACAAGTCTCAAACACCTGACCTATAAAACTGCCTTCTTAGTAGCCATTACATCCATAAGAAGGGTCAGTGAAATTCAGGCTCTGTCAGTGCAGGATCCTTTCTTTACTATTCATAAGGATAAGCTGGTTTTAAAGACACACAGTAGGTTCTCACCTAAGTTTATTTCTAAATTCCATGTAAACCAGTCCATCGAGCTTCCGGCTTTCTTCCAGAACCCACAAAGCTCGGCTGAGGTTAAACTACACACCCTAGATGTGCGTAGGGCAGTCCTTCACTACGTAAACAAGACCAGACCACTTAGGAAAACAGATCAACTGTTTGTCTCCGTAGCCACAGGCAAAGAGGGAGATCGCATCTCTAAGGGTGCCATCTCCAAGTGGATTGTCAACTGTATCCAATTGTGTTACTCTCTTTCTGACAAAACTTTGCCTTTTACGCCCAGAGCCCACTCGACAAGAGGCATTGGGGCCACTCTGGCTTTCATTGCAAATGTTCCCTTTGACACCATTTGCAGAGCAGCTACTTGGAGCTCTATTCACACTTTTACTCAGCACTACTGCATTGACACCCATTCCAAGACAGATACTCAAGTGGGACAAGCGGTTCTAAGACATTTATTTGCTCATGACCCTTCTCAAATCCCACCTCCTTCTAACACTGCTCGTTAATCTATGCACAGCATGTGATCTAAGCAGATTCCACAAGCCTCAGAAGGGATACATTACTCGCCGTAATCGTATTTCTGATGTTTGTATCTGCTTAGATTCACATGCGACCCACCCTTCCTCCCCTCTGAGAGAAGGCGCATGGATGCTTGTAGTCTTATCTTATCTATCTTCTATCTGCTTGGATCATCTGTACTTGCGCTACTCCTCATGCTACCTCATGTCATAAAAAATACAATCTGAGGGTCCTAGACGCGTGAGGAATCATGGGTACAGTGGACGTCACACTAGGGATAGTATTACTGGCACGCCCTGTGTCGACGGCCATTTTCGAGTTTCGAAAAACAAACTGTAATACTCCGCAGCTTCCACTAGATGTCGGCCTATGCACAGCATGTGAATCTTAGCAGATACAAGCATCAGAAATACGATTACGGTGAGTAATGTATCCCATTCATGAGCATTTGAATCCATGCCAGACCCCATGCTGGAGAAGGATCACGTTACTTACCTGTAACTGTTGTTCTCCAGCATGGGTCTGGCATGGATTCACATGCAAACCCTCCCTCCTTCCCCTCTGCGGCTCTTCTCTTGGTCCTACTGCCACTTTACGTGCTGCCAAACCTGAGGTTAGGGAGCGGGCAGTCATTGGCTGGGGGCAGTATGGCCCAGTGATTGGTTACTACTAAGAAAGACCGATCAGAAACGAAACTGATACTGATTTTTTTCTTTACCGAGGATTCCCAGCCTGACGACGGGTAATATTCATGAGCATGTGAATCCATGCCAGACCCATGCTGGAGAACAACAGTTACAGGTAAGTAACTTGTTCCTTACTGCAAATGCCACATTACCAGGCCGGCCGCCAGATAAGGGTGCGCAAAGCGATGCGTTTAATAGTCATGATGGCTTCTTGCATATACCTGGTTCCTCACGTGCGCCTGCGTCCCATACAGGCGTGGTTGGCGAAGCAGTGTTGTCAGGCAAGCGGTCAGTGGGACGATCTAATGGTCGTTTCACCAACACTTGTATAAAATCTTCGGTGGTGGACAAGAGAAAACCTAACGAGCGGGAAACCCTTCTACGACCCACAGATACAGGCAGTGGTCACAACAGATGCCTAACTGGCAGGATGGGGGGCTTACTACCTTCACCACACAGCTCAGGGTCTGTAGTCTCACACTGCAGCACAGAACCACATCAATGTGCTTGAACTTCTGGCAGTATTCAAAGCCCTTCAGGCATTCAAACCCCATTTAACACACCTGTCGGTGCAGATCCTAACAGACGGCAGCATAGCGATATTTTATATCAACAAACGGGGGGTACACGTTCTCCAAATCTATCCAGACTTGCACAGAAAATCTGGAAATGGGCACTCAGACGGAAAATGTTCCTGTCATCACATGTTCCAGGGGAACTAAATGCTCTAGCAGACTCATTGAGTAGAGATCCCCTACCAGAGGAACACGAGTGGCCTCTACTCAAACTCGTAGAACACCTCTTCTCTCAATGGGGTTTCCCAACTATAGACCTATTCGCCACAAGTGAAAATCGTCAATGCCCAGACTTTGCCACCAGGTTCCCCCATCCAGGCTCCAACGGGAACGCCCTATGGATGAACTGGTCAGGGAAATTTGCTTACGTTTCCCCCAACTGCCCTCATGAGGAAGGTGGTGAACCAGTAAACAAGGACCTGATGACGCTTAACCTAGTTGCTCCTATGTGTGCAAGACAACCGTGGTATGCACATCTGCGCAAACTGGCGATGTGCGACCCCCATCAGGCTCCTGTGCCAGTACAACCTACTCACCCAGCACGAGGGACTAACAGTGCACCCACAATCAATGAACTTGGCAGCATGGTTCCTGAAGTCAGAGTTCGGGCATCTCAATCTACCGCAAAGATGCATGTATATCTTGAAAGAATCAAGAAAACCCAACACTAGGCTCTGTTATTATGACAAATGGAGACGATTCGTAATCTGGTGCCAGACTAAGCAGATCAGCCTCATAGATTGTACTCCATCTAACATTTTAAACTACATGCTCCACTTGCTAGATGCAGGGTTGGTGTTCAACTACCTAAAAGTCCACCTGGCGCCCTTGTCAGCCTACACCACTTCCCATAATAGGGTCTCATGGTGGAAGGTACCGGTCATCAAAGCATTTATGCAAGGGGTAAAGAGACTCCACCCGCCAATTCCTAACCCACCGCCCGGTTGGGACCTCAATGTGGTACTCTCTAAGCTCATGGGACCCCCATTTGAGTCTAGTCTCAAACACCTGACTTATAAAACTGCCTTCTTAGTAGCCATCACTTCCATAAGCAATGTAAGTGAAATCCAAGCATTGTTGGTGCAGGATCCTTTCTTTACTATACATAAGGGCAAGCTGGTTTTACATACTCACCCTAGGTTCTTACCTAAATTCATCTCCAAATTTCATGTTAACCAGTCAATTGAGCTACCGGCTTTCTTCCATGAGCCCAAAAGCTCTGCTGAGGTACAACTCCACAAACTAGATGTGAGGAGAGCGGTCCTCTACTTACGTAGACCAGACCGGACCGCTAAGAAAGACAGATCAACTGTTGTCTCCATAGCGCCAGGCAGAGAAGGCGATCACATCTCTAAGAATGCCATCTCTAGGTGGATAGTCGGATGTATCCAAATGTGCTATTCCCTATCAGATAAAACACTGCCTTTTACGCCAAGGGTGCTACATGGAGCTCAATACATACTTTCACTCAGCACTACTGCATTGAGCCTCATTCCAAGACAGATACGCAAGTGGGACAAGCGGTTCTAAGACATTTATTTGCTCTTTAACCTTCTCACATCCCACCTCTTCTTCCACTGCTCGTTCATCTATGCACAGCATGTGAACTAAGCGGATACCACGAGCCTCAGAAGGGATACATTACTCACTGTAATTGTATTTCTGATGCTTGTATCTGCTTAGATTCACATGCGACCCACCCTTCCTCCCCTCGGAGAGAAGGCGCATGGATGCTCATGAGCTTGTCTGATATGTACCTGCTTGGATACAACTGTACTCTCGCTACACCTCATGCTACATCATGTCAGAAAAATAACAGTCTGAGGGACCTCGACGCGTTAGGGATCATGGGTACAGTGGACGTCACACTATGGATAGTATTACTGGCACCCCCTGTCGACGACCCTTTTCGAGTTTCGAAAACAACTGTAATACTCTGCAACTTCCACTAGATGGCGGCCTATGCAGAGCATGTGAATCGAAGCAGATGCAAGCATCGGAAATACGATTACGGTGAGTAATGGATCCCATTTATGAACTTCCACTTGACTACCTGTTAATATATGCAATGTACCCTACCTTACCTGTACAAGCTATAAGTATCCTTCATATTTTGTTGCGCCCAATTACCTAAGGGTTCGGTGCGCCCTACAAATTCATAAACAAACAAACCCAAATGCACTCTGTGGTGATTGGCTGACTGTCTGGCAAGGACATCCACCCTGCTGGGTGAGTTACAGCTAGGCTGGAATGAATGTGAGAGAACTGAATAAAAGGCGAGTCTTTTGGCTTGGAAGGCAGACTCGACCACTGGACAAAGGAATCGAAGAAGCACTTGAAGAGGACGCCTGCTGCAACTCCTGGACCGTTGGTTTGCCCGGTGAAGCACTGCTGCAGTGCGGAAATGCCAAGTTCACATCGACAGAGAAGCCCCTGCAAGCACGACTTCTCCCCTTGAGTTACTAGAGCTTTTCCTCCAGACTCCCAGGAAGCTGGGCTGACCAGGCCTGAGCCCCATCAACAGTGTGCGGGACCCCAGAAGCAAGGAAAGTCCATCTTGACAGCCAGGAACCACAGTGTTGCTATTTGTGGTAGATGTGAGGAACTGAAACACTAAACAGCCACTGAAAGTGAAGTTTGCCGGTTGCAAGTTTTGACCGTCCCAGTGCATAGCAGGAGTCCCTCGACGTCCTCCCTCTTGTCCCCACAACTGAGGCCCAGAAACAGTGAGATCTGCAGAGCTGCACAGGGATATAAGTCATCAGCTGCATCCTTTCTTCATTGCTAAGGTAATGTAAAACAAGTCTAAGAACTTATCCCTACATTTGATTCTTCTTTTCCTCCTTCCCCTCTCCCTTCCCGCCCACACCCCCCTCCCCTTCCTCTCCCCCTGCTTTATATCCCACTCCCTCTGGGCAGCCCCCCTGCCCGGCAGCCCCCTAGGCCAAGGGCCCCTTAGGCAAAGGGCGGCTCCTACAGACTGCGGCTCCCTGTGTGTCTGCAGGTGTCCGCAGGGGACGCCAGGCGCCAGCTCCTCTGCTCTCCGGCCCACCCCTCACCTTGCCCACCTCATCCGCATGATGCCTCGCCCCCCCTTTTCCAATTTATTGGTATACTAGGGTGCTTTTCTCCCCCCGCAGGATTCTCAAACTTAGGTGGCCCTGACCTACTACACATTACTGTTTGCTCTGCATTGTGTTACACTAGGGTGTTTTTTCTCCCCTCGCAGGATTCTCAAACTTAGTTGGCCCTGACCTACTCTGCATTGTGTTAAACTAGGGTGCTTTTCTCCCCCCGCAGGATTCTCAAACTTAGGTGGCCCTGACCTACTACGCATTACTTTTTGCTCTGCATTGTGTTAAACTAGGGTGCTTTTTCTCCCCCCGCAGGATTCTCAAACTTAGGTGGCCCTGAGCTACTACGCATTACTGCATTGTGTTAAACTAGGGTGTTTTTCTCCCCTCGCAGGATTCTCAAACTTAGTTGGCCCTGACCTACTCTGCATTGTTTTAAACTAGGGTGTTTTTTCTCCCCTCGCAGGATTCTCAAACTTAGGTGGCCCTGACCTACTACGCATTACTGTTTGCTCTGTATTGTGTTAAACTAGTGCCCTCCACTCAATTCCTGTCTGCATACTTGTGTCGTCCGACTCCCCTCCTACTCCATGGTGCTCTCTATCTCACCTATCTACTCTAACTGCTTCTCTATTGACTATCCTGCTCTCCTCACTAAATCCGGTAGGAAAAAGTTTAAAAAGGACATCCTGGTCTCCAACCCAGGCCTCCCTATCGCTGACACCTACACGAGCGCCTGCTCCAAGGAAACTCTTACTGACATTCTCTTTTTCGTGCCTTCTCCTGACCTATGGACCCTTCACATGGTCGCTGTGCTCTCTCCTTTCTCCTCCTCTCCCATTAATGGTGGCACCCGTTGGGATGTCCTCTTGTCCCCTTTCCACTCCTCTAAGGCCATCATTAATGTCTATGCTAACGGGACCGTCTTGGTCCAAGGCCCTCAGGCCAACCTTCACCTCTTTGATAGGCGCCTCCCACGCCTCATCAACTTCCTCCCCGCTCCCGCTGTCCCCCTTCCTCTGTCCTCGGCTACCTTGCCTCTCCCCTCCCTCCCTGCCCCTTCTCTTGCTCCCTCCTCAACTCCTTCTCTAACACCTCCGCAGGGCATACCTCTGATCTGTACCCCTCCCCGGAAGTATTTCAAAGGTGGCAACCTTCTCCACATTGCCACTCTAAATGCTCGCTCTGCCATCAAGCACTCCTCTGATATCTGTCGCCTTCTTGAGGAACTGGACCTCGACGTCCTCGGTCTCACTGAGACATGGTTCACAGCCAGCTCTGCCACCAGCTTCGACACACTCCTACCTGACGGCTGCAAGATCCTCTCCGTGCCCAGGCCTAACCGTTCAGGGGGTGGTGTTGCCCTTATCTTCCCCGAGTGGATTCCTGCCTCTGTCACTCCTACGCAGACCTACTCCTCTTTTGAATGCCTTGTCTGCCGACTCTCTCTCTCTCTCCTAGCCATTCCCTTACCGTGGCTACTATCTATCGGCCACCTGGTCAAATTTCCTCCTTCCTCTGAATGGGCTGACCTCTCCTCCTCACTCCTGTCCTCAACCACCCAACTCCTCTTTCTCGGTGACTTCAACATCCACCTCGATGCCTCCTGTCCCCCCACTGGTCTCTTTCGCGAACTCTGCAACTCTCTCTCTCTCTATTCTCCCGTCTGGGCCTACCCACTCTGCAGGGCACACTCTTGATGCTCTGATCTCTTCTGACCTTCCCCTCTCCCTCCCTCTCTCCACTCCTCTCTCCTGGAGCGATCACTTTCTCCTATCCTCCCACCTCTCCCTCCCTTCCCCACAGGCAAAGCCACCCTCTTCACTGCCACCCACCTTCTCGGTCATCCGACCCATGAAGCGTGTGTCAGTTGAGGCTTTCGCTGCTACCTTCTCGCCCCCTCCTCCCCCCTCGGCTGACTCCCACCCTGACACAGCCCTCTCCATGCTCTATTCCTCTATATCTGATACTCTCGATATCCTTGCCCCCGTCATGAGAATCTGCCTGAAGCCCAAAGCCAAATGTAACTCCTGGTATGACTCGGATCTCGTCACCCTAAAACGCAAGTGCAGGGTGGCAGAGAGGAAATGGCGTGCTTCATGTTCATCCTCTGACAAACTGGCCTGTCGCCTGCTCCAAAGGCAATACCGGCTCTCCGTTCTCACCAAGAAGAGAGCCCTTATCCAAGCCCGCATCTCTGAGGCATCTAACAACTCGGCCGAACTCTTTAAAATCTGCAAGGAGCTGGCCAACCCTGCTGCAGTCTCTACCTCTCCTGTCCCCTCCCAGGCCCTCTGCACTGCACTGGCCTCGCACTTCATCTCAAAAACTCAGGACATCCTGTCCTCGCTCTCCTCCTCTCTCCCCCCTCCCTCTCTTCCCGGCTCTTCCTCTTGCTCTCTTGCAGCCGCCCCTCCGCCCTCCTTCTCTGCTTTTCCACCTTTTTTTGCTGATGAGGTTTCCAGACAAGTCCGATCTATGAAAGCCTCGTCTAAACAGGTTCACCCCTGTTCCTCCAAAACCATCAAGGACCACATCGACTCCCTGGCTCCTGCCCTGGCTGTCTTTTGCAACCACTCATTCGCCTCTGGAGTCTTCCCATCCCCCTCAAGCACTCCCTTGTGCACCCCCTCCTCAAGAAACCCTCTTCCGACCCCTCCTGCCCGGCCAATTATCGCCCAATCTCCATTACTCCCTTCCTGGGTAAGCTCCTGGAGAAACTGGCCATTTCCCAGCTTAACCTCCATGCTGAATCTGTTGGTAATCTTCATGACCATCAATCCGGCTTCAGAGCGGCCAGAAGCACGGAAACTGCTCTCCTGAACATCCGTGAGGACCTGCTCCTGAACCTCGATTCCAACACTCCCTGTGTTCTCATTCTGCTCGATCTCTCCTCTGCCTTTGACACTGTCAACCATGCCATCCTGCTCAACTGTCTCCGTGATAACCTGGGTATCACTGGTCAGGCTCTGGCATGGCTGACTTCTTTCCTTTCCGGTCGACCCTCCCAGGTCCAAATGGGCTCCTTTCTCTCTGACATCTTTTTCTCCACCTGTGGTGTCCCCCAGGGTTCCAACCTCTCTCCCTGGCTTTTCAACCAGTATCTAGCACTCCTTGCCCACCGCATCGCCGCTCTCTGCCCCTACTTCCAGTGCTATGCCGACGATACCCAGCTCATTTTCAGGCTACCCTCGGCCTCCTCCTCTCCTCCTCCTCTCCTTCCCTCATCTCCGACTGTCTGTCTGCTATCCAGGAATGGTGTGCCGCCAATGACCTCTGCCTCAACGCCAGTAAGACTGAGATTCTACTCATCGGCACACCCACTCCCTCCTTCCCTGCAGCTCTCTGGCCGGCCTCCCTTGGCCCCCTTCCTGCCCCTACCTGCAAGGCTAAAAACCTCGGGGTCATCTTCGACTCCACACTCTCCTTCTCTCCTCATATATCTGACGTCTCTAAGAAGTCACACTACCAGCTGCACCTCCTCAGAGGTATTCTTCCCTTCCTCTCCTTCCCCCAGAAGCTCACTGTCTCCCGAGCCCTGGTTCTCTCAAGGCTGGACTACTGTAACAGCCTCTATCTTAATCTGCCTGCCTCCACTCTCCGCCCTCTGCAACTTATCCAGAACAGAACTGCGAGACTTGTCCTTGGCCTCAAGCCCAGGGACCGTATCTCTCCAGGACTGAAATCCCTTCACTGGCTCCCAGTGGCTGCGAGGATTAAGTTCAAAACCCTCTGCATTGTCCACAAGGCCTTCTGGGGCCAGGGACCTAAATACCTTCAACTCTCTCTTCCTAAATCTTCCTTCACGAGCCCTTCGCTCATCCGTCTCCAACTCCCTCATGGTCAGCCGCTTCTCGAAGCAACGAGCTGGGGGTAGATCTCTCTCCGCAGCAGGGGCCTCCCTCTGGAACAGCCTTCCTGCCTCCCTGAAACTTGAGGAGAACCATCTCCGGTTCCGGAAGCACCTCAAAACCTTCCTCTTCGCTTCTGCCTTCTCTCTCCCTCTCCCCTGCTAAACCTGCTTAACCCCCCACTGAATTCAGCACTAAACCTGCATCTGGGCCACTCTCAGCAACCTCGGTCCAGGGCCCAGCCACTCTCCACTTGCACTGCCTCCCTGGCTCCCCGTGCACTGTGGGACTGTCACTGTACCCTACAGCCCCCTTCCCAGCACTTGCTCTGCACTTACCTCGCACTTGCCACCAGCTGACCCTTTTTATTTATTATTTATGAATTATTATTTCTTACGCTACTTACCTTGTACTGCACTTCCCCCCCCACCTCCTCCCCCTGCACTTCCTCCTTTTCCCCTTACCTCTGCACTTGCGCGATCTGAATGACACCTGGCCTAGTAGGATCGTTTGTCTGTCTTCCCCTTGTTTCCCTCCCTCCCTGCCTCGTCGCGCCTTGAAACACTTGTGTATAGGCGCGTTACAAATACCATATCATATCATATCAAAGACTCTGAAGAACTTGTGTAAAGACTTTTCTATTTACTTACCAGAAGTGCTTCATCCTATACAAGACTTTGCCCATTGACTTTGGCGTAGCCTATAGAATTGAATGACTCTTCTATAAGAATCTAAAAGTATTTGCCCTGCTTATGAATATTTGTGGTCTCTTGTTCTAATAACCTTTTGCCTTTTGTTAGGCAAAGTTTGTATGCAGTACCCTCTGGGACCACTACACACAACTAGGACTACATGTGTAAGCAAAACCAACCTTTGCTATATGTCTGTACCACAGTTTTTTGTAGCGAGCTGAGCAGCCAGGCTTATTTCCAGAGGGAATGTGAGCTTGTAAGGGTGTTCCACAAAGGTCTACAATGACGAGTATTCAGAGACAATTATACTGAAGGTTTCTTGGTGAAAACACTTCTTAATTTATTACACAATCATTTATAAAGCATTCACTAAATGAGGCAACCAATATCATACAACAATTCTACTACAATACTGATTACTAAGCAGTTGAGCTCCCTTGAAGTAGGAGCAAAATAGCATTGGAGTAGGAACAAAATGGCATAAGTTAATAAAACGAATATTCCAGTTACTCTAAAACAGTGCAAATAGTTTGAGTTCACCAGAGGAGTTGATTCAATGCACTAGGTAGGCCAAAGTCAATGGGCTACTGTCTTGTATAAGTAAAAACGGTTCTGGTATTTAAAACGGAAAAGTCTTTGCCACGGTTCTTAGAACTAGTTCACGGAAGAAAGGTACATATGTTGGGTCACAAGCTGACTAGGCGTGCAAGTTGCCAAAGTTTCACAAACCTTCGCGGTGAGAGGCAAGTTATCTTGGTCGGGTTTTCACAGTACCTTATATTGAAGAAAAAGATGCAGCTGAAGACTTCTGTTCCTGGCAGTTCCTGCAGATCTCGCTGTTACTGAGCCTCAGTCGTGGGGGACAAGAGGGAGGACGTCTGGGAAACACCTGCACTGCACGAGGACGGGTCACAAAGCTGGCAAATTGGCAAATCTTCGATTCTGGTAACTGTTCTTACAGCACACAAGCTGGTGTCCTCCCCTGGTTAATCCTACCAGCACCGAGAATGGTATCCAGGTGGCTTAAGAGTTGATTGATCCCACCATCTCAAAGGATGAAGTCCTTGAAGAGGCTTCTCTGTCGAGGTGAACATGGCGATTCTGACCTGCAGCAGGGCTCCAGCGGGCAAACCAACGGTCCAGTAGTTGCAGCAGCCGTCTGTAACGCTCACCTGGTTCCCACGGAGGCGCGGCGTCGAAGGCGCAGAACTCTGAAGATGGACAGGAAGGGCCCCTCTATTCTGGCTTCCCTGGCTCGTTGGATACCCTCCTGTGCGTGAATAGGGAGTATTACCAACTGTGGAACAATGCTCAAGCCTCCCACTCCCTTCCAACCCTCCACGATACCTCCTCCACGATTCCCCGTGAAGCCTCACCTTAGGGTTTGGAAGGATGAGCTCTCCATCCTGCTTCTGATGCAGGGGCGCGTTGAAACCCAGTTACTTCACTGGATTGAGGATTGATGGGAGTTCAGGTAAGCTTGACTGTTCAGGTAAGGCGCTGTAAAAGTTCTGTTCAAAAGTTCAAGCTTAATAATAATGTTCGTTGTCTAATTGCAGCAAGCGCTAATGCTTATGTCTTTTTCCCCTTAGGGGCCGGGGTTCGGAGTGCCGGAGATATGGCGCCGACCCGAAGTGAAACAGTTCTGGATGAGCGCTCAGGTAATGTCTTTGCATTCGCTCATTCAATGTCTGTCTTTTTTCCTCTAGGCGCCGGGGCGTAGCTGAATCCGGAAGATCGCTGCTAAAGATGGAAGCGCCTTGCAAAGGTGAGTAAAATGCAGCGCTGCAGCGATCGAAACAAAATGCCTTTAAAATGATGTCTTCCTTTTCAGGGCCGTTGGAGAAATGACTCCGGGATGCAGATTTAGCAGGTAAGGGCTTTTCTTCTCCTATTCTCTTCCTTTCTCCCCTTGCAGGTGTTCCAGGGTGCTGGCAGGCGTGGCTGAAGTCAGGATGCAGGAGTTGACACGGTGAGCGTCCAGCTGCTAGGTGCAGAACAACGCGAAGCACGTGTGGCTGTTCGGGTGGGGTTTAAATAGCATTGGAAGAAGTTCCTGGTATGTATCCTTCCCCGACCACACCCGGGTGGTGAAGTAGTCCTACAGGTAAAGTAGTCCCATTCAGGCCTCAAGAGGGCCTGGATGAAGCAGCAAGGTCTGCATCAGGTAAGTGTGCACCCAAGCACTTAAACACATATCCTCTTCTATGAGCCTGGCGCCTAAGGCGCCAGGACTGGGGTCCGCTATGAGCCTGGCGCCTAAGGCGCCAGGACTGAGTCCAAAGGGCCCCGACTTGGGCCCGCTGAGACTTCCCTGGGGAAAATGATGTCTGCTCTGGGGTTGCTGGGCCGGCCTGGCTCTTTGGAGGTAGGCATCATGACACCGTCCTCTTCATCTAGTCTTTGGTTCTTTCGTTCCAGGGGTCGACTCTGCCTTTCAGTCCAGGCGACTTGCCTTTTAAACAGTTTTCTCCCATTCATTCCAGCCTAGCTGCCACTCACCCAGCAGGTTGGCTGTCCTTGTCGGACAGTCAGCGGGCCAATCACACCAGAGTGCATTTTAGTCTCCTTGAAGACTTAAGCACAGGGAGTTTTGGCACCTCCCTCACTGATCTGAAGTTTGCCCATTGCTGCGGCCGACCTTCAATTCGTAGTGTAGTAGTCCCAGACGTCTTACCTCTTGTCCCCACGACTGATGCCGAGGAATAACAGGATCTGCAGACCTACATAGGAACAGATGCCAGCTGGAACTAATTTCTTCTAACCAAATGTACTGTATAATTAAGGGGACCTAGCTCTTATTGTTTTGCCTTGCTTGTTCTCAGTTGAGACTGGTCTTGGCTGCTTTTGCAAAGTTGCTTGCAGCTTTGCCCCTGACAAGCCTCCCAGCTTGTGGCCCTACAGTGATTCTATTTTTTCTACAGACGTCTAAAACATTGTGCAAGACTTTTACTTGCCTGCAAGAAGTTCTCCAGTTCACCTATACTTTTGCTCAATTAACATTGGCTGGCCTCGCTCCCTGAAAGACACTTACCTCTGACTTTGTGTTTTGCCTTTCCTCCAGGAGAGGTTTAATTTACTTTGCATTGGTGGTGGCGGGGGTTATAAAGTACTCAACTGCTTCAGAATTTTTGTTTAACCTTTGTTTTATTCCAAAACCCTTTTCTTTGACACCAACTGAGCATTGCTCTGAATGTACCAGTGATATATTTGTCCAGTGTCCTAGTTATTTGTCACCTCGGGGTGTAGGAACCATCTGTGTGCCATCCCAAATGGGTACTTGCTGATTTAGAGAAACTAAGAGTGTCTATTTTGCAGTGTATTTTTGTTATTTATATATTGCTCCCTTCTGAAGAAGGCTTATTCAACTCTCTGTTAAATTAATAGAGTGCAAGAGTTTATTTGAATCCTTGTCACTGCAATCTCTAACTCCCCTACAGCTCAGATTGACCCCTCTTGATATAAGCCTGGCTGCTCAGCCACGCTACCAACCTGTGTAGCACAGACTTGTACCAAAGGCTGGGTTCCTATTGTCAGGAGGTCAAGTTTGCTGTAGTCTCCAAAAGGGTACTGTCACAATCTTGCCTATCACCTTCGGACTGAAGTCGGCGCCCAGGGAGTTACCGGCGTGCCTGGCGGCAGTGGAGGCCCATCCGCGTCTGGAAGGGATTCATGTGTACCCGTACCTCGACGACTGGCTCATCTGTGCCAAGTAAAGGGAAGTCGCTGTCGAACACACAGAAAGGACTGTCTGGCTGCTGACGGATCTGGGGTTCTCTGTGACTTATCCAAAATCCTGCTTGATTCCATCGTAGTATGTGCTGTTCCTGGGGTTCAGGCTCAGCAGTCCCCTGCCTAGCGGCCCCTTCGGAGAAGACCATAGGGGCCATTTTGGGCAAAGTGCAACGGCTGTTAGCACTGACGATCCAACACAGTGCGGACCATCAAGTAGCTGCTCTGAACAATGTCGTGTATCTACCTGATCAGACACTGCAGGTTGCAGATGTGAACCCTTCAGGAATTCCTGTACGCTCGGTGGGTCCAGGTGTCTGGAAGCTTCGCAGGCAATATTGTTCACGACGAGGAGTTCTGTCGAGCGATTGTGGTGGGGCGTGCTCTCCAATATAGCTGAGGGCACGGATTTTCAGAACCCCCATACCAGGAGACGGTCAACACGGATGCTTCCCTGAAAAGGCTGGGGAGCCCACACTGGATGGCTCCATGTGGAGGCATGTGGCTACCGGAGGCGAGTGATCGCCAAATCAATGTCCTAGAACTATGAGCAGTGTTCTGCACCCTCAAGTCGTTCCTTCCATCCTTCAAAAGCACGGTGGTGAGGGCCTTCACGGACAATAGCACCACTATGTTCTAAATCAGGAAGCAGGGGTGCACGAGATCCCCAACGCTCTCCAGAGACACATGCTTTGTGGTACTGGGTTGTCGCCCAGGGAATGTTCCTCGGTCCTTTTCACCTGGTGGGAGTCAAGAACCCCATTGCAGACTCCCTCAGCATGGAGCTGTGCTCTTGCCACGAATGGTAGCTTCAGCAGAATCAAGTGGACAAGCATCTTCCTCGAACGGGGCAGACCCCAGATCGACTTGTTCGCGACAGCAACAAACTCCAAGTGGCAGAGATCCACCAGCAGGTTCATGGGGCCTATTCCTGTATGCTTTACCTCCGTTGTCTCTCCTGCTGTGAGTCATCAATCAACTCAAACTGTGCTGATGCAGGATGATCCTCGTTGCCCTGGCGTGGCTGAGGCAGATTTGGTACCCGGACCTTCAGTCTGACAGCGTCGCCTCCCGTCAAGCTGCCAGTGGTCCCGGAACTGCTCCCCAGAGGAGGAGGTGCAATCCTAAATCACGAACCAGGATTGCTGAACCTGAAGGCCTGGCTCCTGCAGCATTTGAGTTCAGTGGGTGCGAGCTACCGGTGGACTTCAGGTAGGTCCTTGCCAGGGCCAGAGCATCGTCGGCTTTTAAGTGCTACGGCCATAAGTGGAAGTGTTTCACAACGTGGTGCCAGATGCAGAAGATCCAACCCTCTGAGGGTCTCGGCTCTGCAGATTCTTACGTACTTTTTGTCTTTGGCCAAGGCTGGGCTGGCTCATGCCTCCATCAAAGTGCATCTGGCGGCTATCTCCTGTTACACTAGGTTTCCGGGACGGTATTCTCTTTGGTCAGTCTAGTCAAGGAGTTCCCCAAAGGCCTGTTTTCAATCGTTCCTGCCAGTGAAGGCGCCTCCCCTGGCATGGAATGCAACATAGTATTGACGAGGCTCATGGGGGTCCCATTCAAGCCTGTGCATCAAGCCTTCCTCAAGTTCCTTTCGTGTAAAACTGCTTTTCTGATGTTTGTCAATATGCTTAGAATCACATGCTGTGCATAGTCCGACATCCAGTGGTAACCAAAGAGTATTGCATCTTCTCTTTCGAGAATCGAAAGGGGACGTCGACATGGGCGTGCCTGTAATACTATCCTTACGTGACATGTTCTGTACCCAAGATCCCTCATGCATCGAGGTCCCTTGATTGTTTTTTTCCACGAGTTTGTCAGCCCTCCCTGCAGCCGTATGCACGCCTGACTGGGCAGTCCAAGATGAAGGGCGCTACCCCAAAACACATGGTTCCGTCGAAACGCATCATGGAAAGGCGTACGGCGATGAGAAGCATAAGAAAGATCAGGCCTTACCACCGCCAAAAGTTACGGCACCACCGGAAAAGGTGGCCGATAAAGGCAAAGCCTCGATTCCGCCAAAACAGACTCCCTTACAACCGTCAGATGTACCTACGCGCCTCCCAACGGGTGAGGATGTCAAGGTCAGCCTGGCAAGGATTGTAGACGCCGATTCTCATAAACGGCAGGCTAGGGACTCGGTCTCCGAAAGACCCAAAGATCCGCCAAGATCTAGGGATAGTGTTCAGAAGTCGAGGGAAGGGCACAGGGATACCTACCTTCGTCGGCCCCGCCAGAGGATTTCTCTGAGGGAGAGGAGGGACTTTCTTCGACGTTAAGGCAAAGAGCTCTACGTTTTTCGACTGAAGAGGGTGCTGGGGACACTTTTTCCGACGGAAGACTGAGACACCTTTCCACCCCTAGACCGTTATAGATCAGTCTGGACAAGGGAAAAGTTTGAGGACTGCATGGAGAGGCTGGACAAGTTTGTTTCATGGGCAGAACAACCTACATCTAACAGGCCAAGGGATGAAAGCCCTGCTAACCCTGGTTCTAAATTCCCAAGGCTTTTGACCCCTATTTAGAAGAGGACATATATAATTATGGCCTTACTAAAGAAAACATTATAGCAGGAGAATCCTTTTTATAACGAGGAAGAACATGAGCCCATTGGAGATGAGCCCATTGAGGATGATCCTATTGAAGGCTGGGGAGAGGAGCCAGATGTGGGTGACCCTCAACCATGGCAGTCCCCAGAGCCACAAGACCCAGACATTCTGGCTTCGGACTCTCCTCAGAATACCCCTACAAGAAATCCTTCTCCTATTGATCAACTAACATTTAATGTAATGCTAAGTAAAGCAGCTGATCACTTTAAAATTGCCACTGAAGAGACAGCACCTGAAGCCGACTTTGTTGTGGATATACTCCAAGAGAAGCCGCCAAGCCATCCCTCTACTCAATTCAATAAAAAAACGCCTTGCTCCATCTTTGTCTACACCGGCTCTTACGAGGGGTGTAAACCCAAGAATTGAAAAACGTTGCCGCCCCTCCCCATCAGACCCTCTATATATTAGAGGTCATTCAACCCCAGATTCTTTGGTAGTCACTACCACAAGGAAAAGAGCAGGCGAGGCTCCCCCTGACAAGGAAGGGAAAAGACTTTATGCCCTGGGCAACAGTGTTACCACCGCGGCAGCGTACACCGCGCGTATCGCCAATAACACTACTCTATTGGCTAGTTACGCAAATGCGCAATGGGCTTTAATACAAGAGGCTCCAGAACCTCTAAGGACCCGCCTACTTTCCACAGTCTCTGAAGGTAGGCAAGTTAACCAAAGTATTTTAAAGAACACTTTGGATTCTGCCGAGACAGCCAGCCGATCTCGCGCTCAAGGCATTCTCCTCAAAAGACACGCGTGGCTTCGTAATTCAGGGTTTAAACCTGAAACGCAAGCGTCTTATAAACAAACAAGTGGAGGAATCCAACTTGTTTGGGAAGGCGGTCGATGAGGCCTTAGAGACGGCGAAAAAAAGAAACCTAAAACCCTAAAGAGTTTGGACAAAGTTACTCGGAGAACCTCCACAAGGCAAGGATTTGGAAACTGGTTTTTTCATGGCCAACGCTCCACTCCCCAGCAATACCCTTCAGGAAACAATTGGAACTCTCCACAGAGAACCAATACTTGCAATACTCTGTACACGCGAAGGGGACATCGGCGTGGTAAGGGAAGAGGCAGGAACCCGACCCCCAGAGGTTCTCCTGCCTCAGGCTCCAAACGACTCAAAGATTCGGGTCCCCTCCCATGCCTCTCCGGTCGGGGGCCGGCTGACATCATTCCTGAAAGCATGGGAGGGAATAACCACGGACCAGTGGGTACTAAAAACCATAGCCCACGAGTACTGTGTAGAGTTCAACCAATCCCCAAAATACAGACCTCCACGTCAACCAACACCAGAACATCTTCGTATACTTCAAGAAGTCGCGATACTGGAACAAAAAGTAGCCATAGAGATCGTAGCTCTATCACAAGTAAAGGAGGGTATTTATTCAGTGTACTTCCTTGTACCCAAAAAGGGTCTAGACATGCGCCCAGCGATCAAGTTTGTAAAACCACAGAAATTTTGCATGGTCACCCTGCAGGAAGTAATTCCTCTGCTCACATGGGGATTACATGGCAACTCTGGATATGTAAGATGCATACTTTATTATTTTGATGTTGCCAGCGCACAAAGTACCTCAGGTTTATGGTAGAAAACAAACCTTATCAGTTCAAGGTACTATCCTTCGGCATAGCATCTGCGCCAAGGGTATTTACGAAGGTACTAGCAGTAGCGGCATCACACCTGCGCAGGCAATCCATTCCAGTTTATCCTTACCTCGACGACTGGCTTATAACAGGGGACTCCTACGAAACATGTCTGTCAAATACCCAGAAGAGGATGGATCTTTTATTCAGCCTGGGGTTCTCCATCAACGAGAAGAAATTGAGCTTAGACCCCAGTCAAGTCAAACAATTCCTATGGGCTCTAATTCAAACAAAGGACGGCCTCATCCATGTACTACCTGAACGAACAGGGAGGCACTCATTCTCCAGGGCTGTCCAAACTGTCCCAGAACATTTGGAAGTGGGCTCTCAAACGCAACATGTTCCTATTATCACAACATGTTCCAGGGGAACTCCCTTCTTCTGGCAGACGTACTAGGCAGAGACTTTCCGTTGACCAGGAAGTACGAATGGCGATTACACAGAGACATTGTCGCCAACGTTTTCGCACAATGGGTGTTTCCAGAGATCGATCTATTCGCGACCTTGGAGAACGCCCAATGCCAAAACTACGTCTCCAGGTACCCCCAAAACGATCCAAAGGGAACGGACTCTGGATAACATGGTCGGGGAAATTTGTCTACGCTCCCCACCCCCGATGCTCTCCCACTCACATTGTCCTATACCTAACTCACTTCCTTGACTCAGACCTACTCTTCAACTCAATAAAGGTACACCTAGCGGCACTTTCAACATATACAGCATCACAACAGAAAGTGTCATAGTGGAAGATACCAGTGATTAAGGCTTTCATGGAAGCGGTAAAAAATGCACCCTCCCATTTCTAACACGGCTCCCAGATGGGACCTAAATGTGATATTAACTAGGCTTATGGGAGCTCTTTTCGAGCCCATGCACAAGGCAAGTCTTAAGAACCGTACCCTCAAGACTGCCTTTTTAATAGCAATCGCCTCCACTAGGAGGTAAGTGAACTGCAGGCACTCTCTATTCTAGATCCCTTCATAACAGTTCACAAAGACAAGGTGGTTTTGCGCACTCACCCCAGATTTGCACCTAAATTCATTTCCAAGTTCCATGTGAACCAGTCAATAGAGCTACCAACAGTCTTTCAAAATCCCTCAAGCCTGGTGGAAAGAACCCTGCGCACTCTGGATGTACGCTGAGCTGTCATGTTCTATATGGAAAGAACTCGTCCACTAAGGAAGACTAATCAGTTTTTCATGTCAGTGACCACAGGAAAAGGAGGAGATGCAGTCTCCAAATCCACTATTTGTAGATGGATTATCAATTACATTACACTCTATCATCTTGCGAAGAGAGAACTGCCCTTCAAGCCTATAGCACATTCCACTCGAGGCACTGGGGCGTCCATAGCATTCATTGCAAATGTTCCCCTTGAATCCCTTTGCAAAGCGGCAACCTGGAGTTCTTTACACACCTTTACAAAACACTATTGCCTAGACACTCATTCTAGGTCTGATTCTCATGTAGGACAGGCAGTACTAAGACATCTTTTCACTACTGTTCCTTCTCACAACCCGCCTCCAACTCCCGGTACTGCTTGCTAGTCTATGCACATCATGTGATTCTAAGCAGATTGACAAACATCAGAAGACATGCATTACTTACCGTAAAGGCACTTCTGATGGTTGTATCCGCTTGGATTCACATGCGCCCACCCGTCATCCCCGCTCGCATGGAAGGAACATAGACGCCTTTCTACTTTCTCTGTTTTCTGTACTCACTCACAAAAGTCATAAGGCTCCCTCTAGGTAGAAAAAATACAATCGTAAGGACCTCGATGCGATCTTGAGTACACTAAATGTCACGTAGGGATGGTGTTACAGGCACTCCCATGTCGACATCCCCTTTCGATTCTCGAAAGACTAGATGCAATACTCTAGGGTTACCACTGGATGTCAGACTATGCACAGCATGTGAATCTAACCAGCTACAACCATCAGAAATGCCTTTACGGTAGGTAATGTTTGTTTTATTATTTATATTGCGCACCAGACCCAGAGGTATTCGGGCGCGAAAGCATAAAGAGGGTTGTTATGTTTAGGTTACACAGTGGACAGGAATAAGTACAGCTAAGGTAACAATGATGTATGCATGAAACGGTCAAAGCGAATAGATATATACAATAAGTAATAGGCATAAGTGTGAAGCACATAAATATAGCAGAAGCATTGAGGTCTTGTATATACAGTAGATACTAGGAAGGGTGCAGGTGAGGTAGGGTCAGGCGTCTTGTTCCTTTAGCCAGTGAATGAGACTATATCTGAATTGTATATAGGGTAGATCTGCCCTTAAGGCAGTGGGGAGGAGGGGGTTGCAATATTGTGCTGCTTTAACAGGGAAGCTGCTCCCACCGGACTTAATGAGTTTAAATCTAGGTACTAATAGGAGGTTAGAGCTAACTTTTCTTAGGAGGCGAGAAGTTGTCTGGTGAATCTGTCTGTGAGGTATTGCGGGGCTGCGTGGTTGAGGCATTTATGTGTCAAAGATGCGGTTTTAAGGAGGATTTTGTCTTTTGTGTAAAGCCAATTGGCGGATCTCCTAAGGTCGGATATATGGTCATTTTTAGGGAAACTTAAGGCAGCTCTCAGGGCGTTGTTTTGAAGAGTCTCAATTTTGGATGTAATGCATTTGCTACTGCCTATATATAAGGCATTACAATAATCCAATTTGGATAAGATTAGGGCTCTCGCTAAAGTGATGCAGTTATTGGGTGAAAGGAGGGGCTTGGCTGCTCTAATTAGCTTGCAAGTATAGGATGTGGCTGAGGCCATAGCATTTACTTGTTTACTAGTTTATTAGTAATGCATGTCTTCTTGTGGCCCTCACCTCTGCCAGGAGGGTAGGTGTGATCCAGGCCCTGTTGTGCAAGCAGCATTATCTTCCCACGACTCAAGGGTGGTGCAGAGGACGCACCCCTCCTTCATGACAAAGGTTCTGTCAGAATTCCACCTCATCAAGCCTTTGGTGTTGCCTGTGTTTTTTCAGACGCCTTCATCGCCGGATGAAAGGACTTTGCACTCGCTGGATGTGGGGCATACTCTGAAGTTCTATGTGGAACACACATAGTTTCCGGAGGACTTCTCACCATTTCGTGAACTTTGGTCTTGTGAACCATGGGAAGGCCTTGTCCAAGGTTTCCATATCCAGGTTGCTTTCCGGCTACATCACGCATTTTTACTGGTTGGTCAAAAGACCGCTGCCTGGCCGTCCGAGAGCCGTTTCCACCGGAGCGATCGCCGTGACGACATTCTGCTAGACATCGAAACGGCTGCTACGTGGAGGTCCACTCACACCGTAACAGAATTCTACTGCGTTGTCATGGATTGCAGGGAGGAGTCCAGGGTCGGCCAGCCGTGCTATGCAGCCTGTTCGCTTGAAGGGGATCCTGTTCCGAAGGTAAGAGTAATTGCTTTTGTTGAGCCTTGCCACCTCCTGTGGTTGTGTATGTTGTACTGCTATGTATTCTTTATTCATGTGCATGTGAAACCATGCCAGACCCCATGCTGGAGAAGGAACAAGTTACTTACCTGGAACTATTATCCAGCATGGGTCTGGCATGGATTCACATGCAAACCCTCCCTCGTGCTGCCCCTCTGCAGCTCTTCTTCGTCATACTGCCACTTTACGTGCTGCCAAAATCTGAAGATGGCTGCCAGAGGAGGGGCAGTATGACCCAGAGCATAGTGATTGGTTTATAAGAGAAAGACAGTTTGAAAGTGAAACTTTTTTCTTTTAGAGGATTTCTGGCCTGACGGGGAATATTCATGAGCATGTGAATCCATGCCAGACACATGTTGGAGAACCGTTACAGGTAAGTAACTTCCTTTTTCTTGCCCATATAGGTGGAAATATTCAGTAATTGACTAGTCAATGTTGCTTATCATTTGTGATGTGCAACTTGTCCTTCCTGAAATGGGAAATTCACTGTATTTTGAATGATTATAACCTGGGTCATGGAAGTGTTGAAATTTACTTATGTCTTCTAATGAGTGTGAATTCTGTTTTATTGTAGAAACACCACCTCCTCCTGCAGAGGTTCCACCTGAGCTCCCTGGAGCGGATGCAGATTTAGAACCACCCACACCACAACTTCCCAGTTCTGATGCTCTTGCAGCTGTGGCCCAACTATTTGAATCAACACAAGGACAGCAGGTAAGGTCAGGATTTGGGCCTCTTGGTTGGTCGACTAGCTTCTCACGATGTGTCGATGAGCTTCAGTTTGTTGTGCAATAGTTGAATGCGGGACCCTTGCTCTTAGGTAATTTGGTAAACTGGTGATTCTGTTTGCAAAGCAAACAATACTGAGTTTTAATGTTTCCAGTTTAATTGTGTACATAGTCCTAAAAATTATTTCTGAAAGAGTTCAGTTTTTGTTGGCTCAAATTTATTTTCCAGACTGCCTTGCTTACTGTTAGGAATGATTTTCTATACTCTTGCCTGGGGGACAGATGTAGCTATATTGTGTCAGGGACAACTCTGGGAGCTGTAGCCAAACGAGTTCAAGTTAGCAGTGATTGGTCTGGGCTAAGTCTCAAGGGGTGGTGAGCTTGTTAAGGGTCCACAATGAATACACACTATGGGAGTCACAAATTACACTTCTCCAGCATGGGGTCTGGCATGGATCCACATGCTCATGAATATTCTCAGTAAAAGAAAAAATCTGTTTCATTTCTGAACTCTTTCTCCTAAAAAACAATCACTGAGCTCTGGGGCATACTGGCCCTGGCCAGTGACTGCCCTCTACCTAAGCCCCTCCTCTAGCAGCCATCTTCAGATTTTTACAGCACGTTCAAGTGTTGGGAGTCCTCGTGCCTAGCTCTTGAGCTATTATTGCGTTTTGGAAGTTTTTATTTTTCGGTCAGTCGAACCTTCTCCATCGTCACCCTTCTGATTAACGGGGACCAGTTTTTTGGATTCTTCAGTGCCCCTCAAGGGCAGGTTTCGTGGAGGCTTCCAGGCCTACGCCACGTGCACCATGTCAGAGGAGAAGTATTCCACCACCCTATTCAAGCTTAGCTCTGACTGTGGCTTAAGGAATGTTTTCTCGGATGACAAACATTCCCAGTGCCTTTACTGCCTGTACCCGACCCACAAGAAGGATGATTGTGCATATTGCTGTGAATTCTTGACACGCACATTGAAGGATCGGCGTAAGCAGCTGAATGAGTGGCAGCAGACCAAGGCCTCTGCACTGGGTGGGTCCCAGGTGAATGCCTCGCCCAGATCCGGGAAAGCTGAGCAGGCTTCGAAGTCCTGTGAGGGCGCCCCTCCCGTGGTGTCCAGCAAGAGGCCAAGCAGCGTGAGTCCACTACCACTGGGAGTGCCGCTGCAGCGGGCTCCTCGGCGGCCAGGGCGCATCCAACATCTCCAGCAGCTTCGACCACCTGCCAACGCTCAGGATCTTCGTCCAAGAGGAAATCTGACCATCTGGGCAAACTCAAGGTGGCCCAGGAGACAGCCAATGAGAAGTCCAAAGCCAGCATGCCCCCTAAGGAGAAGGCCAAGCAGGACAGGGCATCCGGGACAGCCACGAAGGCCAAGCCGGACAAGGGACCAGTTCTGACCGTGAAGGCCCATGTACACCCGACAAAGGCCTTCCATCGAGGTGGTGGTTGCTTCCCTTCAAAAAGGCTGCGTAGGAGCGAGACTTCATTCCAACCCATTAATAAGACCCCGGAGAAGAAGATGCTGGTCATCTCACCGAGATAGTCCCCTCTGGTTGTGAAGAAAGAGGCGAGGGGGAATCGAGGTCATCCAGGGCATGGATATCTCCTCAGACCACCCAGGAGGGTGAAGGCGACGCCGACAAAGGCGACAAAGATACGTCGAGGAAGGCAACGGAGAGCCTCAGGGCGACTAGGGCCTTGGCTCTCTGCCTGCGCCTCAGCTTCCTATTTCCCCTCTGCCTCAGCTGCCGCCTAGAGACCTCTGTGGACATACTCTCTACTCTACATACACTGGTATCCGAGATAAAGATGAGCATGCTGGTTGCGCCGATGGCCCCGCCCGCGGCTCCGGTGATGGCCGACCATCTGGCACCGGGGGAACCACCGGCCAAGAAGAGGCACCCACTGCCCTCTGCTCCCCCGAGGGATGGGACGGATCCTGACACTGCGTCAACGACAAGCACAGACAACGGGATAGGGGACCTCCCGTCGCCGCCACCCAGATCCTCACCGCCGGACGATATAGGCTTGTTTCATGCTATGATCTCCAGAGCTTCGGAGCTTTTCCAGCTCACGCCAGAGGAGGAGGGCTTCCTGTATCAGCTCTGCAAGGCAAAGAGAAAGACCATCCTTTCAGTCCCACTCTCGGATGTCCTTTGGGGCGAAAGCCTGTCTTTCACGAAGAACCCTTCTATGGCCTCAGCAAAGAGTGACCACCTAGAGAAGAAATACAGGGTGCCCCACTCTGCGCCCAAGTGCTTGCGGGCCCAACCGTCACCGGACTCTGTGGTCTCTGAAGCAGCCAAAGTTTCGTCGGGCGCTTCTTTCTCGGCAGCGTCCACCCCTCCGGACAGCAAGGGAAAGAAGTTTGATGCTATGGGACAACGTGTTATCTTCTCCGCAGCGACGACCATCAAGCCCGCCAAAGCCCTTGCTATTGTAGCACGTTGCGACCGAGAGCTGTGGTTTAAGCTTCCTCCCATTCTGGACTTCCTCCCCGACAAGAGGTCAGAGGCGTTGGGGATTCTGCAAGAAGGTAAGGTGGTGTCGGATCACGCCAATGCAGAATTCCGCCAGATGGGCAACAGCGTTTGCCTCAAGCGATGCCTCAAGGCCAACAACTTTCGACAGGACATCCAGACGGGGGTTTTGGACATGCCCTTTGACGGATACAACCTGTTCGGGAAGGCTGTCGATGAGTCTCTACAGGCCATCAGGTTGAGACGACGCGTCCTGTGGGCGTGCTACAGCAGCGACGGCTGTCCTTTCGATCCCCAGGAGGCAAGTCTCCCTGGTCTTCTAAGGGTTACGGCGGGAGCTCCTCTTCGTACTGGCAGCCCTCCCGCTTCTCGGCCCAGGAGACCAATAGGGGCCGTTGCAAGGCTTTCGGAGGAGGACATCGTCGCCAGGGTCCCCAAGGCGGCCCGTCGACTTCCAAGCAAGAATGAACGGGCCGTGACATTGGGCCGCGACCCATGCACCCCGGTGGACTTGGTCAGCGTGTGGAAGACAATCTGCACCGGCGGTTGGGTGCTGGATGCTGTCGCCAACGGACACACCCTGGAGTTTCAACTGAAGTGTCCCCAAATACCACTGGAAGCCCGCCAGGAAAACCACATCCCCCAGCTGCAGATGTTTTGGGCCATGCTAAAGAAAGGGGCTTGTCCCAAAGCAACTCTGGGGCTCCGAAGTGTACGTAAGGTACTTCCTCGTGAGAAAGTAGACCAGGGGATGCAGGCCCATTCTCGACCTCCGACTAAACAAATACATCCAGTCCCAGATGTTCTGAATGGTCTCTCTTCAACGTGCTCGTACAGCTAGAAGAGGGAGACTTTGTTGTCGTTGGACCTGGAGGATGCCTACTTCCATGTCCCAATTCTCAAGGGACACCACAATTTTCTACGCTTCGTCACTCAGGGGAAGCATTACCAATTTAAGGCCCTTCCCTTCGGTTTGAAGTCAGCGCCAAGGGTCTGGCAGCACATCAGCGACTGCAAGGGATCCACGTCTACCCTTACTTGGATGATTGGCTCATCCATCCTGCTTGACTCCATAGCGGGACGCGCTGTTCCTGGGATCCCGGCTCAACACTGTCATGCCTGGTTTCACCGTCGGAGGGGAGAGTGGAGTGGCAGCCATCCTGGGCAAGGTGCAACGGCTCCTCGCTCTGAAGATCGTCACGGTGAGGGCCATCAAGTCTCTGCTCGGCATGATGTAGTCATGCATTTATCTCATCCGACTCTGCAAGCTACGGATGCGGCCACTGCAGGAGTTCCTCGATGCCTGTTGTATTCAGGAGTCCAGAAGCTTCCAGGACAAGATTGTTCTCAACAAGGGGTTCCGTTGGGTGATAAGATGGTGGGGCGTGCGCTCTAATCTGACTGGAAGTGCAGATTTCCAGGCCCCACCACATCAGGAGACCGGACCCCCTCCCTGGAGGGATGGGGACCCCACACCGGAAGTCTTCACACCAGAGGCTTGTGGCTGCCAGAGGAAAAGACGTTGCACATAGTGTTGGATCTATGGGCGGTGTTTTGGTCCCTCAAATCGTTCTTACCGTCCCTCAAGGGCAAGGTGGTGCTGGTCTACACAGACAATACCACCACAATGATTTACATCAGAAAAAAGGTGGGGACACCAGGTCCCCAACAGCTTCGGCAGGATCTAGTGGGGAATCTGTTACGCAAATGGGGCTATCCACAGATTGACTTGTTTGCGACAGCGACGAACAGCAAGTGCCATAGGTTTGCCAGCAGGTTTCCTCAGCATGGGGGACGCATTCTCATTGCCTTGGGAAGGCCTTTTCTGTATGCGTTACCTCTGTTGCTTCGCGTCATCAATCTACTTAAATCGTGTCAGGCCGGATGATCCTAGTCGCACTGGCGTGGCCGATGCAGATCTGGTACCCGGACCTTCTCAGTATGTCTATGGCACCACCAGTCAAGCTGCCAGTGGTCGCGGATCTTCTCGACCTGGAAGGAGGCGCCATTCTTCACCACTATTCAGGGTCTCTGAACCTGAAAGCCTGGCTCCTGCAGCGTTAGAATTTCGGTGACTACGATCTCCCGGCGGACTGCAAGGAAGTTCTCGCGAAGCCTAGAGTATAGTTGTTTGCTATTTGGTGTCGTTCCCAGAAGATCGACCCACTGAGGGTCAAGGCTCCTCAGAGCCTTCCTTATTTGCTGCTGTTTGCCTAATCGGGACTGGCCCACGTCTCCAAGGTTCATCTGGCAGTTATCTCCCGCTACACCAGATCCCCAGGACGACCATCCTTGTGGTCGCACTGATTGGTCAAGGAATTTGTTATGGGACTATTCCGCCGGTGAAGGCTACCGCTCCGGCGTGGGAGCTCAATGTGGTGCTTACTAGGCTCATGGGACCTCTGTAAATTTTTGTTGTGGAAAACAGCTTTTCGAGGGGATTGGGTCCTCCGACGTATTCCATATCTATGACAGGTAATGTCCACAGCTGTGCTGCTTCGGAAAATCTTTGGTGTCTGCGTCAATGACGTCGATGCGCCGTCCCCGAGGACCTCCTCCGATGGCCGGCTTTGCCCGATGTGATAAGTAGGATGCACAACGCCCATAGCCTCAGTTCTGTTTTTTCCGCGAACGTGTTAGCTTCCTGAATCTCGGTACGCCTTGACTCGTTGGAGTTGCTGTTTTCTATTCTCTGTTCGTTGAACCTGTTTGGTTTGTTGTGAAGACCTGTTCATGGCGATGTCTTTCTCGTCTTCAACCCCGCGTCCGGGCTTCAAGAACTGCGGGGACTGTGGGTGCAAGATGTCGATCACGGACTCGCACAACGCCTGCCTCTGGTGCCTCGGGGAGGCCCACGATACGGACGACTGTGTCGACTGCCAGTCGCTCACAGCAAAGGCCTTGCGGGAACACAAGAAGCTGTCGGTAGGCCGGGTGTCTAAGCCCCGGAAGTCGAGGTCTGCAGGGCTTTCGACGGATGACTAGAGGGACGATGAGTCCGCGTCATCGTCGGAAGTCCGGTGGGTCTCCTTCCAGGAGTCGGTCTCGCCTCTTCGAGGCATTCCAGGAAGCACCGGCATAGGTCGCCTTCCCCGTCCTCTTCCGAGGACTCCCCCCGTCGGCGGGTCGCTTATCCCTCCATGCAAGCGACACTGGAGGAATGTGCTTCCTTCGGGAAGCAGATGCTAGTGATTCTGGAATCGCAGGGCACCGGTCCGTCCGCGCCTTCGAGTGGGGTCGGTCGGCACCGGTCGAGAGACACTGCTCGTACGCCTCCGGGCTCGAGTTGTCGGCACGGCTCGCGGGAGAGGTCCCGCTCGGACAAGGGTAGCCGTTCTCGCCATGCCTGTGCCAGGTCCCGGTCATCGACGCGCTCGAGACCGTGTGATCCTGTGCCGTCTTCAAAGAAGACGTCGAAGGCTGTGGCGCCGAGGTCGTCGACGATTTCTCTCGAGGCTCCGCCTCCGAGGGGGTCGTTGACGCCGTCGGCGCCTAGGTTGTCGAGAGACACGCTCAGAGGTCCGGCTTTGAGGACTGTCGCTGCCGATGCTGACGTCGGCGCCGATTCGCTCGACATTGACGCCTTTTCTGTCAACGCTGGCGCCCTCAACGCCTTTTGATGTCGGTGGTGTCATAGGGGCCCCGTGGCACGGGGTTTGCCCCTAGAAAGGCTATGGCTAAGGTCCGCACTGCTTTGGTCCGCAGAGGTCTTCCTCTCCCCGCCTGGAGTACATTTCAGAGGGTGATGAAGGTTCTAATGGCGGCCTGGTTCTGGTTACGGTTCCGGATGACCTTATCTCGGGCCATAGCCAGTTTGATGACTTGAGGCAGTCGCTGCATGATGCCAGTGGACTGGACACCTCTCCGGAGGTGGAGTTTTGTCGGTCAGAGCCTGGCTCTCATGCCGATTCTTCATATCGGCGCCTTATGTCTCGGGTTACCGAGTACTTGGGTTGGTCAACTCCCCCAGGGGAGTTCGTTCAGGATGATCTCACGGACATCCTTGATCTCGGTCCACCCACAGACCCGGTTTTGCCTTTTCATATGGCTCTGCAGAGAAGGGTGGCGGCGGCTTGGACTGCTCCGGGTAGTCTCCCGGCAGTGGGCAAGTCTTTGTCGCGAAAATACCGTCCAGCCAGTAGCGACCACGGCTACTTGTCTAGGCACCCCACCCCGGAGAGTTTGGTGGTGCAGGCGGCTATGGCCCAGGCAAAGCAGGCGTCGTATCCTACCATCCCTCCGGATAGGGACTACAAACGTTTTGACGGCTGGGTGAAGAAAGTATTTTCTTCTGGGGGTATGGCGCTTCAGGCGGCCAACTCCATATGTGCCTTGTCTCGTTTCACACACACACTGTGGATCTGTGTTGCATTAGCGGCTGATCATATTCCCGAAGGGGACGAACGGGATGGTTTCCTTGCTATGGTTCAGGATGGCAAGGATGCTATGTGTGAGGCCGTTCAGTCGGGTTTGGACTTGGCGGATTGTGTCAGCCGGTCCATGGCGGCGAGCACCGCAATGCGCAGGTTTGCGTGGTTGCGAAAGTCGGGTTCGCTCCTGATGTGCAGTCCCTGCTCCTCAACATGCCTTTTGACGGTGAACACCTTTTTGGCAGCAAGGCTGACGAGCGCCTTGAGAGGTTGCAGACCTCCTACCTGCAGCGAAGTCGTTGGGCGCTGCAGTTCGCCGACCTCCGCCTTTTCGTCCTGGGGGACAGCAATGGAGGGGAGGTTCCTTTCGCTATTACTCATCCTTCAGTAAAGTGAGGGGAGCTAGCAGTCAAAGAGGCCATCATAAGAGTGCCAGAGGTGGAAACAAAAGTACTCTAGGTGCGAAGGCCACTCAGGCAGTTGCCTCTTTCTCCAGCATGGGGTCTGGCATGGATTCACATGCTCATGAATATTCCCCGTCAGGCTGGGAATCCTCGGTAAAGAAAAATCAGTATCCGTTTAGTTTCTGATCTGTCTTTCGTAGTAGTAACCAATCACTGATCTCTGCGTCATACTGACCGCAGCCAATGACTGCCATCTCCCTAAGCCCCGCCTCTGGCAGCCATCTTCAGATTTTTACCGCACGTCAAGTGTTGGGATCCTCGTGCTATTGCTCTCGAGCTTTAGTGCTTTTTTCTTGCGCTTTTTCCTAGGAAAATTTTCTCTTTCGGTCAAAAGAGCCTGAAGCTACACCGTTTCTTCATCCGATCAACGGGGACCCGTGTCGGATTCTTCTACTCCCCTCAAGGGTGAAGATTTCGTCGAGCCACGCTTTTGGAGGACTCCAGAAGTTTCTCAGGCCCATCTCGATCATGGCCCAGGAGAAGGGAAGCTCGATGCCCGGAAAGCTGTTCAGGGTCTGCCCTGGATGCCAGCTTCAGAATGTCTTTAAGGAGGACGAACACTCCCTTTGCCTCTACTGCCTGCATGAGGACAAGAGTTACGTGGAGAAGGACTGCATTTTGTGGCAATATGTCGGAGCGGACCATGAAGGACCTCCATCTGCGTCTCGCCAACTGGCTGGAAGGGAAGAGCCCATCAGGCGAGAAGTCCGAGCGGTCTTCTAAGACCTTTGAGGGCGCCCCGGCGAAGGGGGTCCAACAGAAGGCCAAGCACGGCGAGTCCGCTGGCACCAGGAGTGCCGAACGGTCGGGCTCTTCTGGCGCCAGGCAGGGCGCATCCTCCCCGGCCCCATCAACCATGAGCCAACGCTCTGGCTCGGGTAAGAGGAAGGCCGAGCACCCGGCGAAGCTCCTGGAGAGACCTCGGTCAAGCTCGAAGGCCCCATCGGAGGGGGAGCGAGGCGGTGACCCTCGCCCCAAGGAGAAGGCGGTGAGCGCACCTAAGGTGGGGAAAGCCTTGATCCACCCGGCCAAGGCCTCTATCGAGACAGTCGCGGCGGCCCTGGCTCAGCCTGTGGGGGCTACACCAGTGGTTGCAACCTCGGGGCCCAGAGTCTCCCTGCCACTGTGGAGGGAGTCCTCTTTCATGCCCATCGACAGGACCCCCGTGAAACCTCCGACGGAGAAGAAAAAGGGGGGGGGGGGCAGGAGGTCGTCGTGGATTCGGCCTCAACCTCTGAGGAGGAGCTGATCGAAGTCTTAAGCCACATCGTTGGCGTGGAAGACCAGCCCGTCGGGAGGGACCCCGACGTAGGAGACAAGAACGTCGAGGGTGCCGACGGGGCTCCTGACTGCCCGTCGGAATCCCCTCAACCAGTGCTGCAAGACAACTCGGCGGCCATTTTGTTGGCTATACAGTCCTTATGCTCGGAGATAAGGACGAGATTGCCGTTACCACCAACGGAGGAACCGCTCCCGACGGGGGACCCGGAGCCAGGCCCTTCTGGGAGCCCTCCTCCTAAGAGAAGGATTCATCCTTCACCTCCGTTTCAACCATCGTGCCCTGCTCAGCCCTCCTCCCCGTCCACGACCCGTGGGGATGATATGGGGACTGACACGGCCGCGACGGGTACAGACGATGAGGTTTACGACGAGGATCTCCCGTCGTCACCTCCTCCCCGGGCTTCCCCGCTCGACGAGATTGGATCGTTTCATGCCATGATCGCCAGGGCATCCGAGCTTTTCCAGCTCTGCCCGGAAGAGAAGGAAGGTTTCCTTTATCAACGGCGCGAGACCAAGAGGAAGACGGTCCTCGCTGTACATCTACTGGACGATATCTGGGATGAGGGTCTCGCCCTCCTCAAGAACCCATCCACAATGCCTGCGAGAAGGGATCGGTACGAGAAGTACCGGGTCCCGGACGCGGCCCCCTTGTGCCTTCGGGCACAGCCGACCCCGGACTCGGTCATCTCCGCGGCGGCCAGGAAGAAAGCGGGGGGGGGGGCCTCGGCCTCTACGTCAACCTCCCCGCCGGACGGCGAGCGAAAGAAATTGGACACGATGGGACGCAGAGTCATCTCATCGGCAGCGACGACGATTAAGGCTGTCAACGCCTTGGCTATCGTAGCCCGCTACGACAGGGAGTTTTGGTACAAAATCGCCCCCCTGCTGGACTTCTTACCAGACAAGAGGGCGGAGGCCCTAGAGTTCTTGCAGGAAGGAGAGGTGGCGTCGGACCACGCCATTACGATAGCGACGGACATCGCTGACACTGGATTTCGCCAGTTGGGCAACGGCGTGTGCCTTAGAAGGCGTGGATGGCTCAAGGCAACTGACTTGCGTCAGGACGTGCAGACCAGAGTCTTGGACATGCCGTTCGACGGGAGCAACCTGTTAGGGAAAACAGTGGACGATTCCCTACAACCCATCAAGACGGACATATCACCTATCAAGCGGCCCGTTCGTCGTCACAGGAAGCCTACAGGGAACGAGGCAAGTCGGGCGGACCCCGCCGTCGTCGCCAAGGAGGACAAGGCGACAAAGCCTTGTCGAAGCAGGACTGAACCGGCCGTGGGGTCGGGCCCCCACCGAAGCACCCCGGTGGGATGCTGGCTGGCGAGCTTCGTCAGCGTGTGGGAGTCCATCTCCACCGACCGTTGGGTGCTGGACGCCCTGGCCCAGGGTCACGCGCTCGAGTTTCTAAAGAAGTGCCTGCGCGTCCCCCCCGTGGCCAGGAAGGAACATCACGTCCCTCAACTTCTCTTGGAGGTAAAGGCGATGCTCAAGAAAGGCGCCATCAAGCTCGTCCCAAAGAGGCTTTGGGGCTCCGGAGTTTACTCATGATACTTACTCGTGAAGAAGACGGGAGGATGGCGTCCCATCCTGGACCTACGACGACTGAACAAATTCATCAAGGCACAGAAGTTCCGGATGGTCACTTTCCAGCACGTCCTGGGTCAACTGGAGGAGGGCGATTTCCTGTCGTCGTTGGATTTGGAGATTGCCTACTTCCATATCCCATCCTAAAGGGACACCGAAAGTTTCTCAGATTCGTGGTCCAAGGGCGTCACTACCAATTCAGAGCCCTTCCCTTCGGATTGAGGTCGGCACCCAGGGTGTTCACCAAGTGCCTCGCACCGGTGGCGGCGCTGCTGCGCCTGGAGGGGATCCACGTCTACCCCTACCTGGACGACTGGCTCATCCGAGCAAAGACAAAGGAGCTCACCGCGGAGCACACGGCGAGGACCGTCCAACTACTCACGGACCTGGGATTCTCCATAAACTACGCCAAGTCCCACCTGGTGCCCGCGCAAGACGCACTGTTTCTGGGAGCGAAGCTCGACACAGTGGTGCTTCTGGCCTCTCCTTCGGAGGAAAGGACGAGGGCCATCTTGGGCAAGGTGCAGCGGATGCTGGTTGCGGACGCGGCCAGCGTGAGGTCCATCAAGTCCCTCCTCGGAATGATGTCTTCTTGCATTTATCTCATCCGCCTGTGCAGGCTTCGGATGCGCCCGTTACATGAGTTCCGGGACGCTCGCTGGATCCAGACGACGGGCAGCTTCGAGGACAGGATCACACTCGACGAGAGCTTCCGACGAGCGATCCGGTGGTGGGGCACCCACGCGCATCTGATGGCGGGCATGGACATCCAGACCCCGGGCCACCAGAAGACAGTGACCACGGATGCCTCCCTGGAAGGGTGGGGAGCGCACACCGAAAATCTGCACGCGAGGGGGCCTTTGGCTGCCGACGGAGAAGTCCCTCCATGTCAACGTCCTGGAACTCCGTGCAGTGTTTTGGGCCCTTAGGTCCTTTCTTCCGTCCCTCAAGGGCAAGGTGGTGAGAATCTTCACCGACAACACCACCACCATGTTCTACATCAGGAAGCAGGGCGGTACCAGATCCCCAGCCCTGTCCAAGGAGGCGCAGGATCTGTGGCGTTGGGCCGTCGCCCAAGGGGTTTTTCTGGTGCCGTTTCATCTGGCAGGAATGAAAAACACCATCGCCGACTCGCTCAGCAGAGAGCTGCGCTCGTGCCACGAGTGGGAACTACGACAGGATCTAGTGGACCGCCTCTTCCGACGGTGGGGCACACCCCAGATTGATCGGTTCGCGACGGCGACGAACTCCAAGTGCCGGCGGTTCGCCAGCAGGTTTCCCCAGCCGAGGAGCATGGGCGATGCTTTCTCGTTCCCCTGGGAGGGCCTGTTGCTATATGCGTTCCCCCCCCCCCCCTTGCCGCTGCTGATCCGGCTCATCAACCAGCTCAAGCGGTCACGGTGCAGGATGATCCTCGTCGCACCTGCGTGGCCGAGGCAGATATGGTTCCCGGACCTTCTGGACTTGTCAGCGTCCCCGTCAATCAAGCTGCCGGTGGACGCGTATCTTCTCTCCAGGGAAGGAGGCGCCATCCTCCATCACGACCCGAAGTCGCTGAACTTGCAGGCCTGGCTCCTGCAGCGTTAGAGTTTGGAGGCTACGACATACCGGCCGACTGCAGAGAGGTTCTTGCAAAGGCCAGGGCGTCCTCAACTCTTAAATGCTACGGACACAAATGGAAGAGGTTCTCTGTCTGGTGCCACGCACAGAAGATTAACCCTCTACGGATTACGGCTCCTCAAGTACTGCCGTACCTGCTGACGCTGGCCAAGGCTGGACTGGCGCACGCTTCCATCAAGATTCATCTTGCTGCGATCTCCCGATACACAAGAACCACGGGACGGACGTCTTTGTGGTCTCATCGTCTGGTGAAAGAATTCATGAAGGGACTGTTCAGATCGTTCCCGCCGGTGAAGGCCCCGGCCCCGGCGTCGGAGCTCAACGTGGTGCTGACCAAGCTCATGGGACCTCCGTTCGAGCCTCTGCACTCAGCTCCGTTGAAGTTCTTGTCATGGAAAACAGCGTTTCTTGTGGCCATCACCTCCGCACGACGGGTGGGAGAGATCCAGGCCCTTTCCTGCAAGCCCCCGTACTTGACTTTTCACGACACGAGGGTAGTACTCAGGACGCACCCCTTCTTCATGCCCAAGGTGCCGTCGGACTTCCACCTCAACGAACCCTTGGTGTTGCCTGTTTTCTTCCCGTCGCCTTCGTCGCCGGCTGAAAGGACTTTGCACTCGCTGGATGTGGCTAGAGCGCTGAAGTTCTACGTGGACCGCACGAAGAGTTTTCGGAAGACGTCACAACTTTTTGTGAACTTTGGACCTGTCAATCGGGGGAAGGCTCTCTCGAAGGCTTCCATTTCCAGATGGCTCTCCGGCTGTATCATGTACTGTCATCGGTTGGCAAACCGACCGCTGCCTGGCCGTCCGAGAGCCCATTCCACCAGAGCGATTGCAGCTACCACGGCGTTGCTATCTGGTGTGCCCTTGCTGGACATCTGCAGGGCTGCTACGTGGAGGTCGACGCACACCTTCACGAAATTCTACTGCGTCGATCGGGATTCCAGGGTCGCCCAAGCACTGCCGCGCAACCTGTTCGTCTAAGGTGAGCCTGATGAGGAGGTAAGAATTGCTTAATGTTGAGTTTTGGATGTAATGCTTAATGTTGAGCCTTTTCCACCTCCCGTGGTTGTGCATGTGTGTACTGCTGTGTATTCTTCTATTCATGAGCATTTGAATCCATGCCAGACCCCATGCTGGAGAAGGAACAAGTTACTTATCTGTAACTGTTGTTCTCCAGCATGGGTCTGGCATGGATTCACATGCGAACCCTCCCGCCTACCCCTCTGCGGCTCTTCACTTGGTCATACTGCCACTTCACGTGTTACCAAATCTGAAGATGGCTGCCAGAGGCGGGGCTTAGGGAGATGGCAGTCATTGGCTGTGGTCAGTATGACGCAGAGATCAGTGATTGGTTACTACTACGAAAGACCGATCAGAAACAAAACTGATACTGATTTTTCTTTACCGAGGATTCCCAGCCTGACGACGGGGAATATTCATGAGCATGTGAATCCATGCCAGACCCATGCTGGAGAACAACAGTTACAGGTAACTTGTTCCTTTCCCTCAGGCAACGCCGCAGCCGCTACCACTCAGTCATGAGGCTAGGTCCCATGGTTCGCCGGTTGGGGGAAGGCTGGCGCAGCATCTTGTAGAGTGGCAAGCCATTACTTCGGATGTGTGGGTTCTGGAGATCATAACCCACGGCTACTGTCTTCCTTTTCGGCAGAGGTCTCACGACAATCCACCAGGGAACCTCTCTTTGAAGAGTCCGGATCCGCTCCTTGCGCAAGAAATTAAAGCCCTGCTGGAGAAAGGCGCATGTAGCAGAGAGGAACAAGGGATGGTATTCCCTTTATTTTTTGATTTCGAAGCAAGACGGGGGATTGAGACCCATCATGGACTTGCGCGGTTTGAACAAACTCCTCAGGAAGGACAGTTCAAGATGGTGACTCTCGTCCTCCAGGCCCTTCAACTTCAGGACTGGTTGGGGTGTCTCGACCTCAAGGATGCTTACTTCCATGTGCCGATCCATCCCAAGCACAAGAAGTACGTGAGGTTTGCGTTTGGCGACTCACTTTCAGTTTCGGGTCCTGCCGTTCGGATTGACCTCCGCCCCGAGGGTTTTCACCAAGCTCATGGTGGTGGTGGCAGCGCATCTCAGGAAAGGGGGGATTCAAGTCTACCCCTACCTGGACGATTAGTTGATCAGAGGGAGCTCTCCCGAGCAAGTCCTGGATCATCTGTCCGTCGCCTGCCACTCCCTCCACAAGCTGGGCTTCTCCCTCAATTTAAAGAAGTCCCATTTGACACCAGCGCAGCGGCTCCAGTACATCGGGGCAGTGTTTTCCTCCTCAGGTGAGGGTTCTTCACATTCAGCAGATGGTGCACAAGATCCAGCTTGCCCAGAATCTCCCAGCGTCCGAATTCTTGAGACTGCTCGGCCTCATGGCATCCTGCATTCTTCTGGTGCCAGAGGCTCGTCTGCGGATGAGATCTTTGCAGTGGGCACTCAAGCTCCAGTGGTCTGTCTTCCGGCAGGCTGTCGGACCCTGTTCAGGTGCCGCCCTCGGTAGCCCGGGACCTTCTGTGGTGGGCTGTCGAGGGCAATCTGATGAAGGGGGCCCCATTTTGGCTGCCCTGGCCGGAGGTGACGATCGTGACGGATGCATCCCTCACGGGATGGGGAGCTCATGCCAACGAGTTGACAGTCAGCGGTCGTTGGTCTCCGTCGGAGTCCAGACTCCATATCAATCTGTTGGAGCTGAGGGCCGTCAGGCTAGCCCTGAAGGCTTTTCTGCCGACTGCGCGGAAAGTGTCCTGATTCTAAAAGACAACACAGTGGCCATGCACTACCTCAACAAAAGGGGGGGGTGGCAGGGTCACTTCCGCTGTGCAGGGAGGCGATGCAGCTCGAATTCTGGGCCATCAGTCAGGAAGTTTCGATCTCGGCTGTTCATCTGGCCGGAGAGGACAACGAGACGGACGCTCTGAGCAGGCAGAGCTCGATCTCTCACGAGTGGGAGCTGGCTCAGGAGATTCTCCTGAAGATCTTCGCCCTTTGGGGGACCCCTCAAGTGGATCTCTTCGCCTCCAGTGTCAACCGGAAGTGCGAAAGGTTTTGCTTGCGGGAATTTCCTCCAAAAGAAGCCTTAGGAGACGCGTTCGTGGTGGAGTGGTCATTTCCACTGCTGTACGCGTTTCCTCCAGTCACCGTCATCACCTAGTGCTGCGGAGGTTCGGTTCCCGGATGATCCTCATTGCTCGGGCGTGGGCCTGGAGGACGTGGTACCCGGACCTTCTAGACTTGTCCATCTGCCTTCCACGTCGTCTTCCCTACTGAGACGATCTGCCCTCGCGGGAGGGGGGTCAGGTTCTCCATCCAAAGGTCAGATCCCTCAATCTTCACGCTTGGCTTCTGAAAGGTTGAGGTATAAGGATTGGGACCTCCCTGAAGACGTGATGGAGGTGTTGCTCTCGGCCAGGCGGCCGGCAACAAAGTCTCTGTACCGTTGCCGTTGGAGAAAGTTCTGCGACTGGTGCAGAGTTCAGAATGTGGATCCTTTTGAATGTGACATTCTCATGGTTCTGTCTTTTTTGCTTTCTTTGGCCCACAGGGGCTTGCAAGTGGGGACCATTAAAGGTTACCTGGCGGCGCTGTCCATCTTTAAGCGCTCGTCTGAAGAGTGTTCCTATTTTAAGATTCCTTTAATTTCGCAGTTTTTGAAAGGGCTCACTAATGTGTTCCCGCCGTCACCTTTTTTGGTGCCAGGTTGGCATTTGAACCTTGTTCTCAAGTTTCTTATGGGTGCTCCGTTTGAGCCTTTACATTCTTGCCCTTTGAGGCTGCTGACTTTGAAAACTGTTTTTGGTTGCGGTTACTTCTGCTCGCAGAGTGAGTGAGTTACAGGCACTTTCAGTTAAGCCACCCTTCACTGTGTTTAACAAGGACAGGGTTGTCCTTAGAGTTAGTCCTTCTTTTCTTCCGAAGGTGGTTTCGGATTTTCATTTGAGCCAGAAGGTTGTTCTTCCGGCGTTCTATCCTCCTCCACATCCTCGTAAGGAAGAGGGGAGGCTCCATAGGCTTGATCCTAGGAGAGCGTTGAGCTTTTATATCTCGCGCATTTCCCGGGTCAGAGTGAACGATCAACTTTTCATTGGTTACGCTGGAAAGCGTTTGGGACAAGCTGTGACGAAACAGACTTTGTCTCAGATTATTTTAGCTATCTCCGAGTGTTACCGCTTGGCGGGTAAGGACCCTCCGGCTGGCTTGCGGGCCCATTCTAACAGGGGAGTGGCTGCGTCGACTGCCCTGCAGAGGGGAGTTCCTATTCGTCACATCTGTGATGCAGCCATCTGGGCTTCAGTACATACTTTTGTACGTCACTACTCCCTTGATTCCATCAGAGGGCAAGATCTGGCCTTTGGCAAGGCAGTTCTCTATTCCGCAATTTGATTGGGCATGCTAAATTTGTATTCTAAATTCTTTCCCACCTCCTTGCTTGGTACTGCTTTCGGAGTCTGTCATAGATATGGAATACGTCGGAGGACCCAATCCCCTCGAAGAACAAGTTACTTTCTTACCTGGTAACGTTCTTTCCATGGGATGGTCCGACGACGTATTCCATATCGCTCCCTCCCTGCCTTCCCCGCTGCAGAATTTCTTTTGCGATTGCAGCTTGCATTCCGCAAGGCCTTGTGTGTCTGACTGGCAAAAAACTGGTGGCACACGTTCTGGGAAAAAACTACAACTGAGGCTATGGGCGTCATGCGTCCTACTTATCACATCGGGTGACGTCTGCCGTCTGAGGAGGTCCTCGGGGACGGCGCATCGACGTCATCGACGCAGGACGCAGACGCCAAAGATTTTCCGAAGCAGCACAGCTGTGGACATTACCCGTCATAGATATGGAATACGTCGTCGGACCATCCCATCGAAAGAACGTTACAAGGTAAGAAAGTAACTTGTTCTTATGGCCATCACCTCTGTACGACGAGTGGGGGAGATCCAGGCCCCCTCCTGTAAACCACCTTACTTGACTTTTCACAAGATGAGGGTGGTGCTGTGGACGCACTCCTCCTTCATGGCCAAGGCGCTGTTGAACTTTTCTCTAAACGAGCCCTTAGTTTTACCTGTGTTTCTTTTTGTCGCCTTTGTCACCGGCTGAAAGGGCTTTGCACTCGCTGGATGCGGCTGGAGTGCTGAGGTTTTATGTGTCCCGCACAAAGAGTTTCCGGAAAACCTCAGCTCTTTGAACTTTGGTCCTGTGAACCATGGGAATGCCCTGGCCAAGGCTTCCATTTCCAGGTGGCTGTCCGGCTGTCACCCACTGTCACTGGTTGGCAAACCGACCGCTGCCTGGCCGTCCGAGAGCCCACTCTACCAGAGCGATCGCAGCTACAATGGCGTTCCTGTCTGGTGTGCCCCTGCTGGACATCTGCAGGGCTGCAAAGTGGAGGTGGACGCACATTTTAATGAAATTCTACTGCTTCTACGGATTCCAGGGAGGAGTCCAGAGCCTGGTGAGGAGGTAAGAGATGCTTATGTTGAGCCTTGCCACCTCCCGTGGTTGTGCATGTGTGTAGTGCTATGGTTTCTTTATTCATGAACATGTGAATCCATGCCAGACCCTATACTGGAGAAGGAACAAGTCACTTACCTGTGACTGTAGTTCTCCAGCATGGGTCTGGCATGGTTTCACATACGAACCCTCCTGCTTACCTCTCTGCAGCTCTTCTGCCTACTCCCATTTTATGTGCTACCAAATCTAAAAATGGCTGCCAGAGGAGGGGCTTAGGTGAAAGGCAGTTATTGGCTGGGGTCAGTATGATCTAGAGCTCATTGATTGGTTGTTAGGAGAAAGACAGTTCAGTAATGAAACTGATTTTTTTTTGTTTTTTACCGCGGATTCCCAGCCTGACGACAGGGAATATTCATGAGCATGTGAATCCATGCCAGACCCATGCTGGAAAATAGTTACAGGTAAGTAACTTGTTCCTTCGACAATATGTATTAAAGTATTTATTTGTGGCTAACACTATGAAAAATGTGTAGTAACAGGTAGAAGTAGCACACAACACTAAAAATAGGATACATATGCAGTGTTACTGGAGTACGGCATAACACAGATCAAACCCTTGTAAAGCCAAGTACAGACTAGATTATGCAGTACAGGTCCACAGAGAATTAGCCCTAGATTCAAAAGTCTTTCCCTAAGTGGTCTGGGGCCTTATGCTCAAAAGGTCAGGAAAAGTTCTGACAGTTTTTAACACAGGAAAAAATGAAGGTAGTGTTTCGGGTGCAGTGAAAGATTTCAAGGGTTAGGTGACCCGTTATTCTAACTAACAAGTGTGTCCCCAACTTTGGAAGGCTTGCGCGCAATCAAGCATTGGCAAAGCCAAAGTGTTATGAAAGTTTGTTAAAGTTAACAAAACTTCGAAAGGGAGTTAAGGGACAGGAACTCAACCTCCTTACTACGATTCTTCATAGGACTTGTCTGGTCGATGAAAGTAGGTCTGAGGTTGCTTTTCCCACAGTGAGCCTCATTCCTCGATTTGCTGGGGTTGCAGGTTTAAGCAGCTCTGATTGTTTTTGGCTGGTGCAAGGACTCTTGGTGGAAGAATACAGCAAAACATGATGCAGGACCCCTCTCGGGACCGGACTGGACTCAGGTGAGTTGTTTCGGACGGTGGGCACTGCAGCATGGCGACGCAAAGGAACTTGCCTGTCGCTGTCAGACTTATCCCTCCTATCTCGGGTCCCCTTGATGCTAAGGCTCTGAAATGTCAGAGCTAAGTGTTGTCAGACATGCCGAGGAGCCCCCAATTTCCAGGCCTCAACTCAGAACAGTGACGTTGGCAGCACAGTAGCCCAAACTCTGACCTGGTCATCCACAGGACGGTCCCAGGGCACGTCCGAAGGCTCATCTTCGCAGGGTACCGAGCAGATGTCGGGAATGGATGTTCCCTCCACTCCCTCCTCAAAGGACTGCTGGAGATTAACAGCAAAACGGGGCTCTTCCAGGACAGTGTTGGTTAAGAATTGGTGCAGTCACACTGTGTGAGACTGCACAATATTTATCTGCTTGATATTAGGTAACCACCTTTTGGTATGGGTCTGTGCTACATAAGTTGGTATTGTGACTGGCAGCCAGGCCTATCTCAAGAGCTGTACAAATGAAATCCGTAAATACAAGTAGCCAAGCAACACTTACACTCAAGGTTTCAGTTATGAACAATTATTTAACACCAATTTTTAAATTTGCTTTCCTTAAAAAGGCAATATGTGTAACAATGTAAATCTACTTTAAAATCACTTTTCAGAATTAAAACAAGTTGGTAGATAATCTTTGGATGGGTTTCATACACAATTCCTACACCCAGAGGTGACTCCAATCATAAGGACAGTAATGGCATTTATAAATCACAGACTAGTTATACTTTGCAGATTCTGAGGTTAAAGAAAGGAAAGGTTAGGGAAGGAAAAATGTTAGACAGTTTCTCAGTAGATGTGTGGACAACTAAATCTTCCAATGAAATCTAAATAAGCCTTTCCAAGGAGTGCCAGTATACAACAAGCTACCACCTATGCGAGAGAAACAGTATCAAAGTCAATGGAATGGAAGAGTCTTCCGGGAGCCAGGACAGCCAAAGTCATTTGGGACAGTCTATGGATCTGATGCTATCTTTAGATCAAAGTCTTGCACAAAGTTAGAGAGTTTGTTAGAAGAATCACTTGTAGGGTCACAAGCTGTTAAACCTGTGAAAAGAGTTGGAATCAACTCTGACTCGGTGCAATTCCCTACTGAGAAAAGCGCGGCTAAAAGGCAATAAGGTAGGTATCCCAAGCCTAAACGCTACCTCTGGTTTGAAGAAGAGGTCCAGCTGGATTGTCTTGCTACAGCGGTGCAGACCCTTGTTCCTGAGCCAGTCGTGGGGAGTACCTATGGAGGGCTCTTGCAGCGGTTCTTGGGAGGTCGTCAGCAGCTACGGGCTCTTTTCAGTTTAGTAGCACTTTGCGGTTTCAACGCTTAGCAAACAGCACTGTTGCGGGTCTTGGACACTGGTTTTTGACTCTTCGCTCCCTTGGTTCTGTACTCTGGTGAGGGGACTCTGGACCTGGCGGTCCTGCTTCTGGAGGGTCTTTAAGAGACTTGTGGAGCCTGATTCGTTCTGTGGCAGTCGTTGCACTCTACTATGGACACTCGACCCATGGCATTGTGCTTCTAGTGCAGCGGAGAGGCAAAGCAAGTCTGTGGTGGTGGTCCATTGGAGTTCGTCACAGGGTTAGTTGGTCCCACTAACCAAGGGGAGAAGTTGTTCCATCCGGAGCTTCTCTGTCACGGTTAAAAAGGAGCTCAGCACAGTAGCAGGGCTTCACTGGGCAGTTCAAAGGTCCAGGAGGTTGCAGCAAGCTTCGTTCATGCTTTCTTAGTCTGGTGTTTCTCCCAGTGGTCGACTCTTCCTGTAGTTCCAAGACCCTCGCCTTTTAAGCATGTTTCTTCCATTGAGGCACTGCCTAGGCTGTCTACCACCAGCAGGGTGGCTGTCCTGAAAGGACAGTCAGCCAGCCAATTGGGACTAGTTGCATTCAGGCATTTCTAGAGACGGACGGGGAGTTTCAGGACCCTCCCTCACATCATGTCCTTCCAGACACACTGGAGCCAGAGGTGGGCTTCAAGGCTGAAGCCTGCCAAAAGCAAGATGGACGAAAGGCTCAAACCTCTCTAAACCCAAGTAAGACCTCACAAACAGAAAATGGTGAAAAAAGAAGACTGGGCCATTTTGGCAAAATGGTCACCATGGTTGCTGTACTGCAGCTGAGGGCTCAGCCTGCAGTAGAAAAGCACAAAGGTAGGGAAAAGTAAACCGCTACAACCTGCCATTTTAAAGTAATGAGCCTACAAAGAGAAAGATTAAGTAAAGTCAATTTCACTGTACAGTTCTTGGGAACTGTAGTGCACACAAGAAAATGTACATAAACCTTCTCCAGCATCAGGGTCTGGCATGGATTCACATGCTCATGAATATTCCCCGTCATCAGGCCGGGAATTCTCTGTAAAAGAAAAGTTTCACTTTCCTTTATAAAGTATCTTTCTACTGTAAACCAATCAATGAGCTCTAGGTCATACTGCCCCAGCCAATGACTGCCCTCTCCCTTAGCCCCTCCTCTGGCAGCCATCTTCAGAGGGTTACCGCACGTCCAAGTGTTTGGAGTCCTTGTGTTTCGCTCTTAGAGCTTTTCTGTGTTTTCGCGCTTTTTTGCTAGTAAAATCCTATTTTTGGTCGATCGAGCCAGTGTGCTCCATCGTTTATACATCCGACTAACTGGGCTCTGTTTTTCGGCATCTTTCTTCGCCACTCAAGGGCGGAATTGTCAAGTGTTTCTTCTTGGAAGTTTCCAGAAGGCCATTGGGCCTATACCGCACCATGTCGGAGGAGGACGGACGGAGCCTCCCTCTTCAAGCTTTGCCCCGGTTGCGGAATGTATTCATGGAGGACAAGCATTCCCAGTGTCTTTGTCTTCATCCGTCACACTAGGAAGAAGATTGCAAGATCAGTCGTGGCTTTACCAAGCACACTATGAAGGATCAACGCGTCAGACTGACAAGGTGGCTCAAAGCCAACGCCTCTGCCCCGTGTGGTTCACAAGTGCATGCCTCTTCAGGATCCAGCCAGCCAGAGCGGGCTTCTAAGTCCTTTTGAGGGTGCTTCATCCGTGGGGACCCAAAACCAGCACTGCGAGTCTGGTTCTGTAGGGGACGCCGTGCAAGCGGTCCACGTGACAGCCAAGACGCACGCCTCATCTCCGGGGGCCTCAGTCTCCAGCCATCGCGCCCGTTCTTCGTCGAAGAGAAAGTCTGCTACCCGGGGAAGCTGTGGGAGAAACCTGAGAAGGCCAAGCAGGACAAGATGTCCGACCTGCCAGTCCAGGCCCAGCTGATTCAGGCTAAATTGTCCTATCAAGCTGGTAGCGGCTGCCCTTTCGAAGGCCAAAGGGGCTGACCCGGTCCAAGGTACCCCTACTGCAACCAGGATGGCTCTACCTCCCAGGTGGGAGGCTTCAGCCAATCCCTTGGCAAAGACCCCTGAAAAGAGGATGATGTCCCTTATCCCGGGACCGACCCCTCAGACCCTAAAAAGGGGATGAGGTGCGTAGAACTCCTGTGCACAGAAATGTCGTCTTCTGACGCGGAGGGCGAGGGTCCCGTCCACACCATCCCGGAAGAGGCTGGGGACGTCTGAAACGTTGAGGAGGTAGTTGCCCCCCGCAGGCAACGACTAAAACATCAGCAGGGAGGACATAGGTGCTGGGCCCAGCGACCCTACTCCACAGGCACCTCCCAGAGATCTGTTGCTTGACAGTCTTTCAACCCTTCACACTCTAGCGTCTGAGATACAGAAGAGGATGCCAACACAGACAACCCCGTTGACGCTGGCACCACCACCACCACCGCCAAAGAAAAACAAGAGACACCCTACAACTCTGCTCTGCAAGTGCTACCCCTCTCCCCCCCCACCCCCATGTGGACACGGCGACGACTGACACAGAAGACAGCGCCATCTCTCCGCCCCCAATGGCTTCTCCCATTGACAAAGTGGGGTCCTTTCATTCTATGATCGCACGCGTGTCGGATCTCTTCCAGCTCTCACTGGAGGAGGGCTTCCTTTATCAATGTTGGGAGGTAAAACGGAAGACCATTCTGGCGGTGCCTCTCCTGGACGACGTCTGGTAAGAGGTGCTGGCGCTGCTGAAGAACCCTTCCTCGGCCCCGGCAAAGAGATGGGCTTGAGAAGAAACACTGGGTTCTGGAGTCTGCACCTAAGTGTCAGCGGTCACAGCCATCTCCAGACTCTGTGGTCTCGGCGGCTGCACGTAAGAAGTCATCAAACCCGTCGTCCTCTGCCTCGGTTCCTCCGGACAACGAGGGGAAGAAGTTGGACGCTGTGGGTAGGAAGGTTATCTATTCAGCGATGATGACGGTCAAGGCGGCGAATGCTTAAGCCATCCTGACCAGATATGACCAGGAGTTATGATACAAACTGGCACTAATACTGGATTTCTTCCCCGAGGAGAGACTAGTCGAGATGATGGAGATCCTCCAGGTGGGCATGGTGGTGTTAGACCATTCTATCACTGTGGCCCTGGACATTGCAGACACAGGGTTCCGCCAGATGGGAAACAGGGTTTGCCTCAGTCGCCGTGGCTGGCTGAAGGCCTCCAACATTAGACAGGAGGTTCAAACTTGTGTCCTGGACGTGTTGTTCGGAGACAACCTCTTCGGAAAGGCTGTCGTCGAATCTCTAAAGGCCATCAAGACCGACCGACAGATGGCCCGTGCCATAGGCATGCTGCTGCAGCATGCCTATCATTTTCGTTCCTCAGGAGGGAATTTAGGCAGGTTTTCTGTGGGGGATAGTCCTCTTACCGCCAGCTCTCCCGTTCCACTTCACAGGAAGCCTACAGGGACTGCTCCAAGGCCTTTGGTGGTGGCCGCCATCGTCCAGGCTCCCAAGGTGGTGCAACTACCTCCAAGCAGGACTGAACCGATGCTAAGGCATCGGGCACCCACCCCTGCACTCTGATGGGCCGCCGGCTGGCGAACTTCGTCAGCGTGTGGTAAAACATCTCCACCAATCGATGGGTGCTGGATGCTCTCGCCCACGGACACTTTGGAGTTTAAGCACAGGTGTCCGCATACCACCGGTGGCCCGGCAGGAACAACCCATTCCTCAGCTGCTGCTGGAGGTTCGGGCAATGTTAAGAAAATGGGCGATAGAACTGGTTCCGAAGCGACTCCGGGGCTTTGGTGTTTACTCCAGATAGTTTTTAGTAAGAAAGAACGGGGGCTTGAGACCCATTCTCGATATACGACTCACCAAGTACATCAAGTCCCAGAAATTCAGGATGGTTACGTTGCAAGACGTGCTCGGCCAACTGGAGGAGGGAGACTTCCTGCTGTAGTTGGAGCTAGAGGACGCTTACTTCCATGTCCCCATTCATGAAAAACATTTCCAATTCCTGCGCTTCCTCGTACAAGGGAAGCACTACCAGTTAAAGGCTCTTCCTTTCAGACTGAAGTTGGTGCCAGAGGTTTTACGAAGTGCCTGGGTCCAGTGGCAGCCCATTTGCGTCTACATGGAATACATGTGTACTCGTACCTTGACGACTGACTTGTCCGGGCCAAGTCAAAGGACATCGCCATCGATCACACGGAGATGACTCCGGCTGCTGACAGATCTGTTTCTCGGTGAGCTATGCAGTTATGCTTGACTCCGTCGCAGGACGCGCTGTTCCTGGGTACCAGACTCAACACAGTTTTCTCACTAGCGGCCTGTTAGGGAGAATTCTAATTTCTGTGTTAATTCTCTTCTACCTTAGAGACCCCCAGCTCTTTTGCGGGACTATAGGACTTTTCTTTTTTTTCTGGAGTGAGTGAGACCCTTTTCTCACTCGCTCATGTGTTTTTTTTTTTTTTTTTTTTTTATCTGATTTGGACTATGTGTTTCTAGGACTTTGGAGTCTGACAAACTCCATAGGCATCACCTTTTGTATTGTGACACCTCACGGAAGGTGCAGTGTCACAGAGAAGTCCTTTGGATGTCTGCTAAGGTTTAAATACATTCTCTTGTGTAAATTACTGTTCCCAACAGTAGTTAAGTGAAATTGGCTTTACTTAACTGTTTTTCCTATGTTGGATCGAGTACAAACCATCTTAAGTGGAAGTACTGAGGGGGTTACTTAGAGCCCATTGTTAGGAAGAATTCTCATAAATGTGCCAATTCCTCCCACCTTAGAGCCCTCCAGCTCGTTTGCTAAACCTTTTCTTTGGTTATGGAGTTTTAGACAACTCCATAGGCATCATATTTTTATGTGTCACACAGCACCCTCCGTGCAGTGGCACAGGGAAACCTTTTCAGGCTTTCCCAAGGTTTAGAGACCTTCTCTGGGACAAACTACTGTTTCCCAGAATAAGTAAAGTGAAATTGACTTTACAAGTCTTTTTAAATTCCTGGACTCTGCACACCCTATTTTACCATAGAGTGCTGGAGGGGTTACTTAGTATCCACTGTGTCTAGATACTCATGTAGCAGTCAAATGCTACCCTTTCCTATCGAAATGGCTGGTGGCAGTGGTTTTACAACGAACCACCATGATCTTTCCGACCCCGAACAGCGGTAGCATTAAATCGCGGGAGCCATGTTTTTCAAGATGGCATCTGAGCCCCCTTTGTTTAAACAGGTCGCAGTCTTTTTTCGCCATTTCTTTGTGGAAAGGTCCTTCTAGAGTTTTGCTCTCGGCGCCAAACCAGGCTTGTTCCTTTTTTTTTTTAATTAACGTAGTTTATTATAAACTTTTTGTTATAACACAAATCCTTGCACATATCCTTATACAGTCCTTATGCCTGACCCTCGGCCCACGTATATTATCAAACATTTTCAAACATTTAGGGCATCAATGAAGTTGATCACTGCACAAGTCAAGATAATGGAACTTCCACTCAATATTCGATACCACCAATCGTCCATGTTCTCGTTTAGTGGTGCGAACTTCATGAGGTGTATAGATCTTAAGGAATGGAGTTTAGGGCAGGCAGTTATCAAATGTCTTACTGTCTCAATTTCATTTCGACAGAATGTACACAAATTATCGCTTGTCTCTACATCTTTTTTTATAAACGATACTACTCTTGTTCTTAGGGCATTCAAACGAAGTCTAAGGAATCGATCACGATGGTGCCTTGATGGAAATTGAGGTATCCTGGTAGTTTATTCAGTTTGTTTGCTGTTGGTCCAAGTTTCTGGGCAGTTGTTAATCCTTCCAGGTTGTCCATGTTACATGCCCAGGCCCATTCTTTTAGTTTCTTTTTTGCTAGTTGTGGCCACTTTATTAGCATTTCATTGCTTATATTGGCAGCAGTCATGATATCATTCGCTTTATCCAACCATTTCGCAAGAATTCCCCCTGCATGTTTTGTCTCTTTCACCGCCAGAATTTTATACGGTGGTTCTTTCTTTGTAATTAACATCTTACGCATTAATGCTAGCGCTTTCCAAATAAGTTGTGTATAGGTCATCAAGTGCTAACTCCTGCCTTATAACCTTTATGGAAACACATTTTGGTAATCTTAAGACACGTTTCCAGAATTGGCCTTCTAATTTTGCCCAAATTGTATGGTCCAGGTTCCAACCAGCCTCTGCTCCATAAATAATTGACGGAATTACTTTTTGGAGATAAAATAGCCGGAGCGGGGAGAGGGAGAACTTGCCAAAGAGGTAATGAAACCGGGCTCCTTGGACTGCCAGAATGATCATCCGGAACTCAACATCTTGGACCCAGTTCCGCTCACATATTGAGGGACTGAACATGATTCCTAGGTATCTCATTTCAGTAACTTCTTCTAAGATCATGTTTCCAAGTCTCCACTTGAAGGATCTTGACCTGGTACCACTTTTTGATCCGATCTTCATGTTTTTTGTTTTTGACGTGTTTATTTTTAGGTGATTTTGATTCATGTAAACTTGTAGCTTTTGCAAGAGACGCTGGAGGCCAATCTGCGTGTTAACTAGCACGATATCGTCCGCATATATCATGCAGTTTATTTGAGAACCATTTATCTTTGGGGGAAAACAACGAACATTACACAAAGCAGCCGGAATATCAGCGATGAATAGCTTAAATAGACATGCAGCTATCGGGCACCCTTGCTTCACGCCTCTTTGTGTCCTCATATTGTTCGACAAGAGTCCTGCTTCAGTTAGCCTTATTTGTATTGTGGTTGAGGTATGTAATGCAATTATTGGCTGCAGTAAATCCTGAGGACAATTCCATTTTTTTAGTTTGTCCCATAGCAATTTCCGATCTATGCAATCAAACGCTTGATGAAGATCAATGAAAGCTATAAATAACTTTGTTTTACTCGCCAGAGCTGTCAGTTTCAGGATGTTGAGCACCGTCAGATTGTTCTCTGTGCCAACACCCTTTGTAAACCCAGTTTGTCTGCAGTCCACAATTTTAGCCGAAATGGCCCACTTTGTTATTTTTTTTTGTAGAAAATTAGCGAACACTTTGCCAATGGTGTACAACAGGGCGATCGGGCGATAATTAGCTGGATTTGCCCGATCGCCCATCTTGAATATCGGCACGATGATAGCAGATGTCCAAGTTGGAGGGATTTTCTTCGATGTTGCAATCTTTATAAATAGTTTTGCAATAAAGTCCGCCCATTCAGATTTATTTTGTTTAAGCATCACATTCGAGATGCCATCGGGACCAGCCGCACGTGAATTATTCAGGGATTTGATTGTAAGAAGGATATCATCGACAGATTCAATGCAGTCCCAATTTCCTGTCGTTGCTTTGTCTTGGTTTGCTTCGATTTCAACCTCACCTGAAAATACCTTTGTGAAATACTGGTTCCACTCAGATTCCGATACCACATTGGCCATTTTGGTTGCTTGATTAGTTGTGCAGCTATTTAATATGTGCCATATTTCTCTACATTTGTTAGATTTCATCAGGCCTAGCATTTGTTCACCACGTTCCTGATCACACTGATACCTGTATGCTTTAACCCAGTTGCGGTAAACCTGCCTCTATCGGTGTTTGTGCCTCCTTGTAATTTCAGTTTGTGTATCTCACTTTGAAGCATCTTTTTTTTTTCGTTAACCCTCATACTCCAGCCATGCAGATGCTGCTTCTTGGTGTTTTTCTTCCATAGTGGTGGGCCATGTTGCTGGGGCAGAAACGACACATAATCTACTTTATTATAAGTGGAGATCATGTCGTTATCCATGACCTTAGATAGATTAATTATTTGCTGAGAGGATAATCGCAGCTTGTTTTTTCCATTATTTACTTCGAGGGCTTGTCCGGTGGTCTGCAATTCTAGGTTATTACTTATGTTCATGCCCATCACCAATATTTCGTGGTCGCTTTTTATTGTCCTCATTACATTCATTTTTCTGATTATATCTGGGTGTCCAAGCACTCCTGGGATACAATCTATTCCCTTTGCGTGGCCCATATTATGCCATGTAGTATTTGGTGGCATGTCCATCGATTTGCCCATTTACCATGACACAATCGTAGGTCTTCATGATGTTATCCCAGTGCTTACGTCTATCATGATGTAAAGATTCCATCTCTCCCTTACTAAGCAACCTGTTACCTTTTATGTCAAACCATGTTAAGTTCATGCCGCCAACTGTAATAATCATGATATTACTTCTGGCTTGCAAATTTTTATCTAGAATTGTGGCTACCGCAGCTATGAAATTCTTCGTTATCATTGGGTTCCAGTACACATTTAATAATAAGATGTGTTGGTGTAGGCCAGGGCCGATTGGTTTGCACTGAAGTAGTGTACTTTGTATAAAGATGTTAGGATTTACACTTTTAATTACCGTCCATCCAAACCCAATTTTAATCCTGGTTAATAGGCCCGAGAAAGGTCGTCCATGTACATTTTTGCCGGCTGGGTTTAAGAGGGTGACATATCCATCTTTAACAGGCAAGGACCTTAGCCACGTCTCTTGTAGGCAAATTACGAAGTTGTTCTCTAAGTCAATTGGAAATTCCTCAAACAGATGGGAGAACCCCCTCGTGTTCCAAGAGACCAGGGAGACCACATTTTTGTCCTTCACTACCCCCAGCTAATGGATCCGGTCACCATGCGTGTTTCTCTTCGTAATTGATTTTACATGTGATACTGTTCGCAGTTGATCTCTTATGTTGTTTTTTCTTTGTTCATGAGGTGCTAATCTGTTTTCCGAGTCACTCAAAGGTTTGCAAGCTGTTTGCTGAACAGATTTATGCTTACTGACGTCGAATCCGAGTTGCAATAATTCGACTTTGGATGCCAAGAGGACCTTTCTTACTGCATGAGATTTTATATGGAGGTACACCTGGTCTGCATAGTCTTCGGACATGTATTCAATAATTGCAATATCATCGGAGATTACCGTTCTTAAGGCAGGAACTGAGTGTAGTAAGCACAGTACATTTCTTCTGTTCATGTTCACGTCACGATCCTCTTTCAAAATGTTCACAATTGCGATTCGGATATCGGTCTGTTTACATGGTTCTTGCACTTCATAATTATGTTTTAAGGACTCCTTTAGTCGCTGACCGGCTGTTAACTTCGGATTTAGACTCATTGTTTTTTTAGTGCTACCATGTTGAGTCAAGGAAGCCCCACCAGTACTTGCCACTTTAGTGGATGGCCCAACATTACACTTCGATGTCGATGGCGCAGATTTTAGTGACCGACTATTTTTACTCAGTGGGACTATTTGTTTGAGACGTGCCTTTTTACTTATAACCCATGGATTTATCAGCCGTCTTTCCTCGGGCTCATTTGACTCAGCTGAGTCGAGAGTACTTACTGAACTAATCGAGATATCGATCTTAGGGTCTCCAAACTCCTCATGTTAATGTTAATGTTAAAGGTCATTTGTACCGCGCACTATCACCACCGGAGTGGTCCCCTGGCGCTCTGGCGGCTCTGAAAGAGGGGGGGGATGGTGGGTTAGTGGGTGGAGGCTGGAAAAGTGCAAGATTGCAGTGATGTGCTGTTGGCAGCCTCAGCCCGGTGGTTCCGTCGGCTGGGCCTGGGTGTATGCGGCCGGTAGTCGTCGTGTGCTGATGTGCGAGTCTATGTGTTTTTTTTGTTTTGTTGTTGCAGTGTAGTGAAGTTCGTGCGGTTTGCTGCGCTAGAGGTTTGTGGTTGTGTTTGGTTTGGAGTTTGAGAGGTGTATGCAGAGAAGGAAATTGTTAATGGTATTCGTTAGTCATCTCTATCCTGGACTGAACCGTGTAATCTTACCCGACGGGATGCTTGTACACCCTGAGCCTCAGGAGGTATGTGCCCGATTTTCCATTCGAGGCCGTTTGAGGATCTAGCTGCCCCCTCCGCCCGCTCCCTTAATAACCTTGCATGCTCCTCCCCCCCTCCACATGACTAGCGCCGCTGCTAGTGTCCATACACCCGGTTGTGTGGTGATTGGTGGTATATTGTCTGTTCCACAGCCTCGTGGGACCTAGTTGTGGCTGTAAGGGCGGTGGGGGATGGTAAGGGTTGGCTGGAGTAGTTGTATCCGTTTCTCTGTGTCTCGCGGGTGGACCCCTGTGTCCAGCGTCAGCCCTGTTGGTGCCCCGGGTACTTCTGTCGGTTCTAGCGGTTTGTCCCTGTCCTTTTTTGATGATTCGTTTGTCTTATTGTTGTTTTGGTTTTATTCTCCGGTGTTGAAGAGGTAGGTTTTTAGTAATTTTCTGAATTTAAGGTGGTCTTTGGTGTTCCTTATTAATTTTGGGATGTTGTTCCAGGTTTTCGCGGCTAGGTGGTAGAAAGCGGTGCCTCCGAGTTTCTTCTTGATGTAAGGTTTTTGTTCCAGTCGGATTTCGTTGGTTGACCTGAGTGGTCTCGTTGGCTTGTAGATTGTTATTTTTTTTTGTAGGAATTCAGCTCCTTGTCCGCTGATTGCCCTGTGCGTTATGCACATTGTTTTGAAGATGATACGCTGTTTTACTGGGAGCCAGTGTAGTGTTTTTAGGGCCGGGGTGATGTGGTCTCTTCTGGATAGTTTGAGGAGTAGTCTGGCTGCAGTGTTTTGGATCCGTTGTAGCTTCTTCAGTAGGTATTCCGGTATACCGAGGTAGAGGCTGTTTGCATAGTCGATACTTGACATGATGAGGCCGACGATGGTGAGTGTTTTGTGTGTGAAGGAGAGGAAAGGTAGTATTTTTCTTGCCGTGTGGAGGAGGAAGAAGCATTTCTTGACTGTTGCGTTTATTTGCGGTTCTAAGGTTAGGGTGTTGTCCATCAGGACTCCCAGATTTTTTACTACCTTAGATGGTGATGGTATAGATCCCATTTCCGTTGGCCACGGGATGGCGGTTTCCTTCTCTTGGTCTTTGGATATGATCATGATTTCTGTTTTTCCTGGGTTGATTTTCAGGTTGTTGGCATTCATCCAGTTGAAGACTTCTTTTAGACAGTCGGTTAGGTTCGAATGATCGGCTTGGGTGTCTTCGATCTTGTAGATGATTTGAGTGTCGTCTGCATAGTTGTAGCATTTGATGTTGCGTTTCTTGAAGATTCTGATTACAGGGGTTTGGTAGATGTTGAAGTACAATGGAGATAGTGAGGATCCTTGTGGTACTCCACAGTCGTTGACTCGTGGGGTGGATTTGAAGGGTTTGATCCAGACGGTTTCAGTTCTGTCTGCTAGGAATGATTTAGTCCAGCGTAGCGCTGTGTCTGTTATGCCTATGTCTTCTAGTCTTTTGGTTAGGGTGTCATGGCTAACTGTGTCGAAGGCTGCTGAGAGATCGAGCAGGATAAGGGCAGATGTTGTGTTGGAGTCTGCGTTTGTTTTTAGGTCATCCCAGATGGATAGTGCTGTTTCTGTACCTCTTGTGGGTCTGAAGCCGACTTGAGCTTGGTCTAGCAGGTGGTGTTCTTCAACGTATTCTTGGGTTAGTTTGTATACGTAGGTTTCGAGGAGTTTGGCTGGGTAGGGGATGTTGGAGATTGGTCTGTAGTTGGAGAGGTCATCTACGTCCCCGCTTCTGTTTTTCAGAAGTGGTTTGATGTAAGCCGATTTGAAGATCCTTGGTACTGTCCCTGTTGCCAGTGATAGATTTAGAAGGTTTCTGAAGTATTCTGCTGGTGTTCCTTGTCCGAGGATGGATTTGTAGATGTCCGGGGGGCAGGGATCCATCGGTGAGCCTGCTTTCTTGCTGTGTTTTATTAGCATTGCGAATGCCTCTGCTGATATTTGAGGGTAGTTATTGAGTTTGTGCTGCGGTTCTGATTTGGGTTCGTTTGGTTGTAAGTCGCTGCTGGTTGGTCTCTGTTGGATGGTTTGTCGGATGTCATTGATCTTCTTTTTGAAGTGGTCTGCAAGGTTGTTGCATAGTTTCTCCGAGGGGGTTGGGGTGTTGTCACAGCCTGGTGGGTTTCTCATTTCTTTAATGATACGGAACATTTCTTTTTGTGTGTTGGTGGCATTTGTGATTCTGTCATCATAATGCTTTCTCTTTGCCTTTTGAATTTCCTTCTTGTATGCGCGAATGTGAGAGTACGTAGATAAATTACATAAGTCAATGGATGTATTCTCAACCACGCTTATCAGATCATCTGAGTCAAGTCTTTGTCGTTTTTTTGGATTATCCATTTCACCTATATTTACCGACCCCTCCACAACAGCCCTTTTGGACCCTTTAGTGGGCTGTGTCAAATTTTCTTTAGAGAGTCTAAAGAAGGGTGTCGATTTGACTGGTATCGTTAGATTACGTATACATTTCTTTGAATTGCCAGCCCCTTTTCGGGAGTCGCAATTCTTTAACTTTTCAGTCCTTTTTTTTGGCTGGGCCTTTGTCAGTTGTTTGGATTTTTCTTGCGTGGTGTTTTCCTTTGCCATATTTAGGTTTTTTGCCGACCCACTGAAAATGCCAAAAGATGCTACTGAGATAGTACAAGGCAAAGACGTTAAAGTTTCCTTTTCTTGTTCAGTCGTCAATTTTTCTTTCTCAGGTTCAATAGAGGAATTTGGACGTTTTTCAGCAACCTCAACCGGTTGAGCAACAGCAACTTTCAATGGCAACGCCAACAATTTTGAAGACTTTTCAGTCACCGGTAGATTGGCTTCACCATTCTCGTTCGAATTTACATTACCTACGGTGTCTATTAAAATTGGCCTTGACTGGTCACTTGTAATTTCACCCACAGGACCATCTGGCACCTGCGGTAGAACATCTAGGCTGTTTACTCTTGGGGCTATCTGGCTCATCATCAGGGTTATTTGCTTTAAGCAAGACGAAAAAGCTGTCATCAATTCTTTCTTTTCATTGATCTCATTTGTTGTCAAATCATTCACTAACTTTAGCAGGGAAAGAGATGAAGATCTTTCACTTTCAAGATTTTGTTGAAGCAGTGATATGATATGATCTTGCTTTACTAGCCGTTCCATGATGTGTTCCAGACGACCATCATTTGATTGCACTGAGTCATTTATGCTCTCGTATAATTTGGTGAATGAAATGAGAGCAACTGATGTCGCAGCCATCACATTGTTATGTACTTGTAGGGCTGCAGCAGCAGACAGATTTAATTTGAGGGCTGCCGCGGCCTCTTTCGTCGATTCATTTATCAAGTTTTGTTTACTTGTATCCTTATTTGCACATTTGCCGGCAGCATCACTATCCACCAGTTTTTTAGGCAAGGCGAGCGGAGCCGCCATCACCTTTGGAGTGGAACATTGCATAGCCATTCTCGGAGTAGACTTTTGCGGTTTGCTCAACATGAGGGACCCGCCTCTACCCCCGGTCTGTAATGGACCACACTGTGGGAGGTAAGGGGTACCAAAGGAGCTGTCCAACATTTCGTGTACTCCAGGTCCGGCTATTGTATGTACATGAGCAACGCCAGACTTTTCTTGATTTACAGAATTGGAGTTAGGTGTACACGCAACACTAGACACTAGTACCGGTCTAGGGTTGCTCGACAGCCGAACCTTAATTTGTTCGAAATCGGCCTTCAGACGTTGAGTTAAACGAGCCTCCCGCCCAGCCAGATCCAACAAATGTAGCGCATTATTTGAACAAGGCTGTGGTGGGCTGTTGTTTACATCAATACCACACAGTGCTGTCAAAGGTGGTATTGTATCCCCGCCCAACGCTATCAGGGGAGTCGGTGGCACATTTATTAAACTCAATTTGTCAGTCTCAGCTTGGGAGCTTGCGTGCATAAAGCTCTGACCTAAGGCAACATTTTTCTGTTGTACATGTACGCTCACTTGCCCACCATTGATTGCGGCTTCTATTGTCCCAGTTTGCAGGTCCGCCGCCGCTTGTGTAACATCGTGCTTTAGGCCTAAGGACTTCAATTTAGATATTTCATGGCCGATCTGCGTGGACCGAATCTAAAACTCCAGCAGTTCGGTGTCAGTGACATCGAAAGAGAAGTTTCCCACAGTGCTAGATAAGTCTATTTTTGGCGGTGGAACGCCATTGGCAGCACGAATATTATCGTTGACAATCTCTCGATGCGCTGGGGGCCAGAGGAAAGCTTTCCACCTCCATCGAGCTCCTCACCGGCCCTCCCCTACTCGCATGCTTAGTTTCATTTGCTAGAGATGGTAGCAACGATTCAGGCACTGGGGTCTGCGCGATCGTTGCGGTAGCTTCTCTTATGGGCGAGTTTGAGTCCATACCCTGCGCACACCTCAGCCCCTGTCTGGGAGGGCCCGTCCATGTTATGTCCTACTGATGACGGTGACTGGGACGGGTTTAAGTTCAGGGAATTGCTCAAAAATTGCTCTGGATGGTCATTCACTACTGAAGAATTTGTCAGTGTGGCTATTTCAGCTATTGCAGCGGGCAAAGAGTAGACATTCGTACAGGGCTCGCTCGGTTTTCCCCAATCGTAGCCCCTCAGTGAGGCCATCGTCGGGAGCGAGCACCCTTGAGTAAGAGTTTCAGTATTTACAGTAGTTAGTCCACACTCCGGAGGGGCTAATATACCGGCTCCAGACTTTCCAGGCAGCTCGGCAAGAATCACATTTACCGAATTGTCTGTTGTAACGTTTGTTTTGCCATAGCTCGGGTCAAAGGCCCATTTTCGGCCATCCAAAACAAGGTAGGATATTACTTTTCTTAGCTTCACAAGTCGAAGGCCTGGGTCGACAATCAGCTGAAGCAAAGTTGACGATGGGCAGCAAGCAGCCTCCGTTCAGCCGCGGACTGCCGCAGACTGAACTCTGCCCGAACTCCGCGCTCCAGGCAGGTTTTTAAAGCCGGTTGGGCTTGATTTTGTTAAAGGTGTAGAGCACAGCCAGCCGCACACTAGGAAAGAAACAATTTGTAGAAGACACGTCGCAGTCGCTGCAGCTCCTCACCCCGCACTCCACCAGAATCTGCCGCAGACTGAACTCTGCCCGAACTCCGCGCCTTTGTTCATTCGCCTTTGGTGGGCTTCATGACTGAAGACCGCCTCTGCCGCCTGAGTGTCTGGGGTTGGCAGGAAGTGAGGGAGGTGCCTGAAACGCCCTGTGCTTAGTCTCCTATGAGACCCAAATGCACTTTGGCATGATTGGCTGGCTGTCTGGCAAGGACATCCACCCTGCTGCTTAAAACTGTTTAAAAGGTGAGTCTTGTGGATTGGAAGGCAGTCGACCACTGGAACGAAAGAACCGAAGACGAGCTTGAAGAGGATGGCTGCTGCAACTCGGGGACATTTGGTTTGCCCAGTGAAGCCCTGCTGCAGGACCGAATCGCCAAGTTCATCTCGACAGAAGCCCTGCAAGCACGACTTCTCCTTTGTAGTTGGTGGGACCAATCAACTCGACACTAAGCCACCTGGATACCATTCTCGGAGCTGGTTGCATTTTCCTCAGAGTGCTGCAGGAATCTGAATAACCAGGAGACGGACACCAGTTGGTGTGCTTGACTACAGCTACAGGAATTGAAGATTTGCCAGTTGCCAGCTTTTTGACCAGTCCCAGTGCAGGAGTCCCCTGACGTCCTCCCTCTTGTCCCCACGACTGAGGCTCAGGAACAGTGGGATCTGCAGGAACAGAAGTCTTCAACTGCATCTTTTTCTTCATTTGTAAGGTACTGTGAAATGAGACTGAGTACTTGCCGCTCGCAGTGAAAGTGCTTGAAACTTTCGCAACTAGCTGGCCTAATCAGCTTGTGACCCAACAGATAATTCTTCTAGTCAGAAACTACTTCTGAGAACTTCTACAGACACTTTACGGTTTACTTACCAGAACCGTTTTTACCTATCCATTGATTTTGGCCTAGCCTATTGATTTGACTCTTCGGGTGAACTAAAAGTATCTGCACTGTCTAAGAAATTGTAATCCTTTTATGTTCTGAACCTATTCCTTTTTGCTTTTCCTTCGAAGTAGTCTGAAGGCCTCAGAAACTTGAGTATAGTACTGAAGTGTATTTGTGATATTTAACTGCCTCCTTCTAGTGAATGTTTTATAACTGACCGTTGAATACATTTAATAAGTGTTTAACCAAGAAACCTTGAGTGTAAGTGTTTATTTAAACACCTGTGATTGTAGACCTCTGTGTAACATCCTAACAGCTCACATTCCCTCTTGAGGTAAGCCTGGCTGCTCAGCTCTGCTACCAAAAACGGTGTAATACAGATTTATACCAAAGGTTGGTTTTGTTTACATCTCTAGTCCTAGTTGTTTATAGTGGTCACTACAATTAATGGCTGGTGGCAGTGGTTTATTTTTCCTACCATTGTGCGTTTGTAACGCAGGCTGATTCCTCCGCTGCTTTTTAGTACCCATGGATGCCCATTTCTTCAAAATGGCCCGGTCTTTTTTCACCATTTTTGCTTGTGAGGTCAGTCTTGGGTTTTACTCTGCGTGCCAAACCCGGTTTGGTTCCTTTGTTAGTTTGGTCTTTGACGGGGATTCATGGCTGAAGTCTGCCTCTGGCTCCAGCATGTCTGGCAGGGCAGGAAGCGAGGGAGGCTCCCGAATCTCTGTGCTTAGTCTCCTTGATTACAGGAATGCACCCAAAGGTGATTGGCTGGCTGTCGTTGGAAGACAGCCACCCTGCTGTATGAGTGACAGCTAGGCTGCGAATGAATGGGAGAAAATGCATTAAAAGTGAGATTTCTTGGAGAGAAGGCAGTCTACCACTGGACGAAGGAACCGAAGAAGAAACTTGAAGAGTAGCTTGAAACTACCGCTTCCCAGAGAATGTAAAGTGAAATTGACTTTACTAGTCTTTTCCAAATTCATAGACCCAGCACACACCATCTTACAATGGAGTGCTGGAGGGGCTGCATAGTATCCCCTGTCTAAACACTCATGTAGCAGTCAAATGCTACCCTTTCCTATTGAAAAGGCTGGTGGCAGTGGTTTTACAATGAATTACCATGATTTTTCCCAACCGCGAACACTAGTTGCTAAAAATCGTGGGAGCCATGTTTTTCAAGATGGTGGCTTAAGCCTCTTTGTTTAAACGGGTCACGGTCTTTTTTTTGCCATTTCTTTTTGGAACGGTCCTTCTAGTGTTTGTCCTTGCGCGCCATACCAGGTTTGGTCCCTTTGTTAGTGTGCCTTTGGCAGGCTTCTGGACTGAAGTCCGCCCTTGGCGCCAGTGTCTGGGGTGGGCAGGAAGTGAGAAAGGTGCCCGAAGCTCTGTGCTTCGTCTCCTAGGAGACCCAAATGCACTCTGGCGTGATTGGCTGACTGTCCGGCAAGGACACCCACCCTGCTGGGTGAGTTACAGGTAGGCCTGAATGAAAGGGAGAAAACTGTTTAAAAGGTGAGTCTAGACTGGAAGGTAGAGTCGACCACTGGAACGAAAGAACCGAAGAAGAGCTGGAAGAGGACGGCTTTGCCCGGTGAAGCCCAGCTGCAGATCCGAATTGCCAAGCTCCTTCAAGGACGGCTTCTTCCTTTGAGTTGACGGGACCAATCAACTCATAAGACACATGGATACCATTCTCAAGGCTGGTTAGGTTTAACCAGGGAGAGGGATACCAGTTTGTGTTTTTTAATCTACAGCTACTGGAACTGAAGTTACTCCATTTTGTTTGCTTTCTTCAACGATCCCGTGCAGTGCAGGAGTCCCCCGATGTCCTCCCTCTTGTCCCCACGACTGAGGCTCAGGAACCACGACTTCAACAATATGTTTTCTTCCTACAAAGATACTGTGCCAACCCGATTGAGAGAACGCCATGCTCGCGGAGAAAGCTTGTGAAACTTTTTCAACTTGCAGGCCTAATCAGCTTGTGAACCCACAAATGATTCTTTTTTGCCTAAACTACTTCTGAGAACTTTTGCAAAGACTTTACCGTATGATACCAGAACTGCTCTTTCCTATCCAGAAAACTAGCCCATTGACTTTGACCTGGCCTATTGACTTGAATTGAACTATTCTGGTGAACTGAAACTATTTGCACTACCTAGAAAGTATATATAATCTATTCTACTTACCTTTGTCATTTTTGCTCACTGCTAAGTAACTGAACTGCCATTTGGCTCCTTTTTCAAGGGAGCTCAAATTGTCTCAAAAGCTTAGAGTTGTGTATTGAAGTGTATTGGTTTATAATATTAAGTTGCCTTCTTTTAGTGAACTTGTTTATAAATAATTTATTTACACAATCAAGGGTTTTACCAAGAAACCTTGAGTACAAGTGTGTACTTGAAACACTATGAAAGTCCTCTGTGTAACTACATTTACTGCTCACATTCACTCATGAGATACGCCTGGGTGCTCTGCTCGCTACCAACAAACTGTGTGGTACAGATTTATACCAAATGTTGGTCTTGCTTACACCTGTAGTCCTAATTGTGCATGGTGGTCCCAGAGGGTACTGCATGCAATCTCCCTAACACCCGAGCTCCCGGAAGATCCTGAGGACCCTCCCGAAGCAGGGTGACCCAAGCCTTAGCCATCTCAGTGCTTGACCCCAGAAGCAAGGTCACCCCACAAGGTGTACAAGAACCGCAGTGGTGCTATTTGCCGATAGCTGAAACTGCAAAGTGCAGCTGACCTGGAGTAAGCCCATTGCCTCCGCCAACCTTCAAACTGCAGTGCAGTTGTCCTATAGACGTCCTCCCTCTTGTCCCCGCAACTGATGCCCAGGAACACAGAAACTGCAGGACTGCAACTGGAACAGAAGCCAGCTGGATCCTTTTCTTCAGACCTACGGTTCTGTTTAACTAGGAGTACTTACCTCTTGTTGTGTGTAGCTTGTTTGCTCTCACTGGGGACTTGCATTAGCTGTCTTTTGCAGAGTTGCTTGCATCTTTGCTTTCACAAGCCTCCCATTTTATGGCCCAACAGTGATACTTTTGTAGTGACTTTTGTGCTATCCCCAAGAAGTTCTGTTAGGTAAGATTTTCATAGAAATGGTGAATCTTCCTGAACTGGGTCAATCCCCAAACTTTTTGCTTTACTAGTGGGATATTTTTCCTTAACCCTGTGAATGGGAATCTTTTTCCACACCCACAGTATATTTTGCTCTTTTTATGGGTGCCATGTTTTAGACGCTCCATAGTGCCTTTTTAAAGTTATCCTCTTTTACAACTTTTTGGCAGTACGTGCCTGTTGCTGGGTTGCCCTCGGAGCTCTCCTTTTAACTTTGTCTGCTTAAACCTGAGAGAACTACGGTTACCAAGGGTAGAAAGGATCTTAGGATCCCTTTCACATTTTGTCAGGTGAAACCAGCACACCCCACCTTTATACAGAGTGCTGGGGAGATGCAACAATGTGTATCCCCTTTCGCACTAAAACTGTAAAAATTCTGGTACAGGGACACGCTTACCTTCAATGGTTGGTGACAGTGATAACACTAATTTGGTGCACCTTTACCAGGTTTTACCTGTTCACAGCTGCAGTAAAGGATCTGTAGGGTGTTAATTTTACCAAAATTGCCCTCTCCTTTTTTTGGCCATTTTAGTGTTTCTTGTCCTTCCTTGTTCCTTCCCCTGACATCCAGGGCAGGAAATTCCTTTGTGTTATTTTTCTTTGTTGGGAGTCCCCTGGACTCCCCGCCCAGGCGCCAGTCTGTATGTCAAGACAGGAAGCGAGGGAGGAGTCCAAAACTCCACAGCCCTTTGTCTTCCTCGTTGCCTGAATGGGGACAAATCCCAGTACAGGGGCTACCAGACTGACCCTTATTGTAAAATGCATGGAGAGAATGCAGAGGTTGTGCTGTAGTTCCTCTTAAATACTGCAAACCTGGAAGCTGAAGACAACTCCACCACTGAAACCGAAGAGGATGATGAAGAAAAAGCGGCTGAGACGATTTCCAGCGACCTGAGAACCTGCTGTGTAACCGAATCCTGCTGTAGCCCTTCCTTCCAATCGACCTGGGGTCTCTGAAAACGATGGCCCTGTTAGGCAAAGTTTGAATGCAGTTCCCTCTGGGAACACTACAAACAACTGACTACTGGTATAGGCAACCCAACCTTTGTTATAAGCTTGTACTATACAGTTTTGGTGGCGTGTTGAGCAGCCAGGCTTATCTCAAGAGGGGAAATCTGAGCAGTATTGGAGTTACACAAAGATTCACAGTTACAGGTATTCAAATAAACTCTTACACTCAAGGTTTCTTGCATAAACAATCAATGTATTTATCAGTCTGTTATAAAGCCTTCTTTAGAAGTGAGCAATATAATAGTAACACACATACACTACTATACACTGAGTTTCTGAATCTTTCAAGACCCTTTTTGGATGGCCCACAGACGCAACCTACACCAACAGGTGACTTCAGTAACAAGTGTGCTGGGGACATTAATATCTTACTGTTTGCATTTAGAACACTCTTAAAAAGTTGGTAAAAGGGAAAGGTTATTAGAACACAAGAGATCACCAATATTCTTAAGCAGGGCAAATACTTTCATATCCTCTTAGAAGAGTCATACAATTCAATAGGCTAAGCCAAGGTCAATGGGCAAAAGTCTATGGATAGGATGCAGCACTTCAGGTAAGTAAATGGAAAAGTCTTTGCACAAGTTCTTAGGAGCCTTTGATAAAAAGAAGAATCCAATGTAGGGCCACAAGCTGATTAGACTTGTAAATTGCAGAAGTTACAAGCACTTCCACAGTAAGAGGTAAGTTCTTAGACTTGTTTTACATTTTGTTTGTTTATTATTTTTGTATGGCACGCCAAACCCGAAGGTAACTAGGCGCAAGCAGTACAAGGAGGGTTTGGGCTTAAGATGCATAGAATGCCTTCATAGTATTACAGGTACAATGATAGAGATATTTACAGTTCACATATTACAGGTAAACATTGAAGATATATACAATTACATTAGATATATACAATTACATTGCAGAGAGCAATATAGGAGGTAAGTACAGTTCTCCAGCTGGATTCACATGCTCATGAATATTCCCCGTCGTCAGGCTGGGAATCCTCGGTAAAGAAAAATCAGTATCCGCTTCGTTTCTGATCTGTCTTTCGTAGTAGAAACCAATCACTGATCTCTGCGTTGTACTGACCACAGCCAATGACTGACATCTACCTAAGCCCTGCCTCTGGCAGCCATCTTCAGATTTTTACCGCACGTTCAAGTGTTGGGATCCTCGTGCTATTGCTCTCGAGCTTTAGTGTTTTTTGCGCGCTTTTTCTTAGGAAAGTTTTCTCTTTTTCGGTCAAAAGAACCTCAAGCTCCACCGTTTCTTTATCCGATCAACGGGGACCCGTGTCGGATTCTTCTACGCCCCTCAAGGGTGAAGATTTCGTCGAGCCACGCTTTTGGAGGACTCCAGAAGTTTTTCAGGCCCATCTCGATCATGGCCCAGGTGAAGGGAAGCTCGACGCGCGGAAAGCTGTTCAGGGTCTACCCTGGATGCCAGCTTCAGAATGTCTTTAAGGAGGACGAACACTCCCTTTGCCTCTACTGCCTGCATGAGGACAAGAGTTACGTGGAGAAGGACTGTGCGTTTTGTGGCAATATGTCGGAGCGGACCATGAAGGACCGCCATCTGTGTCTCGCCAACTGGCTGGAAGGGAAGAGCCTGTCAGGCGAGAAGTCGTCCGAGCGGTCTTCTAAGCCCTTTGAGGGCGCCCCGGCGACGGGGGTCCAACAGAAGGCCAAGCACTGCGGGTCCGCTGGCACCGGGAGCGCCGAACGGTCGGGCTCTACGGGCGCCAGGCAGGGCGCATCCTCCCCGGCCCCATCAACCACGAGCCAACGCTCTGGCTCGGGTAAGAGGAAGGCCGAGCACCCGGCGAAGCTCCTGGAGAGACCCTGGTCGAGCTTGAAGGCCCCATCGGAGGGGGAGCGAGGCGGTGACCCTCCCCCCAAGGAGAAGGCGGTGAGCGCACCTAAGGTGGTGAAAGCCTTGATCCACCCGGCCAAGGCCTCCATCGAGACAGTCGCGGCGGCCCTGGCTCAGCCTGTGGAGGCTACACCAGTGGTGGCGACCTCAGGGCCCAAGGTCTCCCTGCCACCGCGGAGGGAGTCCTCTTTCATGCCCATCGACAGGACCCCCGTGAAACCTCCGACGGGGAAGAAAAAGGGGGGGAGCAGGAGGTCGTCGTGGATTCGGCCTCAACCTCTGAGGAGGAGCTGATCGAAGTCTTAAGCCACGGCGTTCGAGTGGAAGAAGACCAGCCCGTCAGGAGGGACCCCGACGTAGGAGACGACGAGAACGTCGAGGGTGCCGACGGGGCTCCTGACCGCCCGTCGGACTCCCCTCAACCAGTGCCGCAAGACAACTCGGCGGCCATTTTGTTGGCTATACTGTCCTTATGCTCGGAGATGAGGACGAGATTGCCGTTACCACCAACGGAGGAACCGCTCCCGACGGGGGACCCGGAGCCAGGCCCTTCTGGGAGCCCTCCGCCTAAGAGAAGGATTCATTCTCCACCTCCTTTTCAACCATCGCGCCCTGCTCAGCCCTCCTCTCCGTCCACGACCCGTGGGGATGATACGGGGACTGACACGGCCGCGACAGGCACAGACGACAAGGTTTACGAGGATCTCCCGTCGTCACCTCCTTCCCGCCCGACGAGATTGGATCGTTTCATGCCATGATCGCCAGGGCATCTGAGCTTTTCCAGCTGTGCCCGGAAGAGAAGGAAGGTTTCCTTTATCAACGGCGCGAGACCAAGAGGAAGACGGTCCTCGCTGTACCTCTACTGGACGATATCTGGGATGAGGGGGATCGGTACGAGAAGTACCGGGTCCCGGACGCGGCCCCCTTGTGCCTTCGGGCACAGCCGACCCTGGACTCGGTCGCCTCCGCGGCAGCCAGGAAGAAAGCGGGGGGGGGGGGGGGCTTCGGCCTCTACGTCAACCTCCCTGCCGGACAGCGAGGGAAAGAAATTGGACACGATGGGACGCAGAGTCATCTCATCGGCAGGGACGACGATTAAGGCTGCCAACGCCTTGGCTATCGTAGCCCGCTATGACAGGGAGTTGTGGTACAAGATCGCCCCCCTGCTGGACTTCTTACCAGACAAGAGGGCGGAGGCCCTAGAGATCTTGCAGGAAGGAGAAGTGGCGTCGGACCACGCCATTACGATAGCGACGGACATCGCTGACACTGGATTTCGCCAGTTGGGCAAAGGCGTGTGCCTTAGACGGCGTGGATGGCTCAAGGCAACTGACTTGCGTCAGGACGTGCAGACCAGAGTCTTGGACATGCCGTTCGACGGGAGCAACCTGTTTGGGAAAACCGTGGACGATTCCCTACAAGCCATCAAGACGGAGACGGCCCGGGCTCTTGGTGTTCTCCAACAATGACGGCCGCCCTTTCGGAGCGGCGGAAGCAAGCAGGGTGCCTCCAAAGGTTCCGACGGCGGATTTTCCACCTATCGTCAAGCGGCCCGCTCGTCGTCACAGGAAGCCTACAGGGGACGAGGCAAGTCGGGCGGACCCCGCCGTCGTCGCCAAGGAGGACAAGGCGGCAAAGCCTCGTCAAAGCAGGACTGAACCGGCCGTGGGGTCGGGCCCCCACCGAAGCACCTCAGTGGGAGGCCGGCTGGCGAGCTTCGTCAGCGTGTGGGAGTCCATCTCTGACCGTTGGGTGCTGGACGCCCTGCCCCAGGGTCACGCGCTCGTGTTTCTAAAGAAGTGCCCGCGCGTCCCCCTCGTGCCCAGGAAGGAACATCACGTCCCTCAACTTCTCATGGAGGTAGAGGCGATGCTCAAGAAAGGCACCATCGAGCTCGTCCCAAAGAGGCTTCGGGGCTCCGGAGTTTACTCAAGATACTTCCTCATGAAGAAGACAGGAGGATGGCGTCCCATCCTGGACCTACGACGACTGAACAAATTCATCAAGGCACAGAATTTCCAGATGGTCACCCTCCAGCACGTCTTGGGTCAACTGGAGGAGGGCGATTTCCTGTTGTCGTTGGATTTGGAGGATGCCTACTTCCATATCCCCATCCTAAAGGGACACCGAAAGTTTCTCAGATTCGTGGTCCAAGGGCGTCACTACCAGTTCAGAGCCCTTCCCTTCGGATTGAGGTCGGCACCCAGGGTGTTCACCAAGTGCCTCGCACCGGTGGCGGCGCGGCTGCGCCTGGAGGGGATCCACGTCTACCCCTACCTGGACGACTGGCTCATCCGAGCAAAGACAAAGGAGCTCGCCGCGGAGCACACGGCGAGGACCGTCCAATTACTCACGGACCTGGGATTCTCCATAAACTACGCCAAGTCCCACCTGGTGCCCTCTCAAGACGCACTGTTTCTGGGAGCAAAGCTCGACACAGTGGTGCTTCTGGCCTCTCCGTCGGAGGAAAGGACGTGGGCCATCCTGGGCAAGGTGCAGCGGATGCTGGTTGCAGACGCGGCCAGGGTGAGGTCCATCAAGTCCCTCCTCGGAATGATGTCTTCTTGCATTTATCTCATCCGCCTGTGCAGGCTTTGGATGCGCCCGTTACAGGAGTTCCTGGACGCTCGCTGGATCCAGACGACGGGCAGCTTCAAGGACAGGATCACACTCGACGAGAGCTTCCGACGAGTGATCCGGTGGTGGTGCACCCGCACGCATCTGACGGCGGGCATGGACTTCCAGACCCCGGGCCACCAGAAGACAGTGACCACGGATGCCTCCCTGGAAGGGTGGGGAGCGCACACCGAAAATCTGCACGCGAGGGTCCTTTGGCTGCCGATGGAGAAGTCCCTCCATAGCAACGTCCTGGAACTCCGTGCAGTGTTTTGGGCCCTCTGGTCCTTTCTTCCGTCCCTCAAGGGCAAGGTGGTGAGGATCTTCACCGACAACACCACCACCATGTTCTACATCAGGAAGCAGGGCGGTACCAGATCCCCAGCCCTGTCCAAGAAGGCGCAAGATCTGTGGCATTATGGCCGTCGCCCAAGGGATGTTTCTGGTGCCGTCTCATCTGGCAGGGATAAAAAACACCATCGCCGACTTGCTCAGCAGGGAGCTGCGCTCGTGCCACGAGTGGGAACTATGACAGGATCTAGTGGACCGCCTCTTCTGATGGTGGAGCTCACCCCACATCGATCTGTTCGTGACGGCTACGAACTCCAAGTGCCGGAGGTTCGCCAGCAGGTTTCCCCAGCCGAGGAGCATGGGCGATGCTTTCTCGTTCCCCTGGGAGGGCATGTTCCTGTATGCGTTCCCTCCATTGCCGCTGCTGATCCGGCTCATCAACCAGCTCAAGAGGTCACAGTGCAGGATGATCCTCGTCGCACCTGCGTGGCCGTGGCAGATATGGTTCCCGGACCTTCTGGACTTGTCAGCGTCCCCGTCAATCAAGGTGCCAGTGCACGCAGATCTTCTCTCCAGGGAAGGAGGCGCAATCCTCCATCACAACCCGAAGTCGCTAAACTTGCAGGCCTGGCTCCTGCAGCGTTAGAGTTTGGAGGTTACGACATACCGGCCGACTGCAGAGAGGTTCTTGCAAAGGCCAGGGCATCCTCAACTCTTAAATGCTACGGACACAAATGGAAGAGGTTCTCTGTCTGGTGCCACGCACAGAAGATTAACCCTCTACGGATTACGGCTCCTCAAGTACTGCCGTACCTGCTGACGCTGGCCAAGGCTGGGCTGGCGCACGCTTCCATCAAGATTCATCTTGCTGCGATCTCCCGATACACCAGAACCACGGGACGGACGTCTTTGTGGTCTCATCGCCTGAATTCATGAAGGGACTGTTCAGTCGTTCCCGCCGGTGAAGGCCCCGGCGTGGGAGCTCAACGTGGTGCTGACCAAGCTCATGGGACCTCAGTTCGAGCCTCTGCACTCAGCTCCGTTGAAGTTCTTGTCGTGGAAAACAGCGTTTCTTGTGGCCATCACCTCCGCACGACGGGTGGGAGAGATCCAGGCCCTTTCCTGCAAGCCCCCGTACTTGACTTTTCACGACACGATGGTAGTGCTCAGGACGCACCCCTCCTTCATGCCCAAGGTGCCGTCGGACTTCCACCTCAACGAACCCTTGGTGTTGCCTGTTTTCTTCCTGTCGCCTTCGTCGCCGGCTGAAAGGACTTTGCACTCGCTGGATGTGGCTAGAGCGCTGAAGTTCTACGTGGACCGCACGAAGAGTTTTCGGAAGACGTCACAACTTTTTGTGAACTTTGGACCTGTCAATCAGGCGAAGGCTCTCTCGAAGGCTTCCATTTCCAGATGGCTCTCCGGCTGTATCATGTACCGTCATCGGTTGGCAAACCGACCGCTGCCTGGCCGTCCGAGAGCCCATTCCACTAGAGCGATCGCTGCTACCACGACGTTCCTATCTGGTGTGCCCTTGCTGGACATCTGCAGGGCTGCTACGTGGAGGTCGACGCACACCTTCACAAAATTCTACTGCGTCGATCGGGATTCCAGGGACGAGTCCAGGGTCGGCCAAGCAGTGCTGCGCAACCTGTTCGCCTAAAGGTGAGCCTGGTGAGGAGGTAAGAATTGCTTAATGTTGAGTTTTGGATGTAATGCTTAATGTTGAGCCTTTGCCACCTCCCGTGGTTGTGCATGTGTGTACTGCTATGTATTCTTTTATTCATGAGCATGTGAATCCATGCCAGACCTCATGCTGGAGAAGAAACAAGTTACTTACCTGTAACTGTTGTTCTCCAGCATGGGTCTGGCATGAATTCACATGCGAACCCTCCCGCCTACCCCTCTGCGGCTCTTCACTTGGTCATACTGCCACTTCATGTGCTACCAAATCTGAAGATGGCTGCCAGAGGCGGGGCTTAGGGAGATGGCAGTCATTGGCTGTGGTCAGTATGACGCAGAGATCAGTGATTGGTTACTACTACGAAAGACAGATCAGAAACGAAACTGATACTGATTTTTCTTTACCGAGGATTCCCAGCCTGACGGGGAATATTCATGAGCATGTGAATCCATGCCAGACCCATGCTGGAGAACAACAGTTACAGGTAAGTAACTTGTTCCTTGCAGGATTTTATGATAAGGTAGTTGGCTTAGTATGTTGTTTTGCACTAGGTCCTAGGTTGAGTGTTAGTAGTTCTGATCCATTTCTGTATGTTGCGTCGGAAGCTCTGGTAAGTTTGATCAACCCGGAGTGAGTGGGGGAGTGAGTTCCACGTTTGGGCTGCCATAACTGGAATCTTCTACCGCCGGATTTGACCAGATTGAATCGTCTGGATTTGACAAGATTTAATCGTAGTAAGCTGAGGGAGCATGTATTGGTAGTCTAGTCAGGCGAGTGGTTGTTTTCTTGACTATCCGGTCGGAGAGGTACCGTGGTGCCGCATTATTCAGGAATGTATGGGTCAGGGAAGTTGTTTTCAGCAGGATTCTATCCTTGATTGTCAGCCAGTGGTTTTGCCTTCTAAACACAGATATGTGATCTTTATTTGGGATATTTAGTGCCGTTCTTGGGACATTATTTTGTTGCATTTGGATCAAAGATGTACTTGTTGGCCACCCAGGTAGAGGGCATTGCAGTAATTCAATCTTGAAAGTATGAGGGCATTTGCTAAGGCATGCAGCTGGCTGAGGATTGGTGTAAGGTCTGCAGGCCCTGATTAATTTGCAGGTATATGCTGATGTGGACACTAAGGAATTGACTTGTTTGCTCATGGTTAGATTGGAGTCGAGGTAGAATCCAAGAATTTGTACTTCCTTTACAACCTTGATAGAGTTGCCATTGATGTTGAAGGAGGAGTAATAGTTAAGTTTTTTGAGGTTGGCCGAGGTTCCTATTATTAGAAGTTCAGTCTTGTCATTCAGGCAGAGGCCATGGGTGGCCATCCGTGCCTGAATGAGTAGGTAGATTTTGTTCACAAGAGCCGTATCAGTGATGTAATTGCCCGAAGAGTGTATGAGGATCTGGGTGTCATCTGCATAGTTAGTGTAGGTGACACTCAGATTGTCCAATTTGTCGAACAATGGCTTTGTGAAGATGTTGTACATGGTGGGCGAGATGCATGAGCCTTGTGGAACTCCACATGTTATGGGGATAAGGTCTGCTGAGTCTGAGAAGACTCGCATGGTTATATTAAGTAATGATTGTACCCATGCTACTGCGTCCTTAGAAAAGTGAGCCGCTGAGGCAAGGTGTTTACGAAGGATTTCGTGGTCGTCCAAGTCAAAGGCGGCTGACAGGTCAAGGAGGAGTAGCATGGCAGTTTTCCCTTTGTCTAAGTGCCTCAATTTGTGTTTTTAAATCCATCCATCCGTGCAGTTTCAGTTCCGTGTTGTGGCTTTAAACCTGATTAACAGGTGCCAAGGAGATACCTTACCTTAGCAATGAAGGAAAGATGCAGCTGATGACTTTTGTTCCTGTGCAACTCTGCAGATCACACTGTTCCTGAGCCTCAGTTGTGTTGACAAGAGGGTGGACGTCGGGGGACTCCTGCAATACACTGAGACTGGCAAAAACTGGCAACCGGCAACTTCACTTTCAGTGGCTGTTTAGCTTTTCAGCTCCTTGCGACCACCGCAAATAGCAACCATGCGGTTCCTGGCTGTTGAGGTGGGCTTTCCTTGCTTCTGGGGTCCCGCCCTCTGTTGGCGCTCCAGCTTGGTCAGTCCTGCTTCTTGTGAGCCCGGAGGATCTTCCAAAAGCTCTAGGCCAGCTTAAAAGCAACACACACACAATCTGGTGTTCCTCTCCCTGGCTCTACGGTTTCCAGCAACAACTCTGTGGAAATTCAACCAGCTCCAAGATGGATGTCCAGGTGGCTTACTTTGGAGTTGATTGGCTCCACCAACTCAAAGGGAGAAGTTGTCCTTGCAGGGGCTTCTCTGTCGATGAAAACTTGGCAAGTTGGCACTGCAGGAGGGCTTCACCGTGCAAACCAATGGTCCAGGAGATGAAGCAGGCGTCCTCTTCAAGCTCTTCTCCGGTTCCTTCGTCCAGTGGTCAACTTTGCCTACCAAGCCAAAAGACTCTCCTTTTATTCAGTTCTCTCCCATTCATTCCTGCCTAGCTGTCACTCACCCAGCAGGGTGGCTGTCCTTGCCGGACAGCCAGCCAATCACCACAGAGTGCATTTGGGTCTCATAGGAGACTAAGCACAGGGAGTTTCGGGCACCTTCCTCATTTACCCAAGACACTCTGGAGCCAGAGGCGGGTTTCACTCAAACCCTGCCAAAGGCGAAATGAACAAAGAGACCAAACCTGGTTTGTCGCACAGAGAAACTCTAGAAGAACCTTTCCACAAAGACATGGTTGCTTTACCGCAAGCTGCGAACAGCCGGGGTAAATGCTAACCACTGTAGTTCAAAATGAAACCCCTGCCTCCAGCCATTTAGTGAGGAAAGGGTAACATAACACATGTTACATAAGAAGCCAGATAAAGGGGATTCTAAGTAACCCCTCCAGCACTCTATTGTAAGATAGTGTGTGCTGGGTCTAGAAAGTTACAATGCTAAGTAAAGTCCATTTCACTTTACTGCTCTAGGAAACAATAGTTTATCCCAGGGACGGTTTTTAAACCTTGGGAAATCTGGAAGACTTCACTCTGTCACTGCACTGAAGGTGCTTTGTGACACAATTGTAAAAGATGATGCCTATGGAGTTTGTTAGACTCCATAACCAAAAGAAACAGTGTAGAAAGTCGCATTAAAATACATGGGAGAGTGGGGAAAAGGGTCCCACTCTCCAGGTAATAAAAATCAAGACCTCAAAATCCAGCAAAGTTGCTGGGGGTATCTAAGGTGGAGGGAATAGGGAGAATTCTCAGAAATGTGCCAAACACTCCCTCACCCTTGTGAGACCCACTACACCTAAGAAGACCTGCATTTTGAACCATCCCACGCATTGCTGCGACCTTGCAGGCTGTAATACCCCGTTACTCTGGGACTTCAAGCCATTGTGCGGTGCACAGTATTCCGAATCTCGCTGAAAATTCATGGGCATCCTGGTGTATCCCCAGAGACACGAATAGAGGCCGAGACGTCCCCTCACCAGAGTGCTGGACCTTTGTAACAACGAGAATGCAACCGCGATTTTCTGTCTTCTGTGGTCCTTGAAAAGGCGCCAAATCCACAGAACCACATTCAGCCATGATACCTTGGAGACCCCAGACACTTTGCTTGTTTTTGAGGACTTGGAATTGTTTTACCTGGAGAGAATGAGACCCTTTTTCCCCACACTCTCATGTAATTTTTGTATGTGATTTGTATACCTTTTCTTTTGGTTTTAGTCTGACAAACTCCATAGGCATCATATTTTACAGTGTGTCTCAATGCACTTTCAGTGCAGAGGCACAGGGAAGTCTTTCATATTTCCCCAAGGTTTAAATATCTTCTCTTGGATAAACTACTGTTTCCAAGAGCAGTGAAGTGAAATTGACTTTACTTGCAGTTGTAACTTTCTAGAACCAGCACAACTATCTTACCCTTTCCTCGATTAATGGCTGGTGGCAGTGGTTTACTTTTAACTACTGTGGTGTGCTTTTATTGAGGGCTGCGTTTGCAGTTGCAGTAAAGCACCCAAGGGTACCATTTTTGTCAAAATGGCCCAGTCTTCTTTTTTCGCCATTTCTTTGTGGAAAGGTCCTTCTTGATATTTACTCTGCGCGCCAAACCAGGTTTTTGGTCCCTTTGTTAGTTTTGTCTTTAGCTGGAATCACAAGCGAAATCCGCCTCTGGCACCCGGGTGTTTGGCAGGGCCAGGAAACGAGGGAGGTGCACAAAGCTCCCTGTTCTTTGTCTCCTAGGAGACAGGAATGCACTCCTAGGTGATTGGTCAGCTGGCCGTCCAGCAAGGACAGCCACCCGCTGGGTGACTGACTGCTAGGCTGGAATGAATGGGAGAAACCTGCATAAGAGGCAAGGCTTTTTGTCTTGGAAGACAGAGTCGACCACTGGACAAAGAAATCAGAAGAACTTGGAAGAGACGCCTGCTGCAACTCCTTGACCGCTGGTTTGCCCGGTGAAGCCCTGCTGCTGTGCTGAATCTCTGAAATCGCCTTGACTAGAGAAGCCCTTCAAGGATGACTTCTCCCCTTGAGTTGGTGGGACCAATCAACTACAAAGTAAGCCACCTGGCCATCCTCTTGAAGCTGGTTGAATTTCCACTGCAGAGGAACACCAGATCGTGCGCTTTGCTTTTAAGTTGGCCAAGAGCTCCAGGAAGATTCTCCGGACTCCCAGGAAGAAGGAATGACCAAGCCTGAGTCACCTCAGAGTGCTGGTCCCCAGATGCAAGGAAAGCCCATCTCCACAGCCAAGAGTCTGCAGTGTTGCTGTTTGCTGAGACACTAGGAGCTGAAACCGCAAAGTGCCACTGAATAGAAGTTGGTCCTTTTCTGTCGCCGACCGTCCTGTTGCAGTGCAGGAGTCCTCAGACGTTCTCCCTCTTGTCCCCACGACTGAGGCACAGGAACACAGGATCTGCAAAGCTGCTCAGGAACAGAAACCAGCCAAAGCCCTTTTTTTCTAACCAAAAGGTACTGTAAAGTCTGAGAACACTTGTGTTGTGTAACCTCACTTGTTCTCAGTTGACTCTTGGTTGCTTTTGTAGAGTTGCTACCAGCTTCTTTATCTCGCAAGCCTAATCAGCGTGTGGCCCTGCTTTGATGTCGTCTCTTCTACAAAGACTTCTAAAACCTTGTGCAAGACTTTTACTTACCTGCAAGAATTGCTTCAGCTCACCTCGACTTTGGCCTGGCTCATGACTCTTCTTCCCTCTGACATTGTGTTTGGTCTTCCTTCCAGGAAGGGGTAACTTACTTTTCATTGGGGGGGTTAGCAGAAGTACTTACCTGCTTCAGAATATTTGTGTGATCTCCTGTTTTATTCTAATAATTTTTTCTTTGACATACTCCTAAGTATGGCCCTAAATGCAACAGTGATATATTAATGTCCAGTGTCCTAAGTATTTAAGTTACTTGAGGGTGTAGGAAGAATCGTGTGACATCCAAAATGGGTAATTACTGATTTAGAGAATCTAAGAGTCTGTTTTTTGGAGTGTATTTGTGTTTCCTTACTCAAACTGACTGTTAAATTAATAATTGTTTAATCAAACCTTGTGTGTAAGAGTTTATTTGAATACTTGTCATTGTGAATCTGTCTAACTTCCCTACAGATCCCATTGATCCATCTTGAGATAAGCCTGGCTTCTAAACACGTTACCAACCTGTGTAGTACACACTTATACCAGGTTGGGTTCCTATTGCCAAGAGGTCAGGGTTGTTGTAGTGCACCCAAAGGGTACCACGTACAATCTTGCCTAACACTGTCCCTTATAAATTGTTAGCAAGTAACTTGAATAGCTGGGAATGGTCTAACCTAGACTTCATTGGGAGATAAAAAAAAGTATATGGGTTTTACTTACCTTGAGTTAGCGGTGTGCCAGCCAAAAATAAGTTACAAGAGTTGCTGCTTATCCTGATCTGTGTTTCACTGATCTCAAAGGCACCTGTAATTGAATATTACATCCTTAGGTTTTACTCACGTAGTATAACTCTGTTAAAACAAAAGTAGTTATAGGTTATTAGTGTACCTGGAATATGTTTTCCACTATTCACAACATGTATACTCTCCAGTTGTCTGATTGTGATTTGTTACTGAGCATCACTGTACAACTGGTAGGGTCTACTGCCCTTAAATTGCCTATTGTAATCTGAAAGTAACCATTGGTTTTTATACCCCAAGAATAGATGACCTATACTGAATGTGTATGAAAAGGTTTGACTTCCCTAGAACTACTGTTGGGTGTTATAAATAAGGTTTATGCTGCACACCTGCAAGCATAGTGTTGTAGTTTTATAATTGTGATTACATATGTCATGTTAAAGGTACTTGTATAGTGCACTGTCACCAACGGAATTGGTCCCCAGGCGCTCTGGCGAATCTGTAAACGGGAAGGAGGGCGGGTAGGGTTAGTCGGGAGGCAGGGAGTGGAAGAGGTGGTGTGCTGTTGGCTGCTTCTGCTTGGTATACACAGAGTGCTGGGCTTTGGTGCAAGTATCGGATGGGGCGAGACCTTGTGTGCTGTTTGTGTTAATGCGATGTACTAAAGTGCGTGCGGATTGCTGGGAGAGAAATGGTTGTGAATTTTGTCTGGGTTGAGTATGCAGAATATTGAGGGTTGGGTTAGTGGGGTCTGTTTCCTGATTCAGGTACTTCTGGTTCCGTTTGAGCTGTATCCCTGTAGGTGGGGTTGTTGCCGGTTCCTTATAGTCCGTCTTGCTGTGGTCGTCGTGGTGGTGGTGCTGCGCAGATCTTGCAGTATCATAGTGAGTATTCTATGGAGCGATAGGTGTGTCTGAACCTTTTCTTCGGGGGTGGAACTGGGTTGGTACAATCTATTTTCCAGCATGGGGTCTGGCATTGATTCACATGCTCATGAATATTCCCCCGTCAGGCTGGGAATCCTCAGTAAAGAAAATATCAGTTTCACTTCTGAACTGCCTTTCTCCTAACAACCAATCACTGTTCTCTGGGCCATACTGCCCCCAGCCAATGACAGTCCTCTACCTAAGCCTCTCCTCTGGCATCCATCTTCAGATTTTTGCTGCCCCTTAGAGTGGTGGGAGTCCTTGTGATTAGCTCTAGGGCTTTGTACTGCGTTTTGTGCTTTTTCTTAGTTTACAAAATGTTTGCGGTCAATCGAGTCTCAAGCTCCATCGATCCATCATCCGACTAACGGGAACCCGTTTTTCAGAACTTTCTACGCCCCTCAAGGGAGATTGATCATAGAGTTCCCTTCTTGGAGGATTCTGGAAGATTCTTTAAGGCCTACTCCACATGGACTGTTCAGTATCGGCCCTGGATGTGGACTGCGGAACCTTTTCCTGGACAATGGGCACTCCCTGTGCCTTTACTGCCTACATTCCTACCAAAAGCATGTGGAGGAGACCTGTGCGTTCTACAAGGATATGGTGCCTCGCACCATGAAGGACCATCGCAAGCGGCTCTCTGAGTGGCTCCAGACGAAGATCCCAGGGCAGCAAGCCTCACCCAGCGAGAGGAAATCTGAGCGGCCTTCTAAGACCTTTGAGGGCACCCCAGCGACTGGGGCCCAACAGAAGGCAAAGCACTGCGAACCCGTGGGCAGCGGGAGCCCCATTGGGGACGGGCTCCTCAGCGGCCAGGTCGGGAATGGCATCTACCGGCACCCTCGACTATGAGCCAGCACTCCGGGTCAGCGAAGAGGAGGAAGTCGGACCATCCGGGTAAACTTCTGGTGAAGTCCCAACCGACTCCAAAGGAGAAAGCCATGGGCGAGCGGGGCGCTGAGCCATCCCCCCACGGTCAAGGGCCCCAAGCACGCCCAAGGTCGTGAAGGGCCAGGTCCACCAGGTGAAGCCCTCCCTGGAAGGAGTGGTGGTGTCCCTGGCGAAGGCCGCAGATGCAGATTCACAGGAGGCGGGCCCATAAAATGAGTTTGCCTGCCTGCTCGGAGGGAATCGTCCTTTATACCCATTGAGAAGACACCGGTGAAGACGATGCCAATCATCTCCCCTAGACAGGACAGTCCCTGCTGGTCGAGCAGAAGGGGGGTGCGGGGTAGACCTACAGGGCTCGGACATCTCCTCCAAGGAGGAGCTTTCTGGCCTGAAGGATAAGAAGTTCGGCCAGGGGTGGGTTGGGGAGGCGGTGCGGGGGGGGGGGGGGGGGTCGGGTTCGGGGGGGACCCCATGTCACGAGGAGAGTCCATCCTCCACCTTCTTGCCATCCTGCTTATCATCCCCTCCGATGGTTGTGGAACCAGATACGGCGATGACCGGCACAGGTACGGACGACTGAGTGGACCTCCTGTTCCCAGTGCCCAGGGCCTCATCGCCTGACAAGATTGGCTCGTTCCATGCCATGATCGCTAGGGCCTCGGAAATGTTTCAACTGGCCCCCGAGGAGAAGGAAGGCTTCCTGTACCAGCGCAGGGAGGCCAAGAGGAAGACTGTGCTTTTGATCCCTCTATTGGACGACATTTGGGATGAGGCACTATCCCTTATGAAGAACCCGTCCTCGGCGAAGAGGGACAGGTACGAGAAGAAGTACAGAATGCCAGACTCTGCACCCAAGTGTCTCAGATCCCAACCGACTCTGGTCTCAGAGGCGGCAAAGAAGTCTTCTGGATCTTCGGCGTCCTCTTCCCCCAGACGGCGAGGGCAAAAAGCTGGATGCCATGGGGCGACGGGTCATCTCGTCGACGACGATCAAGGCGGCCAATGCCTTGGCCATCGTGGCCCGTTATGACAGGGAGCTGTGGTTCAAGATCGCTCCCGTCCTGGACTTCCCGCCTGATGACAAGAGAGCAGAAGTGCTGGAGATCCTGCAAGAAGGCAAGGTGGCATCTGACCATGCCATCACGGTGGCCACGGACATCGCAAACACAGGTTTTCGGTCAGATGGGCAACATCATTTGCCTTAGTCGGCGGGGTTGGTTGTGGTCCACTAGCTTCCGCCAGGACTTGCAGTCAAGGGTGTTGGACATGCCCTTTGACGGGGACAACTTATTCGGCAAGACTGTTGACGGGTCTCTTCATGCCATCAAGGCAGATACCGAGACGGCTCGGGCGTTGGGCACACTCAAGCAGCAACGGCCGTCCTTTCGGACCTCCGAAGGAAAGTCCCAGGGATACTCCAAGTGTTTTGGTGGTGGCACATCATCCTATCATCAACCGTCCTGCTCTTCGGCTCAGGAAGCCTACATGGGTCACAGCAAGTCCGGAGGTCGCCGTCGTTGCCAAGGTCCCCAAGGTGGTGCCCCCACTGCAAAGCAGGATTGAACTGACCGAGATGTTGGGCCCATACCCACGCACCCTGGTGGGAGGCCGGCTGGTGAACTTCGTCAGCATGTTGCACACCCTGGAATTTCAACGGAAGTGTCCGCGCATTCCACCGGTGGCCAGGAAGGAAACCCACGTCCCTCAGCTTCTGCTGGAAGTACAAGTCATGCTGAAGAAGGGCACGATAGAAGGCATCCCAAAAAGGCTCCGGAGTGTACTCCCGGTACTTCCACGTCAGAAAGAAAAACTGGCAGCTTGAGACCCATTCTGGACCTCAGCTGCCTCAACATGTACATCAGGTCCCATAAGTGTTGGATGGTCACCCTTCAGCACATGCTGGGACAACTGGAAGGAGATTTCCTATCGTTGCTGGACCCGGAGGATGCCTACTTTCACATCCCCTTTCACAAGGGAGACCGCAAGTTTCTGCGCTTCGTGGTCCAAGGGCAGCATTACAAATTCAAGGCCCTCCCCTTCGGATTGAAGCCGGCGCCAAGGGTCTTCAACAAGTGCCTGGTGCCAGTGGCGGCGCGGCTGCGCCTGCAGGGGATTCACGTCTAGCCCTACCTGGACGATTGGCTCATCTAAGCAAAGTCGAGTGAGACCCCCGATGAGGATGCGCTGTTTCTGGGGTCCCGGCTCAACAGTGTTGTGCCTGGCATCCCCGTCAGAGGAGAGAATAGCGGCCATCCTGGGCAAAGTACAACGGCTGTTGACCCTGAAGATCGCAAGGGATGGGGTGCACACACCGGTCGTCTCCATGCAAGAGGAGCTGTGGCTACCGGAGGAGACGTTGTTGCACATCAACTTTCTGGAGCGACGGCCTGTGTTTTGGGCCCTCAAGTCCTTCCTCCCATCCCTAAAGGGCAAGGTGGTATCTTCAGACAACACCACCACGATGTTTAACATCCGGATTAAGGGGGAACCAGATCCCTGGCGCTCTCCAAGGAAGCGCAGGACCTATGGCGATGGGCCATCGCCCAGGAGATGTTCCTCGTCTCTTCATCTGGCAGGAGTGAAGAACACGGTGGCAGACTTTCTCAGCAGGGAGCTGCGCTCATGCAATGAGTGGGAGCTTTGGCAGGACCAAGTGGATCTTCTATTCCGACGACGGGGCAATCCCCAGATGGATCTGTTTGCGACGGCGATGAACACCATGTGCCGGAGGTTCGACGATAGGTTTCCGCAGTCGGGGAGCATGGGGATGCATTCTCCTTCCCCTGGGACGGCCTTTTCCTCTATGCGTTTCCCCCGTTGCTTCTGCGACTCATCAATCAACTCAGATGGTCTTGGTGCAGGATGATCCTCGTCGCACTGCCGTGGCCGAGGCAAATATGGTACCCGGACCTTCTGGACATGTCGGCGTCCCCTCTAGTCCAGCTTCCGGCGGACGCAGATCTTCTCGCCAGGGAAGACGCTGCAATTCTGTACCACGACCCAGGGTCGCTGAACTTGCAGGCCTGGCTCCTGCAGCGCTAGAGTTTGGTGGATACGGTCTCCCGGCGGACTGCAAGGAAGTGCTTGCAAAGGCCAGGGCTTCGTCTACACTGAAATGCTACAGTCATAAGTGGAAGAGGTTCGCTGTCTGGTACCGCACAGAAACTCGACCCCCTACGGATTACTGCTCCGCAGGTGCTGCCGTAGTTACTGTCGCTGGCCAGGGCGGGCTTGGCTCATGCTTCCAACAAGGTTCATCTGCCGACTATCTCTTGCTACACCAGAACTCTGGGGCGGTCGTCGTTATGGTCACACCGCCTGGTAAAGGAATTCATAAAAGGACTTGTCCATTTGTTCCCGCCGGTGAAGGCTCCATACCCGGAGCTCAATGTGGTACTGACTAGGCTCATGGGTCCCCCATTCAAGCCTATGCGTTCGGCCCCGCTGAAGTTTTCATCGTGGAAAACTGCAATTCTTGTGGCCATCACCTCCGAATGACGTGTGGGAGAGATCCAGGCCCTCTCTAGTAAACCACCTTACTTGACATTCCATGAGACGAGGGTGGTGTTACGGACGCACCCCTCCTTCATGCCCTAGGTGACGTCGAACTTCCATCTCAACGAGCCCATAGTGTTACCTGTTTTCTTCCCGCCGGCTGAGAGGACTTTGCACTCGCTGGATGTGGCTAGAGCGCTGAAGTTCTACGTGGACCGCACAAAGTGTTTTCAGAAGACATCGCAGCTATTTGTAAACTTTGGCCCTGTGAGCCAAGGGAAGGTCCTCTCCAAGGCTTCCATTTCCATATGGCTCTACGGCTGCATCACCCATTGTCAACGGTTCGCAAACCGACTGTTGCCTGGCCGTCCGAGAGCCCATTCAACCAGAGCGATCGCTGCAACTACGGCGTGCCTGTCTGGTGTGCCCCTGCTGGACATCTGCAGGACTGCTACGTGGCCGAGCGGTGCTGCACAACCTGTTTGCTTGAAGGCAAGTCTGGTGAGGATGTAAGAGATGCTTAATGCACCTCCCGTAGTTGTTTATGTGGGTACTGCTATGTTTTCTTAATTCATGAGCATGTAAATCCATGCCAGACCCCATGCTGGAGAAGGAAAAAGTTACTTACCTTTAACTGTTGTTCTCCAGCATGGGTCTGGCATGGATTCACATGCAAACCCTCCTGCCTACCCCTCTCCGGCTCTTCTCTTGGTCCTACTGCCACTTTACGTGCTACCAAATCCGAAGATGGCTGCCAGAGGAGGGGTTTAGGTAGAGGAGTCATTGGCTGGGGGCAGTATGACCCAGAGACCAGTGATTGGTTGTTGAGAGAAAGACAGTTCAGAAATGAAACTGAAACTGATTTTTTCTTTACTGAGGATTCCCAGCCTGACGGGGAATATTCATGAGCATGATTTATCTGGGCCTACTTGTATTTAAATAATTTATTTTTACATATATAGTGTTTGTGTTTCTTTGGACCATTTGTATTACAATTTCATTAGTACTGATTCTACACCCTCTCTCCTTCCTAAGATAAGTCGGTCTACGCTACCATGAACTCCGGTGGTACAGCCTTATACTAAGAGTGGAGTCTTGTACTGCTTCAGTTGAATGGTTTTACTAAGCCCTTAGTCGGATTTCAGAAAAAACTGTCCTAACCAATTCCTATCATACCCAGTGAGACCTAGAAGGCTCTCACCTGGGTTTGAGTAGTAGGGATGTCCCAGTCTTGTACAGATTGCACTTTGCTAGGCAATGGCCTTATTTCACCTCCTCCTACCTCATGTCCAAGGTAGACCACTTTGCTCTGACCAATTTGACATTTGCTAGCCTTTGTGGTCGGATGGGCCTGTTCAAGACTCTGCAAAACCTATCCAAGGTGGTCAAGATTCTCTTCCCAAGTGGGGCTTAACACTGCAATGTCAATCCAAGTATGCCATGCAAACGTCCTCCATCCCTCCTTCCCCTCTGCAGCTCTTCACTTGGTCATACTGCCACTTTACGTGCTACCAAATCTGAGGATGGCTGCCAAGGGGGGGGGGGGGGCTTAGGGAGAGAGCAGTCATGGGCTGGGGGCAGTATGACCCAGAGACCAGTGATTGGTTACTACTAAGAAAGACAGATCAGAAACGAAACTGATACAGATTTTTTCTTTACCGAGGATTCCCAGCCTGACGGGGAATATTCATAAGCATGTGAATCCATGCCAGACCCATGCTGGAGAACAACAGTTACAGGTGAGTAACTTGTTCCTTATATATCACCTTTGTACTTTGTGCAATTCTGAGGTTGGTAGAAAGGAAAGGTTAAAGAAGGAAAAAGGTTTAACAGGTTCTCGGAGCATGTGAGCACTTCTAATCTCCCAATGAAGTCTAGATAACATTTCCCAGCAATAGTAGTTAAAAACCAATGTATCACTTATGAGGGACAGTAAGAATCTGCTCTCTGAGAAGAGCAGAGGTAAGTACCCCAAAGTTAGAACAGTACCTTTTGGTTAGAAGAAGAGGATCCAGCTGGCTTCTGTCTGGTTGCGGTGATACAGATCCTGTGTTGCTGGGCCATTGTCATGGGGACAAGAGGGAGGATGTCTGGAGACCTCCTGCACAGCAATTCAAAGGTTGCCGGCAGCTGCATGCTTTCTTTCGGATCAGCAGCACTTCACAGTTTCAGCTGTCAGTAAATGGCACCACTGCTTAGCTTGGACATCGGTTGGGCTTTCTTCACCTCTTGAGTACAGCACTCTGGTTAGGTGACTCGAGCTTGGGTCGTCCTGCTTCGGAGACTATGGATTTCTCAACCTCTGGCACTTTGTTCCAGCAGCAGCAAAGAAGTACAGCCCGTTGGGGAAGGTTTTCCAGCAAAGTACGTCTTGAGGTTAGTTGGTCCAACTAACACAAGAGAAAAAGTAGTCAGTTCTGGAGCTTCTCTTGTTGATCACAAAGAGAAATTTCAGCACAGCAGCAGGGCTTCACCGGGCAGTTCAACGGTCCAGGAGGTTGCAGCCAGCTTTGTGAACGTTTTCTTCAGGGTGTTCTTCCCAGTGGTTGACTCTGTCTTCAGTCCAGGAAGCCTCGCCTCTTATGCAGGTTTCTCCCATTCATACACAGCCTGGCTGTCACTCACGCAGCAGGGTGGCTGTCCTACAAGGACAGCCAGTCAATCAGGACTGGATGCATTCAGGTTTTCCTGGAGACTAAGGACTGGGCAGTTTTGGGGACCTCCCTCACTTCCTGGCCTTGCACACACACTGGTGCTAGAGTTGGGTTTCAGTGCTGAAGTCCGCCAAAGGCAAAACGAACAAAGGGTTCAAACCTGGTTTGGCATGCAGAGTAAAACCCAAGAAAGACCTCAAACATAAAATGGTGAAGAGACTGGGGCCATTTTGACGCAATGGTCACCCATGGGTGCTATACTGCAGCTGAGGATTCAGCCTGTGGTAGAGAAGCCCAATGGTAGACAAATTTAAACCAATGCCACCAGCCCTTTAAAGTAGTGAGGGTAACATAAGAAATGTTGCATGAGGAAGTAGGAAAGGGAGCTAATAAGTAACCCCCGTACACTCCACATAGAATGGGATGTGCTGCACCTACAAATAGAAAAGTTAAGTAAAGTCAATTTCACTTTACTATTCTTGGGAACAGTAGTACACCCAAGAAAAGGTATTTTATCCTTTGTGACACTGCACTGAATATGCTGTGTGTCACCATACAAAAAGTAGATGCCTATGGAGTTTGTCAGACTCCTAAAACAAAGGAAACGCATAATCAAGTCAGATCAAAAATACATGAGGGAGTGAGAAAAAGGTCTCACTCCAGGGTGTAAATTAAAAAGTCCAGCAAAAGAGCTGGGGGGGGTCTCTAAGTTTGAAGGGAATTAGCACATAAATTAGAATTATCTCTAACAGGACTGACAACTGACCTGGATTCAGCTGTACTCCAATAAGCAATGGCAGACCCAACAAGACACTTGGAGGACCATAGCCTAATAGCCCGAATCACATAGGGAGATAGTAACCCAACGGGCACTGGAAGGTCATCAGGAACAGGGTCTCTGTCCAATCCACACACACTCTAACACTCCAATATCCTAACTCTCCTCTGCACCAACAAGCAATAGAATGCATCTATACCCCTTGAATAATTTGGCCTAGCTGCACACACAATCCCAATCAGACTCCACCGCTGCCGGAATGCAGCCACCCAAGTCAAATTGTCCTACCCATTTGTACAGATCTCATGCAACCACCACGCCTTGTCCTAGAATGCTGCTACATACCACTGAATCTGCCCTGTCTGCGCACACACTCAGTGCACCCAAGCACGATTTACTACACAACTCTCCACTGATCTGGACTACGGTACCTGAGGGCGTTCCCACGGCGCTTTGAAATCATACTAATGGTGAAATGCGCTATACAAATATTTGTATGTTATGTGGAAGTTGATTTTTTTGCAGGACGCTCTAGACTATTGGCTCGTTCCCAGTGGTAGCTACTACTCACTGGTTAATGCCGGTTACCCAGCGGCTGCGTTTTGCTTATCTAATCTTATTTTCGATATATGTAATCTAGTATTACAATGTCTCTGGCGATTTTTCTTTGTCTGTTTTTTTTAAATACTGTCCTAACTATTGATCTGCTGTAATGACACACCAGACTCTGGAAAAAGTAGTTATTATGGTAAAAACAAATGCTTGTATGCCAATAAAAAAATTGAAATCTTTCTTGTTTCATAAGCTCCAGCAGTTTCTGCAGACTTTTCAACAGCCTCCAAAGCCTCAATCTCCACCAGTCCTTGATGATAATGTAATGGCTCATGTGCAGGCCATAACTGCTCAGTTGAAAGTCCCTACACCCCAGCAACCAGAGCCGAAAACAGCTTTTGAAAAGGTATTTTTTTTATTTACTCATACTGTATTGCAATCTGCCTGTGTTTATTATTGGGGCTACTGTACTTTCTTGGAGCGGTCTAAAAGTAAAGAGTATTACTATTTGGGAGATTTTGCATAAGGCCTGTGTTGACCTACTTGTAGTTATGTGTAGATTTTCCCTTAAGTTATTCCTGACTGGTAGCTGGCAGAGCCGTCAAGCCTCCACACTTATGTTGGTGGTGTTGAGACTTGCACACTCACTTTCTCGAGTGCATAGGCTTACACGGGCATGCGTACACTTGAGTGCACGTGTGTTTACGTGTTAGCACTCGTGTGTGGATTTGTCTCTACACCTTTGCTCGCACGTGTGCTGCTGCAATTTACTTGCTCTTTATAGTAGCAGTCTGTGTTGGTTAAGATTTTAATTATTTATTTATAGTGTATTTGGTTAGTTAAAACCTTGAACACTACATAATCAAAATTAAAAACAATATTACATCTCAATAATTCATTTTAAAAGAATACATAATCATTTCCGATTCTACATTTAACACCGATAATAAAAACTTTATAAAACTTTGTATTAAATTGCAATGCTACAGCCCCTCCTATACACAAGCACTAACCACATTACAAACAACATTAACAATTATGAATAATATACTCCCAATATTAGTCATATCGCAGTGCCTATGAATTAAGAAACTGGGTTTCAGGGTAGGATTTTATTCTCTTCATATTAACATACTCCAACATCCACCTAATCTTAAAATTCAATATTTCATCCGATACAGACAAATCTTACAAATATAATCAGAATTGTTTGTCTAGAATCTCACTGTTGTCTTATTTTCAATTTGTCCCCTTCGCGCACCAGTCTTTTCCAAATATAAAATGCAGTTCCCATAGAAATGGTAAATCTCCCTGACCTGGGTCAACCCCAGAACCTTTTGCTTTACTAGCGGGATATTTTTCCTTTATACCTCAGTGAGTGGGAACTCTTTTTTATGGGTGTCATTTTTCAACTCTCCATAGTGTATTTTTAAAGTTATTCTCTAATCACTTTTTGGCATAAGTGCCTGTTGTTGCTGGGTTGCCCTAGGGGCTCCCCTTTTAACTTTATCTGGCTACTCTTGAGAGAACTACAGTTCCCAAGGGTAGAAATGATCTTTGGATCCCTTTTTACATTTTGTTAGGTGAAACCAGCACACCCCACCTTATGTTGAGTGCTTGGGAGATGTAATGTATCCCCTTTCACACTAAAACTATAACCATTCTGTTACAGGGACAGGGTTACCTTCAATGGCTAGTGGCAGTGATACCTTGTATTCATTTGGTACACCTTTGCCGCGGGCTGTGTTCACAGCTGCAGTAATGGCACCGAAGGCCCCTGTCGTCTTTTGCCATTTTAGGATTTCTTGTCCTTTCCTGTTCCTTACCCTGACATTCCGGGCGGGATATTCCTTTGTGTGATATTTATCTTTGGCGAGAGGCCCCCAGACACCCCGCCCAGTCTGTCTGTGAAGACAGGAAGCGAGGAAGGAGGCCAAAACTCCACAGCCCTTTCTCTTCCTCCTTGCCTGATTGGGGCCAAATCCTAGTGGGGGAGCTGGCTGTCCTGATTGGACAACCTAACCGCCCCTTGTAGTAAAATGCAGGGAGAGAATGGAGATGTTGCGCTGTAGTTCGTGTTAAATACTGTGAACCTGGGAGCTGAAGATAAATCAACCACTCAAACCAAAGAGGATGATGAAGAAAAAGCAGCTGAACTGATTTCCAGCGACTGGAGAGCCTGCTGTGTAACCGGAGCCTGCTGTAACCCTTCCAATCGACCTGGAGACTCGCCCTGACCTGGAGCTTGTTGAGACCCACTAGACTGAGCCATCCCACGCGTTATGATAGTTTATTTATATAGCGCCTATACACTGTGTGTGGTAGGCAAGATTGCATGCAGTACTCTTTGGGTGCACTACAATAACCTTGACCTCCTGGCAATAGGGACCCAACCTTTGGTATACGTCAAACTACACATGTTAGTAGTGTGGCTGAGCAGCCAGGCTTATCTCAAGAGGGGTCAATGTTAGCACTAATGTTGTGACAGTTTCACAATAGCAGTTAATCAAATAAAAACTTAAACTCGTGGTTTCTTGATGAAACAATTAATTTATTTTGCAGTCAATTGTATAAGCTTTCTTCAGAATGGAGATATATTTCTGATGTTTGTTAATCTGCTTAGAATCACATGCTGTGCATAGGTCCGACATCCAGTGGTCACTGCGGAGTATTGCATTTTGTTTTTCGCAGTCGAAAAGGGGACGTCGACAAAGCACGTCTGTAACACTATCCCTATAGTGATGTGCAGTGTACCCAAAACCCCTCACGCGTCGAGGTCCCTCAGATTGTTTTTTTCCACCCAGTTATTGGTCGCCTTTATGCGGAGCCCCTCGAGAGACATTGCGAAATCATTTCCTCGACCCTTGGTAGTTTATTATTAACTATCACATAGATCGCTCCCTCGACGTAGCTGCCAAGCTGTTCTCCGCCGAGCAAGATCTTCGACGGAGGGATGAGCGGAGGAGATCCTTCAGTGCTGCCGAACACGTGGCCGGGCCTCGCCGGCCTAACACAGTAGGGAGAGTGGGGTTGTTGGTCATTTCTTTAACACTCTGAGAATGCCTTTCTCTTTCCCCTCCCTCTCTTTCGAGGTCGTAATCACATTTCATGACCTCACCTATGGAGAGGACGCCCTTTAGGTTTTGCCCGCGTTGCAAGGGCAAGTTTACCTGGAAGGACAAGCACAAACTGTGTAACCGTTGCTTGCCCCTCGATCACAAAGAGGACGGCTGTGCGGCCTTTAAGTTACTTAAATCCAAAACTTTAAAGGACCGCAGGATCAAAAGGTGGGCAGCCTATGCAATGTCTAGGTCTGACTCCTCGCCAGCTGCCGCCACCGCCGAATGAGACGAGGACAGTGATTACACGGCCTCCGCAACGAAGGTTGTAGACCTCTCGAAGGAGCGTTCCCGCTCCTCGTCGTCCGTCCCCGGCCCCGACAAGCCCGGCTCACGCCCTGCTTATGGGGATGAACACCCCGGAGACAAGGACGAACGCAGAAAAACACATAAGCACATACCCCACTGCACGCATTCGTCGAAGACTAAGGCAGCCATAGCGTCAGCGGAGGCGTCGGGTCCTCCGGCGTCTTCCGCTGACCGTAAGGGTCGCAAGCCCTTCCCGCCACCGCTTCCGCGACCAGCGACTGGGCTTTCTGTAAATAAGGGCGCTAACCCCCAAATCCTAAGGTGACGCGCCTCGCAAGACTGCGTATGTTGCCAGTAAAGACTCGGACTGTCTTAGAGCTACTTGCGGTGTTCAAGGCACTAAAAGCCTTCCAGACACACCTACAAGGGAAGACAGTGATGGTCCTCACGGACAGCACCACAGCCATGTAATACCTCAACAAGCAAGGGGGCACTCACTCTCCAGGGCTGTCCCAGAACATCTTAAAGTGGGCTCTCAGACACATATTCCTATTGTCACAACATGTTCCAGGGGAACTCAATCTGCTAGCAGACGAACTCAGCAGAGACTTCCCTCTTCCCTCAGAGTGCGAATGGCGGTTACACGAAGACATCGTCTTCGACTTCACACAATGGGGCTTCCCAGAAATAGACGTGTTCGCAACTCTGGAGAACTCACAATGCCTAGATTACGCCTCCAGATACCCACAGAACCGCTCCAGGGGGAACGGTCTCTGGATACCATGGTCAGGGAAATTTGTTTACGCTTTTCCTCCGACTCCTCTGCTGAACAAGATGGTGCACAAGATGCACCAGGAACCAGTCACCATGTTACTGATAGCCCCGATGTGTGCCCGCCAACCATGGTTTGTGCACCTGATGGAGATATCCCTGTCCCCACCAGTGAAACTGCCCTGCCCGTACAACTTGCTGTCACAGGACAAGGGCAAGACACTACACCCATGCCCACAGAACATGAATTTAGCAGCATGGCTCCCGAGGTCATAGAATTTGGCCATTTACAACTCCCTCAGAGATGCATGGATATTCTCAGAGAAGCTAGAAAACCCAACACTCGCCACTGCTATTCTAGCAAGTGGAAGAGATTTGTCATCTGGTGTAGAGGTAAGAGCATCAACCCAGTCCACTGCTCTCCTACACAAATTGTCCTTTAACTGACCCATTTACTGGATTCGGGTCTAGTGTTCAATTCTATTAAAGTCCATCTGGCGGCACTTTCGGCATATACCACCTCTCAACTTAAGGTGTCATGGTGGAAAGTCCCAGTTATCAAAGCCTTCATGGAGGGGGTAAAGAGAATACACCCTCCGATAGCAAACCCAGCTCCCGGCTGGGACCTTAATGTGGTACTTAACAGGCTCATGGGCTCACCCTTTGAACCCATGCACAAGGCAACTCTTAAAGACCTCACTCTTTTCTAATAGCTATCACCTCCATTAGGAGAGTAAGTGAACTACAGGCTCTTTCTATTCTAGACCCCTTCGTAACAGATCACAAAGATAAGGTGGTTCTACGCACACACCCAAGGTTTGCACCGAAATTCATATCAAAATTCCATGTCAACCAGTCAATAGAACTACCAACGTTCTTTCAAAACCCTTCCAATTTGGGAGAAAAGAACCTGCATACACTCGATGTGCGCAGAGCTGTCTAGTTTTATATGGAAAGAACTAGGCCACTGAGAAAGACTAATCAGTTCTTTGTCTCAGTGGCAGCAGGAAGAGAAGGAGATGCAGTATCAAAGTCCACTATATCTAGATGTATTGTTCAATGCATCACTCTGTTTCTCTCTTGCTAAGAGAGAACTACCCTTCAAGCCAAGAGCACACTCTACCCGAGGCACTGGGGTAGCCATAGCATTCATTTCAAACGTTCCCCTTGAGTCCATTTGCAAAGCGGCAACCTGGAGTTCTGTACACACCTTTACAAAACACTATTGTCTAGATGCTCACTCTAGATCTGATTCCCAGGTGGGACAAGCAGTATTAAGACATCTTTTCTCTACTGTTCCTTCTCACAACCCACTTTCAACTCCGGGTACTGCTTGCTAGTCTATGCACAGCATGTGATTCTAAGCAGATTAACAAACATCAGAAGACAATGCATTACATACCGTAAAAGCATTTCTGATGGTTGTATCTGCTTAGATTCACATGCGCCCACCCTTCCTCCCCGCTCGGATGGAAGGAACATAGACATCTTTCTACATCTCTCTTTTCTGTACTCACGTATAGAAGGCTCCCTCAGGGCAGAAAAAATACAAACAGAGGGACCTCGACGCGTGAGGGGTTGTGGGTACACTGCACGTCACTATAGGGATAGTGTTACAGACCCGCCTTGTCGACATCCCCTTTTCGACTATGAAAAACAAAATGCAATACTCCGCAGTGACCACTGGATGTCGGACTATGATCAGCATGTGAATCTAAGCAGCTACAACAATCAAAAAATCTTTTAAGGTAATTAATGCATTGTGATATCGATCCATCTGAGGCTTGTTGAATCTGCTTAGATCACATGCTGTGCATAGGCCGACATCTAGTGGAAGTTGCAGAGTATTACAGTTTGTTTATCGAAATTCGAAAATGGGCGTCAACATAGGGCGTTGCACCCATGATCCCTCAATAGTGTAGGATCCTCAGATTGTGTTTTTCCGCCATACTAGTCGGGAAGCATTGTGCGGAGTTCCCTGGCTTTCAGACATTTTGCAAAAAATCATATATATATTTCCCCGTTCTTTCACTCCCACGTCAAGATACGAAGATCGACGCTGGTCAGAAGAACAAACGACCGTTGAGACTGCACGATGGACTTTGGGCCTTGGAAGGCCTCCGGCCTCGGCCCTGCAAGTAGGGAGAGTGGGGGGTGGAAACATACTCGCACTCATTTTTATTTCCTACCTACACTAGCCCGCTTCCTTAAGGAGTCATATGGGGAGTACTCCATTTAAATTTGCCCCAAGTGAAACCGCAAGTACCCTTGGGTTGACAAACACGCCACGTGTAATCTGTTTGCCTATTCTCCACCCCGAAGCTAACAGCAGAGCGTGTAGCCTTTTTAAGGCTAAAACACTAAAGGACTGCTCCACTAAACGTTGGGCCCACCACGCCAGGCAGCTCGAGGCCATGGAAGCGGTTGGTGCCTTCAGTGATGGCAGCGACGCCGCCCTTTCGGACGGGGAGGGCACAGGGGCGTCGAAAGAGACCCAAGCGCTAGTCCCTGACCTCGGAGGATTGTCCGCCAGGGCAGTTATGGGGACCACACCCGGCGACACGAGCGCTACCCAAACTACTACACATGAACACACTAATCCTAACCGGGACTCGACACGCGTGTCGAGTTCTCGGAAAAAGGAGGCACGTAGAGAGCGGTCCACGGAATCTGTGTCCCCTGGGCGTTCCAGGTCAAGATCGCCTCACAACACAAGGCAACCGTCCACAGTTGCGAAGAGTGCCTTGCTCCCCAAAGTCACGGAGGTACGGTTGTCAGAGGACGAGTCCGACCTCCACCCCCAAGCTGCACGCTTTGAGTCGGCCCCGGCAGCCTGTTCGGCGTCTGCCCCCGAGATCTCCCGGATCTCGACGCCAGGCGTCAAAGTGCAGAGAAGTTGAAAACATCAGGAAAACACTCTTCTATGAAGGGGACAAACGGCAGAAAGTCATCACACTACTTCTGCACCCCAGGCACCAAGGACATTCACAGGTCTTCAGATAAAGATACATCCAAGACCCCTGTCCCTGTCGCTATACCTAAAGTTATCCCTCCCACTCTAAAGGATATGGGAATAGGAGAGAAACCTCAGCAGGGGGTGTTCATCCCCAGCTCCAAAGAATGGAGCTCTCAGGACATCGACAGGGTGATGAGAAGAATGTCTTTCATGGCTGACTTTTACGAGAAAAAAAACCTGATTATTTTCTTAGTTATCAAAGTGCCCCTGACAACTCTACTCCTGCAGGATCCAGAGACCCCCCAGCCTCCTAATAAGAGACCTCAGTTTGAGACTCCAACTCAGGAGCCGATTATTATGGAGATGACGAGGACCAAGGTGAGGAGGAGGAGGAAGACGAGGCAGAAATCTACAATATAGACTCTCCTGTTCGCAAAGAACCACAGGTTACTGACTCCCCAGTAGAGAACCAACCCCTTCTAAATGAGGTTTTAGCTAGAGCTGCAGAGCACTTCCATATAGATACTCAAGGGGCACAAGAGAGGGACTTTGCAGAAGAGATCATGGGGAAAAGGAAACCCATGCCCAAGTCATTCCAATTCTGAAGTCCATCCAACACAGAATTGATCCTTCCCTCCTCACCCCTAATCTCACCAGGGCTGTAAACCCCAGAATTGAGAAAATGTTCAGAGCCGCCCAGTCAGACCCACTTTACATAAGGGGTCAACGTAAGCCCGACTCGCTAGTAGTCACTAACACCAGGAAAAGGGCGGGGACACCTCTGTTAGCATCTGAAGCTCCCCCAGACAAGGAGAGCAAAAGAATATATGGGTTAGGAAGGAAAGTGGCCTCCACTTCCACTTACCAAGCAAGAATCGCCAATACCACCACTCTGCTGGCAAGCTATAATTGCCACCAGTGGGAGCAGGTAGCTGCTCTCATTGACTCCATACCGGAACCACTAAAGGGCCAGTTAGCCCAGATCGCGTCAGAGGGTAGAGCCGTGTCCGGATGCATTCTAAAGACGACCTTTGATGCCGCAGATAATGCAGACCGGCTCATAGCAGAGAGCACCGTCATTAAGAGGCAAGCTGGGTTTAAGCCCGAGACCCAAGCTACCCTTATCGACCTGCCGGTGGAACTGAATGTCTTGTTTGGTAAAGCAGTTGAGGAGGCACTCAAAACTGCCAAAGACTAGTACGATACCCTTAAATCCCTGGGAAAATTGACTAATAAGCCCACGAATCAGAGGGAATAGTGATTTTCATCGCTCACGTGGCCAGAATTCCCAGAGGGCCTCCAATTACGCACAGGGGCAGGGTACCTCGTTGGGTGGCAACCAACAGACTACCCAAAGTTACGCCAGAGGTAATAAAAGGAGCCGTGGTAGAGGTAGGGGGCAGCCCAGCCAGAGGCGGGACACCCGCCGGAAAACAGTGATGCTCCGCTCAGGGTCCCTTCCCACGCATCCCCAGTAGGGGGGCGCATTTCCATCTTCACCCAGGTATGGGAAGGGATCATATCGGACAGATGGGTGCTGTCCAGTGTCCGCAGGATGCTGCATTGAACTTCTGGAGCACCCCCGCAACCACCCTCCTCGACACAAAATTCCCTCCCTGGACCACCAGAAGATCATCCTTGAGGAAATCGTCGATCTTCTCGCAAAGGACGCAATAGAACTCGTCCCGGGCAACCAGGTAAACAAGGGTATTTATTCAACTTACTTCCTTGTACCAAAAAATATTTAACAATGCACCCTGTATTAGACTTGCGCCCTGCAAACAAGTATGTCAAGCCCCAAAAACTTTGCATGACTATGCTCCAAGAGGGGTAATCCCACTCCATAAAAAGGGAGATTACATGGCAACATTGGACATGAAAGATGCCTATTTTCATATTTCCATGTTCCCAGCGCACAGAAGATTCATGCGCTTCAAGGCGGACAGTCAGCACGACCAGTTCAAGGTGCTGCCCTTCGGGTATAGCCTCAGCTCCAAGGGTATTCACCAAGGTACTGGGGGTGGTGGCGGCCCGGTCTCCTTAAATCAAATTTCGATGTAGCGGACAATGCCCGAAGAGTAATTTCAGAGGGGACTGTTAAAGAGGCATGGATGGCTGCGCCAGTCAGGCTTTAGGCCGGAAACACAAGCCACTCTAATATAAATGCCAGTGGAACCTAACGTGCTCTTCAGTAAGGCTGTGGAAGATGCACTTAAAACAGCAAGGGACGAGTATGGCACTCTAAAATCTTTAGGTCAGCTCACAAACAAGCCTACTGGTCAGAGCTGTAACAGTCATTTTTGCCGTTTTCGGGGCCAAAATTCAGAGGATCCGGCTACATTCAAAGCCAAGGCTGCTCCTGGGGGAATAATCGAGGGCAAGCCTTCGCAGGCTATCCCAGAAGACAACGCAGCGGTCGGGGCAGAGGCCCTGCTCGAGGTGGAACCCCACCTCAGAGCAAGTGACATTCTGCTACAGGTACCCTCCCATGCATCTCCAGTTGGACGCATTTCCAACTTCACCCACGCATGGGAGGGTATCACCTCGGATAGATGGGTGCTGTCCACGGTAGCAGGGGGCTACTGTGTAGAACTACTTAAAACGTCCTCACGACCACCCCCCACGACAGAAAATCCACTCAGAAGAACATCAGGGGATCTTTCTAGAAGAGATAACTAACTACACTTCTATTAAAGGGCACCATAGAAGTGGTCCCAGCCAACCAGGTAAACAGGGGTATTTATTCAACTTACTTCCTTATGCCAAAGAAAGATCTAACAATGTGCCCTGTATTAGATGTATGCCCTGCAACCAAATGTCAATCCACAGAAGTTCTGCATGACTACGCTTCAAGAGGTAATACCGCTACTAAAAAAGGGGATTACATGGCAACACTGGATATGAAAGATGCCTATTTTCATATTTCAATGTTCCCAGTGCACAGAAGTGTCCCAACTATATACTTATTCGCCGCAAGCGAAAATCGTCAATGCCCAGACTTCGCGTCCAGGTTCCCCCAGCCAGGCTCCAAGGGGAATGCCCTATGGATGAGCTGGTCAGGGAAATTTGCTTACGCTCCCCCCCCCCCCCCCCCACTCGTCTCATGAGGAAAGTGGTGAACAAGTTATACAAGGAACCAATGACGCTTATCTTAGTTGCTCCGAGGTGGGCAAGACAACACTGGTATCCACATCTGCGCAAACTGGCGATGTGCGATCCCATCAAGCTCCCGTGCTAGTACACGCTACTCACCCAGCACGAGGGATAACAGTGCACCCACAACCACACTCGGCAGCATGGCTCCTGAAGTCATAGAGTTCGGGCATCTCAATCTACCGCAAAGATGCATGGATATCTTGAAAGAATCAAGAAAACCAAACACTGGGCACTGTTATTTTGACAAATGGAGACGATTCGTAATTTGGTGCCAGACTAAGCAGATCAACCCCAGAGATTGTATTCCATCTAACATTATAACCTATATGCTCCACTTACTAGATGCAGGGTTAGTGTTCAACTCCCTTAAAGTCCACCTGGTCAGCCTACACCACTTCCCATAAAAGTTCTCATGGTGGAAGGTACCAGCCATCAAAGCGTTTATGGAAGGGGTAAAGACTCCACCCTCCAATTTCTAACCCACCGCCAGGTTGGGACCTCAATGTGGTACTCGCTAAGCTCATGGGACCCCCATTTGAGCCTATGCACAAGTCTAGTCTCATACACCTGACTTGTAAAACTGCCTTCTTAGTAGCCATCAATTCCATAAGAAGGGTTAGTGAAATCCAAGCATCGTCAGTGCAGGATCCTTTCTTTACTATAAATAAGGACAAGCTGGTTTTACGTACTCACCCTAGGTTCTCACCTAAATTCATCTCCAAATTTCATGTAAACCAGTCTTTTGAGCTACCGGCTTTCTTCCAGGAGCCCAAAAGCTCTGCTGAGGTAGACCTCCACACACTAGATGTGAGGAGAGCAGTCCTCTACTACGTAGACAAGACCAGACCGCTAAAAGACAGTCAACTGTTTGTCTCCATAGCGCCAGGCAGAGAAGGTGACCGCATCTCGAAGAATGCCATCTCTAGATGGATAGTCGGATGTATCCAACTGTGCTATTCCCTATCGGATAAAAATTGCCTTTTACGCCAAGGGCCCACTCCACAAGAGGTATTGGAGCCACTCTGGCCTTCATTGAAAATGTCCCCTTAGACAGTGTTTGCAAAGCAGCTACATGGAGCTCAATACAGCTTTCACTCTGCACTACTGCATTGACACTCATTCCATGACAGATACACAAGTGGGGCAAGCGGTTCTAAGACATTTATTCGCTCATGAACCTTCTCAAATCCCACTGCCGTCTTCCACTGCTTGCTAATCTATGGACAGCATGTGATCTAAGCAGATTCCACAAGCCTCAGAAGGGATACATTACTCACCGTCCTCGTATTTCTGGTCCTTGTATCTGCTTAGATTCACTTGCGACCCACCCTTCCTCCTCTCGGAGAGAAGGCGCATGGATGCTTATGAGCTTGTCTGATATGTATCTGCTTGGATACAACTGTATTCACGCTACACTTCATGCTACCTCATGTCAGAAAAATAACAATCTGAGGGACCTCGACGCGTGAGGGATCATGGGTACAGTGGACGTCACACTAGGGATAGTATTACTGGCACGCCCTGTCGACGTCCCTTTTTGAGTTTCTAAAACAACTCTAATACTCCACAGCTTCCACTAGATGTCGGCCTATGCACAGCATGTGAATCTAAGCAGATACAAGCATCAGAAATACGACTTTGCTAATTAAGATAGTTTCTCTTTCTATCCTTTCTTCGACTTCGTAATTCTACGCCAAAGAATCGGAAAGAAGACTACCGTCAAATATCACGACGGACCGGACGGCCTTTGAAGGCCGCCCCGGGCCTTGGTGCCCAGATAGTAGGGAGAGAGGGGCGGGAGGCTATTGTTAGGAAGCCATTTGTAGAATGCATTCTCTCCCCTTCCTAGACTTTGTTCGGCCAGCTGCCATCACCCTTACCCAGTATTATGGAGAACACCCCATTTAAGTTTTACCCTAAGTGCAACCGTAAGTTCCCCTGGGTAGATTAACATCTCGTGTGCAACCTTTGTCTCCTGAGAGATCACGTCGAGACATCTTGTCGAGTCTGTAGGCTCTTCAAGCCTAAGATGTTGAAAGACCATTCCACTAAGCGCTGGGCTCACCACGCCAGGCAACTTGAGGCCATGGAAGTGGAAGGAGCCTTCAGCGATGGCAGCACCGCCGCACTGCGAGGGCACCGGAGTAGCAGTAGCTACCCAAGCGCAGGGCCCCGACCCCGTAGGACAGGCCAGCGGCCATGTTGTGGGGACCACACCCGGCGGCAATAGCGCTCCAGTTACACACACCACAAAACACAACCCCTAGTCGACACTCGATTGAGAAATCGAGTACTCGACAATGCTTGGCACCCCGTGAACGGTCTAATGAATCCCGGTCCTCTGGGCAATCTCGATCGAGATCGCCACATGACAATGAAGTTGAAAGACAGTAAGACGTTAAAGACGGTAAAGCGTGGAAAGATGGCAAGGGTGCCTCGCAAATAACTACACCCATGGGTCATTCGTCCACAGATGAAACGTCGGCCCCCACACCCGAAGTTCGACGTTCTTCATCTAGCAAAATGTCAGGCCCAAAGAAGTCAGTTTCACTCTCCTCTGGGACCCAGGGAGGGGACAAATGCCATAAAACACATAAAACCTCCCAATCAGAAGGCCTATCCAAGGGCAAACATAAAGACCCTAGGCCTAAGCCTATCCCACCCGCTAATGAAGACATGGGCCTTCCCGTCTCTGAAATTCTTTCCAAGTTTGAAAGATTGGTCTGCAGGAGACATCGACAGGGATATGCGTAGGGTGTCCTTCATTGGGAATTTCTTCCAAAAGCACCCTAAACAGCTTTTAAGCCTTCAGACCACCCCACCCACCTCAGCCCCTTCGACCTCCCGACGCCCTTTGTCTCAACTCCCTTCTAAGAGGGTTCGTACTGAGGTCCCAACTCAGGGCAGAATTTTAGATCTGTATGACCCTGAAGTCCATCCAGAAGAACAGGAGGATGTTTAGTTTATTGATGCATCTGATCCTCAATTTATGGATGAGGACTTGGACGAATTCTATGATGGGGCCGATGAAGACCCAGACCAAGAGGCCGTTTACTCCTTGGATTCACCCATTAATCAGGATGCCCCAGTAGTAGACTCCCCTATAGACAACCAACCACTACTCAACAAAGTTCTGACTAAGGCGGCAGAACACTTCCGCATAGATACCCAGGAAGAGGTAGAAGACAGACTTCGCTGAGCAATTGTTGGGAGATAAAAAAACAGTAGGCCAATTAATTCCAATATTAAAGTCTGTACAATGCAGAATTGAGCCTTCTTTGGAGGCACCCAACATCACAAAAGCCGTTAACCCTTGTGTTGAAAAATGTTTCCCAACTGCACCTTCCGACTCTTTACATAAGAGGTCAGTTAAAACCTGACTCCCTGATGGCTACCACCACACGAAAATAGCAGGCACTCCCCTTGCTTCATCCGAGGCTCCTCCGGACAAGGAGAGCAAAAAACAAAAAAATGTACGCAACGGGCAAGAAAGTAGCCTCTTCTGCAGCCTACCAGATTCGCATTGCAAATAATGCTACACTTCTGGCAAGTTTCAACTGCCACAAGTGGGATGAGGTTTCAGTATTATTTTCTTCGGCACCTGAGCCACTTAAGTCACAATTAGCCCAGGTGGCAGCACTAAAAACTGCTAAAGACGAATATGAAACCCTTAAGTCTTTAGGCCAGTTCACAAACAAACCCACGGGGCATAGGGGCAACAGCAATTTTTGCCGTTTTCGGGGACAGAATCCCCAGAGGGGATCTGCATATAACCAGTGCCAGGGTACCTATAGCACCAACCAGGGACAGTCCTTTCAGGGCTAGCCACGATGACAAAGAAGAGGTTGTGGTACTCTGGCCAGAGGCCAGGCTCGAGGTGGCACGCCACCTCAGAGCAAGTGACATTCCGCTCCAGGTACCCTCCCATGCAGCTCCAGTAGGACGACGAATTTCCAACTTCACCCACGCATGGGAGGGTATTACCTCAGACAGATGGGTGCTGTCAACGGTAGCAGGGGGCTACTGTGTAGAACTTCTTCAAAAACCTTGCGATCATCCCCCGAGACAAAAGGTACACTCGGAAGAACATCAACGGATTCTTCTACAGGAAATTACAGAGCTTCTATTAAAGGACGCCATAGAAGTGGTCACAGCCAACCAGGTAAACACTGGCATATAATCAACTTACTTGTACCCAAGAAAGATCTAACAACGTGCCCTGTATTAGATTTAAGGCCGCCAAACAAGTATGTCCAGCCACAAAAGTTCTGCATGACCACGCTACAAGAAGTAATCCCGCTTCTAAAAAAGGGGATTACATGGCAACACTGGATCTGAAAGATGCCTATTTTCATATTCCAATGTTTCCAGGGCACAGAAGGTTCTTGCGTTTCAAGAAGGCGAACCAGCACTACCAATTTAAGGTGCTGCCCTTCGGAATAGACTTGGCTCCAAAGGTATTCACCAAGGTACTGGTAGTGGTGGCAGCGCACCTGCGCAGGCAGGCAATCCCAGTGTACCATTACTTGGACGACTGGCTCATAACAGGGGAATCTCCTCTGGTTTGCAGACAAAACATTCTGACAACAATCGACCTCCTCTTCCAGTTGAGCTTCTTGATCAACGAAAAAAAAATCAAGCCGGGTGCCCAGCACCTCCAAACAGTTCTTGGGAGCTATTCTAAACAAAGAGGAAGGGTTAGTCTCTCCCTCGGAGGAAAAAGTAAACAACTAGTTGCTGCAAATACCACACTATCAGGCCGGCCGCCAGATAAGGGTATGCAAAGCAATGCGCTTAATAGGCATGATGGTATCTTGCATTTACCTGGTGCCCCACGCGCGCCTGCGTCCCATACAAGAGTATTTGGCAAAACAATGGTCTCAGGCAAGCGGTCAGTGGGACGATCTAGTGGTCGTTTCGCCAACACTAGTACACAATCTGTGCTGGTGGACGAGAGAATCTGATACAAGCAGTGGTCACAACAGATGCCTCACTAGCGGGGCGGGGGCCCACTACCTTCACCACACAGCTCGGGGTCTGTGGTCTCACTCTACGGCTCAGAACCATATGAACGTGTTGGAACTTCTAGCAGTTTTCAAAGCCCTTCAAGCATTCAAACCCTTTTTAACAAGTCTGTCATAGCAAATCCTAACAGGGTGGTGACACGTTTTCCAAATCTATCCAGACTTGCACAGAAAATCTGGAGATGGGCACTCAAACACTCTGAGCAGAGACCCCTTGCCAGAAGAACACGAGTGGCGTCTACACGAAGAGGTCGTAGAACACCTATTTTCCCTGTGGGGTTTTCCAACCAAAGACCTATTCGCCACAAGCGAATATCGGCAATGCCCAGACTTCGCGTCCAGGTTCTCCCAACCAGGCTACAAGGGGAACTCCCTATGGATGAATTGGTCAGGGATGTTTGCCTACGCTTTTCCACCAATACCTCTAATGAGGAAGGTGGTGAACAAGATCCACAGGGAACCGATGACTCTCAAACTAGATGCTCCTATATGGGAAGAGACAACCATGGTATCCACACCTGCGCAAACTGACTGTGTGCGACCCCCATCAAACTCGTGTGCTGGTACAACCTACTCTCCCTGCACGAGGGGCTAACCGTGCATCCTCAACCCAACTCAATGAATTTAGCAGCATGGCTCCTGCGGTCATAGAGTTCAGACATCTCAATTTACCGCAGAGATGTATGGATATCTTAAGAGTCGAGAAAACCTAACACAAGGCACTGTTACCATGACAAGTGGAAACTATTCATTATTTGGTGCCAGAACAAGCAAATCAACCCAGTTGATTGTACTCCTTCTGATGTCGTCACCTATATGCTCCACCTATTGGATGCAGGTTTAGTGTTTAACTCACTTAAAGTGCACCTGGCAGCTTTATCAGCCTACACCACTTCCCAGAACAAAGTGTCATGGTGGAAGGTGCCAATTGTCAAGGCATTTATGGAAGGGGTAAAGAGACTACACCCTCCAATTTCTAACCCACCATTAGGTTGGGACCTTAATGTGGTACTTACTAAGCTCATGCTTCGATTGAAGGCGCATGGATGCTCATGAGCTTGTCTAATAAGTATCTGCTTGGATATAGCTGTACTCGCGCTACACCTCATGCTACCTCATGTCAGAAGAAATACAATCTGAGGGACCATGGGTACAGTGGACGTCACAGTAGGGATAGTATTACTGGCACGCCCTGTTGACGTCCCTTTTCGACTTTCGAAAACTGTAATACTCTGCAGCTTCCACTAGATGGCGGGCTAGGCACAGCATGTGAATCTAAGCAGATGCAAGCATCAGAAATACGATTACGGTGAGTAATGTATCCTATGTATATGTATCCTATGTATGTGTATGTGTGTGTGTGTATCTATATCAAAACACACTCTAGATTTCTCTAATTCACATGATACCCATTGGGGATGGCACACAGACACTTCCTACACCCTCAGTTGACTTAAATAGCTAGGACCCTGTGGACAGTGATTTATCACGGTATATATAGAGCAGTACTGAGTTTCGTGTTAAAGATAGAATAGAAGAAAAACAATGGTTCGAGTCAAAGGTAAGAAGAGTCTTTCAGGAAGCCAGGACAGCCAATTTTAATTGCACAATGTCAAGAGGAGCTGAAGATCTTCTTTGCAGGTAGGTAAACAGTCTTACCCACTGATTTTTGAAATGTTTGTAGAAAATAGAACACTTGAAGGGCACACAAGCTGGTATGCGTGTGAGGGGCAAATCTTAGCAACTCTGCAAGGTAACCAAGACCGGTCCCAACTGAGAGCAAGTAAGGCAAGTTCTCTTAGACTGTACAGTACCTCTGTACAGTACACAATAGGCAAGTTCTCTTAGACTGTACAGTACCTCTGGTTAGAAGAAAGAAAATGTTAAGCGTATTCGAGAATGCAGCCTCGACCCCCTCGAAGACAGCTGAGGGTGATACCCCGGGTGAAAAACCCAAAAAATCAAAGCGCCGCGAGTTGCAGCACCCGGCGAAACATTCCACCCGAGAGCGCCACGAGCCATCGGGTAAGAAGGCACCATCTTCGCCGTCGTCGAAGATTCCTTCGACGCATGGATCGGCGCCATCGACGCCGTTGTCGAAGGGTTCCTCGAAGCATCGGTCGATCGACTCGACGCCGACATCGACGCCGATGAAAGGGAAGACCAAGGCTACTCCACAGCCAACGGTGATTCCAAGGGCCTCCGGCACGACGCTGAGACCGTTGTCGTTGTCCTCGAGTAGTATCCCGATCCTCTCGAGTTCTTCGAGACCCGTTCCAGTTTTTTCAACACCGTTCTCGCGCTTTCGAAGCCTGTCACATCGGCGTCAACGAAATAGAAGTTTTCTCGCCCAATAATGACGAGTTTGGCTCCTTCTGCCTTAGAGATGGGTTTTACACCATTTCAGAGATCGGAGTACCCTGGGCTATCTTCAATTTATGAAGAGGGGGAAGATTCTGACCAGGAAACATTTGGGTTACAGAGGACCACACTGCCTATTTCAGAGGATTTCACCTCTCAGGAAAGAAGGCTGAACGACCTACAGGAGTCACTACATGAGGCAAGTGGGCTGGACACTTCCCCAGAAGTGGAATTTGTTAAGCCAGACCCGGGGGAACATGCCGAAACACCCTATAGAACCCTTATGGCAAGAATTATTAAATGTATGGGTTGGTCTGCCCCTTCCCCTGTTTTTCAACAGGATGACCTAACAGACATATTAGACAAAGGTCCACAGGAGGACCCTGTGGTCCCCTTCCATGCAGCCTTACAAAAGAAAATTGCATCTAATTGGGAAACTCCTGAAGTTATCCCTGGGGTCAATAAAAGATTGTCAGCCAAGTATAGGGTAGCGGCTGCTGACCCTGAATACTTATCAAAACACCCGACTCCAGAGAGCCTGGTGGTTCAAGCGGCAACTTCATCTAGCAGTAGGACCGCTTACCCTACTGTCCCACAGGATAGAGATGACAAGAGGTACGATTCTATGGCGAAGAAAGTCTTCTCTGCTTGTAGTATGCCGTTGAAGTCCATCAACGCCACCTGTACGCTCGCCAGGTTGTCACACATTATGGGAGTGTGCTTCATCAACGGCTGACTGCATACCCGAAGGAGAGGAAAAGGAAGCCTTCCTTAACATTATTAAAGATGGCAAAGATGCCATGTGTGAATCACTTCAAACTGGCATCGATTCCGCTGACAGTATCAGCAGGGCCATGGCGGCAAGTACAACAATCCGCAGGCATGCGTGGTTGCGAAAGTCTGGCTTTGCTCCAGATGTACAGGCCAGACTTTTAAATATGCCCTTTGACGGCTCTTCACTATTCGGAAAAAAGGCTGATGACAGTCTGGAAAAGTTGCAGACTTCTAAAGCAGCAGCAAAATCTTTAGGAGCTGCTATCCGCCAAATTCCTTTTCGCCCCTCAGGAACCTCTGGGAGAAGAAAGTCCTTTCGCTATTATTCCGCATTCGGGAAAGGCAGAGGGCAGCCGGCTCAGAGGACAAAGGAGATCCACCCGAGGTGGACGGGTCAAAGGTACTAAGGCCGCAGCAGGTGCCTCTTTACCCTCGGCATGTGCATCAGCCGCCCACAAACCACTCTGAGGCCTTTCCACACAATACACCTGTAGGGGGCAGGTTAACTCGCCATCTGACGGAATGGCAGGCTATAACGTCAGATGCTTGGGCATTGGAGACAGTTGCCCAGGGTTACTGCCTACCCTTTCTACACATCCCTCAGAGTCATCCACCGGGGAACAGCTCTCTAAAAGTTCCAGATACGCTCCTCTTGCAGGAAATTATAGACCTGCTAGAGAAAGGTGCCATAGAACCGGTACCTGTAGCGGACAGGAATAAGGGCTGGTACTCACCCTACTTTCTCATACCAAAGAAGGACGGAGGATTGAGACCCATCCTGGACTTAAAAGAATTGAACATGTTCCTCAGGAAGGACAAGTTCAAGATGGTAACTCTCTCAGATCCTTCAGGCCCTCCAGCTCCAGGACTGGCTGGTATCTCTGGACCTTCAGGATGCTTATTTCCATGTGCCATTCCATCTCAAACACAGCAAATACCTGAGGTTCGCAATTGGCGACTCTCATTATCAATTTCGAGTTCTGCCATTTGGGCTGACCTCCGCCCCGAAGGTCTTCACCAAGCTGATGTCGGTAGTGGCGGCGAGTAAGGAGGGAAGGGATCCACGTCTACCCATACCTGGACGATTGGCTGATCAAGGCTGTAACTTCGAAACAGGCCCAGGCCCAGCTAGATTATGTCTGCCACTTCCTTCACAAACTGGGCTTCTCCCTCAATTTAAAGAAGTCACAGATGATACCATCACAGAGACTCCAGTTCATTGGAGCGGTCCTGTACACTTCCCTGGGAAAAGCCTCGCCACCAGAGGTGAGGGCTCAAGATATTCTGCAGATGGTCACCAAGTTTCAAAATGCCCAACGTCTCCCAGCCTTCGACTTTTTGAGGTTGCTAGGCCTCATGGCATTCTGCATCTTCCTTGTGCCAGAGGCTCACCTGAGAATGAGATCTCTTCAGTGGGCACTGAGAAGTCAGTGGTCGCAATTCTCAGGGAGAATGACGGATCTCCTCCGGATTCCGGACAAGGTAGCCCGCGACCTTCAATGGTGGGCCTATCCAGAGAACATCTTGAAAGGAGAACTGTTTTGGCAACCATGGCCGGAGATAACAGTAGTCACAGACGCCTCACTCACGGGGTGGGGAGCCCATGCCAACGACTTGACCATCAGCAGTCGTTGGTCTCCATCGGAGTCCAGACTACACATCAACCTATTGGAGCTGAGAGCGATCAGACTAGCGCTGAAAGCTTTCCTGCCATCAGTACAGGGGAGAAATGTCCTGATAATGACGGACAACACGGTGGCCATGCACTACCTCAACAAAAGAGGAGGCGTAGGATCACCGCCACTGTGCAGAGAGGCGATGCAGCTCTGGTTTTGGGCAATCCAAGAAGGAATCTCTCTATCGGCAGTCCACCTAGCCGGAGAGAAGAACTTGACAGCGGACGCTCTGAGCAGGCACAGCACCGTCTCCCACGAGTGGGAGCTAGCTCAGGAAGTCCTTCAAGAGATCTTCGCCCTTTGGGGAACCCCTCAGGTGGATCTGTTCGCCACAAGCACCAACAGGAAGTGCGATCTGTTCAGTTCAAAGGAATTTCCACCGAGAGGAGCTCTAGGAGACGCGTTCGTAGTGGACTGGGAGATTCCACTTCTTTACGCATTCCCACCAGTCCCCGTTATTCCTCAAATGATCAGGAGGTTGAGAAGATTCCGGAAAACCATGATCCTAATTGTCCCGGATTGGGCCAGGAGAACGTGGTACCGGACCTTCTGGATATGTCCATCTGTCCTCCAATCCGTCTTCCACTCGGAGAATCTTCTCTCGCAGAAGGGAGGTCGGGTTCTCCATCCAGACACCAGAACACTCAACCTTCACGCTTGGCTTCTGAAAGGGTGAGGTACAAGGATTGGGATCTCCCTGACGACGTCATGGAGGTGTTGCTTTCGGCCAGGAGGCCAGCAACAAAGTCTTTATACCACTGCCGTTGGAACAAATTTTGCAGCTGGTGTAGTGAAGAGAATATCGACCCTTTTTCATGTGGTACACCAACGGTGTTATCGTTTCTACTCTACTTGGCAAACTCAGGCCTTCAAGTTGGCACTGTAAAAGGCTATCTCGCACTGTGGAGGAACAATCGTATTTCAAACTTCCTCTAGTGATACAATTTCTCAAGGGTTAACTAATGTTTATCCTCCAAAACCATTCCAGGTTCCCTTATGGGACTTGTAGTCTTAAACTTCCTAATGGGCACTCCATACGAACCACTTCTCTTTTTCGCTGAGATTTCTCACGCTTAAAACTGTCCTATTGTACGCTTACCTTAGACTTTGCGGTAACACCACTCCAACTGACCTCTTCTCTTTTCTCAGAGTGCGTTGTTACCCTTTCTCTCTCTCTCTTTTTTTGGTTGAAACTATTTTCAAGTTCACAAAGGGTCTAAGAAACAACTAGAGAAAAAACCAGGAATTATTTTAAGGGCTTTCCCTGATAACTGAGATGAATAGTGATTCTATCTCAATCTGTTTCTGAATCTAAGTGACTCCAACCCCCTTACCTTGAATTATGGTATGGTGAACTATCCATCCTGCAACATATGCAGGGGCGCAGGTTCTGAAGATGGGATACTAGCTCGATGCCTGGGCACAGGTCATGAAGATGGGATTGATGGCGCACAGAGTTGGAAAACAGTATTTTACTGACAGAGGGACAAGGAGGTTGCTATAAAGGAGAGTTCCGTGACCATAACTCCTATGGCTAATACTAAACTCAAGGCAATGTAAACACCACAGTGAATTCTAGAGAAAATACGGAGCAACCTAATATGCCTCTTTTCATCCGAAATGGTAAGCAGAAAATGTTCACATTCATACAACAATTGTCAGAATAAACAATGCGCCTAAAGACGCATGGATGCAGGTTTATCGAACGCTAGTTCGTTTTGTGAGGCGGCGCGACTTGTAACAGCGAATGCAGGTCGTGAGGTGAGCACTTCGTAAAAACTAGTGAAGAATTACTGTAACAACTGCATGCCACCACAAGCACTAATGACAACCATAAAACTCCTCACATCACCATGGTACTTGTGTTTCGCTGAGGTAGTCGAGAAAACAAGTGGAACGGTTTTCTCACAGAAACCTCACACACGTCAGGACCCGGGGAAGGACAGGACAGTGGAGGGGCTGGGCACTGTGAAAGGACAGGGAAAATTGCTATGACAACTGAGGACAAGAATTATGACAGAAACAAATGGGGAAATCAGAGAATATCTCTGACAGGAATCCGGACCGTGGTAAGCGTCGCTGATAAGACGCGAAGCGCGGAACAAACAGAGGGAGGGGCTTAAATACTCTAGGAGCTGCAGCAACTAGACTGCTGCCTAAAATTCAAGGTGCATATTCAGACCGCCATGTTGGAAGATGAGGAAGTGGTTTTAGATCCGCTAACCCACTAAGATTTGCCTATTCTTGGACCAGGAATTGTAGGCAACCACCCAGGAAACCTTGGAGATCTTTTTAAGAGGGATACCCGTGGTCATGACACCTATTGGTAGCACTAACATCTGCTAGGAGGGTGAGCGAGCTACAAGCTCTCTCCTGTAAACCCCCACATACAATTGTCCACAAGGACAAAGTTGTCCTACAGGTGAAGCCTAATTTCCTCCCAAAGGTGGTTTCTGAATTTCATATTACTCAGAAAATTACCTTACCTTCGTTCTACCCTCCTCCCCATCCGGGGAAAGAGGAGCAAAGGCTACATAGGCTGGACCCAAGGCGAACTCTCAGCTTTTACATCAGCAGAATGGCTAGGATCAGACAAGCAGACCAACTGTTTGTAGGATACTCGGGTCACAATTTGGGACTACCCATAACAAAACAAACCATCTCCAGGTGGATTATTTTGGCCATTCTGGAATGTTACAAACTGGCAGGGAAAGAGCCACCCCGAAATCTCAGGGCTCATTCAACCAAGGGTATCGCAGCCTCTTCGGCTCTCCAAAGAGGGGTACCGGTCCGAGACATATGTGCGGCTGCCACATGGTCGTCCGCAGATACATTCACAAAATTTTACAATCTGGATTCCTCCACTAGTCAAGAGACAAGATTTGGCAAGGCCGTATTACATTCGGTCCATCCCTAAAGGGATACATAACATTCTCACTCCCACCTCCAATTACATGCCACTGCTATGGGAGTCTATCAAAGATGAGGAATACGTTGGAGGACACAATCCCTTCGAAGAACAAGTTACTTCTTGCCTTGTAACGTTCTTTCGACAGGATGTTCCTCCGACGTATTCCTTATCGCCCCTCACATCCATCGCCGCAGTGATACTTTCCTTGTGGTTGCAGCATACGCTCCTTCAAGGTCAATAACCAATTCAGGCATGACTTTTCTTATGCTACAAAACGGAACTGAGCAACTGACGCAGCGCGTGGCTATTTATGGGCATGGTGACGTCGGCGCCGATACGGTGGTCGAGGGACATCGACTCTGCGGACGTCGACGCGCAGCGCCCTCTACAGAAAAAATTTCTGAGGCCAGCAAGCTGGAAACGTATTATCAAAGATAAGGAATACGTCGGAGGAACATCCCGTCGAAAGAACGTTACAAGGTAAGAAGTAACTTGTTCTTTGTTTACAATGCCGGAAAATTTCATATCCTTTATCTAAAGCCGGTATAGCTTCTGCAGATGTGACACTCCGGTTCAACAACAGGAAAGCAATAAAAACCATGCTGTTTGTATAAACCCCTCTTGGGCCCTGTCAACTGTACAACCGATGTAATGTCTATCGTCCTTTTTTTTCCCAGGCTAGGGGTAGATACGATCTTGATGTAACCTCCTCTATCTACCCCTCCTTGCACTGAAACTAAGTCATTATCTTGCAACAGCGCCCCGATGCCTCTGGGCTGTGTGGCGCTTTACAAATGTAAAAATAAAAAAAAATAAATAAAACTGTGATAATAAGATTGTTTGGTAGTTTATTTTTTGATCTAGTGTCTCATATAGTTTTGCCAGGGATAATGGGGCCACATTCATTGACATTAGGGTGTGTCTGTCTTGTGAAATTTTTGCTTGATGCTCCTTACCAGGTAGCAGAGTTATAGGAGCATCATTTACGAGTGGAGACTTTAACTCCACAGCCATCAGACGTGGGATGGGGGGGGAATAAAGGACAATGAGTGCACAGACCTCTCACACTCCAGGTCTTCAAAAGACTCTAGTGAGTTAGATGCTAAATGATTCATCTGTCGCAATTGGGCCTCAGTATCACACTCATTAGGTCTAAACGAGTTGGGGCCACATGAACTGTTAATGGGGGATAAGTGGTTCACCTGCATCAAATAACCCGTATTAGTGTACAAAAATAATTTCTTCATTTTTGCCTGAGTTGCCATTTTGATTCATAAATGAGTCTCTTCATCAACCTGTCCCATAATGCCCAAAGGCGCGTGCAGAAATGTTGATGTAGGATTGTGGGTAAAAGTGGGCAGAGACAGGGCACTTAGAAAATTGTCGCGCAAAAACACATCTGAAACAAACAGAACAAACAGCTGAATTGGTATGGGGCCAGTTGGTTTCAAATAGCAGTCCAAAGTTTTAGCAAGCAACCTGGCATACTTTCGTTGTAAATTCACTGGGAATTCTCTTGTAGCACAGCCACGGGGGGACAGCTACAGACAGCCCTTTCTCACACGGCTTCCTCACAAAGGCGTGCGCGCAAAGGCGCGTGCAGAAATGTTGATGTAGGATTGTGGGTAAAAGTGGGCGGAGACAGGGCACTTAGAAAATTTTCAATCAAAAACACACTTTTGTTGTAAATCCACAGGGAATTCTCTTGTAGCACAGCCACGGGGGACAGCCATAGACAGCCCTTTCTCACAGGGCTTCCTCACAAAGGCACGCATCCTCTTCAAGTTCTTCCAATTCCTTCGTCCAGTGGTCGACTCTGCCTTCCAAGCCAAAAAGCCTTGCCTTTTTATTCAGTTTTCTCCCATTCATTCCAGCCTAGCTGTCAGTCACCCAGCAGTGTGGCTGTCCTTGCCGGACAGCCAACCGGCCAATCCCCTAAGAGTGCATTCCTGTCTCCTAGGAGACTAAGCACAGGGAGTTTCGGGCACCTCCCTCTCTTCCTGCCCCCGCCAGATACCCTGGAGCAAGAGGCGGGCTTCACTCGTGAATCCCGCCAAAGACCAAACGAACAAAGGGACCAAACCTGGTTTGGCGCGCAAAGTAAATCTCAAGAAGGACCTTTCCACAAAGAAATGGCGAAAAAAGACTGGGGCCATTTTGACAGAAATGGCACCCTTGGGTACTTTACTGCAGCTGCGAATACAGCCCGCTGTAAATGCACACCACAGTAGTTCAAAGTAAGCAACTGTCACCAAGCATTCATCGAGGAAAGGGGTAACATAATGTTACATGAGAAGCTTGACAAAGAGGATACGTAGTAACCCCTTCAGCACCCTATTGTAAGATGGTGTGTGCTGGCTCTAGAAAGTTACAAATGTAAGTAGTCAATTTCCCTTTACTGGTTTTGGAAACAGTAGTTTATCCAAGAGAAGGCATTTAAACCTTTGGGAAATTTGAAAGACTTCCCTGTGTCACTGCACTGAAGGTGTTGTGTGACACAATGTAAAGGATGCCTATAGAGTTTGTCAGACTCCACAACCAAAAGACACAGTTCAAAATCATTTTAAAATACATGAAAGAGTGAGGGGAAAAAAGGGTCTCACTCTCACCAGGCAAAAGTCAGAGTCCACCAAAAGAGCTGGGGGTCTCCAAGGTAGAGCGGAATTAGCAAATTTCTGAGAATTCTGCCTAACAAGGACAAGGTGTCCAACATGTCCAGGAAGGAAAAGGCCAAACCGGACAAGTGAGCCAGCCTTTCCGTGAAGGCCCAAGTGCACGATGCAAAACAGTCACCCCCATCCCCCCTCGAGGTGGTGTGGTGGCGGCTTTGCTTTCGAAGGCTGTAGGGGCAGACCCACAGGGTGCCCCGACGACAGCCAGGGAGTCTCTACCACCCAGGAGGGAGGCTTCGAGCAAGCCTGCTGAGAAAATCCCAGAGAAGAGGATGCCGGACCTCAGCCCGAGACCGACCCCTCTGGACCCGAAAAAAGGGAGGGGTTTGGGGGGCGTGTCTAAGGCCTCCAAGGTACGAACATTTCTTCGGCTGATGAGATCATTTCCGTCCACACCGTCCAGGAGGAGGGTGATGATGAGGGAAACGCCAGAGACTCGGTGACAACAGGGTTATCGATGGAGCAGACGACGAGCGGCCCTAGAAAGACTAGGTCCTGGAACCCAGCGCTCCTATACCCCAGATACCGCCTAGAGACCGTTCACTGGACCTCCTATCAGCCCTACACACACTGGGGTCTTGAGAAAGAGGAGGATGCTGGCAACCCTACTGGCCGCGGCGCCGGTACCTGCTGCCCCATTGACACCAGGGGAACCGCCGTCCAAGAGGAGGAGGCACCTTACGCCTCTATGCCACCCATCGCCCCTCCCCACCCTCAACGCCCCCCAGGGAAACTGAGTCTGACACGGTGACAACGGGCATGGATGGCGGCGGTATGGGGGACCTCATCCCTCTGCGGGATGAGGTAGGCTCTTTCCACGCGATGATTGCCAGAGCATCAAAGCTTTTCCAGCTCATGCTCGGCGGGAAAGAAGGAAGGCTTCTTATATCCGCGCCGGGAGGCAAAGAGGAAGACCATCCTTTCGGTACCGCTCCTGGACGATGTTTAAGACGAAGGGCTGGCTCCGTTCCAGCAAAGAGACCGATTGGAGATGAAGTACAGGGTGCCGTACTCTGCACCCAAGTGATTACGGTCTCAACCGTCGCCGGACTCTGTGGTATCGGCAGCTGCCTGGAAGAAATCATCGAGCTCTACTTCCTCCACCCATCTGACAAAAATGGGAAGAAGTTAAAGTGCTTCCTCATAAGAAAGAAGACTGGGTGCTGGAGGCCCATTCTCAACCTACGACAGCTCAGCAAATACATAAAGTCCCAGAAGTTCAGGATTGTCACGCTGCAGCACATGCTTGGCCACCTGGTGGAGGGGGACTTTGTCATCGTTGGATCTGGAAGACTCGTACTTCCACGTACCCATACACAAAGGACACAGCAAGCTTCTGCGCTTTGTTGTTCAGGGGAAGCATTATCAGTTCAAGGCCCTTCCTTTCGGACTGATGTCGGCGCCCAGAGTCTTCACCAAATACTCAGTGCCGGTGGCGGCCCATCTGCGACTGCAAGGGATCCACGTTTACCCCTATCTGGGTGACTGGCTCATCAGGGCTCAAGTCAAGGGACACCACCCTCGAACACACGGAGTGTACCATCCGTCTTCTGACCGATCTGGGGTTCTTGGTGAACTATGCAAAGTCCTGCTGAACTCCATTGCAGGACGCTCTGTTCCTGGGAACCAAGCGCAACACTGTCATGCCTGGCATCACCGTCGGAGGAAACGATATCGGCCATCTTGGGCATGGTGCAACGGCTGTTGGCACTGAAGATCGCCACGGTGAGGACCATCAAGTCGCTGCTCGGTATGATGCAATCGTGCTTCTCCAGCATGGGATCTCGCATGGATTCACATGCTCATGAATATTCCCCGTCAGGCTGGGAATCCTGGGTAAAGGAAAAAATCAGTTTCACTTCTGAAATGTCGTTCTCCTAACCAATCACTGGTCTCTGGGTCATACTTCCCCCAGCCAATGACTGCCTTCTACCTAAGCCCCTCCTCTAGCATCCATCTTCAGATTTTTACCGCACGTTTGAGTGGTGGCTCTCTGGCTTTTTACTGCGTTTCGCGCTTTTCCCCAGAGTTGCTTTATTTTTTGGTCAATCGAGCCTCAATCTCAATCGACCCAGCATCCGATTAACGGGGACCCATTTTTCAGATTTTCCAGCTCCCCTCAAGGGCTGAATTTCGTCGAGTTAGAATTCCAGAAGATTCTTCGAGGCCTACTCCGCGTGGACCTGGCTGAGGAGAAAGAAGACTTGACGCCTCTGTTCAGGGTATGCCCAGGATGTGGCCTACGGAACATTTACTTGGACGATGGGCATACCATGTGCTTCTATTGCCTACATTCGGACTAAGGCACGTGGAGGAAGACTGTGCGTTTTGCAAGGAGATGGTCCCCCGCACCGTGATGGATCAGCGCAGGTGTTTCACTGAGTGGCTCCAGGCTAAGGCCCCTGCTATGGGTGAGTCCCGGCAGCATGCCCCCCCAGCCACGAGAAGAAAACTAAGTGGTCTTCTAAGACCTTTGAGGGCGCTCCAGCGATGGGGGCCCAACATAAGGCTAAGCACTGCGAGTCGACTGGCACCGGTAGCGCCGTTGCGACAGGATCCCCTGTGGCCAGGGCGAGCTCAGTCCCTCCAGCACCTTCAACCACGAGCCAACGCTCCGGTTCGGCAAAGAGGAAGTCATACCGGAGGGGCCAGTTGGAGAAGGCCAAGGGAGAGTGGGGCGCTGAACCACCCCCAAGGTGAAGGCCTCTAGCTCGACTAAGATCATGCAGGCCCAGATTCACCCAGCAAAGCCTTCCATTGAAGGCATGATGGCGTCCCTAGTGAAGGCCACGGTCCCCAAGGCGAGAGTTTCCCTGGCTGTCAGGAGTGAACTAGAGAAGGCGATGCCCATCTACCCAAAACCGTCTCCCCTGTTCACAGAGCAGGGGGGGCACGGTAGTCCTGCAGAGCACAGACATCTCCTGAGGAGCTTTCTACTCTGGTCCATTTTGGACAAGGTTTGTCGAGGCCAAGTCCTATGGGAAGGATCTTGACGAGGGAGACATCGAGAGTGGCGACGAGACCGACGAGGAGGAACAGGCCGTGGAAGAGTTGGAGAACCCTACGCCGCTGCATCCGTCGCTCCCACTTCCACCACCTGAGCAACCCCCAGCAGACATTTCGGTGGGCATTCTCCAGGCACTCCACACCTTGTGTTTGGAGATTTGGACAAGGATGCCCCTTCGACCGGCAGAAGATCCCGCTGCACAGGGGCCATCAGGTGCGCACCCTGCCAAGAAGAGGAGAGTTCACCCTCTGCCAACTTTTCATCCATCACCCCCCCCCCCCAACCCCCCTACACCGATGGAGGATACGGGCCGAGACACTGCGACGACAGGAACGGGCATGGACAACAACAGTGGGTTAGGAGACCTGTCTCTGCCGGCCAGAGCCTCACTGCCCGTCGAGATTCCATGCCATGATCTCTAGGGCCTCGGAAATGTTTCAGCTGACCCCCGAGGAAAAGAAAGCGGTTTCCTGTACCAAAGCTCAGGAACCTCTGGGAGAAGAAAGTCCTTTCGCTATTATTCCGCATTCGGGAAAGGCAGAGGGCAGCCGGCTCAGAGGACAAAGGAGATCCACCCGAGGTGGACGGGTCAAAGGTACTAAGGCCGCAGCAGGTGCCTCTTTACCCTCGGCATGTGCATCAGCCGCCCACAAACCACTCTGAGGCCTTTCCACACAATACACCTGTAGGGGGCAGGTTAACTCGCCATCTGACGGAATGGCAGGCTATAACGTCAGATGCTTGGGCATTGGAGACAGTTGCCCAGGGTTACTGCCTACCCTTTCTACACATCCCTCAGAGTCATCCACCGGGGAACAGCTCTCTAAAAGTTCCAGATACGCTCCTCTTGCAGGAAATTATAGACCTGCTAGAGAAAGGTGCCATAGAACCGGTACCTGTAGCGGACAGGAATAAGGGCTGGTACTCACCCTACTTTCTCATACCAAAGAAGGACGGAGGATTGAGACCCATCCTGGACTTAAAAGAATTGAACATGTTCCTCAGGAAGGACAAGTTCAAGATGGTAACTCTCTCAGATCCTTCAGGCCCTCCAGCTCCAGGACTGGCTGGTATCTCTGGACCTTCAGGATGCTTATTTCCATGTGCCATTCCATCTCAAACACAGCAAATACCTGAGGTTCGCAATTGGCGACTCTCATTATCAATTTCGAGTTCTGCCATTTGGGCTGACCTCCGCCCCGAAGGTCTTCACCAAGCTGATGTCGGTAGTGGCGGCGAGTAAGGAGGGAAGGGATCCACGTCTACCCATACCTGGACGATTGGCTGATCAAGGCTGTAACTTCGAAACAGGCCCAGGCCCAGCTAGATTATGTCTGCCACTTCCTTCACAAACTGGGCTTCTCCCTCAATTTAAAGAAGTCACAGATGATACCATCACAGAGACTCCAGTTCATTGGAGCGGTCCTGTACACTTCCCTGGGAAAAGCCTCGCCACCAGAGGTGAGGGCTCAAGATATTCTGCAGATGGTCACCAAGTTTCAAAATGCCCAACGTCTCCCAGCCTTCGACTTTTTGAGGTTGCTAGGCCTCATGGCATTCTGCATCTTCCTTGTGCCAGAGGCTCACCTGAGAATGAGATCTCTTCAGTGGGCACTGAGAAGTCAGTGGTCGCAATTCTCAGGGAGAATGACGGATCTCCTCCGGATTCCGGACAAGGTAGCCCGCGACCTTCAATGGTGGGCCTATCCAGAGAACATCTTGAAAGGAGAACTGTTTTGGCAACCATGGCCGGAGATAACAGTAGTCACAGACGCCTCACTCACGGGGTGGGGAGCCCATGCCAACGACTTGACCATCAGCAGTCGTTGGTCTCCATCGGAGTCCAGACTACACATCAACCTATTGGAGCTGAGAGCGATCAGACTAGCGCTGAAAGCTTTCCTGCCATCAGTACAGGGGAGAAATGTCCTGATAATGACGGACAACACGGTGGCCATGCACTACCTCAACAAAAGAGGAGGCGTAGGATCACCGCCACTGTGCAGAGAGGCGATGCAGCTCTGGTTTTGGGCAATCCAAGAAGGAATCTCTCTATCGGCAGTCCACCTAGCCGGAGAGAAGAACTTGACAGCGGACGCTCTGAGCAGGCACAGCACCGTCTCCCACGAGTGGGAGCTAGCTCAGGAAGTCCTTCAAGAGATCTTCGCCCTTTGGGGAACCCCTCAGGTGGATCTGTTCGCCACAAGCACCAACAGGAAGTGCGATCTGTTCAGTTCAAAGGAATTTCCACCGAGAGGAGCTCTAGGAGACGCGTTCGTAGTGGACTGGGAGATTCCACTTCTTTACGCATTCCCACCAGTCCCCGTTATTCCTCAAATGATCAGGAGGTTGAGAAGATTCCGGAAAACCATGATCCTAATTGTCCCGGATTGGGCCAGGAGAACGTGGTACCGGACCTTCTGGATATGTCCATCTGTCCTCCAATCCGTCTTCCACTCGGAGAATCTTCTCTCGCAGAAGGGAGGTCGGGTTCTCCATCCAGACACCAGAACACTCAACCTTCACGCTTGGCTTCTGAAAGGGTGAGGTACAAGGATTGGGATCTCCCTGACGACGTCATGGAGGTGTTGCTTTCGGCCAGGAGGCCAGCAACAAAGTCTTTATACCACTGCCGTTGGAACAAATTTTGCAGCTGGTGTAGTGAAGAGAATATCGACCCTTTTTCATGTGGTACACCAACGGTGTTATCGTTTCTACTCTACTTGGCAAACTCAGGCCTTCAAGTTGGCACTGTAAAAGGCTATCTCGCACTGTGGAGGAACAATCGTATTTCAAACTTCCTCTAGTGATACAATTTCTCAAGGGTTAACTAATGTTTATCCTCCAAAACCATTCCAGGTTCCCTTATGGGACTTGTAGTCTTAAACTTCCTAATGGGCACTCCATACGAACCACTTCTCTTTTTCGCTGAGATTTCTCACGCTTAAAACTGTCCTATTGTACGCTTACCTTAGACTTTGCGGTAACACCACTCCAACTGACCTCTTCTCTTTTCTCAGAGTGCGTTGTTACCCTTTCTCTCTCTCTCTTTTTTTGGTTGAAACTATTTTCAAGTTCACAAAGGGTCTAAGAAACAACTAGAGAAAAAACCAGGAATTATTTTAAGGGCTTTCCCTGATAACTGAGATGAATAGTGATTCTATCTCAATCTGTTTCTGAATCTAAGTGACTCCAACCCCCTTACCTTGAATTATGGTATGGTGAACTATCCATCCTGCAACATATGCAGGGGCGCAGGTTCTGAAGATGGGATACTAGCTCGATGCCTGGGCACAGGTCATGAAGATGGGATTGATGGCGCACAGAGTTGGAAAACAGTATTTTACTGACAGAGGGACAAGGAGGTTGCTATAAAGGAGAGTTCCGTGACCATAACTCCTATGGCTAATACTAAACTCAAGGCAATGTAAACACCACAGTGAATTCTAGAGAAAATACGGAGCAACCTAATATGCCTCTTTTCATCCGAAATGGTAAGCAGAAAATGTTCACATTCATACAACAATTGTCAGAATAAACAATGCGCCTAAAGACGCATGGATGCAGGTTTATCGAACGCTAGTTCGTTTTGTGAGGCGGCGCGACTTGTAACAGCGAATGCAGGTCGTGAGGTGAGCACTTCGTAAAAACTAGTGAAGAATTACTGTAACAACTGCATGCCACCACAAGCACTAATGACAACCATAAAACTCCTCACATCACCATGGTACTTGTGTTTCGCTGAGGTAGTCGAGAAAACAAGTGGAACGGTTTTCTCACAGAAACCTCACACACGTCAGGACCCGGGGAAGGACAGGACAGTGGAGGGGCTGGGCACTGTGAAAGGACAGGGAAAATTGCTATGACAACTGAGGACAAGAATTATGACAGAAACAAATGGGGAAATCAGAGAATCTCTGACAGGAATCCGGACCGTGGTAAGCGTCGCTGATAAGACGCGAAGCGCGGAACAAACAGAGGGAGGGGCTTAAATACTCTAGGAGCTGCAGCAACTAGACTGCTGCCTAAAATTCAAGGTGCATATTCAGACCGCCATGTTGGAAGATGAGGAAGTGGTTTTAGATCCGCTAACCCACTAAGATTTGCCTATTCTTGGACCAGGAATTGTAGGCAACCACCCAGGAAACCTTGGAGATCTTTTTAAGAGGGATACCCGTGGTCATGACACCTATTGGTAGCACTAACATCTGCTAGGAGGGTGAGCGAGCTACAAGCTCTCTCCTGTAAACCCCCACATACAATTGTCCACAAGGACAAAGTTGTCCTACAGGTGAAGCCTAATTTCCTCCCAAAGGTGGTTTCTGAATTTCATATTACTCAGAAAATTACCTTACCTTCGTTCTACCCTCCTCCCCATCCGGGGAAAGAGGAGCAAAGGCTACATAGGCTGGACCCAAGGCGAACTCTCAGCTTTTACATCAGCAGAATGGCTAGGATCAGACAAGCAGACCAACTGTTTGTAGGATACTCGGGTCACAATTTGGGACTACCCATAACAAAACAAACCATCTCCAGGTGGATTATTTTGGCCATTCTGGAATGTTACAAACTGGCAGGGAAAGAGCCACCCCGAAATCTCAGGGCTCATTCAACCAAGGGTATCGCAGCCTCTTCGGCTCTCCAAAGAGGGGTACCGGTCCGAGACATATGTGCGGCTGCCACATGGTCGTCCGCAGATACATTCACAAAATTTTACAATCTGGATTCCTCCACTAGTCAAGAGACCAGATTTGGCAAGGCCGTATTACATTCGGTCCATCCCTAAAGGGATACATAACATTCTCACTCCCACCTCCAATTACATGCCACTGCTATGGGAGTCTATCAAAGATGAGGAATACGTTGGAGGACACAATCCCTTCGAAGAACAAGTTACTTCTTGCCTTGTAACGTTCTTTCGACAGGATGTTCCTCCGACGTATTCCTTATCGCCCCTCACATCCATCGCCGCAGTGATACTTTCCTTGTGGTTGCAGCATACGCTCCTTCAAGGTCAATAACCAATTCAGGCATGACTTTTCTTATGCTACAAAACGGAACTGAGCAACTGACGCAGCGCGTGGCTATTTATGGGCATGGTGACGTCGGCGCCGATACGGTGGTCGAGGGACATCGACTCTGCGGACGTCGACGCGCAGCGCCCTCTACAGAAAAAATTTCTGAGGCCAGCAAGCTGGAAACGTATTATCAAAGATAAGGAATACGTCGGAGGAACATCCCGTCGAAAGAACGTTACAAGGTAAGAAGTAACTTGTTCTTTGTTTACAATGCCGGAAAATTTCATATCCTTTATCTAAAGCCGGTATAGCTTCTGCAGATGTGACACTCCGGTTCAACAACAGGAAAGCAATAAAAACCATGCTGTTTGTATAAACCCCTCTTGGGCCCTGTCAACTGTACAACCGATGTAATGTCTATCGTCCTTTTTTTTCCCAGGCTAGGGGTAGATACGATCTTGATGTAACCTCCTCTATCTACCCCTCCTTGCACTGAAACTAAGTCATTATCTTGCAACAGCGCCCCGATGCCTCTGGGCTGTGTGGCGCTTTACAAATGTAAAAATAAAAAAAAATAAATAAAACTGTGATAATAAGATTGTTTGGTAGTTTATTTTTTGATCTAGTGTCTCATATAGTTTTGCCAGGGATAATGGGGCCACATTCATTGACATTAGGGTGTGTCTGTCTTGTGAAATTTTTGCTTGATGCTCCTTACCAGGTAGCAGAGTTATAGGAGCATCATTTACGAGTGGAGACTTTAACTCCACAGCCATCAGACGTGGGATGGGGGGGGAATAAAGGACAATGAGTGCACAGACCTCTCACACTCCAGGTCTTCAAAAGACTCTAGTGAGTTAGATGCTAAATGATTCATCTGTCGCAATTGGGCCTCAGTATCACACTCATTAGGTCTAAACGAGTTGGGGCCACATGAACTGTTAATGGGGGATAAGTGGTTCACCTGCATCAAATAACCCGTATTAGTGTACAAAAATAATTTCTTCATTTTTGCCTGAGTTGCCATTTTGATTCATAAATGAGTCTCTTCATCAACCTGTCCCATAATGCCCAAAGGCGCGTGCAGAAATGTTGATGTAGGATTGTGGGTAAAAGTGGGCAGAGACAGGGCACTTAGAAAATTGTCGCGCAAAAACACATCTGAAACAAACAGAACAAACAGCTGAATTGGTATGGGGCCAGTTGGTTTCAAATAGCAGTCCAAAGTTTTAGCAAGCAACCTGGCATACTTTCGTTGTAAATTCACTGGGAATTCTCTTGTAGCACAGCCACGGGGGGACAGCTACAGACAGCCCTTTCTCACACGGCTTCCTCACAAAGGCGTGCGCGCAAAGGCGCGTGCAGAAATGTTGATGTAGGATTGTGGGTAAAAGTGGGCGGAGACAGGGCACTTAGAAAATTTTCAATCAAAAACACACTTTTGTTGTAAATCCACAGGGAATTCTCTTGTAGCACAGCCACGGGGGACAGCCATAGACAGCCCTTTCTCACAGGGCTTCCTCACAAAGGCACGCATCCTCTTCAAGTTCTTCCAATTCCTTCGTCCAGTGGTCGACTCTGCCTTCCAAGCCAAAAAGCCTTGCCTTTTTATTCAGTTTTCTCCCATTCATTCCAGCCTAGCTGTCAGTCACCCAGCAGTGTGGCTGTCCTTGCCGGACAGCCAACCGGCCAATCCCCTAAGAGTGCATTCCTGTCTCCTAGGAGACTAAGCACAGGGAGTTTCGGGCACCTCCCTCTCTTCCTGCCCCCGCCAGATACCCTGGAGCAAGAGGCGGGCTTCACTCGTGAATCCCGCCAAAGACCAAACGAACAAAGGGACCAAACCTGGTTTGGCGCGCAAAGTAAATCTCAAGAAGGACCTTTCCACAAAGAAATGGCGAAAAAAGACTGGGGCCATTTTGACAGAAATGGCACCCTTGGGTACTTTACTGCAGCTGCGAATACAGCCCGCTGTAAATGCACACCACAGTAGTTCAAAGTAAGCAACTGTCACCAAGCATTCATCGAGGAAAGGGGTAACATAATGTTACATGAGAAGCTTGACAAAGAGGATACGTAGTAACCCCTTCAGCACCCTATTGTAAGATGGTGTGTGCTGGCTCTAGAAAGTTACAAATGTAAGTAGTCAATTTCCCTTTACTGGTTTTGGAAACAGTAGTTTATCCAAGAGAAGGCATTTAAACCTTTGGGAAATTTGAAAGACTTCCCTGTGTCACTGCACTGAAGGTGTTGTGTGACACAATGTAAAGGATGCCTATAGAGTTTGTCAGACTCCACAACCAAAAGACACAGTTCAAAATCATTTTAAAATACATGAAAGAGTGAGGGGAAAAAAGGGTCTCACTCTCACCAGGCAAAAGTCAGAGTCCACCAAAAGAGCTGGGGGTCTCCAAGGTAGAGCGGAATTAGCAAATTTCTGAGAATTCTGCCTAACAAGGACAAGGTGTCCAACATGTCCAGGAAGGAAAAGGCCAAACCGGACAAGTGAGCCAGCCTTTCCGTGAAGGCCCAAGTGCACGATGCAAAACAGTCACCCCCATCCCCCCTCGAGGTGGTGTGGTGGCGGCTTTGCTTTCGAAGGCTGTAGGGGCAGACCCACAGGGTGCCCCGACGACAGCCAGGGAGTCTCTACCACCCAGGAGGGAGGCTTCGAGCAAGCCTGCTGAGAAAATCCCAGAGAAGAGGATGCCGGACCTCAGCCCGAGACCGACCCCTCTGGACCCGAAAAAAGGGAGGGGTTTGGGGGGCGTGTCTAAGGCCTCCAAGGTACGAACATTTCTTCGGCTGATGAGATCATTTCCGTCCACACCGTCCAGGAGGAGGGTGATGATGAGGGAAACGCCAGAGACTCGGTGACAACAGGGTTATCGATGGAGCAGACGACGAGCGGCCCTAGAAAGACTAGGTCCTGGAACCCAGCGCTCCTATACCCCAGATACCGCCTAGAGACCGTTCACTGGACCTCCTATCAGCCCTACACACACTGGGGTCTTGAGAAAGAGGAGGATGCTGGCAACCCTACTGGCCGCGGCGCCGGTACCTGCTGCCCCATTGACACCAGGGGAACCGCCGTCCAAGAGGAGGAGGCACCTTACGCCTCTATGCCACCCATCGCCCCTCCCCACCCTCAACGCCCCCCAGGGAAACTGAGTCTGACACGGTGACAACGGGCATGGATGGCGGCGGTATGGGGGACCTCATCCCTCTGCGGGATGAGGTAGGCTCTTTCCACGCGATGATTGCCAGAGCATCAAAGCTTTTCCAGCTCATGCTCGGCGGGAAAGAAGGAAGGCTTCTTATATCCGCGCCGGGAGGCAAAGAGGAAGACCATCCTTTCGGTACCGCTCCTGGACGATGTTTAAGACGAAGGGCTGGCTCCGTTCCAGCAAAGAGACCGATTGGAGATGAAGTACAGGGTGCCGTACTCTGCACCCAAGTGATTACGGTCTCAACCGTCGCCGGACTCTGTGGTATCGGCAGCTGCCTGGAAGAAATCATCGAGCTCTACTTCCTCCACCCATCTGACAAAAATGGGAAGAAGTTAAAGTGCTTCCTCATAAGAAAGAAGACTGGGTGCTGGAGGCCCATTCTCAACCTACGACAGCTCAGCAAATACATAAAGTCCCAGAAGTTCAGGATTGTCACGCTGCAGCACATGCTTGGCCACCTGGTGGAGGGGGACTTTGTCATCGTTGGATCTGGAAGACTCGTACTTCCACGTACCCATACACAAAGGACACAGCAAGCTTCTGCGCTTTGTTGTTCAGGGGAAGCATTATCAGTTCAAGGCCCTTCCTTTCGGACTGATGTCGGCGCCCAGAGTCTTCACCAAATACTCAGTGCCGGTGGCGGCCCATCTGCGACTGCAAGGGATCCACGTTTACCCCTATCTGGGTGACTGGCTCATCAGGGCTCAAGTCAAGGGACACCACCCTCGAACACACGGAGTGTACCATCCGTCTTCTGACCGATCTGGGGTTCTTGGTGAACTATGCAAAGTCCTGCTGAACTCCATTGCAGGACGCTCTGTTCCTGGGAACCAAGCGCAACACTGTCATGCCTGGCATCACCGTCGGAGGAAACGATATCGGCCATCTTGGGCATGGTGCAACGGCTGTTGGCACTGAAGATCGCCACGGTGAGGACCATCAAGTCGCTGCTCGGTATGATGCAATCGTGCTTCTCCAGCATGGGATCTCGCATGGATTCACATGCTCATGAATATTCCCCGTCAGGCTGGGAATCCTGGGTAAAGGAAAAAATCAGTTTCACTTCTGAAATGTCGTTCTCCTAACCAATCACTGGTCTCTGGGTCATACTTCCCCCAGCCAATGACTGCCTTCTACCTAAGCCCCTCCTCTAGCATCCATCTTCAGATTTTTACCGCACGTTTGAGTGGTGGCTCTCTGGCTTTTTACTGCGTTTCGCGCTTTTCCCCAGAGTTGCTTTATTTTTTGGTCAATCGAGCCTCAATCTCAATCGACCCAGCATCCGATTAACGGGGACCCATTTTTCAGATTTTCCAGCTCCCCTCAAGGGCTGAATTTCGTCGAGTTAGAATTCCAGAAGATTCTTCGAGGCCTACTCCGCGTGGACCTGGCTGAGGAGAAAGAAGACTTGACGCCTCTGTTCAGGGTATGCCCAGGATGTGGCCTACGGAACATTTACTTGGACGATGGGCATACCATGTGCTTCTATTGCCTACATTCGGACTAAGGCACGTGGAGGAAGACTGTGCGTTTTGCAAGGAGATGGTCCCCCGCACCGTGATGGATCAGCGCAGGTGTTTCACTGAGTGGCTCCAGGCTAAGGCCCCTGCTATGGGTGAGTCCCGGCAGCATGCCCCCCCAGCCACGAGAAGAAAACTAAGTGGTCTTCTAAGACCTTTGAGGGCGCTCCAGCGATGGGGGCCCAACATAAGGCTAAGCACTGCGAGTCGACTGGCACCGGTAGCGCCGTTGCGACAGGATCCCCTGTGGCCAGGGCGAGCTCAGTCCCTCCAGCACCTTCAACCACGAGCCAACGCTCCGGTTCGGCAAAGAGGAAGTCATACCGGAGGGGCCAGTTGGAGAAGGCCAAGGGAGAGTGGGGCGCTGAACCACCCCCAAGGTGAAGGCCTCTAGCTCGACTAAGATCATGCAGGCCCAGATTCACCCAGCAAAGCCTTCCATTGAAGGCATGATGGCGTCCCTAGTGAAGGCCACGGTCCCCAAGGCGAGAGTTTCCCTGGCTGTCAGGAGTGAACTAGAGAAGGCGATGCCCATCTACCCAAAACCGTCTCCCCTGTTCACAGAGCAGGGGGGGCACGGTAGTCCTGCAGAGCACAGACATCTCCTGAGGAGCTTTCTACTCTGGTCCATTTTGGACAAGGTTTGTCGAGGCCAAGTCCTATGGGAAGGATCTTGACGAGGGAGACATCGAGAGTGGCGACGAGACCGACGAGGAGGAACAGGCCGTGGAAGAGTTGGAGAACCCTACGCCGCTGCATCCGTCGCTCCCACTTCCACCACCTGAGCAACCCCCAGCAGACATTTCGGTGGGCATTCTCCAGGCACTCCACACCTTGTGTTTGGAGATTTGGACAAGGATGCCCCTTCGACCGGCAGAAGATCCCGCTGCACAGGGGCCATCAGGTGCGCACCCTGCCAAGAAGAGGAGAGTTCACCCTCTGCCAACTTTTCATCCATCACCCCCCCCCCCAACCCCCCTACACCGATGGAGGATACGGGCCGAGACACTGCGACGACAGGAACGGGCATGGACAACAACAGTGGGTTAGGAGACCTGTCTCTGCCGGCCAGAGCCTCACTGCCCGTCGAGATTCCATGCCATGATCTCTAGGGCCTCGGAAATGTTTCAGCTGACCCCCGAGGAAAAGAAAGCGGTTTCCTGTACCAAAGCTGCGAAGCAAAGAGGAAGACCGCGATGTTGATCCCTCTGTTGGACGACATTTGGGACGAGGGGCTGTCCTTTATGAAGAATCGTCCTCGGCCCCGGCGAAGAGGGACCGGTACGAAAAGAAGTACAGAGTGCCGGACTCTGCCCCCAAGTGTTTCAGGTCCCAGCCTTCCCCAGATTCGTGTTCTCAGCGGTGGCGAGGAAGTAATCTTCTGGCTCTGCTACGTCAACACCCCCCCCCACATTCCCCCTTCTAAATCTGCCACAGCAAGGGGGAAGAAGTTATACGCCATGGGACGATGAGTCATCTGCGGCAACAACCATCAAGGCGGCCAACGCCCTCACCATCGTGGCGCTCTACGACAGGGAGATCTTGTATAAAATTGCTTCCTTCCCGATAACAAGAGAACGGAAGCGTTGGCAATCCTGCAGGAGGGCGAGGTGGCATCGGACCATGCCATCACAGTGGCCACGGACACGGTCGACACTGGGTTCCTTCCAATGGGCAACAGCATTTGGCTTCGTCGAAGAGGTTGGTTAAGGGCTACTAACTTTCGCCAGGATGTGCAGTCGAGGGTATTGGACATGCCCTTCGACTGGTACAATTTGTTGGCCAAAACCGTGGCCATCAAGGCGGACACTGAGACGGCTCGTGCCTTGGGCATACTTCAGCAGCGATGGCTGTCCTTTCGGAATTCCGCAGGTAAATCCCAATGTTCCTCCAAAGGCTTCGTTAGAAGTTTGTCGTCCTACCGTTAACCATCCCACTCTATGGCCCAGGAGGCCTAAAGGGACCGCAGCAAGACTGGAGGAGGTCGCTGTCAAGGTCACAAAGGCGGCTCCTCAACGGTTAAGCAAGATGGCATCGGCTGTGACGGCTGGCCCCTTCCTTACTCACCCGCTCAGACTAGGGCTTTGAACCCAAGGGTCGAAACTTTTCCGACCCGCTTTATATCAAAGTACACGCAATCCCAGACTCGCTGGTGCTGACCAACACTCGCATGAGAGCAGGGGTTCCCCTTGCCACGGGAGAGTCACCCCCGGACAAGGAGTCCAAAAGTTTGTATGCCTTAGGCAAACTGGTTACGTCGGCGGTGGCCTATACCGTCCGGATTGCCAATAACACGACGTTACTAGCAAGCTACGTCGACGCCCAATGGAACCTACTCCAGGAAGGCCTTCAAGAGGTTCCGGAAACAACAAGAGCCAAGCTTCTCGCCATTGTCTCAGAGGGCAAACTTGCCAATCAGAATGTGGTAAAGAATACCCTGGACACCGCAGAGTCAGCAGGCAGGTCTCTCGCAGAGAGTACTATCCTAAAGAGGCACGCGTGGCTGCGCACGTCGGGCTTCAGGCCCGAGACCCAGGCATCCATTATCAACAAACCCATCGAAGAGGCCAACCTCTTCGGGAAGGCGGTAGACAATCTGTTGGAGACAGCCAAGGAGGAGCACAAGACTATTAAGTTGCTGCACCAAATTTCCCAGAAACCCTCTTCACAGAGGGGCAGTAATTCTCGGCTGTCCTTTCGAGGACAAGCCCGCGCCGCACAAAACAATTTCGGCACGGGCAACTTCAACTCAAGTCAAACTGCTGCAAGCCCCACTTACTTCCCCCAGAGGGGTCAGAAGCGCGGAAAGAATAGTGGCAGAGGCTCCAATTCCAGAGGAGCATCTACTGCTGGTCAGAAATGACCACCAAGTTCAGGTCCCCTCACATGTCTCCCCGGTTGGGGGGGCGATTAACATCTTTCCTCAAGGCATGGAAGGGGATAACTTCAGACCGGTGGGTCTTAAAGACGGTCACCCACGGTTACTGCGTGGAATTCGCCCGACCTCCACAGTTCAGACCGCCAAAACATCAACGCCTTTCACCGGAACATCTGCAGATCCTGATCCAAGAGGTGGAAGTGCTGCTGGGAAAGGACGCCATTGAAGCTGTCCCGATTCTTCAGGTAAATGAGGGTATCTATTCAGTGTACTTCCTTGTACCCAAAAAGGATCTCACCATGCATCCTGTTCTAGACCTGCGCCCAGCGAACAAGTTCATAAAGCCCCCGAAGATTTGCATGATAACACTGCAAGAGGTGATCCCATTACTAAAACAGGGGGACTTCATGACAACATTGGATATGAAAGATGCATACTTTCATATTTCAATGCTCCCAGCGCACAGAAAATTCCTAAGGTTCGTGATTCAGGACAAACGCTACCAGTTCAAGGTACTCCCCTTCGGCATAGCCTCGCCGCCAAGGGTGTTTACCAAGGTCCTGGCAGTGGCAGCGGCACACCTGCGCAGACTTTCAGTTAGTTTACCCTTACCTCGACGATTGGCTCATCACGGGGGACTCGTTCGACGTTTGTTTTTCGAACACCCAAAAAACAGTAGACCTACTGTTCAGCCTGGGATTTTCTATCAACGAAAAGAAATCCAGCTTAGTCCCCAGCCAAGTAAAACAGTTCCTGGGGGCTCTAATTCGTACGGAAGACGGTCTAGTCTTCCCTTCCATTGAGAGGGTTCAGAACATGCTCTCTCATGTTCCTCAGTATGTAGCCAGTCGAGAGGTGACGGTACGCAAAGCTATGCGTTTGCTTGGGATGATGGCGTCCTGCATATACTTGGTTCCCCATGCGCAGCTGCGCATGCGTCCCATGCAAGAGTGGCTCAACAGCCAGTGGTGTCAGGCCAGCGGACAATGGGAAGATCTGTTAGTTGTCTCGCCAGCCCTCGTTCTCTCTCTGCAGTGGTGGTCGAGGGAGAACCTCTTGAAGGGGAAAACCTTCACCACCCCTGCAGTGGAAGCCACTCTCTCGACAGATGCATCTCTCACGGGGTGGGGGGGCTCACCTGCTTCAACAGACAGCGCACGGAGTGTGGTCCCCTCAGGTAGCGTCCAACCATATAAACCTACTGGAGCTACTAGCAGTGTTCAAAGCATTAAAAGCCTTTCAGGAGCAACTGCAAGGGAAGACAGTGCTGGTCCTAACCGACAGCACAACAGCAATGTATTATCTGAACAAACAGGGGGGAACTCACTCTCCAGGGCTATCCAAGCTGTCCAAAAACATCTGGGTATGGGCTCTCAAACACAAGATGTTCCTGTTATCCCAACATGTTCCAGGGGAACTCAATCTTCTGGCAGACATACTCAGCAGAGATTTTCCTCTGCCAGAAGAGTACGAATGGCGACTGCACGAAGACATTGTATCTAACGTCTTCGCAGAATGGGGGTTTCCAGAGATCGACCTGCTCGCTACTCAGGAGAACGACCAATGCCAAGATTACGCCTCCAGGTACACCCAGAACCGATCCATGGGGAACGGTCTCTGGATAACTTGGTCGGGGAAATTTGTCTACGCTTTCCCCCTGACTCCCCTTCTGATCAAGATGGTACACAAGATGCACCAGGAACCAGTCACCATGATTCTGGTACTCCCATGTGGGCCCGCCAACCTTGGTTCGCGCACCTGATGGAAATGTCCCTCTCCCCACCAGTCAAGCTGCCCTGCCCGTACAACATGTTGTCTCAGGACAGGGGGGAGACTCTGCACCCATGTCCACAAACTCTGAACTTAGCAGCCTGGCTCCTGAGGTCATAGTTTGGACATCTGCAACTCCCTCAAAGATGCATGGACATACTGAGGGAGGCAAGAAAGCCTAACGCATGTTATTGCTATGCCAGCAAATGGAAACGTTTTGTCATCTGGTGCAGTTCCAAAGGCGTCAATCCCACCGATTGCTCGCCTTCACACATTGTGTTATATCTAACCCATCTGTTGGACTCTGGGTTAGTCTTCAATTCCTTAAAGGTGCACCTAGCGACGTTGTCAGCCTACACCACGTCACAGCAGGTGTCGTGGTGGAAGATACCTGTGATTAAAGTCTTTATGGAAGCGGTTAAAATAATGTATCCCCCATCACTCACTCAGCCCCTGGGTGGGATCCAAATGTCGTTTTAACTAGGTTCATGGGACCCCCTTTTGAGCCTATGCATTAAGCTAGTCTGAAAGACCTGACCTACAAGACAGCCTTTCTAGTAGCTATCACTTCTATCAGAAGAGTTAGCGAACTACAGGCCCTCTCGGTTTTGGACCCCTTTGTTACAGTCCACAAAGATAAGGTAGTTCTGCGCACACATCCCAGATTTGCGCCGGAATTTATTTCAAAGTTCCATGTGAACCAGTCAATCGAACTACCCACGTTCTTCCAGAGACCTACTAACATGGCCGAAAGAAGCCTTCACACACTAGATGTGCGCAGGGCAGTCATGTTCTACATGGATAGAACTAAACCACTGAGGAAAACTAAACCATTCTTTGTTTCAGTGGCAGCTGGTAGAGAAGGGGTCCCTGTCTCTAAATCTGCAATATCAAGGTGGATTGTCAAATGCATCCCACTGTTACTCTTGCAAAGAGAGAACTGCCCTTCAAGCCTAGAGCACTTTCTACTCGAGGCACTGGGGCATCCATAGACTTCATTGCAAATGTTCCCCTAGAGTCCATTTGCAAAGCGACAACCTGGAGTTCTGTACACACCTTTACAAAACACTATTGCCTAGATACTCATTCTAGGTCTGATTCTCAGGTGGGACAAGCAGTACTAAGACATCTTTTTTCTACTGTTCCTTCTCACAACCCACCTCCAACTCCGGGTACTGCTCGCTAGTCTATGCACAGCATGTGATTCTAAGCAGATTAACAAGGACAGAAGACATGCATTACTTACCGTAAAAGCATTTCTGATTGTATCTGCTTAGATTCACATGCGCCCTCCCTGCCTCCCCGCTCGGGGTGGAAGGAACATGGACTTACTACTTTCTCTCTTCATGTACTCACTCACTATAGCCTTGGACTCCCTCATGGCAGAAAAAATACTATCGGAGGGACCTCGGCGCGTGAGGAATTTTGGGTACTACACACGTCCACAATGGGGATATTGTTTCAGACACGCCTATGCCTACGTCCTCTTTCGGTCCCCGAAAGACGAGATGCAATACTCTGCGGTTACCACTGGATGTCAGACCATATGCACAGCATGTGAATCTAAGCAGATACAATCATCAGAAATGCTTTTACGGTAAGTAATGCATGTCTTCTCAACCTGTCAACATCACCACCAGTCAAGCTGCCAGTGGTCGCGGATCTGCTCAATAGAGGAGGCGCAATCCTGCATCACGATCCAGGGTCGCTGAGCCTGAAGGCTTGCCTCCTGCAGCATTACAATTTGTGAGTACATGGGCTGTGTTCGCAGTGGCCCCGGTCTTTTTTTCCCGCTATTTCTTTGTGGCAAGGTCCTTCTTGAGATTTACTCTGCGCGCCAAACCAGGTTTGGTCCCATTGTTCACTTTGCCTTAGGTGGGATTCATGAGTGAAGCCTGTCTCTGGCTCCAGGGTGTCTGGGGTAGGCAGGACGTGAGGGAGGTGCCTAAAAATCTGTGCTTAGTCTCCTAGGAGGCCCAAATGCACTTTTTGATGATTGGTGGCTGACTGTCCGGCAAGGACAACCACCCTGCTGGGTGACTGACAGCTAGGCTGAAATTAATGGGAGAGAACTGGATAAAAGGTGAGACTTTTGGCTTGGAAGGCAGTCGACCACTAGACGAAGGAACCGAAGAAGAACTTGGAGGACGCCTGCTGCAACTCCTGGACGGCTGGTTTGCCCGGTGAAGCCCTGCTGCTGTGCTGAAACTCCAAATTCATATCGACAGCGAAGCCCCTGCAAGGACGACTTCTCACCTTGAGTTGGTGGGACCAATCAACTCCAAAGTAAGCCACCTGGGCATTCTCTCGTAGCTGGTGTCCTTTCCACTTCAGTTGCTGCTAGAACCGAATAGCCAGGGAGAGGAACACCAGATTGTGTGCGTTTCTTTTAAGTTCGCCAATAGCTCCAGGAAGAGCCTCCGGACTCCCAGGAAGCAGGACTGACTGAGCCTGGGACCCCTCAACAGAGTGTGGAACCCCAGAAGCAAGGATAGTCCATCTCGACCGCCAGAAACAGCAGTGTTGCTATTTGCGGTAGTCTCGAGGAGCTGAAACCCTGAAGTACCACTTGTTCAAAAGATTGCCGGTTGTGATCGGTGACCGTCCCATTGCAGTGCCGGAATCCCCCCGAAGTCCCCCGACGACCTCCCTCTTGTCCCCACGACTGAGGCCCAGGAACAGTGAGATCTGCAGAGCTGCACAGGAACAGAAGTCATCTGCTGCACTTTTTCTTCAATACAAAGCTACTGTAAAGTCTGAGAGAACTTACCTCTCATTGTAGAGTTGCTTGCATCTTATACTAAAGTCTAATCGGCTTTTGGCCCTACATTTGATTCATTCTTTTCTTCAAAGACTTCTAAAACATTGTGCAAAGACTTTTCTACTTACCTTCCAGAAGTGCTTCAGCTCATATAAGACGTTTGCCCATTGACTTTGGCTTCACCTGTTATACTGATTGACTCTTCTTAGGGGATCCAAAAGTATTTGCCTGCTTAATATTTGTGGTCTCTTGTTTGTTCCAATAACCTTTTCTAAGAGTATTCTAAATGCAACAGTAAGATATTAATGTCCCCAGCACCCTAGCCACTGAAGTCACCTGAAGGTGTAGGATTTAGAGTGTGTATTGAAGTGTTGCCATTATATTGCTCCCTTCTCAAGAAGGCTTACTGTGACTGACTGATGAATACATTAATAATTGTATATTCAAGAAACCTTGTGTGAAAGTGTTTATTTGAATACTTTACACTAAATCTGTGTAACTCACCTACAGCTCACATTGACCCCTCTTGAGATAAGCCTGGCTGCTCAACCACACTACCAACCTGTGTACTACAGACTTATACCAAAGGTTGGGTTCCTATTGCCAGGAGGTCCAGGTTATTGTAGTGCACCCTAAGGGTACTGCATACAATCTTGCCTAACACTTGGCTCTAATGCTCAGTTGCTGGACAGGCTGCAAGTGGTCTATCCCACATGCAGGGTAAATCCATAACCAGCCCACCAATGGTAGGGTTCTGCACCACTCATTCAGGCAGCAGTGGTCAAATTGGGGACTACTGTGGGGTTTTTCCATGCATGCACACTAGACTTTCTGGCACCACAGTTGTGAAACGAGACCAGACAGTCCCCACTTCCTGGGTCCAGGCACACATGGCATGCACTAGTCTTCGAAAATATCAGCTTTCACGGGTGAATGCATGACCATATTGGGGATTTCCTTACCTGAGAAGGCATGAATGTGGCCAGAAAACAAATGGCCAAAGGCCAAGCGAGAAATCTTGTGAATGGCAATTTTAGTGTTCTTGCCACGTTTAGTAGCCAGATGTGGTAAACGCGAATGTGCACACTAAAAAGAAGGCAAACGTAAAAATGTATCTGCTGCCACCAGCTAATCCTTAGGCACATATAAAAGTAACCATAAAATCCCCCATGTAAAGGTCTTGTGTGATACAAAAGTATCCCCTACTGCACTGCATTGTAAGATGCTATGTGCACTGTTGGAAAAGTTACCAAAACAGGTAAAGTCAAAAGGGAAACAGTTTCCTGGTACTGATGGTCTAAAAGACTTCTCAGTTCACCCATGACAAATGACCAAAAGGCCAGGGAGGGGAAGCTAAAGACATCACTTCTGTAAAAAGTCAAGAAAGATCCATAAACTAAAGCACAATGTTTGAGCGTCCATATAATATGGAGGGAAAGTTGCCTAAAAGATAGATCCTTCATAACATACTCACTGCTCTTCTTGAAACTCAACAACCTGTTGCTGTTGTCACACCATGTGCAAGGGTATTATAGAATCCAACATTTTCACTGCCTTACTCCAGAGTACTTGCCAACACTTTACGCAATCTAATTAGTACTTGCTCCCATCAGCTTCACATTAATAGGGTCCCTCCTGTGCTGCTGGTTCTGTAATGAAGAGCTGAACCTGCCCTGCGGTTTCTAAAAGGGCATGACCTGCCTTTGGTGTACGTATTGAACCCGCAGCTTGAGGTTTTAGAAGCCACATTGTGTGTTTGAAATGCCATCCCTTTCCACAGCATATGGCTTTCACCCCATAGGCGGGCGGCAGACATGGCCACTAACGGCCCGCCAGCTTGGCCTTGTCCGCACCCCTGCCTTGGGATTGAAAGCCGTTCGCACCCCTGGATTGAACCCCGTGTGCAGATGGGTTTTTCTTAATTTTTTCATTGGGTGGTGAACGCAGCGTGCATTGCGCAAGCCCATCTCCTGAGTGAGGACAAGAACACAAAAGTAAAAAAAAAAAATGGCTGCCGCCAATAAAATGGAAAAAGGATGGTCTCTTTTCAGGGGACGTCAGCCATAAAAAACGTTTAAAAAAATGGCTGCCTCTATTTTAATGGGATCTATTTTGTCACTGCGGGTGCAGGCAGCAATTACAGATTTGTGCCCGGGAAAGAGAGTCTGATTGGATATTCTTTACCGGGTACAAATACCCTTTCCTAGACAAAATAAACTGTCAGTAAAATGGCCACATGAAAAAGAATGCTTGTTTTTTTGGTGTTTTGGCTTCCTGCTTTTGTTGGACAGTGTGGAGTTCATACAGGATGCTCTCAGCTGTGTGAGGTTTCTTTTTCATTATGCAGTAAGAATAGATTGAGCAGTGTTTTGCTACTAAAGAAAATGTTATTTATGCCATAGTTTCTGGAAATATATTTTCAGAGCAGGATACTTTTCGTGAACATAGTTTACTAAGATGTGTGTTTTCTTTCGAAGCTGCTTGACCGATTTGATTATGATGATGAACCAGATGCCGGAGATGAATCGAAGCAATCTGTTTCAACTCCTTCATCTCCATCTCCATCTCAACCAACATTGTAAGTTTTAATGCTCTTGCTTGTAAAGTCATGTATCTATATTAATTAAAGAAATATACCTTCTTTTGTTCAATAAATAGAGCTATGGATTATCTATTTGTGCAACATTTTGAACGGTCTTTTATATTGTATATATTTATTTTTAGATGTCCAAATGTTGGCTGTAAATCTTATTGTGGTGGATATTTGCACTTTTATATATTAAAGCATTGGTTTCTTCTCCTATATGTAATCTCATCAATTGAATGACCATGTGTTCAGATGGATTTATAAAATCTGGCCTGGTGGACAGATTTCAGGAGGGTCACCGTAGTTATAATGAACAGGGGAACTCTGAGAGGTTAAAAAAACCCAATCAAGGTAAGCTTGGGGAGTGGTCAAGGTTAGTCTCAGGAGTGTGTTCAGGGGTCCACAATGGGTCCACACAGTGAATAGACAATGATTCTTCTTGCAAAGGCAAGTACAGATATACTCTAGTATAGGCCCAAAAACATTAGAAGCCTGAAACAAGTAGGTGTTATTAATACACAACACTTCATTTATAACACCTATATAGTTATCCAGTGGTCGAAGTGTATGAAAAGAAGTTGGGGAACTGTTCCCTGGTGGCTTGCCCCCGCTCCCCACAAACCCCATTGCCATGCCCCCTTTTACACGCATACAAACCCCAAACCAAAGCGCCTGCTGTTTAAGGGAATGTTCAGTGCAGTGCACTGAAAGTGCAAGTTTCAACTGCTTCCTGCAGATTTATTTTAAAACAAAACCATTCCGGGAGTATACCAAGAGTAAAACGTAATACTAAAAAGTAGAGAAGCAGTGCTGCTGCCCACTTCGACCACTGGAGTTACCCAACTTTTTACAGTAGATTTCCCTTTGTGCAAAATTCTGTCCATCTTGTGGTTCCGCGCCCTCCATGCAACTGCTTTCGCACATGTGACTGGGCGTTCACTCTAAATAACACACCATCGTCGACACACCGTCCATGGGCACACAAGCACCTAAGGCCTTGGAATCACTGACTGCGCTGTCTGTTGCGACCTTAGATTCAACCAATGAAAATCTGCGAAAGCCTTGCGGCTATCATTTCGGCAGCCACAAAGCACAAGGGCACCTCCTCGCTTCGAGAGGACCATTCTGAAGCCCACAGCCTCTCTTAAGGCCTTATTGGGGTACTCTCCACCTTATGGCCAATCCTTTCCACCTCCAGACCTTTCCTATGGATTAGGGAGAGATTTGAACAATACATGGACAAAATGGCCCAGTTGATTGACTTTTCTGACAGGTACATTACACCCAAAAGACCCAGGGAAGATGACTCCTGCCTCATTCCTTACAAACTGCAGAAATTCCCCATCTCTGCACAGCGACACCAGGAGGATATCCTGGATGTCCCAGAGGACCCAACACAGCAGGATATCTGAGGACATTAATCCCTTTGCACAAGACAGAGCTGCTCAGGACACAGACTTGGATCAAGATCAGTCAGGGGATCAGGGCCATTGGCTATCACCAACACATACCGCTGACCCAGACACATTTTGTCTAGATAGGATTCGTCACCTGTTAACGACAGATGTTGTTTAATGCTAATTTTAAAAAGAATAGCCAATCATTTCCAGATTGCAACATGAGGCAGCTCCAGACTCAGAATTTGTTGAGGATATCCTGAAGGAGAAGCCTCCCACTGGTCAGGCCATCCTTTTACTAAACTCTTCAGGAGCCTGGCCCCATCCTTGCTGTCTCCGTCCCGCACATGGGTGGGCAAAGCCTGTGTTTAGAAATGTTTCCGCCCATCTTCCGACCCACTCTACATAAGGGGTCATGCTACACCGGACTGCTTGGTGGTTATTACCACTCAGAAAAGGGGTTTCACTGTCCTCTGCGAATGCCCCTCCGAACAAAGACTGTACAAAGCTTTAGGCCCTTTGTAAACTGGTCACTGCCACTTCGGCCTACTCTACTAGGATTGCAAACAATACCACTCCTGTCAAGTTTCAGCGATGTTCAAGAGGTCCTTAAAGACGTCCCAGAGCCCACCTGATCATGCCTGCTGGCGTTGTTGCTGAGGGCAGACCGGTTACCCATAACATATTAAAGAACACTCCGTACCCTGCTGAGACCGCTGGATGCACCCCAGCCCAGGGGACCTTATTTAAGACAAGCCTGGCTAAAGAACTCTGGCTTTAAACCGGAGACTTGGGCCTCTTCTAAATAAACCAGTTGATGACTCCAACCTTTTTGGGAAGGCTGTTGATGACACACTGGAGACTGCGAATAAAGAACATGAAGCACTTAAGTCGGTCAGCCAAATCAAGCTAAGCCCTTCCACAAGTGTGGAGGCTCTAACTCACGCTGGTCCTTTCGTGGACAAACCTTGTCCCACTCTCCCCATTGACAATATGGCTCAGGGAGTACCCCCTCTGGTCCTCCGGCCAAGGCTCATCTGGTAGCCACCAATACCAACAGGCCCTCGTAGGGGCAAGGGTTGAGGCAGGAACTCTACTCCTAGAGGCAGCCCGGGTCGCCACCTCAGTGACTCGCCGATTCGGGTCCCCTCCCATGCAACCCCGGTCAGGGGTTGCTTGTCGTCCTTCACTCCTGGGAGGGGAATCGCATCAGACCAGTGGGTGCTAAAGACTTACCCACGGCTACTGCATGAGAGTTCCTCTGGCCACCTCGATACCACCCACCAAGAAGCAACCGCCTGTTGCCAGAACACTACACATCCTGCTGGAAAAAGGCGCCATAGAATTTGTCCCCATTCTCCAAGTACACAATGCTATTTATTCAGAGTACTTCCTTGTACCCAAAAAGGTTCTCACTGTGTGCTCTGTTTTAGACCTGCGCCTTGCTTGGAAGTATGTCAAACCTCAAAAATTCAGGATGACACTACTGCAGGAGGTAATCCCACTGCTGCAGCAGGGGGATGACATGGCCACATTGGACATGAAAGATGCATACTTTCATATTTCAATGTTGCCAGTGCACAAAGTACCTCAGGTTCATGATAGAGGACATCCACTATCAGTTGAAGGTTCTCCCTTTCGGCGTGGCCTCATGTTAGGCAAGATTGTATGCAGTACCCTTTGGGTGCACTCCAACAACCCTGATCTCCTGGCAATAGGAACCCAACCTTTGGTATAAGTCTGTACTACACCGGTTGGTAGCGTGTTGAGCAGCCAGGCTTATCTCAAGTGGGGTCAATGTGAGCTGTAGGGGAGTTACACAGAGATTCACAGTGACAAGTATTCAAACTCTTCCACACAAGGTTTCTTGATTGAACAATTATTAATCAGTCAGTTTGAATAAGCCTTGTTCAGAAGGGAGCAATATAAAGCAACACACAAATACACTCCAAAAATACTTATTCTAAATCAGCAAATACCCATTTGTGATGACACACAGGTACTACCTACACCTTCAGGTGACTTCAATAGCTAGGGTGCTGTTGGCATTAATGTATCACTGTTGCATTTAGAATATTAGGAGTAGTGTTAAAGAGAAGAGAGTTCAGAATAAAGCAAGTATTCACACAGTTATTCTTAAGTAGGTAAGTACTTTCAACCAACCACCCAATGCAAAGTTAGTTAACGCTTTCCTGGAAGGAAGGTAAAACACATAAGCAGAAGAGAGAAGAGTAATTCAGGGAGCCAGGCCAGTCAATGTTAAGTTGGCAAAAGTCAAATTGAACTGAAGCACTTCTTATAGGTAAGTAGAAAGTATTTTCAAATGTTTAAAAAGTCTTGGTAGAATAGAAGAAATCAAAGTAGGGCCACAAGCTGATTAGGCTTGTGAGGTAAAGAAGCTGGTAGCAACTCTACAAATGCCACCCAGCAAATCTCCAACAAGTAAACAACAAGGCCAAATGGCTACACGACAAGAGTTCTCTTTGTAAGCCTGTGGGCTTCATCTCGTTCTTTCTCCAGCATGGGGTCTGGCATGGATTCACATGCTCATGAATATTCCCCGTCGTCAGGCTGGGAATCCTCGGTAAAGAAAATATCAGTATCTGTTTTGTTTCTGATCTGTCTTTCTTAGTAGTAACCAATCACTGGTCTCTGGGTCATACTGCCCCCAGCCAATGACTGCCCTCTGCCTAAGCCCCATCCTCGGCAGCCACCCTCAGATTTTTACCGCACACTCGTGTTGGGAGTCCTCGTGCTATAGCTCAAGTTTTTACTGCGTTTCGCGCTTTTTCAGAGAGATTTATCTCATTTTTCGGTTTAATCGAGCCTCGAGCTCCACCGTTTCTACTTCCTATCAACGGGGATCCGTTAAGGATTTATCTACGCCCTTCAAGGGTGAAGTATTCGCTGAGTTACGCTTCTTGGAAGATTCCAGAAGTTTCTGAGGCCTACCTCATGGACGAGAAGAACATGGCCCCGGATAGGGGAAGCTCGACTCCCGGCAAACTGTTCAGAATCTGCCCTGGATGCAACCTACAAAATGTGTTCAAGGAGGACGAGCATTCGAAATGCCTTTATTGCCTCCACGAGGACAAAACGCACGTGGAGAAGCACTGTGTGTTTTGCATGAACATGTCGGATCAGACTGAGGGATCGCTGGAATATGAGAATCCGGCTAAGCTTCTGGAGAAGCCCCGGTTGATCTCGAAGGAACCGGCCGAGGGGGAGTGAGGCGGTGACCCTCCCCCTAAGGTGAAGGCCTCAAGCGCGCCTAAGGCGGCGAAGGCCTCTATCGAGGGAGTCGCTGCGGCCCTGGCAAAGCCTTTGGAGGCTATCCCAGTGCCCAGAGTTTTCCAGCCTCCGCGGAGGGAATCATCTTTTAAGCCCATCGAGAAGACCCCCGTGAAGACCCCGGTGGAAAAAGAGAGGGGGTCGGGTGTCCGACAAGGACACAACCTCCAAGGAGGAGCTGGCCGAGAATCTGGAAGAGGCCCAGCCCCACGGGAGGAATCCCGAGGAGGGGGACGACGAGAGCGAGGGTGGCAGCGACAAGGAGGTTCCCGTGGCACCCCGATCCTCAGGACAACTCGCCGGCCATTTTGATGGCAATCCAAGCCTTATGCACGGAGATGAGGACGAGACTGCCCCTGCACCGACGGACGACCCTGTCATGATCTCTGCTTCCAAAAGGTCAGGGTTTTCCCAACTCCCTTGGAAGCAGATCCATAACCCAGGTTCCGAGTGCCAACAAGTCCCAATTGGGACCTTTTGGACCCAGTCCTGGCGCCAGTGGCACCAGGCTCGTAAATATGCCCAGTCCCAGCGCTGGAAGCGCCGGGCTCATAATGCTTGGGTGGACTTACCTGCAGCAGAGCTACTTGCCTGCCAGTTGAGCCTCTGATCCTCTTCTGTTTGGAACTACTTTTCCTGTTGGGTGGGGCAGGAGCCACTCCCTAGATTCAGAACACTGGAACTCTTCTGGAAAGCAGGAACTCTTTTCTTACCTAGGCATGGCTGTGGAAGGAGACACCTAAGCACTACAGGAGGCTATTTAAACCACACCCGATGGATGAATCTTGCTTTGCGTTATTCTGCATCCTCTGCAGCAGAACGCTCATCGTGTCTTCTGTATCTGATCCTGGGCCTAAGGAAAAAGGCTTACCATCCTGAATCCAGTCTTCAGCAACACCTATAAAGACAAGAAAGAACAGGTTAGCATTACGGTCTTCAGTGACAGCTCTTCACTTACCTGGTCCATCGGCTGTCACCAACGCCTCGCGCTGCATTCCGGCATCTGAAAGACAAAGGCTTACCTACTCTTTGTGCGCTCCGGAGGCCTTCACACTGCATTCCGGCATCTGAGAGACAAAAGCTTACCAACTCTTTGCACGCTCCGGAGGCCTTCGGCGCTACATCCCGCATCTGAAAGACAAAACAAGGTGCGTTTAAAGACATTGGGGAACTTTAATACTCACGTGCCATTACTCCTTTCCACATCTAACCCAGTGGGTATTCCGGCACCCTGCAGCCGCTCCGAACTTGTACCTGCAAAATAAAAAGACAGTTAGAGCGCATCGTGAAGCAGGCAACAAGCGCTTACTTACGTGCTTCCAGGCGCTTCTATTCATCACACGGGCTCCATCTTCAACTCACTTCAGCCCGTCATCCGCCATCGCCGGAACCCTGCAAAACAAGAAACATCATTACTAAAGACTTTAAAGACATTAGAATTACTCGAAACTTACCGTTCGTGCAGTAAACAACGGACAGCAGTCCTCTGAAGTCAAGAGGCCTGCTCCCCTTATCCAGTGAAGAAACTGGTTACAGCACCCTGCCCCGAGGCAGATGGAGAGCACGGCATTCACTTACCTAAGGTGAGAGCGTTAACCTTTGGGGTTCTACAGGAGAAGAGAAAGGGAAGAAGAGAGAGACATTCAATAACCCAGTTCATTAATCCCATATTTTCTATCTGCAGACATCTTACCCTTCGAGTCGCAAAGCCTACCACAAAACTCCCGTCCAGGCGCTATGGAAACCTCGGATACCGACCAGCTAGCCCAGTTACTTGGGGAACTAAGGGCAGAAGTGCATGCAGCCCGTCAGGAAACGAACGCTCTAAGAAGGGAACTGATTATTTCCAACGAGCGAACAGATGATCTTGCTAGACAATTGCTACAGTCACAAGCCGGACAGACCCCGTTACCCGCATCTGGGGGAAATCTTCCTTCTACATCCTCTATGAATCCAGTGCAGATCAACCTACCTGGGAATGTACCTCTGGCTCCGCCGGAACGATTTTCTGGTGACCCAAAGAGGTTTGCAGTATTTATCAATCCGTGCCGGTTGCATTTCTTATGCCGGCCAGCAGCCTTTCCAACTGAACAAGCTAAAGTAGCTTTCGTGCTTTCGTACCTTAGTGGCAATGCGGCAGACTGGTCGATCCCTCTAGTAAATCAAGATGATCCGGTCCTCCATGATTTTCAAGCTTTTCAGCTCAGTATGGAAAAACTGTTCGCAAGACATTCACAGGGGCAGGCCTTGGACAATGAGCTTCTTTCGTTGCGACAAGGTAATCAAGACCTTTTGGCTTATATTGCGTCTTTCAACAGACTGATAGTGGAAACTCAATGGCCTGAGGACAAAAGGATTACGCTGTTTTATAGAGGTCTACGTGGAGAGCTCAAAGATGTGTTAGCCCAAGTAGTGAATCCCCCACAAGATTGTTCGGACTATATAGACTTAGTCGTTCAAATAGATCACAGACTGCAGAACAGGAAGGCCGATCGTTCCAAGTTTGATGCTCGAGTATTTTCCAAACCGCCAACTCCTTCCCAAGGAGTAGACTCCGGGGAACCCATGCAAATAGGGGGTCTGAAAGGTCCTCTAACACAAAAGGAGCGGGAAAGGAGAAAACAGTTGCAATTATGCCTCTATTGCGAAAACTCAGGGCACTTTCTTCGAGACTGTCCGGTGAAACCTGCCAAGAAGGCAGTAGGAGCTGCAGTTACCAAAGTTACAAACTCTGAGCAGGGAAACAACCTCGCCCGACAAGAATAGAGGTCCTCTTGCCGAGGGTGAAAACCAGTTCCGTGACCTCGCATTTCGTGATACCTATGGTCCTCGGCCCTGATAATCCCGATCGATTACATGCAATTGAAGCTTACGTCGACAGCGGTGCCATCGGCAATTATGTGGATCATGAAATGGTTTTGAGGATGAATCTAACTCTTTGTCCAAAGGCTGTAAAGGACGTCATTACTACGGTGAATGGTACGGAGATAGCCTCCGGGCCAGTAACGCATACCACTCAAGAGGTGACGCTAGTAAGTCAAGATGGACACCATCAGAAGATCGTGTTCGATGTGATCAAGGCCCCTCAGTTTCAGATTATTCTAGGAATACCTTGGTTAGAGAAACACATTCCTCTGATCGATTGGCGAGCAAGAACGGTCCAGTTTCCAGAATGTGTCTCTACTTGTCACCCTCCACCTGGTGTTGCTCTGGCAGCAATTTCTTCAGAGACTCCCCAGTTACCTCCCGAATACCTAGAATACCAAGATGTTTTCCGGAAGGATCAGGCTAACTCTCTACCTCCTCATAGGTCTTATGACTGCCAGACCTGACACCTGGATCTACTGCTCCTTGTAGTAGAATTTATGCCCTCACTGAGCCTGAGAACCTTCACCTTCGACAATACCTGGATCAATACCTGGCAAATGGGTTTATTCGTCCTTCCAAGTCCCCTGCTTCTTCAGCTTTGTTCTTCGTTCCAAAAAAGGAAGGAGACCTTAGAACTTGTATAGATTATCGCTCCCTGAACCAGATCACCGTTAAGAATAGATATCCGTTATCTTTGATACCTGAACTCCTGGACCAAGTCAGAAAAGCATGCATATATACAAAGCTGGATCTTAGAGGAGCTTACCACTTGGTACGAGTAAAAGAGGGCGATGACTCACTGTTCCTCGCAGCATCTTCACGTTTCACCGCAGCCTCCTGCATGTTCCCGCCGCATTGCGGCCCCTCTGGGGAGATAAAGACAATAAGGTGAACCAAGGGAACATATAGAGGAATACTGGTTACCACCCTAAAACCTACCTGATTTACCACCGGGGGAACCATTCCTCTCCTCGGGTCGGAGCAGCCCCCACTGCACCACTGCACCATCGCCGTACCCCGGCCCCTAAGGGGAAACAAAAGCACAACAGGGTGAATCAAAAGGACAATAAAGGGGAGCCACCTCCCGCCATAGACTTACCTAATTTTACTGCCGGAGGTATAACTCCTCGACTCTGGTTTTCTCTCAGCACCTGAATAAAGGCGAAGACCACAGATTACGGGATTGGATAGGAGTGATGGTCAGGCATTTGAACTCTTACGAACTGCATACTTACAGCGTCTTGCCGGCAGAGTCAAAATAGCCCTGGAACTCGCCGATACCTTCGACCAGTGGAGCAACTGGTCCATCGCGCGTCCCTGCGCTCGAAGCAGGATGGAGAGCTCACCCTTTCAAACCATAAGGTGAGACTTTAGAGGGGACATCGTAGGTGGTCAGTGGGCGGAATGGGGGTGGGGGGAATTTACGCTCAACTCCACGGGTGGTTAATTCCCCTTTCTCCAGCATGGGGTCTGGCATGGATTCACATGCTCATGAATATTCCCCGTCGTCAGGCTGGGAATCCTCGGTAAAGAAAAAACCAGTATCAGTTTCGTTTCTGATCTGTCTTTCGTAGTAATAACCAATCACTGGTCTCTGCGTCATACTGACCACAGCCAATGACTGCCCTCTACCTAAGCACCGCCTCTGGCAGCCATCTTCAGATTTTTACCGCACGTTCATGTGTTGGGATCCTCGTGCTATTGCTCTCGAGCGTTAGTGCTTTTTTTTCGCGCTTTTTCACAAAAAACTTCGATTCTTTCGGTCAAAAGAGCCTCAAGCTCCACCGATCCTACATCCGATCAACGGGGACCCGTGTCGGATTCATCTGTGCCCCTCAAGGGTGAAGATTTCGTCGAGCTACACTTCGGAGGACTCCAGAAGCTTCTCAGGCCCGGTCTCGGAGATGGCCCAGGAGAAGGGAAGCTCGACGCCCGGAAAGCTGTTCAGGGTCTGCCCTGGATGCCAGCTGCAGAACGTCTTCAAGGAGGACGAACACTCTTTCTGCCTTTACTGCCTTCATGAGGACAAGACGCACGTGGAGAAGGACTGTGCGTTTTGCGGCAACATGTCGGAACGGACCATGAAGGACCGCCATCAACGTCTCGCCAACTGGCTGGAGGGTAAGAGCCCGTCTGGCGAGAAGAAGAAGAAATCCGAGCGGTCTTCTAAGACCTTTGAGGGCGCCCCGGCGACGGGGGCCCAACATAAGGCCAAGCACCGCGAGTCCGCTGGCACCGGGAGCGCCGAACGGTCGGGCTCTACGGGCGCCAGGCAGGGCGCACCCTCCCCGGCACCATCAACCACGAGCCAACGCTCTGGGTCGGGTAAGAGGAAGGCCGAGCACCCGGCGAAGCTCCTGGAGAGGCCCCGGTCGAGCTCTAAGGCAGAGGAGGAGCGTGGCAGTGCCCCCTCCCTCAAGGATAAGGCGGTGAGCGCACCTAAGGTGGTGAAGGCCTTGATCCATCCGACCAAGCCCTCTATCGAAACGGTCGCGGCGGCCCTGGCTCAGCCTGTGGTGGCTGCACCAGTGGTGGTGACCTCAGGGCCCAGAATCTCCCTGCCTCTTCGGAGGGAGTCTTCCTTTGTGCCCATCGATAGGACCCCCGTGAAACCCTCCGTGGGGAAGAAGGGGGGGCAGGGCGTCGTCGTAGAGTCGGCCTCAACCTCAGAGGAGGAGCTGATCGAGGTCTTAAGCCACGGCCTAGGCGTGGAAGAAGGCCAGCCCGTCGGAATGGACCCCGACGCAGGTGACGACGACGACATCGTCGAGGATACCGACGGGGCCCCTGCTCGCCCGTCGGATTCCCCTCTGCCAGCGCCGCAAGACAACTCGGCGGCCATTTTGTTGGCCATACAGTCCTTATGCTCCGAGATAAGGACGAGGCTACCGTTACCGACGGAGGAACCTCTCCCGTCGGGGGATCCAGAACCGGGACCTTCTGGTGTTCCCCCTACCAAGAAAAGAAGGATCCATCCACCACCTCCTTTTCAACCGTCGCGCCCCTTCCAGCCCTCCTCCCCGTCCACCCGAGGGGATGATACGGGGACTGACACGGCAGCGACGGGTACGGACGACGAGGCATACGACGAGGATTTTCCGTCGTCGCCTCCCACCAGGGCCTCTCCGCCCGACGAGATCGGATCTTTCCACTCCATGATCTCCAGGGCTTCCGAGCTTTTCCAACTCTGCCCTGAGGAGAAGAAAAAGGAAGGCTTCCTTTATCAGCGGCGCGAGGCCAAGAGGAAGACGGTCCTCGCAGTGCCTCTGTTGGACGACATTTGGGATGAGGGCCTTTCCCTCCTCAAGAACCCTTCCACGACGCCAGCTAGAAGAGACCGGTACGAGAAAAAGTACCGGGTCCCGGACACGGCCCCCCTATGCCTCCGGGCGCAGCCTACCCCGGACTCCGTCGTCTCCGCGGCAGCCAGGAAGAAAGCGGGGGGGGGTACGGCCTCCACATCGACTTCCCCTCCGTACGGCGAGGGAAAGAAATTGGATACTATGGGACGTAGAGTCATCTCGTCGGCAGCGACGACGATTAAAGCGGCCAACGCCTTGGCTATCGTGGCCCGCTACGACAGGGAGCTCTGGTACAAGATAGCTCCCCTGCTGGATTTTCTGCCGGACGACAAGAGGGCGGAGGCCCTTGAGATCCTGCAGGAAGGTGAGGTGGCCTCGGACCACGCCATCACCGTGGCGACGGACATCGCCGACACTGGGTTCCGCCAGCTGGGCAACGGCGTTTGCCTTCGACGTCGTGGATGGCTCAAAGCTACGGACTTCCGGCAGGACGTCCAGACCAGAGTCCTGGACATGCCCTTCGACGGGAACAACCTGTTTGGGAAGACAGTGGACGATTCCCTTCAGGCCATCAAGGCGGATACTGAGACGGCCCGGGCCCTTGGAGTCCTGCAACGACGGACGCCCTTTCGGAGCGGCGGAGGCAAGGGCGCCTCCAAAGGTTCCGGCGGCGGTTTCGCTTCCTACCGTCAAGCGGCCCGCTCGTCGTCGCAAGAGGCCTACAGAGGACGAGGCAAGTCTAGCGGACCCCGCCGTCGTCGCCAAGGAGGTCAAGGCGGCAAGGCCGCGTCCAAGCAGGATTGAACCGGCCGTGGGGTCGGGCCCCCACCGAAGCACCCCGGTGGGAGGCCGGCTGGCGGGCTTCGTCAGCGTGTGGGAGTCCATCTCCACCGACCGTTGGGTGCTGGACGCCCTGGCCCGGGGCCACGCGCTCGAGTTTCAAAGAAGGTGCCCGCGCGTCCCCCCCGTGGCCAGGAAAGAACTTCACGTCCCTCAACTTCTCCTGGAGGTAAAGGCGATGCTCAGAAAGGGCGCCATCGAACTCGTCCCAAAGAGGCTCCGGGGCTCCGGAGTCTACTCGAGATACTTCCTCGTGAGGAAGAAGACGGGAGGATGGCGCCCCATCCTAGACCTGCGACGTCTGAACAAGTTCATCAAGGCGCAGAAGTTCCGGATGGTCACCCTCCAGCACGTCCTGGGTCAGCTGGAGGAAGGAGACTTCCTATCGTCGTTGGGTTTGGAGGATGCCTACTTCCACATTCCCATCCTAAAGGGGCACCGCAAATTCCTCAGATTCGTGGTCCAAGGGCGTCATTACCAGTTCAAAGCCCTTCCCTTCGGACTACGGTCGGCACCCAGGGTATTCACCAAGTGCCTTGCACCGGTGGCGGCGCAGCTGCGCCGCGAGGGGATTCACGTCTACCCCTACCTGGACGACTGGCTCATCCGCGCCAAGACGAGGGAGCTCGCCGTGGTCCACACGGCAAGGACCGTCCAACTCCTCACGGACCTGGGATTCTCCGTGAACTACACCAAATCCCACCTGGTGCCCGCGCAAGTCGCACTGTTTCTGGGAGCGAGGCTCGACACAGTGTCCCTTCTGGCCTCCCCGTCGGAGGAGAGGACCAGGACCATCTTGGGCAAGGTGCAACGGATGTTGGTGGCCGACGCGGCCAAAGTGAGGTCCATCAAGTCCCTCCTCGGGATGATGTCTTCCTGCATCTACCTCATTCCCATGTGCAGGCTCCGGATGCGCCCGTTGCAAGAATTCCTGGATGCGCGCTGGATCCAGACGACGGGCAGCTTCGAGGAAAGAATCAAGCTCGACGAGAGTTTCCGACGAGCGATACGGTGGTGGGGCACCCGCGCGCATCTGACGGCGGGCATGGACTTCCAGACCCCAGCCCACCAGGAGACTGTGACCACGGATGCCTCCCTGGAAGGGTGGGGAGCGCACACCGAAAATCTGCACGCAAGGGGACTCTGGCTCCCGACGGAGAAGTCCCTGCATATCAACGTCCTGGAGCTCCGTGCAGTGTTTTGGGCCCTCAGGTCCTTCCTTCTGTCCCTCAAGGGCAAGGTGGTGAGGATCTTCACCGACAACACCACCACCATGTTTTACATCAGGAAACAGGGCGGAACCAGGTCCCCAGCGCTGTCCAAGGAGGCGCGCGCAGGACCTGTGGCATTGGGCCGTCGCCCAAGGGATTTTTCTGGTGCCGTTTCATCTGGCAGGGATAAAAAAACACCATCGCCGACTCACTCAGCAGGGAGCTGCGCTCGTGCCACGAGTGGGAACTACGTTCGCGACGGCAACGAACACCAAGTGCCGGAGGTTCGCCAGCAGGTTTCCCCAGACGAGGAGCATGGGCGATGCTTTCTCGTTCCCCTGGGAGGGCCTGTTCCTCTACGCGTTCCCTCCCTTGCCTCTGCTAATCCGGCTCGTCAACCAGCTCAAGAGGTCACGGTGCAGGATGATCCTCGTCGCACCTGCGTGGCCGAGGCAGATATGGTTCCCGGACCTTCTGGACTTGTCAGCGTCCCCGCCGATCAAGCTGCCGGCGGACGCGGATCTACTCTCCAGGGAAGGAGGCGCCATCCTCCACCACGACCCGAAGTCGCTGAACTTGCAGGCCTGGCTCCTGCAGCGCTAGAGTTTGGAGGATACGACATACCGGCCGATTGCAGAGAGGTTCTTGCAAAGGCCAGGGCGTCCTCGACTCTTAAATGCTACGGACACAAATGGAAGAGGTTCTCTGTCTGGTGCCACGCACAGAAGATTAACCCTCTACGGATTACGGCTCCCCAAGTACTGCCGTACCTGCTGACGCTGGCCAAAGCTGGTCTGGCACACGCGTCCATCAAGATTCATCTTGCTGCGATCTCCCGATACACCAGAACCACGGGGCGGACGTCCTTGTGGTCTCATCGTCTGGTGAAAGAGTTCATGAAGGGACTGTTCAGATCGTTCCCGCCGGTGAAGGCTCCGGCCCCGGCGTGGGAGCTCAACGTGGTGCTGACCAAGCTCATGGGACCTCCGTTCGAGCCTCTGCACTCGGCCCCGTTGAAGTTTCTATCGTGGAAAACAGCTTTTCTTGTGGCCATCACCTCCGCACGACGAGTGGGAGAGATCCAGGCCCTTTCCTGCAAGGCCCCGTACTTGACTTTCCACGACACGAGGGTAGTGCTCAGGACGCACCCCTCCTTCATGCCCAAGGTACCGTCGGACTTCCATCTCAACGAACCCTTGGTGTTACCTGTGTTCTTCCCGTCGCCTTCGTCGCCGGCTGAGAGGACTTTGCACTCGCTGGATGTAGCTAGAGCGCTGAAGTTCTACGTGGACCGCACGAAGGGTTTTCGGAAGACGTCACAACTCTTTGTGAACTTTGGACCTGTCAATCAGGGGAAGGCTCTCTCGAAGGCTTCCATCTCCAGATGGCTCTCCGGCTGTATCATGTGCTGTCACCGGTTGGCAAACCGACCGCTGCCTGGCCGTCCGAGAGCCCATTCCACCAGAGCGATCGCAGCTACCACGGCGTTCCTATCTGGTGTGCCCCTGCTGGACATATGCAGGGCTGCTACGTGGAGGTCGACGCACACCTTCACGAAATTCTACTGCGTCGACCGGGATTCCAGGGAGGAGTCCAGGGTCGGCCAAGCAGTGCAGCGCAACCTGTTCGCCTGAGGTGAGCCTGGTGAGGAGGTAAGATGCTTAATGTTGAGTTGATGTGATGCTTAATGTTGAGCCTTTGCCACCTCCCGTGGTTGTGCATGTGTGTACTGCTATGTATTCTTTATTCATGAGCATGTGAATCCATGCCAGACCCCATGCTGGAGAAGGAACAAGTTACTTACCTGTAACTGTTGTTCTCCAGCATGGGTCTGGCATGGATTCACATGCGAACCCTCCCGCCTACCCCTCTGCGGCTCTTCACTTGGTCATACTGCCACTTCACATGCTTCCAAATCTGAAGATGGCTGCCAGAGGCGGTGCTTAGGTAGAGGGCAGTCATTGGCTGTGGTCAGTATGACGCAGAGACCAGTGATTGGTTATTACTACGAAAGACAGATCAGAAACGAAACTGATACTGGTTTTTTCTTTACCGAGGATTCCCAGCCTGACGACGGGGAATATTCATGAGCATGTGAATCCATGCCAGACCCATGCTGGAGAACAACAGTTACAGGTAAGTAACTTGTTCCTTCTCCATTCACAGAAGAGTACTCCTACCGGCCAGACAAACGACACATCTCGGCCCTACGCATTACGCTGGAGGAGGCCGCAGCAGCCCAGATCAGACCGGCGCCTCTGTGGGAGTCAGGTGAGCGTAATCGAACGCGAAGCCTACCTACATTTTCCCACCCGGGCATTATGGAGACCTCAAACTGACTACCTGGCCCAATTATTAGGGGAACTAAGGGCCGAAGTGCATTCCGCCCGTCAAGAGACCAATACTCTTAGGAGAGAACTGATCTTGTCAAAGGAGCGAACTGATGACCTTGCTAGGCAACTATTGCAAAGTCAGGCTGGACAAGCACCCCTACCTGGTTCCGGGGGAAATCCAGCCCCTGTGGTATCAAGTAACCCTGTGCAAATAAACCTACCTGGAAATATTACGTTAGCTCCACCCGAACGCTTTGCCAGAGATCCCAAAAGGTTCGCTGTGTTTATGAACCAATGCCGCTTGCACTTTTTATGCAGACCTGGAGCCTTCCCAAACGATCAAGCCAAGGTAGCTTTTGTATTGTCATATCTCAGCGGCAGTGCAGCCGATTGGTCTATCCCACTGGTTACTCAGGATGACCCAATGCTCCGGGATTTTCAGGGCTTTCAAACTAGCATGGAAAGACTATTTGCCTGGCACTCTCAAGGACAGGCCCTGGATAACAAACTTTTGTCCCTACGGCAGGGTAACCAAGATCTCCTATCCTACATCGCGACCTTTAATAGGTTGATTGTAGAAACTGGGTGGCCTGAGTGAATCCACCTCAAGACTGTGCTGAATATATAGACTTAGTGGTCCAGTTAGATCATAGACTTCAGAACAGAAAAGCAGATCGAACCAGGTTTGAGAACCGGGTGTTGGTCAAAACTCCCGCTAACCCCAAAGGAGCCGATGCCTCAGAACCCATGCAAATCGGAGGAGTTAAAGGACCCTTAACCCAGAAGGAAAGAAAGGAGACGGCACATGCAATTGTGCCTATATTGTGGGACATCTGGGCATTTTCTATGGGATTGCCCTCTAAAACCACCCAAGAAGCTGGTAGGAGCCGCTGATACAAGCCATATGGAGTCGGACTCGGGAAACGACCACGCCCGACAAGCGTAGAGGTCCGCTTGCTGAGCTTGAAGGAGGACACTCAGACCTCGCATTTCATCATGCCAATGGTCCTCGTAGATCCTGAGCAACCATCAAGTATGCATGCCGTAAAAGCATACATCGATAGCGGGGCCATAGGAAACTGTGGACTACGAATTGGCTTCCAGATTGAATCTGCCTCTCTGCCGTAAAACCACCTCAGATGTCATCACCACAGTCGATGGAAGCGTAATCGCCTCTGGGCCTGTAATTCATTCCACCGCAGAGATGACACTAGTGGGTCAGGATGGGCATCGAGAGACTATTGTGTTTGATGTAATCAAAGCCCCACAGTTCCAGATAATACTGGGGATACCGTGGTTGGAAACACATAATCCTAGTATTGATTGGCGAGAAAAGAGAATAACCTTCCCGGGTTGTGCACAAACCTGTTATCCAAAGAAAAACCTGAACGAAGGCCTGGCTACAGTAACCACAGCAGTCATGCAACTACCTCCAGAGTACCAAGAATTCCAGGACGTCTTCCAAAAGGAACAGGATAACACCTTACCTCCTCACAGATCGTATGATTGTCAAATCGATCTCATACCCGGTGCACAACTCCCTTGTAGCAGAATCTATGCCCTTACGGAACCTGAGAACCTCCATCTACGACAATATTTAGACCAGTACCTTGCCAATGGTTTTATTCGCCCATCCAAGTCCCCTGCGTCTTCAGCTTTGTTCTTCGTGCCCAAAAAGGAAGGTGACCTTAGAACTTGCATAGACTACCGCGCATTGAACCAGATAACGGTAAAAAAACAATACCCATTGCCTCTGATCCCTGAACTACTAGACCAGGTGAAGGACGCTTGCATATATACCAAACTAGATCTCCAGGGGGCATACCATCTGGTACGAGTAAAAGAAGGCGATGAATGGAAGACTGCCTTCCGCACTAAATATGGATTATTCGAAAACCAGGTGATGCCTTTCGGGCTGTGCAACGCACCAGCAGCCTTCCAATACTTCATGAATGATGTCCTTCGTGAACTCATTGACGTTTGTGTTGTATATATCAGTGACATTCTGGTATACTCCTCTTCGTAGTCTGATCATGTGAGACACGTCCGAGCAGTCCTCGAGAAATTGCACCAGCACAAACTATATGCTAAACTAGAAAAATGCGTTTTCCATGCCACAGAAGTTGAATTCCTTGGGTTTATCCTAACACCGAAGGGAGTCCGAATGGACTCAGGAAAAGTAGACGCAATCCTTAAGTGGCCATCACCAAGTTCAGTTAAAGGAGTTCAAAGCATGCTCGGCTTTGCCAATTTCTACCGCAGATTCATCCCGGGTTTTTCACATATTGTACATCCCATCACAGCACTCTTGCGGAAAAATAAACGCTTTATGTGGACTGAAGAAGCCGAAAAGGCCTTCCAAGAACTGAAAGCGAAATTCACGTCTGCACCTGTATTAAAGCATCCGTGCCCTGAACTGCCATACATAGTGGAAACTGATGCATCCAGTCTAGCCATGGGAGCTGTCTTGTCTCAAAGGGACCCTGAAACTGGCCAGCTTCACCCAGTAGCGTTTTGGTCCAGAAAATTCTCGGCACCTGAGTTAAATTATGCAGTTACCGACAAGGAGCTATTAGCCATTAAGTCCGCCTTCAAGGCTTGGCGGCACTATCTTCTCGGTGCCAGGCATAATATCACTGTGATCACCGAAACTTACAATATTTAAAAACCGCCAAGGCTCAATCATCACGTCAACTCCGATGGGCATTGTTCTTTGCTGAGTTCGATTTCGTAATCACCTACCGCCCAGGTTGTAAGAACGGTCAAGCTGACGCTCTATCCCGAATAGGGATGGGAGAGACTGAAGTGAACTCGGAACCAGTACCTATAATTTCCGAACAAAGGATTCTTGGCATGACCACTCTACAAACCCTAGAGGACATTCAGAGTAAAATCCAGCAACTCTTTGATCCTACAGCCTTGCAGGACTGAGTAAAGAGAGGCCCGAACTTTTCAGTCAGCAATGACCTACCTTATTACCAAGGGCGTCTGTTTCTGCCACACAAGGAACTACAAGAGCTAGTCATTTCACATTATCATGATACCCTGATGGAGGGGCACCCAGGTATTGCAAAAACCGAAGCAAAAATTAAGACAATTCTGGTAGCCCACCTGGCGAAAGGACATTGTCATTTGTTTTGGGCGCAAACGCCGCAAGACATTACAAAAGTCAGAAGAAAAAGCCAGCTGGACTCTTACAACCATTAGACATTCCGCCTGCACCATGGCATACCTTATCATTGGACTTTATTACTGACCTACCTCCTTGAAATGGGTTTAACAAACTTCTTGTTATTGTGGATCTTTTTTCCAAAATCGCCCACTTTATTCCTTTAAAGGGGCTACCTTCAGCTTCAATCCTAGCCAAGGAATTTCTTGAAAACATTGTTCGTATACATGGATTTCCATCCGTACTGGTCTCTGACCGGGGCAGTCAATTCATTTCTCATTTTTGGAGAAAATGTTGTCAACTGGCGCAAATTGACGTGAGGTTATCAACCAGCCACCACCCCCAGACCGATGGTCAAACAGAGAGGACCAACCAGACTCTTGAACAATACCTGTGTTGCATGTTGAATCAGACTGAGAATAATTGGAAGGACATTCTTTGGATCGCTGAATATGCATAATCGGTTCATTCTGGAACTGGGCAATGTCCTTTTTATACCGTATACAGGCACCACCCTCTAACCTCAGACCTTGACTCACCCCAACACCTAGAAATGCTTGCAGTGGACAATTTACACTCCACGATTACACAAGCCTTTAAGGAAGCAACAGCACATTTGAAGCAAGCGAAGGAGAAATACAAGAAGGATGCGGATCGGCATAGAAGTGGTGCTCCACTATACCAGATAGGAGACCAAGTATGGTTGGCCACAAACGCATACCGCTCAAGGGAACACGGACCTTTAACCCGAGATATTTCGGACCTTACTCTATTAAGGCCATTATCAACCCGGTGGCCATCAAGTTGGACTTACCGGCTAATATGCGGATTCACCCCGTCTTTCATGTATCACTTTTGAAGCCAGTGCAACCAGGGACAAGACTAACCAAGCCACCCGACCCCATCCTTATAGACGGGGAACCCGAATTTGAGGTTAAAAACATCCTGGACTCCAAGATGGTGAAATCAAAACTTTTTTATTTGATTGACTGGAAAGGTTATGGACCACAGGAAAGGTCTTGGGAATCTAGTGACCACGTACATGCACCTCGGTTGGTGAAAAGATTCCACCGAAATTTCCCGGACAAACCTAAACCACCGGGAAGAACGACTTTAGGAGGGGCCTTTTTGGGGTGGGGGGGGGGGGTGCTGTCATGATGCCGACCCCCGGGGAACCAGACCAGGTCCAGCAGCCCCGGGAGCAGGCATCACGTTCCCGGGCAAAGGGCCAGCGACCCCTGTTAGGGGCCATCTGGACACAGGCCTGGCGCCATAGGCGCCAGGCTCATAAGGGGAAAACTTACCCGGATTTACCTGATGCAGACCATGCTGCAAGGGATCCAAGCCCTCAAGAGACCTAGGAACTCTTTTGCCACTCGGGTGTGGCGGTGGAGGAATACTTACCTGGAATTACTTTGGAGGCCATTTAAACCACGCCCGAAGAGCAGCACACGCTTCGCGTTATTCTGCATCCAGCAGCGTGTAACGCTCACCGTGCCTGCAGCAGCATCCAGACTTCAGCCACGCCCGCTACGAACCCAGAGCACCTAGAAACAAGGGAAAGGAGGAGAAAGGTTAGAACCAGAACACTTACCAGCTTCTTACCTGATTCCAGAGCCATCTCATCGTCGAACCAAAGGAAAGACTTTTTTTTTAAACACGTCGCATCGCCAGCAGCAGCGCTGCGCTGCACTCGCCCTTCCTCGCAGCATCTTAACGTTTCACCGCAGCCTCCTGCATGTTCCCGCCGCATTCCGGCACCCAGGGGGAGATGAAGACAATAAGGTGAGCCAAGGGAACATATAGAGGAATACTGGTTACCACCCTAAGACCTACCTGATTTACCACCGGGGGAACCATTCCTCTCCTCGGGTCGGCGCAGCTCCCACTGCACCATCGCCATACCCCGGCCCCTAAGGGCAAACAAAAGCGCAACAGGGTGCATCAAAAGGACAATAAAGGGGAGCCATCTCCCGCCATAGACTTGCCTAATTTTACCACCGGAGGTATAACTCCTCGACTCTGATTTTCTCTCAGCACCTGAATAAAGGAGAAGACCACAGATTACAGGATTGGATAGGAGTGATGGTCCGGCATTTGAACTCTTACGAACTGCATACTTATGGCGTCTTGCCGGGAGAGTCGAAATAGCTCTGGAACACACCAATTCCTTCGACCAGTGGAGCAACTGGTCCATCACGCGCCCCTGCGCTCGAAGCAGGATGGAGAGCTCACCCTTTCAAACCATAAGGTGAGACTTTAGAGGGGACATCGGAGGTGGTCAGTGGGGAGAACAGGGGGTGGGGGGAATTTGCGCTCACCTCCACGGGTGGTTAATTCCCCTTTCTCCATTCACAGAAGAGTACTCCTACCGGCCAGACAACGACACATCTCGGCCCTATGCATTACGCTGGAGGAGGCCTCAGCAGCCCAGATCAGACCGGCGCCTCTTTGGGAGTCAGGTGAGCGTAATAAGGAGAGGCCGCTCCACATCAACATACTGGAGCTCCGAGCAGTGTTCTGGGCCCTCATGTCATTCCTCCCGTCCCTCGAGGGCAAGGTGGTGAGGATCTTCACTGACAACACCACCACAATGTTCTAAATCCAGAAGCAGAGAGGAACCAGATCCCCAGCCCTATCCATGGAGGCCCAGGATCTGTGGCACTGGGCCGTTGCCCAGGGGAGGTTTCTGGTGCCTTTTCATCTAGCAGGGATAAACACCATCGCCGACTCGCTCAGCAGGGAGCTGCGCTCTTGCCACAAGTGGGGAACTACGCCAGGATCAAGTGGATCAACTCTTCCGGCGATGGGGCAAACCCCAAATTGACCTGTTCGTGACAAACAAGTGCCAGAGGTTCGCCAGCAGGTTCCCCCAGCCGAGGAGCATGGGCGATGCTTTCTCGTTCCCCTGGGATGGCCTGTTCCTGTATGCATTCCCGCCGTTGCTGCTCAGGCTCATCAACCAACTCAAGAGCTCCCGGTGCAGGATGATCCTCGTCGCACCGAGGTGGCCGAGACAGATATGGTTCCCGGACCTTCTGGACTTGTCAGCGTCCCCACCAGTCAAACTGTTGACGGACGCAGATCTTCTCTCCAGAGAAGGAGGCGCCATTCTTCATCATGACCCGGAGTCGCTGAACTTGCAGGCCTGGCTCCTGCAGCACTAGAGTTTGGAGGGTATGATATCCCGGCTGACTGCAGAGAGGTTCTTGCAAAGGCCAGGGCGTCCTCAACTCTCAAGTGCTACGGACACAAGTGGAAGATGTTCTCTGTCTGGTGCCGTGCACATAAGATTGACCCTCTGATTACAGCCCCTCAAGTGCTACCGTACTTAATGTCGCGGGCCAAAGCTGGACTAGCTCATGCTTACATCAAGATACATCTGGCAGTGATTTCCCGATACACCAGAACTACAGGCCGGTCGTCCCTGTGGTCTCAACATCTGCTGAAGGAGTTTATGAAAGGACTGCTCCGATCGTTCCCGCCGGTGAAGGCTCCAGCCCCGGCGTGGGAACTCAACGTGGTGCTGACAAGGCTCATGGGCCCGCCATTCGAGCCCTTGCATACAGCGTTGATTCTGGCCATCACATCTGCACGATGCGTGGGAGAGATTCAGGCCCTTTCCTGCAAGCCTCCATACTTGACTTTCCACGAGACAAGGGTGGTGCTGAAGACGCACCCCTCCTTCATGCCCAAGGTGCCGTCGGACTTCCATCTCAACGAGCCCTTGGTGTTACCAGTCTTTTTCCCGTCGCCTTTGTTGCCGGCCGAGAGGACTTTGCACTCGCTGGATGTAGCTAGAGCGCTGTAGTTCTTCGTGGACCGAAGGAAGAGTTTTCGGAAGACATCACAGCTGTTTGTGAACTTTGGACCTGTGAACCAAGGGAAGGCTCTCTCGAAGGCTTCCATTTCCAGATGGTTCTCCGGCTGCATCATGCACTGTCATCGGTTGGCAAACCGACCGTTGCCCGGCCGTCCGAGAGTCCATTCAACCAGAGCGATCGCTGCTACCACGGCGTTCTTGTCTGGTGTGCCCCTGCTGGACATCTGCAGGGCGGCTACGTGGAGGTCGACGCAAACCTTCACGAGATTCTACTGCGTCAACCGGGATTCCAGGGAGGACTCCAGAGTCGGCCAGGCAGTGCTGCACAACCTGTTCGCTTAAGGTGAGCCTGGTGAGGAGATCAGAGATGCTTAATGTTGAGTTTATGTAATGCTTAATGTTGAGCCTTGCCACCTCCCGTGGTTGTGCATGTGTGTACTGCTATGCATTCTTATATTCATGAGCATGTGAATCCATGCCAGACCCCATGCTGGAGAAGGAACAAGTTACTTACCTTCTGTTCTCCAGCATGGGCCTGGCATGGATTCACATGCAAATCCTCCCTCCGTCCCCTCTGCGGCTCTTCACTTGGTCATACTGCCACTTTACGTGCTACCAAATCTGAGGATGGCTGCTGAGGGCGGGGCTTAGGGAGAGGGCAGTCATTGGCTGGGGGCAATATGACCCAGAGACCAGTGATTGGTTACTACTAAGAAAGACAGATCAGAAACGAAACTGATACTGATTTTTTCTTTACCGAGGATTCCCAGCCTGACGCGGAATATTCATGAGCATGTGAATCCATGCCAGACCCGTGCTGGAGAATAGCAGTTACAGGTAAGTAACTTGTTCCTTAGCTCAGATCAGCTGTTTAATCTGTGTGCGGCGGAAACCGCACCCAGCCCCACATTTCGCCCTCTTTCCTGATGGAGGCTCCTGATGCTTATATCCTGTAAGCACTGCTGCAGCATTTGATTTGTATCCAACGTCACCACTGTGCCCCACGAGGTGCAGAACAGGCCAAGATGGCTGCAGTGTGTTTTGCTTGCGCACCCTGTTAGGGAGAATTTTCATTAATGTACTAATTCCCTCTACCTTGGAGCCCTCCAGCTCTTTTGCTAAGCTTTGGGACTTAGAACTTTTTAATTCTGTTTGTTTTCTGTGTGTTTTTTTTTATTTAGCGTTTAATCGCGGGAGCCATGTTTTTCAAGATGGTGTCTGAGCCACCTTTGTTTAAACAGGTCCCGGCCTTCTTTTTTCGCCATTTCTTTTTGGAAAGGTACTTCTAGAGTTTGTCTATGCGCGCCAAACCAGACTTGGTCCCTTTATTTCTGTGCCTTTGGCAGGTTTCAGGAATGAAGACCGCCTCTGGTGCTAGAGTGCCTGGGCTGGGCAGGAAGTGAGGGAGGTGCCCGAAACTCACTGTGGTTAGTCTCCTAGGAGACACAAATGCACTCTGGCGTGATTGGCTGGCTGACTGTCCGGCAAGTACAGCCACCCTGCTGGTTGAGTGGCAGCTAGGCTGTAATGAATGAGAGAAAACTGTTTAAAAGGCGAGTCGCTTGGCTTGGCAAGCTGTCGTCCACTGGAACAAAAGAACCGAAGACGAGCTGGAAGAGGGCTGCTGCTACTACTGGACCATTGGTTTGCCCGGTGGAGCCCTGCTGCAAGTCTGAATCGCCACGTTCATCTCGACAGAGAAGCCCCTTCAAGGACGACTTTCTTTGAGTTGGTAGGACCAATCAACTCGTAAGTCACCTTGATACCATTCTCCGATCTGGTTAGGATTAAGCAGGGGGAAGGACACAAGCTTGTGTGCTTGAAGAGCAACCGGAATCTAAGAATTGCCATTTTGCTAGCTTGGTGACCCGTCCCCGTGCAGTGCAGGAGTCCCCCGACGTCCTCCCTCTTCTCCCAACGACTGAGGCTCGGGAACAGCGAGATCTGCAGGAACTGCCAGGAACATAAGTCTTCAGCTGCATCTTTTTCTTCAATATAAGGTACTGTGAAAACCCGACTGAGTATTTACAATCGCCGCGAAAGTTCCCGGAACTTTGGCAACTTGCAGGCCTAGTCAGCTTGTGACCCGACATACAAACCTTTCTTCCGTGAACTACTTATAAGAACTGTGGCAAAGATTCTTCTGTTTTAATACCAGAACCGTTTTTAACTATACATGACACTAGCCCATTGACTTTGTCCTACCTATTGCATTCAATCAACTCCTCAGGTGAACTCAAACTATTTGCACTGTTTTAGTGTAACTGTAATATTCATTTTATTAACGTATGCCTTTATGCGCCTACTTCAATGCTATTTTGTTCCTACTTCAATGGACCTTAACTGCTTATTAATATTGTATAATTTCTGCGTGATACTGGTTGCCTTATTTAGTGAATGCTTTATAAAGGATTGTGTCATAAATTAAGTAGTGTTTTACCAAGAAACCTTGAGTATAAGTGTCTTCTGAATAATTGTCATTATAGACCTTGGTGCACCACCCTTACAAGCTCCCATTCCCACTTGAGATAAGCCTGGCTGCTCAGCTCGCTACCAAAAACTGTGGTACAGACTTCTACCAAAGGTTGGTTTTGCTTACACCTTTAGTCCTAGTTGTGTGTAGTGGTCCCAGAGGGTACTGCATACAACCTTTGCCTAGCACACCCTCAACCTAACTTTGCCTGGCATCTGCAGGCCGCTCGCCTAATTGGCTACCCTTGGCTATTTCCCAACCAATTAGACGCTGGCAGGCATGTAGTCGGCACAACAAAGGCTCCTGTCCAGAGACCAAGGCCTGTCACTCTGACCGTTCTTCTCCTACCTCAGGATACACCCAACAAAGTCCAACAAGTCTACACAGATAACTCATAACTATGCTCATTGCTTCCCCCGACTCACCTTGACGTTCGGGTAAGCGTATCCCCACACCAGAACTATAATCTAACTTTTACCCGCTCTACGCTTGCATATGCTTGTAATTCAACCTCCCGGAGGTAACAAAAAATGCGTTTACCCATTTAAAATAGTGCGCCACCGCAATGATGATAGCAGTACTAATACTCATTACCTAAAATTCACTGCCTGCACTGCTTTTGCTCCTGTGCCTCCTTGCTGTTCACTCATTTAGTGCATCCCTGCCTCTACTGCATGCCTATCTCTCCTGCCATCTCCTGATGCACCAGGTTGCCTTGAGCTGATTAGCCTTGCTCCCATGCTCGTGACTTTCCTCTAGGCTACCCCCAGCTCGATTAACCACTACGTAAGTAACTATATTGTTCCTATAGTTATCTTGTTGCGACAACGCTAGTTCCCGAGTTGGACCGCTGCCGCTAACCTGCTCCGCGTCCATAAGACTCATTTGATTCCTGTATCTGGATGCAATTCACGCTAACTGTCATTTACTGCACATACAGTTGAGTATTATCTGTACCTCATCTGCCGTGGCTTCGGATCCGTGTCAAGACTAGTTGCAGCCTGTATCTGTAGCTATTCATTTTTATGCCCACTGTCAACTATTGACTTCTCACTTACATGATCTTGCATATCATCTTGCCCAGCTTGAATCATTTAACTTGCTTCCGTTACAGTTGTATATATGCCTTCTGTCAAACTTCCACTCATCGGTGTTGCATCATGCCCAGTGTGAATTCTTGATTTGCATTTACCTGCTACACTCCACTCCTGCATTTTTAAACAACATATTTGCACATTGTTACTTAGTTGAGGCTTCCAGAAGATTCTTTCAGGCCTATGCCGCGTGGAGCATGTCAGAGGAGGAGGATTAAACTCCCCTGTTCAAGATCTGCTCCAGCCGTGGCTCGCGGAATGTCTTTTCGAAGACAAGCATTCCGAATGCCTTTACTGCCTGTACCCGACTGTTAGGGAGAATTCTCAGAAATGTGCCAATTCCCTCCACCTTAGAGACCCCCAGCAACTTTGCTAGATTTTGAGCACTTGATGTTTTTAACCTGTAGAGTGAACCTTTTCCCCCACAATCTCATGTATTTTAATGTGATTTTCTACACTGTTTCTCTTTTGGTTATGGAGTCTAACAAACTTCATAGGCATCATCTTTTACAATTGTCACACTGCACCTTCAGTGCAGTGACACAGGGAAGTCTTCCAGATTTCCCAAGGTTTAAATACCTTCTCTGGGATAAACTACTGTTTCCCAGGGCAGTAAAGTGAAGTTGACTTTACTTAGCATTGTAACTTTCTAGACCCAGCACACACTATCTTACAATAGAGTGCTTTAGGGGTTACTTAGTATCCCCTTTGTCTAGCTTCTTATGTAACATGTTTTATGTTACTCTTTCCTCACTGAATGGCTGGTGGCAGTGGTTTCATTTTGAACTACTGTGGTTTACATTTACTGTGACAGTTTGCGCCTCCATTAAAGCAACCGCTGGAGCCATCTTTTTCAAAATGTCAGAGCCATCTTTGATAAAAATGCCCCCAGTCTTCCTTTTTGCCATGTCTTTGTGGAAAGGTCCTTCTTGAGAGTTTCTCTCCGCGCCAAACCAGGCTTAGTCTTTGTTCATTTTGCCTTTGGCAGAGTTTCTGAATGAAACCCGCCTCTGGCTCCAGAGTGTATGGGGTAGGCAGAAAGTGAGGGAGGTGCCCGACACTCCCTGTGCTCAGTCTCCTAGGAGACCCAAATGCACTCTGTGGTGATTGTCTGGCTGACTGTCCGGCAAGGACAGCCACCCTGCTGGGCGAGTGACAGCTAGGCTGGAATGAATGGGAGAGACCTGAATAAAAGGAGTCTTTTGGCTTGGAAGGCAGTCGACCACTGGACGAAGGGACCGAAGAAGAGCCTGAAGAGGACGCCTGCTGCAACTCCTGGACCGTTGAATTGCCCGGTGAAGCCCTGCTGCAGTGCCAACTTGCCAAGTTCGCATCGACAGAGAAGCCCCAGCAAGGTCGACTTCTCCTTTTTGAGTTGGTGGGACCAATCAACTCCAAAGTAAGCCACCTGGACATCCATCTCGGAGCTGGTTGAATTTCCACAGTTGCTGCTGGAAACCGTATAGCCAGGCAGAAGAACACCAGATAGTGTGAGTTGCTTTTAAGCTGGCCTAGAGCTTTTGGAAGATCCTGCGGACTCCCAAGAAGCAGGACTGACCAAACCTGAGCCCCCTCAACAGAGTGCGGGACCCCAGAAGCACGGAAAGCCCACCTCAACAGCCAGGAACTGCGTTGTTGCTATTTTCGGTGGTTGCAAGGAGCTGAAACGCGAAACAGCCACTGATAGTGAAGTTGCCGGTTTCCAGTTTTCGCCAGTCCCAGTGCATTGCAGGAGTCCCCCGACATCCTCCCTTTTGTCCCCACGACTGAGGCACAGGAACAGTGAGATCTGCAGAGCTGCATAGGAACAAGTCATCAGCTGCATCTTTTCTTCACTGCTAAGGTACTGTAAAACAAGTCTAAGAAAACTTAGCTTTAAGTTTATCTGATGCTAGTTAATCTGCTTAGACTCGCATGCTGTGCATATGGTCCGACATCCAGTGGTAACCGCGGAGTATTGCATCTGGACCGAAAGGGGATGTCGGCATAGGCGTGTCTGTAACACTATCCCTATAGTGATGTGTGTAGTACCCAAAAGCCCTCACGTGCCGAGATCCCTCATTTTGTTTTTTTTTTCGCCCAGCTAACTGGTCGCCCTATAGCAGAGCTCTTACTAGAGACATTGTGTTTATTTACCGAATTGTCGGTTTATTCCTCTTTAAGTCACTTCGCCCAATAAGAACATCTTCGACAAAGACTATGCGGGAATCGTCTACGGCTGTAGATTTCGGCGCCTAAGACCTGGCGGCTGCATTTTCCACGTGGTCAGGCCCTCTGGCCGACCTATACAGTAGGGAGAGTGGGGTCGGGGTGGCCATATTGTTTAGTATGTCTTTCCTCCTTTCCCCCTCTTTTCCTTGTTGGTCTGGTCATCCTTCCCTTTGGCTATGGAAAGGACTCCTTTTAGATTCTGCCCTAAATGTAGGGTCCGATATCCTTGGAAGGACGAACACAGGACGTGTAATGACAGTCTCCCTCGGGAGCACGATGAGAAGCGGTGCACAGCGTGCAAACTCCTTCGGCCTAAGACCCTTAAGGAGTGCTGTGTAAAGCGGTGGGCCGCGTATTGTATGTCACGCGTGGAGCTCCCTTCCCCCACCACCACGCCAGCTGAAAGTGATGGGGTACTTCGGATGACCAAACATCAGTTTCGGATGTTATAGACCTTGAGGTGACGCTTCTAGGTCTGCCAGCCCATCCCCCGACCCTTTAAGGTTTGACTCTGGTCTTGCTACAGGGACTACATCCGGCGACAGGGGCGTACAAGCGCATTGCACTAAGCACACAACCCTATGCTAATTTCGACGCCTTCGTCGAAAAAGCCGAAAACGCCAACAGGGCCGCCGAAAACTTCGACGGTTCCTTTGGATCTTACAGATCCAAAGCCTTACCCGCATCCGCAGCAGCGTTTTGCGACTGGGCAATCTAAACAAACCAAGGGTGCTACTTCGAAACCTATACGCGTCGAAGTGCGGGAGCCCGACGCTTCGATGACTTCTAAGGCCTCAGTAGGCCCGAAGACTACGGCTAGGCCTCTACCCGGAAAACCGACCGCTAGGCCCTCTAGCGGCGCGGACTGTATTACGACTGCCGATAAATCATCAGAGCGTTTGTCTCACGAAGATTTGGCGACTATCGAAAGTAGCATCGGAAGAATTACGGCGGAGGTAGGCCTTACGCCGGTTCCGCCTTAGGTTATGGGACAAGCCGCAGAATTTGTTTGGGCGGATTGGGTTCCCGATTCCGATGAGGCTTACGAAGACAGTCTAGAGCCTCTTTCCGACACCCTGAGAGGTTCCTTTCGATGCTGCGTTGCGGGAAAACGTAGTTTCTCCTCACGTAGGCCCGTTTGGGTCCTCTAAATGGACTACAGAAAAATTCGAAGGGTGCATGGATCGGCTGGGGCAGACTATCAGTTCTTCTGATCATCCTCCCCCGAAAATAGACCCTAACTTCCATATCCAAGAAGATCAGTCTCATGTTTTCCAACAGGAAGACGTGGTCCAGATAACACATATAGAGACATCTATAATGAAGAAGCTTCTTTTATCAAACTATGTGGAAGATCAACAGGATACTACGGACAACTGGGAGGAAACCCAGCAGGTAGGTCAAGACCCATGGACACAGCAAGATCAGGACACTGATTTGTGCCTAGACTCTCCTCCGTCCACCCCGGCTCACAAGGCCTCTCCTGTAGATGACCAAATGGCATTCAACTCCATGTTGAAAAAAGCAGCTGAATACTTCAAAATTGCCACTCAAGAGGCGGTACCTGAGCAGAATTTCGTGGAGGATATCATTAAGGAAAAATCTCATGCAAGTCAATACATCCCACTCTTTAACTCTGTCAAGAGACAGGTAGCTCCCTCATTGGTGTCACCTGCTAAAACACAGGCAGTGAACCCGAGAGTCGAAAAATGATTTCGACCTTCCCCTTCCGACACTCTATACATCAAAGGGCACGCCATCCCAGATTCACTGGTGGTGACTACCACTCGAAAGAGGGCAGGGGTACCCCTTGCCACGGGAGAATCACCACCGGACAAGGAGTCTAAGCAGCTGTATGTCTTGGGCAAACGTTTCACGTCAGCAGCGGCATACACCATTCGTGTTGCTAATAATATTACTCTATTAGCAACCTATGCTGATGCCCAATGGAATTTGCTCCAGGAAGGCCTCCAAGAGGTTCCCGAACCCGCCAAATCAAAGCTTCTCGCTATTGTGACGGAGGGAAGACTGGTTAACCAGAATGTGGTGAAGAACACCCTGGACACTGCGGAAACTGCAGGCAGGTCGCTTGCTCAAGGGACCCTACTGAAAAGACACGCTCGGCTGCTTACATCAGGATTTAAACCTGAGACTCAGGCCTCCCTCATTAATAAACCCATTGAGGAGACTACCCTCTTCGGGATAATGGTGGATTCGGCTTTGGAAACAGCCAAGAAGGAGCATGATACTCTAAAGTCTCTGCAACAAATTACACAGAAACCCTCCTCCGAGAGGGGTAATAATAACTCTCGGTGGTCCTTTCCAGGGCAAGCCTGTGCTGGTCAAAACTACGGCACGGGTAACTTCAACACAAATCCAACATCTGGAAGCCCCACTTACTACCCCTCAAGGGGTCAGAAACGCGGCAAGAGTAGAGGTAGAGGCCCCAATCCCAGAGCAGCCACAGCCTCTGGTCAAAAATGACCAAGTCCAGGTCCCCTCCCATGTCACCTCGGTCGGGGGGCGATTAACATCTTTCCTCATGGCATGGGAGGGGATAACTTCAGACCAGTGGGTCATAAAGACAGTCGGCCACGGTTACTGCGGGGAATTCGCCCGACCTTCACAGTTCAGACCACCGCGCTCACGGCGCCTTTCACCGGAACATCTGGAGATCCTGATCCAAGAGGTGGAAGCACTGCTGGGAAAGGACGCCATAGAAGCCCTCCCTTTTCTTCAGGTAAACGAGGGTATATATTCAGTGAACTTCCTTGCACCCAAAAAGGATCGCGCAATGCACCCTGGTCTAGACCTGCGCCCATCGAACAAGTTTATAAAACCCCAGAAGTTTCGCATGGTAACACTGCAGGAGGTGATCCCATTGCTGAAACAAGGGGACTTCATGGCAACATTGGACATGAAAGATGCAAACTTTCATATTTCAATGTTGCCAGCGCACAGGAAATATCTAAGGCTCATGATCCAGAACAGGCATTACTAATTCAAGGTACTCCCCTTCGGCATGGCCTCAGCGCCAAGGGTGTTTACCAAAGTCCTGGCTGTGGCAGCAGCACACCTGCGCAGACTATCAGTCCCAGTTTACCCTTACCTCGACGACTGGTTTGTCACGGGGGACTCTGTGAATCTAAGCAGATGCAATCATCAGAAATGCTATTACGATAAGTAATGCATTTCTTACTCTGGAAGTGCTTGTAACTTCTGCAACTCACAAGTCTAATCAGCTTTTGGCCCTACATTTGATTCTTCTTTTTATCAATGACTCCTAAGAAGTTGTGTAAAGACTTTTCCATTTACTTACCTCCAAAACCAACCACACAATCTGGTGTTCCTCTCCCTGGCTATACAGTTTCCAGCAGCAACTCTGGAAACTCAACGATCTCCGAGATGGATGTCCACGTAACTTTAAAGTTGATTGGTCCCACCAACTCAAAGGGAGACGTCGTCCTTGCAGGGTGCTTCTGTCGAGATGAACTTAGCGATTCGGACTTGCAGCAGGGCTTCACTGGGCAAACCAACGGTCCAGCAGTTGCAGAAGCCATCCTCTTCAAGCTCGTCTTCGGTTCTTTAGTTCCGTGGTCGACTCTGCCGTCCAAGCCAAGAGACTTACCTTTTATCCAGTTTCCTCCCATTAATTCCAGCCTAGTTGCCACTCATCCAGCAGGGTGGCTTTCCTTGCCGGACAGTCAGCCAGCCAATCACGCCAGAGTGCATTCGGGTCTCAGCACAGAGGTTCGGGCACCTCCCTCACTTCCTGCCCACCCTAGACACTCGGGCGCCAGAGGCGGTCTTCAGTCCTGAAACTGTTTTTCTCCTAACAACCAATCACTGAGCTCTGGGTCATACTGCCCCATGCCAATGACTGCCCTCTACTTAAGCCCCTCCTCTGGCAGCCATCTTCAGATTTTTACCACACGTTCAAGTGTTAGGAGTCCTCGTGTTTAGCTCTCAAACCTTTACTGTGTTTTTTCGCTTTTTGGAAGAGTTTTACTCTATTTTTCGGTCAATCGAGCCTTGTGCTCCATCGATCACCCGATTAACGGGCACCCATTTTTCTGATTCTTCAGCGCCCATCACCGGCGAATTTTGTCAAGTTTCTTCATGGAGGCTTGCAGAAGATTCAGGCCTACGCCCCGTGGACCATGTCGGAGGAGAAGGATTCAGGCCCCCCTGTTGAGACTTTGCTCCAACTGCGACTTTAATGTCTTTTCGGACGACAAGCATTCCCAGTGTCTTGATTGCCTATACCCAGCGTACGTGGAAGAAGACTGGTGTTTTGCCAGGAGATGCCGCCTCACACTCTGAAGGATCGGTATACGCGGCTGAGGGAGTGGCTGCATGCCAAGGCCCTTGCTCTGGGTGGGTCCCAGCAACATGCCTCTCCTGGTTCCAAGAAAGCTGAGCGGGCTTCCAAGACCTTTTTTAGGGTGCTTCTCCCGCGGGTGTCCAACAGAAGGCTAAGCACCGCGAGTCCACTGCCCCCGGGAGCACTGCAGCACAACATTTGCTTTCTCTCCCCCGCATTTTACAAGAAGGGGGGGTCTGGTTATCCAATCAGGACAGCCAGCCCCACACTGGGATTTGTCCGCATTAAGGCAAGGAGGAAGACAAAGGGCTGTGGAGTTTTGGACTCCTCCCTCGCTTCCTGCCCTCAGACTGGAGACTGGAGCCTGGGATCGGAGTCCAGGGGACTCCCGCCGAAGATTAAAAACACACAAAGGAATGTCCCGCCCTGTATGTAAGGGGAAGAAACAAAGGACAAACACTAAAACGGTGAAAAAAGAAGACTGATGCCATTTTGGTAAAATGAGCCATCCTTGGGTGCCTTTTCTGCAGCTGTGAACACAGCTTGCGGTAAAGGTGCACCACATTAATACAAGGTATCACTGCCACCAGCCATTAAAGGTAAGCTTGTCCCTTTAATGGAATTGTTCATTTTAGTGTGAAAGGGGATACATTGTATCTGCAGCACTCCACATGAGGTGTGGTGTGCTGGTTTCACAGAATAAAATGGAAAAGGGAACCAAATATCCTTTCTTCCCTTGGGAACTGTAGTTCTCTCAAGATTAGCAAAAGAAAGTTAAAAGGGGGAGCCCCTAACGCAGTGGTCTTCAAACTTTTTATGCCAAGGCCCCCCTGAGCAAACAAATTGTTCGGGACCCCCCGGCCCCACCCCTCTGTGTTGATGATCTTTTTTTATAGAGATAGCTGAGAAATGTGTGATGTGCATACACGAGCACACTGGATTGTTTTGTATGAGACTCCGACGAGCATGCCAATCAAAGAAGTTGCCTCACATTGAAAATCCACTTGGCCAATGGTCTTCAGAAATGTTTAGCTTGGGCCCCCCCCTGAGCAAAATTTGGGCAGACCGGACCACCCAAAAATGCCAAATGGACAGTATGTATTGCGCATCGTCACTGCACCCTACTCCCAGTATAGTCCCTGGGCTCCCCCACCTGCTCGCATCACAGTGGCTGGGCTCCCTCAACCCACTCCTTCCCAGTCCCTGGGCTCTCCCCACACCATCACACACCCTGGGCTCGCCCCACCCTGCTCCCACCACTATCCCATGGTTCCCGCCCATCCTGCTCCCACCACAGTCTTTGGGTTCCCCCATCCGTTCCTAACAGTCCATGAGCCAGTGGCGGCTGGTGAATTTTTTAAGTGGAGGGGCATAACTATTTCGCCCAAAAAAGCCATAGCGAATGAGTCCGAACCAATCAAAGGTTTGGGGGGGTTTCCCTCCGTGATTTTTAAAAAATAAAATGATGGGTTAAAATGTTGCATTCTAGAGCATTCTTTAAAAAAATGTGGGTAAATATCCAAACAGTTTGCAATTGCTGTCCGGGGGGGTGGCCAGGGGGCAGGCATGACATGTTTTACTGGACATCTATGATAGATGTCCAGCAAAAATATACCATCCCTTTCCCCTGGGCTCCACAGCGCCTCAGGAGAGCTGATTTTGGCAGGTGGATTGTGCAACAAAGGCATTTATGTATTTTTAAAATGCCTTTCTTGTACAACCCCCCCCCCCCCCCCCTCCAATCCATCACTTGCCAAAATCAGCTCAACGGACCAAAACAAACTCACACATTCATACAGCAATAACTATCATTCACACGAGCATCCATCACCATACACTCACACAACACAAGCATTCACGCAGCCATACACATGATTCAATGAAATAAATGAACATAAGCCTACCTTCTCCAGCATGGGGTCTGGCATGGATTCACATGCTCATGAATATTCCCCGTCGTCAGGCTGGGAATCCTCGGTAAAGAAAAAACCAGTATCAGTTTCGTTTCTGATCTGTCTTTCGTAGTAATAACCAATCACTGGTCTCTGCGTCATACTGACCACAGCCAATGACTGCCCTCTACCTAAGCACCGCCTCTGGCAGCCATCTTCAGATTTTTACCGCACGTTCATGTGTTGGGATCCTCGTGCTATTGCTCTCGAGCGTTAGTGCTATTTTTTCGCGCTTTTCACAAAAACTTCGATTCTTTCGGTCAAAAGAGCCTCAAGCTCCACCGATCCTACATCCGATCAACGGTGACCCGTGTCGGATTCATCTGTGCCCCTCAAGGGTGAAGATTTCGTCGAGCTACGCTTCGGAGGACTCCAGAAGCTTCTCAGGCCCGGTCTCGGAGATGGCCCAGGAGAAGGGAAGCTCGACGCCCGGAAAGCTGTTCAGGGCCTGCCCTGGATGCCAGCTGCAGAACGTCTTCAAGGAGGACGAACACTCTTTCTGCCTTTACTGCCTTCATGGGGACAAGACGCACGTGGAGAAGGACTGTGCGTTTTGCGGCAACATGTCGGAACGGACCATGAAGGACCGCCATCAACGTCTCGCCAGCTGGCTGGAGGGTAAGAGCCCGTCTGGCGAGAAGAAGAAGAAATCTGAGCGGTCTTCTAAGACCTTTGAGGGCGCCCCGGCGACGGGGGCCCAACATAAGGCCAAGCACCGCGAGTCCGCTGGCACCGGGAGCGCCGAACGGTCGGGCTCTACGGGCGCCAGGCAGGGCGCACCCTCCCCGGCACCATCAACCACGAGCCAACGCTCTGGGTCGGGTAAGAGGAAGGCCGAGCACCCGGCGAAGCTCCTGGAGAGACCCCGGTCGAGCTCTAAGGCAGAGGAGGAGCGTGGCAGTGCCCCCTCCCTCAAGGATAAGGCGGTGAGCGCACCTAAGGTGGTGAAGGCCTTGATCCATTCGACCAAGCCCTCTATCGAAACGGTCGCGGCGGCCCTGGCCCAGCCTGTGGAGGCTGCACCAGTGGTGGCGGCCTCGGGGCCCAGAATCTCCCTGCCTCCTCGGAGGGAGTCTTCTTTCGTGCCCATCGATAGGACCCCCGTGAAACCCTCCGTGGGGAAGAAGGGGGGGCAGGGCGTCGGCGTAGATTCGGCCTCAACCTCAGAAGAGGAACTGATCGAGGTCTTAAGCCACGGCCTAGGCGTGGAACAAGACCAGCCCGTCGGAATGGGCCCCGACGCAGGTGACGACGACGACATCGTCGAGGATACCGACGGGGCCCCTGCTCGCCCGTCGGATTCCCCTCTGCCAGCGCCGCAAGACAACTCAGCGGCCATTTTGTTGGCTATACAGTCCTTATGCTCCGAGATAAGGACGAGACTACCGTTACCGACGGAGGAACCTCTCCCGTCGGGGGATCCAGAACCGGGACCTTCTGGTGTTCCCCCTACCAAGAAAAGAAGGATTCATGCACCGCCTCCTTTTCAACCGTCGCGCCCCGTCCAGCCCTCCTCCCCGTCCACCCGAGGGGATGATACGGGGACTGACACGGCAGCGACGGGTACGGACGACGAGGCATACGACGACGATTTTCCGTCGTCGCCTCCCACCAGGGCTTCTCCGCCCGACGAGATTGGATCGTTCCACTCAATGATCGCCAGGGCATCCGAGCTTTTCCAACTCTGCCCTGAGGAGAAGAAAAAGGAAGGCTTCCTTTACCAACGGCGCGAGACCAAGAGGAAGACGGTCCTCGCAGTGCCTCTGTTGGACGACATTTGGGATGAGGGCCTTTCCCTCCTCAAGAACCCTTCCACGACGCCAGCGAAAAGAGACCGGTACGAGAAAAAGTACCGGGTCCCGGACTCAGCCCCCCTATGCCTCCGGGCGCAGCCTACCCCGGACTCCGTCGTCTCCGCGGCAGCCAGGAAGAAAGCGGGGGGGGGTGCGGCCTCCACGTCGACTTCCCCGCCGGACGGCGAGGGAAAGAAATTGGATGCCATGGGGCGCAGAGTCATCTCGTCGGCGGCGACGACGATTAAAGCGGCCAACGCCTTGGCTATCGTGGCCCGCTACGACAGGGAACTCTGGTACAAGATAGCTCCCCTGCTGGATTTTCTGCCGGACGACAAGAGGGCGGAGGCCCTTGAGATCCTGCAGGAAGGTGAGGTGGCCTCGGACCACGCCATCACCGTGGCGACGGACATCGCCGACACTGGGTTCCGCCAGATGGGCAACGGCGTTTGCCTTCGACGTCGCGGATGGCTCAAGGCTACGGACTTTCGGCAGGACGTCCAGACCAGGGTCCTGGACATGCCCTTCGACGGGAACAACCTGTTTGGGAAGACAGTGGACGATTCCCTTCAGGCCATCAAGGCGGATACTGAGACGGCCCGGGCCCTTGGAGTACTGCAGCAACGGCGGACGCCCTTTCGGAGCGGCGGAGGCAAGGGCGCCTCCAAAGGTTCCGGCGGCGGTTTCGCTTCCTACCGTCAAGCGGCCCGCTCGTCGTCGCAAGAGGCCTACAGAGGACGAGGCAAGTCTGGCGGACCCCGCCGTCGTCGCCAAGGGGGCCAAGGCGGCAAGGCCGCGTCCAAGCAGGATTGAACCGGCCGTGGGGTCGGGCCCCCACCGAAGCACCCCGGTGGGAGGCCGGCTGGCGGGCTTCGTCAGCGTGTGGGAGTCCATCTCCACCGACCGTTGGGTGCTGGACGCCCTGGCCCGGGGCCACGCGCTCGAGTTTCAAAGAAGGTGCCCGCGCGTCCCCCCCGTGGCCAGGAAAGAACTTCACGTCCCTCAACTTCTCCTGGAGGTAAAGGCGATGCTCAGAAAGGGCGCCATCGAACTCGTCCCAAAGAGGCTTCGGGGCTCCGGAGTCTACTCGCGTTACTTCCTCGTGAAGAAGAAGACGGGAGGATGGCGCCCCATCCTGGACCTGCGACGCCTGAACAAGTTCATCAAGGCGCAGAAGTTCCGGATGGTCACCCTCCAGCACGTCCTGGGTCAGCTGGAGGAAGGAGACTTCCTATCGTCGTTGGATTTGGAGGATGCCTACTTCCACATTCCCATCCTAAAGGGGCACCGAAAATTCCTCAGATTCGTGGTCCAAGGGCGTCATTACCAGTTCAAAGCCCTTCCCTTCGGACTGCGGTCGGCACCCAGGGTTTTCACCAAGTGCCTCGCACCGGTGGCGGCGCAGCTGCGCCGCGAGGGGATTCACGTCTACCCCTACCTGGACGACTGGCTCATCCGCGCCAAGACGAGGGAGCTCGCCGTGGTCCACACGGCAAGGACCGTCCAACTCCTCACGGACCTGGGATTCTCCGTGAACTACGCCAAATCCCACCTGGTGCCCGCGCAAGTCGCACTGTTTCTGGGAGCGAGGCTCGACACAGTGTCCCTTCTGGCCTCCCCGTCGGAGGAGAGGACCAGGACCATCCTGGGCAAGGTGCAACGGATGTTGGTGGCCGACGCGGCCAAGGTGAGGTCCATCAAGTCCCTCCTCGGGATGATGTCTTCCTGCATCTACCTCATTCCCATGTGCAGGCTCCGGATGCGCCCGTTGCAAGAGTTCCTGGATGCGCGCTGGATCCAGACGACGGGCAGCTTCGAGGAAAGGATCAAGCTCGACGAGAGTTTCCGACGAGCGATACGGTGGTGGGGCACCCGCGCGCATCTGACGGCGGGCATGGACTTCCAGACCCCAGCCCACCAGGTGACTGTGACCACGGATGCCTCCCTAGAAGGGTGGGGAGCGCACACCGAAAACCTGCACGCAAGGGGACTCTGGCTCCCGACGGAGAAGTCCCTGCATATCAACGTCCTGGAGCTCCGTGCAGTGTTTTGGGCCCTCAGGTCCTTCCTTCCGTCCCTCAAGGGCAAGGTGGTGAGGATCTTCACCGACAACACCACCACCATGTTTTACATCAGGAAACAGGGCGGAACCAGGTCCCCAGCGCTGTCCAAGGAGGCGCAGGACCTGTGGCATTGGGCCGTCGCCCAAGGGATTCTTCTGGTGCCGTTTCATCTGGCAGGGATAAAAAACACCATCGCCGACTCACTCAGCAGGGAGCTGCGCTCGTGCCACGAGTGGGAACTACGGCAGGATCTGGTGGATCGCCTCTTCCGACGGTGGGGCACACCCCAGATCGACCTGTTCGCGACGGCGACGAACGCCAAGTGCCGGAGGTTCGCCAGCAGGTTTCCCCAGACGAGGAGCATGGGCGATGCTTTCTCGTTCCCCTGGGAGGGCCTGTTCCTCTACGCGTTCCCTCCCTTGCCTCTGCTAATCCGGCTCGTCAACCAGCTCAAGAGGTCACGGTGCAGGATGATCCTCGTCGCACCTGCGTGGCCGAGGCAGATATGGTTCCCGGACCTTCTGGACTTGTCGGCGTCCCCGCCAATCAAGCTGCCGGCGGACGCGGATCTACTCTCCAGGGAAGGAGGCGCCATCCTCCACCACGACCCGAAGTCGCTGAACTTGCAGGCCTGGCTCCTGCAGCGCTAGAGTTTGGAGGATACGACATACCGGCCGATTGCAGAGAGGTTCTTGCAAAGGCCAGGGCGTCCTCGACTCTTAAATGCTACGGACACAAATGGAAGAGGTTTTCTGTCTGGTGCCACGCACAGAAGATTAACCCTCTACGGATTACGGCTCCCCAAGTGCTGCCGTACCTGCTGACGCTGGCCAAAGCTGGTCTGGCACACGCGTCCATCAAGATTCATCTTGCTGCGATCTCCCGATACACCAGAACCACGGGCCGGACGTCCTTGTGGTCTCATCGTCTGGTGAAAGAGTTCATGAAGGGACTGTTCAGATCGTTCCCGCCGGTGAAGGCTCCGGCCCCGGCGTGGGAGCTCAACGTGGTGCTGACCAAACTTATGGGACCTCCGTTCGAGCCTCTGCACTCGGCCCCGTTGAAGTTTCTATCGTGGAAAACAGCTTTTCTCGTGGCCATCACCTCCGCACGACGAGTGGGAGAGATCCAGGCCCTTTCCTGCAAGGCCCCGTACTTGACTTTCCACGACACGAGGGTAGTGCTCAGGACGCACCCCTCCTTCATGCCCAAGGTACCGTCGGACTTTCATCTCAACGAACCCTTGGTGTTACCTGTGTTCTTCCCGTCGCCTTCGTCGCCGGCTGAGAGGACTTTGCACTCGCTGGATGTAGCTAGAGCGCTGAAGTTCTACGTGGACCGCACGAAAGGTTTTCGGAAGACGTCACAACTCTTTGTGAACTTTGGACCTGTCAATCAGGGGAAGGCTCTCTCGAAGGCTTCCATCTCCAGATGGCTCTCCGGCTGTATCATGTACTGTCACCGGTTGGCAAACCGACCGCTGCCTGGCCGTCCGAGAGCCCATTCCACCAGAGCGATCGCAGCTACCACGGCGTTCCTATCTGGTGTGCCCCTGCTGGACATATGCAGGGCTGCTACGTGGAGGTCGACGCACACCTTCACGAAATTCTACTGCGTCGACCGGGATTCCAGGGAGGAGTCCAGGGTCGGCCAAGCAGTGCTGCGCAACCTGTTCGCCTGAGGTGAGCCTGGTGAGGAGGTAAGATGCTTAATGTTGAGTTGATGTGATGCTTAATGTTGAGCCTTTGCCACCTCCCGTGGTTGTGCATGTGTGTACTGCTATGTATTCTTTATTCATGAGCATGTGAATCCATGCCAGACCCCATGCTGGAGAAGGAACAAGTTACTTACCTGTAACTGTTGTTCTCCAGCATGGGTCTGGCATGGATTCACATGCGAACCCTCCCGCCTACCCCTCTGCGGCTCTTCACTTGGTCATACTGCCACTTCACGTGCTTCCAAATCTGAAGATGGCTGCCAGAGGCGGTGCTTAGGTAGAGGGCAGTCATTGGCTGTGGTCAGTATGACGCAGAGACCAGTGATTGGTTATTACTACGAAAGACAGATCAGAAACGAAACTGATACTGGTTTTTTCTTTACCGAGGATTCCCAGCCTGACGACGGGGAATATTCATGAGCATGTGAATCCATGCCAGACCCATGCTGGAGAACAACAGTTACAGGTAAGTAACTTGTTCCTTATGCATTGGCTTGCATGTGGGTGCTGAACCGCCCTGTTCCTGGCTGCTCTGTCCGTATGTGCGAGGAGGCGCAGGAGATCCCCCCCCTCGCACATACAGACATGCAGTGCCCCAGCCAGCATTTCCAATGAGCTATGCAATGCTGGCGAAGCAAAACGCCCCAGCCTTGCATGGCTCAGTGAGCATGTGCGGCTGGGGAATTAACTGAACTGTCAAAGGGAAATAGGGTTTCCCTTTGACAGTTCAGCCAGCCCAGAAGCACTGCCTCAACTGGAAAAAGCAGCTTAGGGAGTGCTCATTGTTTCACCGGGCTGGCTCCTTAGCTCCTCCATAATGGGAGAGGGGGCCACTGGGTGGTAACCCCCTCGCCATTATGTATGAGCCGCCAGGCTCGGACTGGCCTACTGGCCTATTCCCCTTCCCTTTGTCTGGTCGCGCTCTGAAACACCTGTGCACGAGTGCAATAAAAATAAAATATCATTTTATATATATATATATATATATACACACCAAAAATGCTAGTATGGGCCACCTTTTTGGCCAATGTGGCCCAGTTTGATGTTACTTCCCTACGCAGTTAGTAATTTTTACCATTGTTGCTGAATAAATATCACAATGTACTTACATTTTAACACAAAGCACCCCCTTGGGTACTATTCAAACAGTCTGTTAATGAATATCCGTTTACAACTGTGGGCCACGTTTTCATTGGTGCCTGAGACAGTGTAGCCTGACTTTTCATGCTGGGCTCTCTCAGCCCCCCACGGGGCCGCGCCCCACAGTTTGAATACCGCTACCCCAACGCAATCCAGCAACCCTTTTATTATCGAAGAAGTGCCTAAGCTGAATAGACTGTGCTCCAATTGACTTTGGCTGTCCTGGCTCCCTGCAGACTCTTAGCTTCTATTTGACTTTGATACTTATTGTCAACCATAGTTGATGCTTTGGTTTTAAACTAATATTGCTGGGGAAGGTTTTTATCTAGGCTTCATTGGGAGAAGTGCTCACATGCTCTGAGAACCTGTTTAGCCTTTTTCCTTCCCTTAACCTTTCCTTTCTACCAACCTCAGATTTTACAAAGTGTACAAGTGATATATAAATGCCATTACTGTCCTAGTTAGTGAAGTCACCTCAGTCAGTTGAAAGTGCATATGAAACCTCTCTAAAGAGTATATACTTGCTTTGTGTTGATTCTGGTAAAGTATTTTAAAGAGGATTTGATTGCTACATGTATTGCCCTTTTTAAAGAATGCTTATTTAAAAAACTATTGTTAAATACATATGTATAACAAAACCTTGAGTGTAAGGGTTACTTGGCTACTGTATTGGTGGATTTCATTGCTACAGCTCACATGCACCCCTCTTGAGATAAGCCTGGCTGCTCCGTCACACTACCAACTTGTGTAGTAGAGGCCTATACCAATAGGTGGGTTACGTAGTACCAAGTGGTGAAGGGTTGTGTAGTCTCCCACAGGGTTACATCAATTATTGCCTAACATTGGTGTTCGCTCTTTTTGGGGAGGAGCTAGCACCTTTGGCTAGTGCCTTACAGCACCCCTCAAGCGCTTTACAATGAGGCAAGATTTCTAAGCACTATAGCAATGAGAGCTTTTTCATGCAAAAATAATCGGAGGCGTGGCCAGTCACTAAAGATAGGATTGAAATATATGTGCAAACAACTATGTAGATGGATATATATTTGTAAAACTGTTAAATTGTAGCTAGCTTTGCTGAAAGTACACAGTGGTTTCAGGCTGTGCTAAATATAGAGTACATGCAGGCTGGTAGAGAGCACGAGACAACTAAGCAGCTGTTCCGTCAATCTCAAGACAATGGAGAATAAAAACGATTCAGCACGACATAAAGTACTAGGAAAACAAGGGATTTTTGTATGAATTACTGGACCACATCAAATATAATTATGTTGACCAAGTGTTGAGAGAAAGGCAGGAAGATGTGTTTATGTATGTATGAATGTTTATAACCTAGTAAATTATGCTAAACAAAAGCGACAAAGTATTCCTGCATATGCAGCATAATGTTATGTAGCTTGTTTCAAACAGAACCTGGCCATGCAACACTGGAGACTCTGCAGCATCCCTTCTATGGCAAGAACAACAGTTTTGAAGGAGCTATGCTGATATCCAGTGACCAAGTCAAGAGTATTTAAGCCCCAGGCCCAGCACCAGTCTTCAGGACTTGGGAGCCAGCCATGGAGGACAGAATGCTGGTTGGAAATGGCAGAGTCCTCAGCCATTTTTCCACAAATCCTCATGATCTGTAAAGATTAATGTGCTGTTATCTCTTGCAATATACTCAAGGCTTTAATTCCCTAGAGGGTGCATTTACTCTGGTTTATGATGATTATGGGTCCCCTGTATTTAAGGGGAACCCCTGTAAATTGGGGTTTGCTTTCACTCATCCTGAGATTTTTGAGTCAAGTTGGGAGTGGACAACCCAACCGTGTTCTCCTGTGCTCAAGGACCTCCGTTCTAAAGTCTGAAATTGTTCAGGTTGCCTAGCTAGCCCCTTTGAATCCAATTCCATGACTGACTTGTTTTGGGGAAAAAAAGATTGTTGTATTTGGCAAATTTGACAGCGTGTGTCTTCCTTTGTTCTCCAACTTTATGGTTACATGTTTATCATCTGAAAGTCTAATTTTGAACTGAGTATTGCAACAGCAAATATCCACTGTTTATCTATGTGAACTATTTTATTTGCATTGTTTTTAACATTGTCCTAGTATATATAACAACCATATACTCATCACTATAAGTGTACGTTTTTCCTTGACTGTGTGCTCAAAGGTCTTTTTACTCCCCTATAGCCCTTCTCCCTCCTAGACTAAGCCTGGCTTCCCCACCATAGCTACCAAACCTTTTTGATAGTTCAGGCCAAACCGAAGTGTGTGGCAGCCCTGCACTCCTAAGAGTCTTCTATAGTTCTGCCACAGGCGGACTTCAGTAAAACTCCCTAACCCATCTATGCTAACTCTTTCCACAACAGTGTCTTTCCAGGAGATGGCATGCAGCAACCAGTGTACACACAGCACCCTGCACAGATTCCAAATATAGATTTATTTCAGGGGCATTTGATGGGAGTCCCTGCGGATCCTTTGAGTCACCAGGTGAGTCTTAACCCAAAGAATAACTCTTTTTGCATGATTTCCTTTTTATGCTTCAAGTAATGTGACACGTGCATACTTGTCAAACGTCTGGGATAGCTTTTGAAAAAAATATCTATAGCCCGTTACCTTAGTGCTTTGTAAATGCTTCTGATAGGTTGTGATCTCGTTATCGACCACTGCAATAAATGGACTATTATGCTTAAACCCTAGAATTTTTTTAACATTTATTTTTATTATTCTAGTTACAAATTATATATTAAAAGATGTGAAAGCCCCCCCCCCCCCAACAACATTCAAACAGAATCAGCACAGATCCAAAAATCTTCCCCAGACTTTCTCTAATTGAGCACTTTTTTGCTGGTGATTGTATATTACTCTTTCCATATCAGCAAGTTTTGATAACTCATCCAACCAACACTCTTCGTTCTGAGACATTCTGTATTTTCAAACTGTTAATATCCGCTTCTTCGCCATCACAGAGCCCCTGGACAGCCACTTTATGGGATATCTGCAAATATTCCAGCATTTCGTCATCTCCTAAAATAGTTTAAAAATCATAATCCAGGTAAAGTCCCAAAACATTGTTGAACACCGTGCAGTTTTCTCCCCATAAACCTCACCCTCTCACATTCCCAAAGCATATGTTCCAAAGTACCCACTCTGTGCGAACAGCCCCAGCAGCTATCCAAATCAGAATCCCTTGTTTATATAATCTCTCTGGGGTCCAGTAGACCCTGGTTTGGATCTTAACCTGTCAAGCTCACAGAACTGAAACGCTCATTCCTACAGTCACCCAGCGCTCTTGCATCATCTCACAGGGCAGTCTCCTCGTCCATTCCTCTAACAATTTAGTATTGTCCTGTACCTTTGACACAATCGGTTTATAATATTTGCTTGTTAAATGAACTTCAATCTTTGCCTCTGTAACCAGCCTTTGGAAATCAACCTCCTCATCTGCCGATATATCACCAATAGCCCTTCCAAGTTTCAATATATCTTGTCGCCTGGAATTCAGTATGGTCCAATTCACCTGTAATTGATCTATTGTCAACCATTCATCACTCCCTCTGTGGTCTCCTTTCCACTGAACTCCACCAAAAAAACAATCCGGCCAAATTAACATTTTTCTTTTTTCTTTTATTGCTGGGTTGTACCAGATGGTAGTCTGTGCGTTTATATGCATTTCCCCCCTGCAGTGTCAACATATCCTTCCATTAAGTCCTTAAAAATTCTGAGGTAGGATCTGTTGGGTAAGAATTGATGTAATAACACTGTGAGGCTACACACCACTTATCCGCTTGGTATTAGGTAACCCACCTCTTGGTATATGTCTGTACTACACAAGTTGGTAGTTTGGCTGAGCAGCCTATCTCAAGAGGGGCAATTGTGAGCTGTAGCAATGAAATCCTCAAATACAAGTAGCCAAGTAACACGTATACTCAAGGTTTCTGTTATAAATGGTTATTTAACATATATTTTTTAAATAAATGTTAGGCAAAGTTTGTGTGCAGTACCCTTTGGGACCACTACACACAACTAAGACTACAGGTGTAAGCAAAACCAAATTTTGGTATGAGTCTGTACTACAGTTTTTGGTAGCGGAGCTGAGCAGCCAGGCTTATCTCAAGAGGGAATGTGAGCTTTAAGGCTGTTACACAGAGGTCTACAATAACAGGTGTTCAAATAACCTCTTGCACTCAAGTTTTCTTGGTTGAACACTTATTAATTTATTCAACAGTCAGTTATAAAACTTTCACTTGAAGGAGGCAGTAAAATATCTCACACACATATACTTCGGTACTATACTCATTAGGTTTCTGAGGCATTCAGACTACTTTGAAGGAGGAGCAAAATGGCATTCAGAATACTTTGGAGGAGCAAAAAGGAATAGGTTCAGAACATTAAAGGATTACAATTTTATTAGACAGTGCAGATACTTTGAGTTCACCAGAACATTCAATAGGCTAGGCCAAAGTCAATGGGCTAAAGTCTTGGATAGGATAAAAACGGTTCTGGTAAGTAAACAGTAAAGTGTCTGTAGATGTTCTCAGAAGTAGTTTGTAACGGGAAGAATGATATGTTGGGTCACAAGCTGATTAGGCCTGTGAGTTGCAAAAGTTTCAATCGCTTTAACCGCGAGAGGCAAGTACTCTGTCTGATTTTACAGTACCAGAAAAAGATGCAGCTGGTGACCTCTGTTCCTGGCAGTTCCTGCAGATCTCACTGTTCCTGTACCTCAGTCATGGGGGACAAGAGGGAGGATGGCGGGTACTCCTGGACGGGGACTGATAAAAAACAAAAAAAAAACTGGCAACTGGCAAATCTTCAATTCCGGTAGCTGTAGTCAAGCACACAAACTGGTGTCCCTCTCCCTGGTTATTCGTTTTCCTGCAGCACTCTCAGGAAAATGCAACCAGCTCCGAGAATGGTATCCAGGTGGCTTAGTGTTGAGTTGATTGGTCCCACCATCTCAAAGGGAGAAGTCGTCCTTGCAGGGCTTCTATGTCGAGATGAACTTAGTGATTCAGGCCTGCAGCAGGGCTTCACCAGGCAAACCAACGGTCCAGGAGTTGTAGCAGCCATCCTCTTCAAGCTCATCTTCTGTTCTTTCATTCCAGTGGTCGACTCTGCCTTCCAAGCCAAGCGACTCGTCTTTTATCCAGTTTTCTCCCATTCATTCCAGCCTAGCTGCCACTCACCCAGCAGGGTGGATGTCCTTGCCGGACAGTCAGCCAGCCAATCGTGCCAGAGTGCATTTGGGTCTCCTTAGAGACTAAGCACAGGGAGTTTCGGGCACCTCCTTCGGGGGCTCAGACGCCAACTTGAAAAACATGGCTCCCACGATTTAACACCACTGTTGTTCGCGGTCGGGAAAGATCATGGTAGTTCGTTGTAAAACCACTGCCACGAGCCGATAGGAAAGGGTAGCATTTGACTGCTATGTGAGCTTCTAGACACAGAGTATACTAGCTAACCCCTCCAGCACTCTATTGCAAGATAGTGTGCTGGGTCTAGGGATTTAAAGGCTAGTAAAGTCAATTTACTTTACTTTCTCTGGGAAACAGTAGTTTATCCCAGAGAAGGTATGTAAGCCTTGGGACAGCCTAAAAGGCCTCCCTGCGTTACTGCACTGAGGGTGCTGTAACACATGAAAAGGTGATGCCTACGTAGTTGTCTAAAACTCATAATCAAAGAACACAAGAGAAAAAAACACATCAAAATACAGGAGAGAGTGGGGAAAAAAGGCTCACACTCTCCAGGTAAAAAAAAAAAATCAAGTCTTCAAAATCCAGCAAAGTTGCTAGGGTTCTCTAAAGTGAAGTTAATTAGCACATTTATGAGAATTCTTAACAGCTGTCAGACGCGAGGAGCTGAAATGCCAAAGTGCCACTGAATTGAAGTTGGCCCATTGCTGCCGCTGGCCTTCCCATTGCATTGGTTACCAGATGGCCTCCCTCTTGTCCCACGACTTAGGCCCAGGAACGCCAGGATCTGGAGAGATGCACAGGAACAGAAGCCAGCTGCTACCATTTCTTCTAACCAACGGTAAGAGAACTTAACTTCTCCCTAGCCTCCCAACTTGTGACCCTCCATTGATTCTATTTTTTCTACAGAGACGTCTAAAACATTGTGCAAGACTTTTACTTGCTAGAAGTGCTTCAGCTCACCTAGACTTTTGCTAACTTACCATTGGCTGCCCTGGCTCCCTGAAAGACTCTTCTTCCCTCTGACTTTGTGGTTTACCTTTCCTCCAGGAAAGTGTTAATGTGCTTTGCATTGGGAGGTTCAAAAGTAGTTGCCTGCTTCAGAAAATCACACAAATATTCGGGTTCTATTCTTAAACCCTTTCCTTTGCCACCAACTTCAGTATTGCTTTTAATGTACCAGTGCTATATTAATGTCCCGTGTCCTAACTATTTAAGTCACCTGTGTGTAGGAAGTGTATGTGTGCCATCCCCAATGGGTACTTGCTGATTTAGAGAAACGTAAGAGTGTGTATTTGTGTTACTATTATATTTCCCCTTCTGAAGAAGACTTATTCAAACTGTTAAATTAATTGTTTAATCAAGAAACCTTGTGTGTAAGTGTTTATTTGGATACTTGTCACTGTGAATCTCTGTGTAACTCTCCTACTGCTCACATTCCTCTCTTGAGATGAGCCTGGCTGCTTGGCCGACACTACCAACCTGTGTAGTACAGACCTATACCAAAGGTTGGGTTTCTATTGCCAGGAGGTGACGGTTGTTGTAGTGCACCCAAAGGGCACTGCTCCAAATCTGGCTGATCCAGGCCATCAAGCCTACACTGCACGCTGGGCAATGTCGGAGGAGGACTGAGGTTCCCTCTACAAGCTCTGTGCCAGCTGCGGATTGAGGAATGCGTTTGTGGAGGACAAATACTCCCAGTGCCTCTACTGTCTCCACCCCGATCACAATGAAGCCGATTGTGAGATCTGCCTTGGATTCTCCAAGTGCACCGTCAAGAATCGGCACAGTAGGTTTGCATTGTGGCTCAATGTCAACGCCTCTACCCCTTGTGGCAAACAGGGGCATGCCTCACCCAGGACCGGCCAGTTGCTAGGAGCGTTCTTCTAAATCCTTTGAGGGTGCTCCAGCCATGGCGGGCCCAAGGCCAAGCAACCAGTCTGTTTCCATCTGGGTCGCTGTGCAAGCTCATCTTCACCGTCTGCTCCCATCTCAAGTCATCGCTCCAGCTCCTCCTAGAAAAGTCAGTTGGCTACCCCGGGTAGACTGCGGGAGAAGCCATAGAAGACTAAAGCGCAGGGTAAGGTGTCCGACCAGCCCTTGAAGGCCCAGTTGGTCCAGGCAGTCATTATCGACGATTGAACTGGTGGCGGCCGCCCTCTCGAAGGCATAAGTACCCCCCCTCCTCCTCCCAGACTGGAGGCTTTGGCCAAGCCGGTGGAGAAAAAGCCAGAGAAAAGTATGCCATCCCTGGAGGCCAGAGGACCTGGTCTCCGTTCAAATGGTCCCTGAGAATGTGGGGAACGACGATGAATGCAACAGTGGAAACGCTGAGGATGACTACGGCAAAAACAAAGAGGGGACGACAGCGGGAATGCAGAAGAGGTAGGCGGTGGGCCCAGCAAGCCTAATCTCCTGCACACCCCCATGACGACGTATCGCTGGACATTCTTTTGACTCTCCACATGCTGTTTGAGATACAGAAGAGGGTGCCGACGGCACCCCTGGCACCGGCCCCTCTGCCGGCGAAGAAGAGAAACCGGCACCCTATGACGCTGCATATGCCCTACACCCCCTAGGGATACAGGGACGGACGCGGAGACAACAGACACACCATGGTCGCCAAAGCATCGGAGCTCTTCCAGCTGATACCAGAAGAGACCAAGAAGGAAGGTTTCCTTTATCAACATCGTGAGGCCAAGAGAGACCTTTCTGGCGGTGCCTCTCCTGGACGACGTGTGGGATGAGGCCCTGGCACTGATGAGGAATCCCGCCTCAGCCCTGGAAAAAAGACTGGCTGGAAAAGAGGTACTGGGTGGCGGCGTCTGCACCCAAGTGCCTGCGGTCACAGCCTTCACCCGACTCGGTGCTCTCCACGGATGCGAGGATGAAGTCTTCGAATCGATCATCTTCAGCCTCCGTTCCCCCAGACAGCGAGGGGAAGAAGCTAGATGCCGTGGGTAGAAAAGTAATCTACTCAGCGACGACAGTGATGGCAGCGAATGTGCTGGCTATTCTGGCCAGATACGACGGGGAGCTATGGTATAAGATGGCCCTGCTGCTGGAATTTTTCCCAGTCAAACAGGTCGAGGCGTTGGATATCCTCCAAGAGGCCGAAGTGGTTTCGGACCATGCCATCTCTATGACCCTTGACATCGCGGAAATGGGGTTATCACAGATTGGGAAGTGTCTGCCTCCGTCGTGGTGGCTCAATGAAAGCCACCAACTTTAAGCAAAAATTACAGACTAGGGTCCTGTACATGCCTTTCGACAGGGACAATCTCTTTGGGAAGGCCGTCGACTAATCGTTGCAAGACATCAAGACTGACCAGGAGACGGCCGTGCCCTGGGCACGCTCCAACATCGTCCTTCCTTTCGTGCCTCAAGAGGGAAATCCGGCAGGTAATTGAAGGGTTTCGGCAGGGGATCATCCTAGTACCGACAATCCTCCTGTTCGACAGCCGGGTAGGCCTACCGGGGTCGTTCCAAGGCTTTCGGAGGTGGCCGCTGTTGTCGCTCCTAAGGCGGCACGCAGGCCCTGAAGCAAGATTGAACCGACCAGGACATCGGGCCCCCACCCATGCAACCCGTTGGCAGGCCAGCTTGCTGACTTTGTCAGTGAGTGGAAACACATCTCCACTGCACTGGTGCTGGACCCTCTCGCCCACGGACACGCTCTAGAATTCCAGCAGAAGTGTCCTGGGATACACTGCTGGCCCAGCAGGAGCAGCACATCCCTCCGCTCCTGCAGGAAGTACGGAGTCTACTCCAGATACTTCTTAATAAAGACTGTCACAACCCGTGACCCAGAACCCCACTGGCATGGTCACATGCCAGGTAGGGTCAGCACTCGGGGTTCATTTGGGGCCCCAAGGGCTTTGCATTATCATAGACTCTCCTGGAGTCAGTCCTGGTGCCTTTGGGCCAGGCTCATGTTAAGATTGGGACTTTACCTTGAAGGGACTTGCTTGGACTACTTTTCCTGTGAAGGCCTGCAGCCAACATGGAGGCACCCATACAGTCTAGTATGGTTCCTAGGAACCAGACTGTGCGGTGCAGTGTTTTAGGGTGTGGTAGCCTGGACTACTTTACCTGGACTACTTTACAGAGGGCTATATAAACCGCACCCAAGCTACAGAACGTGCTTCGTGTTATTCTGCAGCCAGCAGTGTGACGCTCGTGTTCAGAGACCGGCACCCAGCGATCCTTGAATAGCGGACCTGCAGAGGAGACAAAAGAACATCATTAGCAGTCTCTGCTTACCTGCAACTTTCCATCCGTCGATTCCTGCTGCTCGCGGTCTTCCATCCATTTGGCAGCATCATCAGGACACCATGCTCGCACCGGAACAAAGCACCTAGAGGGAGAGAGAAAGAAGGACAACGGAAGGACGACTCGCGGCATTCACGGCAGTAATCACAAAATCCTCACCTGGCAGGGCATTTCTTGACTGGTTCCGCTCCGGAAATCTTCACACACCCAGAAAGACCATTGCGACCTGAAAACGAATAAAGAATACAGGTTAGCAAGAAAAGGCATTGCCGCACCTCGCGCTTAACCTACCATCCATCATACGCTCCTGCGTCCATCATCCTGGCAGGAGCCTGATCCAAGTAGCACACCCACCGAACCTCAGTGCGCCTAAGGTGAAACAAACAAGAAAAGACATTATTAGCAAGAAAGGAAAGCAAGGACATTTAAAGACTGCTATAACCAGACTTACCTCCTTAAAGACACTTGAATGGGTTAGCACCAGTGAAGTTAACTCGGTCGCTTCAACCCGCAGAAGACTATGCGCCCCTGAACAGAAGGCAGGACGGAGAGCACGCCAGACATAAGGCCCGACCGCCACAGAAGGCATCGTACAGAATTGGGAACGTCAAGGGTGAATCCTGCAACCGGGGCATAAGGGCGTCCCCGTGGATACCAGATGAGCGTAACAGACTGGTGGCTGGAAGCCCATTCTTGACCTACGGCGACTCAAGTACCTAAAGTCTCAAAAATGCAGCATGGTCATGTTGCAGCACGTGCTCAAACAACTTCAGGGGGGGGACACTTCCACGTCTCCATTTGCGAGAAGCATCGGAAGTTCCTGTGCTTTGTTGTACAATGAATGCACAACCAATTCAAGGCCCTTCCCTTCGGACTGAAGTCTGCGCCCAGGGTGTTTTACAAAGGGCCTGGCGTCAGTAGCAGCTCATCTGCGTCTAGAAGCTAGAAGGGATACATGTGTACCCGTACCTCAACGACTGGTTCATCCGTGCCAAGTCAAGGGAAGTGGCCGACGGACACACGAAGGACAGTCCGACTGCTGACAGATCTGGGGTTCTCTGTGAATTATCCAATATCCTGCTTGATTCCATCGCAGAACACACTGTTCCTGCGGTCCAGGCTTAACACGGTCTCATGCCTGGCGGCCATCTTGGAAAAGAATAGCGGCCATTCTGGGAAAGGTGCAATGGCTGTTGGCACTCAAGACCGCCACGGTACGGACCACCAAGTTGCTGCTCGGCATGATATCTTTGTGTATCTACCTGAACAGACTCTGCAGGTTGCGGATGCAACCCCTCAGGAATTCCTGGACGCAGGTGTCTGGAAGCATCGCAGACTAGATTGTTCTCTGCGAGGAGTTCCGTAGAGGGATAAGGTGTTGGGGCGGAGGGGGGTGCGTGCGCTCCAAACATTGCAGGGGCATGCATTTCCAGAACCCCGCATACCTTGAGACTGTCACCACGGACGCTTCCCTGTAGGGATGGGGAGCCCACACCGTACGTCTGCACGCCAGAGGCCTGTGGCTACCGGAGTAGAGGTATCTCCACATCAATGTCCTGGAACTACGAGCAGTGCTCTGGGCCCTCAAGTCATTTGTTCAGTCCCTTGAGGGCAAGATGGAAGGGTCTTCATGGAAAGCACCACCACAATGTTCTACATCAGGAAACGGGGGGGGGGGGGGGGGGGGCACCAGATCCCCAGCGCTCTCCACAGAGGTGCAGGATTTGTGGCCGAGGGGTTGTTCCTCATTCCTTTACACCTGGCAGGAGTCAAGAACACCATCGCCGATTCGCTCAGCAAGGAGCTGCTTTCTTGCCATGAGTGGGAGGATCGGCAGGATCAAGTAGACAACCTCTTCCTCGGGTGGGGCAGGCCCACATCGATTTGTTTGCGACAGCGACCAACTCCCAAGTGCCAGAGATTCACAAGCAGGTTCCACCAGCTGAGGGGCGTGGGGGATGAGTTTTCCTTCCCGTGGGAAAGCCTGTTCCTATATGCGTTCCCTCCTTTGCTGCTCCTGCTGCAAGTCATCAATCAACTCAAATGGTGCCGATGCAGGATGATCCGAGGCAGATTTGGTACCCGGACCTTCTCAGCCTGTCTGCGTCACCTCCAGTCAAGCTGCCAGTGGTCCTGGATCTGCTCACTAGAGAAGGTGCACTCTTAAATCACGACCCAGGATTGCTGAACTTGAATGCCTGGCTCCTGCAGCCTTCGAACTGGTGGGTACGAGCTACCTGCGCACCGCAGGGAGGTCTTGGCCAGGGTATCATTGACTCATTGCTACGGGCACAAGTGGAAGCGTTTCGTGACGTGGTGCCTGTTAGCAAGATTTGATGCAGTAACCCTGTGGGAGACTACACGAGTCTTGTCCCCTTGGTATTAGGTAACCTACCTCTTGGTATAGGAGGTCTGTAGTACACAAGTTGGTAGTGTGACTGAGCAGTCAGACTTAACTCAAGAGGGGTAAATGTGAACTGTAGAGCTATAGCATTTAAATTCACCAATGCAAGTATCCAAATAACACTTACACTCAATCAAGGTTTTCTAATAAAATAATTATTTATTTAATGGTAAATTTTAAATGAGCATTCTTTAAAAAGGGCAATGTGCTACAATATAAATAAACTTCAAAATACTCAGAAGGAAGGCAAAGCAATTTGATACTCTTTAGAGATGCTTCATACACACTTCCTACACCCTGAGGTGACTTCAATAACTAGGACAGTATTGGTATATATATATATATCTTTTGTACAATTCTGGGGTTGGTAGAAAGGAAAGATTAAAGAAGGAAAAAGGTTAAACAGGTGTTAGCAAAGATTTTCATAGACAAATCTTCCTGACCTGTGTCAACCCCAGAACTTTTTTGCTTTACAGGCTTTTTTCTCCCTTTATAGCTCTGAGTGGTAACCTTTTTCCACACACAGAATCTTTACTCTTTTTATGGGTGTCATTTCTTTTTACTCTTCAGTGTCTTTTCAAAGATGCTGGGTTGCCTTGAGAGATGTACAGTTCCCAAGTGTAGAAAGGATCTTGGTATCCCTTTTACATTTTATTTTGTGGGACCAACACAACCCACCTTATGTGGATTGCTGGGGAGATGCAATGTATCCCCTTTCACACTAAAACTGTAACAATTCTGTTACAGGGACAAGCTTACCTTCAATGGCTGTTGGCAGTGATACCTTTTACTAATTCGGTGCACCTTTACCGCGGGCTGTGTTTGCAGTTGCAGTAAAGGCACGTAAGGGTGCTCATTTTACCAAAATGGCCCAGTCTTCTTTTTTCGCCATTTTAATGTTTCTTGTCATTGCTTATTCTCCAGCATAGGGGTCTGGCATGGATTCACATGCTCTTGAATATTCCCCGTCAGGCTGGGAATCCTCAGTAAAGAAAAAGTCAGTTTCACTTCTGGTCTTTCTCCTAACAACCAATCACTGCCCCCAGCCACTGACTGCCCTCTACCTAAGCCCCTCCTCTGGCAGCCATCTTCAGATTTTTACCGCACGTTCAAGTGTTGGGAGCCCTCGTGCTTAGCTCTTGAGCTTTTACTGCGTGTTGCATTTTTTCTAAGAGTTTACTCTTTTTATTGGTCAATTCGAGCCTCAAGCTCCACTGATTCATCTTCCAATTAACGGGGACCTGTTGCGGAATGTCTATGCCCCTCAAGGGCGATTTTTTTTTTTTCATCGAATTTCGCTTCTTGGAGGATTCCGGAAGATCTTTGAGGCCTACCCTAGCGTGGACATGGCCCAGGACAAAGGCGACTCGACGCCCATTGGATATGAGCTGTTTAGGATCTGCCCTGGTTGTGGACTACAGAACGTCTTCAGGGAAGATGAGCACTCCCCTGATACCTCCTCCAAGGACGAGCTGTCGGTCATCAAGGCAGTCCTGGACAAGAGGTTCAACAAGGTCAGGGTCTGCGGGAAGGATCCAGACGAGGCAGACATGGAGAGCGAGGATGGAGCCGACGAAGTACGCCAGGTTGATGAACTGGAGGAGCCTGTGCCGATGCAACCGATGCCAACACCGTCGGACAGGTCGGAAGACCTCTTGCTGGCACTGTACACCCGGCGCACAGAGGACAAGGTTGCCCTTACTGCCGGCGGACGATCGAGCAGCGCCTGGACCGTCGGGGAGCCCTCCAGCCAAGTGGAGGCTAGTCCATCCACACCCACCTTTTCCATCCTTCACCTCCATCCCCTCCGCCGAGGGATGAGACGGAGACAGCAGGGACGGATGACGGCAGAGATGACGGAACAGAATTCCCATCGCCCCCTCCCCGGGCTCCCCCTTCTGACAAAATTGGCTCATTTCACGCCATGATCGCCAGGGCCTCAGAGCTTTTCCAGCTATGCCCCGAAGAGCAGGAGGGGGGGGGGGGGGTACCTTTATCAGCGACGAGAGGCCAAGAGGAAGACCGTACTCTAAGTCCCACTGTTCGAAGACATCTTGGACGAGGGACTGTCCCTTCTGAAGCACCTGTCCACGGCCCCTGCGAAGAGGGACCGGTACGAGAAGTAGTACCGGGTCCCAGATTACGCTCCTATGTGCCTCAGGGCGCAGCCGTCCCAGGACTCAGTGGTCTCCGCGGCGGCCAAGAAGAAATTGGCAGGGGCGATGGCATCTACTTCCACTTCCCCGCCGGACAGCAAGGGGAAGAAGCTGGACGCCATGGGACGTTGGGTCATCTCGTCGGCAGCGACGACAATTAAGTCGGCCAACGCTCTTGCTATCGTGGCCGCTACGATAGGGAGCTGTGGTTTAAAATCGCCCCCCTCCTGGACTTCCTCCCGGACGACGAGAGCAGAGGCCCTTGAAATCCTGCAGAAGGGCGAGGTGGCTTCTGACCATGCCATCACGGTAGCCAAGGACATCGCTGACCCCGTTTTTTGCCAGATGGGCAACAGCGTTTGCCTTTGCCGGCGCGGTTGGCTCAGGGCCACCGATTTCCGTCAGGACGTACAGACCAGGGTACTGGACATGCCTTTCGACATGAACAACCTGTTCGGCAAGTCAGTGGACGAGTCTCTGCAGGCCATCAAGGCAGACACTGAGAGGGCCCGTGCCTTGGGCACGCTCCATCAGCGACGGCCGTCCTTTCGGACCTCCGGAGGCAAGTCTCAAGGTGCCTCCAAAGGATTTTGCGCAGCTCCTCATACCGTCAGGCGGCCCGGTCTTCGTCTCAGGAAGCCTACAGGGGCCGCAGCAAGGCCAGTGGACATAGTCGGCAAGGCCTCGGCAAAGCAGAACTGAACCGGCCCGGACGTTGGGCCCCCACCTGAGCACCCCGGTGGGAGGCCGGCTGACAAACTTCGTCGGTGTGTGGAAATCCATCTCCACCGACCATTGGTTGCTGGATGCCCTGGCCCATGGGCACACTCTGGAGTTCCAAACTGTCCAGTGTCCCCACTTTACACCGGTGGCCAGGAAAGAAAACCACATTCCACAGCTACTTCTGGAGGTACGAGCAATGTTGGAAAAGGGCGCAATAGTGCTCGTCCTGAAGAGACTCGGGGTCTCCGGAGTGTACTCACGGTACTTCCTTGTCCAAAAGAACACCGGCTGCTGGATGTCTAACCTGGACCTCCGCCGCCTCAACAAATACATACCATCCCAAAAATTCGGGATGGTCACCCTTCAGCATGTGCTGGGACAGCTGGAAGAAGGGGACTTCCTGTTGTCGCTGGACCTGGAGGATGCATACTCCACATACACAAGACATCGAAAATGTTTGCGCTTCGTGGTCCATTTGGCGACATGATCAGTTCAAGGCACTGCCCTTCGGTTTGAAGTCGGCACCAAGGGTCTTCACCAAGTGCCTTGCACCGGTGGCGGCACAGCTGCAACTGCAGGGATCCACATTTACTGTACTGGACGATTGGCTCATCCGAGCGAAGTCAAGGGAACTCGCCGTCAATCACACAGCGAGGACCGCCCGCCTGCTCACGGAACTGGGTTTCTCGATAAACTATGCAAAGTCCTGCTTGGTGCCATCGCAGGACGCCCTGTTCCTGGGAGCCAGGCTCAACACGGTGACGCGGTTGGCTTCACCTCGGAGGAGAGGATGAAGACCATACTGGGCAAGGTTCAACGGCTGTTGACCACGGAAGTTGCCAGGGTGAGGCCCATCAAGTCCCTACTCGGCATGATGTCGTCATGCATCTACCTCATAGACTGTGCAGGTTGCGGATGCGGCCTCTGCAGGAGTTCCTCGACGCACGGTGGATACAACTGGCAGGAAGCTTCGAAGACCAAATCTCACTCAATGGGACTTTCCGTCAAGCTATCCAGTGGTGGGGCACCCGCGTGCATCTCGTGGCTCACACCAGAGATCTCCACTCAAGAGGCCTTTGGCTCCTGGAGGAGAGGTCACTGCACATCAACGTCCTGGAGCTTCGGGACGTGTTTTGGGCCCTCAGGTCCGTCCTTCAAGGGCAAAGTTGTAAACACCACCGCAATGTTCTACATTCTGAAGCAGGGGTGCACCAGATCCCCAGCTCTCTCCAAGGAAGCAAAGGATCTGTGGCACTGGGCTTTGGCCCAGGGGATGTTCCTGGTACCCTTCCACCTGGCAGGAGTAAAGAACACTGTCGCCAACTCACTCAGCAGGGAGATGCGCACCTGCCACGAATGGGAGCTTCGGCAAGATCAAATAGATCTCTTATTCTGATGATGGGGCAGGCGACGAACACCAAGTGCCGGAGGTTCGCCAGCAGGTTTCCCCAGCCGCCGGGGAGCATGGGGGATGCATTCTCCTTCCCCTGGGATGGCCTGTTCCTCTATGTATTCCCACCGTTACCGTTGCTCCTGCGACTCATCAGACAATTCAGACGGTGTCGGTGCAGGATGATTCTCGTCGCGCCGGCGTGGCCGAGGCAGATATGGTTGCCGGACCTCCTGGACATGTCGGCGTCTCCTCCAGTCAGGCTGTCGATGGACATGGATCTTCTCGCCAGGTAAGGAGGCGTGATCCTGCATCACGACCCAGTTTCTCTAAACCTACAGGCCTGGCTCCTGCAGCACTAGAGTTCGGAGGCTACGACATCCTGCCGGACTGCAAAGAGGTACTTGCCAAGGCCAGGGCTTCTTCGACTCTTAAGTGCTATGGACATAAATGGAAGAGCTTCTTTGTCTGGTGCCGTGCACAGAAGATCAACTCTCTACGGATTATGGCCCCCTAAGTACTGCCGTACTTGCTGTCGCTGGCCAAGACGGGGCTGACGCATGCCTCCATCAAAATTCATATGGCGGCTATCTCCCGTTACACCAGAACTCCGGGGCAGTCGTCAGTGTGGTCCCACCGCCTGGTGAAGGAGTTCATGAAAGGACTGTCCCGCTCGTTCCTGCAGGTGAAGGCTGCAGCCCCGGCGTGGGAGCTCAGTGTGGTGCTGACCAGGCACATGGGCCTGCCATTCGAGCCTTTGCATTTGGCACTGCTGAAATTCCTATTGTGGAAGACAGCATTTCTTGTGGCCATCACCTCTGCACTACGAGTGGGCGAGATCCAGGCCCTCTCCTGTGAGCCGCCGTGCCTGACATTCCACCAGACGAGGGTAGTGCTAACGACGGACCCCTCCTTCATGCCCTAGGTGCCGTCAGACTTCCATCTCAACAAGCCGTTGGTGTTGCCCGTTTTCTTCCTGTCGCCGGCTGAGAGGACTTTGCACTCGCTGGATGTGGCTAGAGCGCTGAAGTACTACGTGGACCGCACGCAGAGTTTTCGGAAGACATCACCGCTGTTTGTGAACTTTGTCCCTGTGAACCAAGGGAAGGCCCTCTCCAAGGCTTCCGTTTACAGGTCGATCTCTGGCTGCATCGTGCACCGTCACCGGTTGGCAAACAGACCGTTGCGCGGCCGCCCGAGAGCCCATTCAACCAGAGTGATCGGTGCAACTATGGCATTCTTGTCTGGTGTGCCCCTGCTGGACATCTGCAGGGCAGCTACGTGTAGGTCAACCTGTTTGCTTGAAGGTGAGCCTGTTGAGGAGGTAAGAGATGCTTAATGTTGTTGTTGAAATGCTTAATGTTGAGCTTTGCCACCTCCCGTGGTCGTGCATGTGTGTACTGCAATGTATTATTGTATTCATGGAGAAGGAACAAGTTACTTACCTGTAACTGTTGTTCTCCAGCATGGGTCTGGCATGGATTCACATGCGAACCCTCCCGTCTACCCCTCTGCAGCTCTTCTCTTGTCCTACTGCCACTTTACGTGCTACCAAATCTGAAGATGGCTGCCAGAGGAGGGGCTTAGGTAGAGGGCAGTCATTGGCTGGGGGCAGTATGACCCAGAGACCAGTGATTGGTTATTAGTAGAAAGACAGCTCAGAAATGAAAAACTGATTTTTTTTTTTAACCGAGGATTCCGAGCTGGACGACAGGGAGTATTCATGAGCATGTGAATCCCTGCCGCCAGACCCATGCTGGAGAACAGTTACAGGTAAGTAACTTGTTCCTTCTTCAAAGAAGAGGCAGTCGTACCAGCCAGGTAAGCTTTTGGAGAAGACCCAGACCGGCCCGGCCATGGGAGAGCAGGGCCCTGACCCTCCCCCTAAGGTGAAGGCCGTGGACTCGGCCAGTACTGCGAAGGCCCACACTTCCATCGAAGTAGTAGCAGCGTGCCTCACAAAGGCCACCGGGGCGGAATTCGCAGGACACAGCCCCGAAGGCGAAAGTATACCTACCTGCCAGGAGGGAATCCTCCTTCCAGCCCATCAAAAAGACTGCAGAGATGATGCCCATCATCTCACCGAAACAATCTCCCTTGGTCGCACAGCAGGGGGGGGGGACACGGTTGTCCTCCAGGGCTCAGACATTTCCTCCCAGAGGAAGAGCTCACCAGCCTCCCGGTCCTCCAGCAGGGTGGATGCGTCCAGTAGGCCAGACGGGAGGGATCCCAACGAGGTTGACGACAAAGGTGACGGACGAGGAGCCACAGGGCGGTCCAGCCTAAGCTGCCGGCCAGATCGTCACGGCTCGACGAGTTTGGATCGTTCCACACCATGATCTCCAGGGCCTCAGAGCTGTTCAGCTTGTCCCGCAGGAGAAGAGGGTTTCCTTTACCAGTGCCGGGAGGCGAAGAGTAAGACTTTGCTGTCGATCCCGTTATTGGATGACATTTGGGACGAGCGGTTGCCCCTCATGAAGAATCCTTCGGCTCCGGCGAAGAGGGATCGCTACGAGGAGAAATACAAAGTGCTGGACTCTGCGCCCAAGTGCTTGCGGTCCCAGCCGTCTCCAGACTCTGGTTTCGGCAGCCAAGAAATCTTCAGGCTCATCCTCGTCGGCAGATCTTCCCCCCCAGGACGGTGAGGGGAAGAAGTTGGATGCCATGGGGCAGAGAGTGATCACGTCAGTGGCAACAACCATCAAGGCCACTAACGCCCTCGCCATCGTGGCGCCTTACGACAGGGAACTTTGGTTCAAGATGGCCGCCCTCCTAGACTTCCTTCCCGACGACAAGAGGGCTGATGCGTTGTAGATTCTACAGTAAGACGAGGTGGCTTCGGACCATGCCATTACAGTGGCAATGGACACTGCTGATACTGGATGCCGCCAAAAGGGCAACAGTGTTTGCTTTTGTCGGTGAGACTGGCTGAGGGCCACTAATTTCCTCCAGGATGTTCAGTCGAGGGTGTTGGACATTCCATTCGACGGGGACAATTTGTTTGGAAAGAATGTAGACAAGTGTCTCCAGGCCATCAAAGCGGACACTGAGACGGCTCGTGCCTTGGGCACGCTTTAACAGCCTTTCTTCCGGACTTCTGTAGGTAAATCCCAAGGTTCCTTTAAAGGATTCGGAGGAGGTGCCTCGTGTCATCCCGCTCTTAGGCCCAAGAGAACTACAGGGCCGCGCCAAGTCTGGAGGTGGACGTCGTCGTCCCCAAGCACCCCAAGGCGGCGCTTCGACGTCCAAACAAGATTGAACCGACTGTGGAGTCGGGCCACCACCCGTGCACCCCGGTGGAAGTCCGGCTGGCAAACTTAGTCAGCGTGTGGAAGACCCTCTCCACCGACCGTTGGGTGCTGGACGCTCTCACCCGCAGACACACCTTAGAGTTCCAACGGAAGTGTCCACGGATACCACCAGTGGCCTTTCAGGAAAATATGTCCCTCGGCTGCTGCTGGAGGTACGGGGCATGTTAAGAAGGGGGGCGATAGAGCTTGTCCCTAAGAGGCTTCGGAGTGTACTTTCTTTTCTTGTCAGAAAGATCACCAGCGGTTCCTGGACCTCCGCCGTATGAACAAGTACATCAAGACCCAAACCTTTTGGATGGTGACTCTTCAGCACTTGCTAGTTCAAGGCCCTTCCCTTCGGGTTGAAGTCAGCACCACAAGTGTTCACCAAGTGCCTGGCCTTGGTGGCAGCCCTGGTGGCAGCGCAGCTGCGTCTACGAGGGATCCACGTGTACCCATACCCGGACGACTGGCTCATCTGGGCGAACTCGAGACATTGCCATCGACCACACGATGAAGACAGTCCAACTCCTCACGGACCTGGGGTTCTTGATAAACTTTGCAAAGTCCTGCTTGACTCCATCGCCAGACACTGTTTCTGGGAGCCCGACTCAACAGTGTCCTGCCTGGCGTCTCAGTTGGAGGAGAGAATCGCGGCTATCCTGGGCAAGGTACAACGGCTGTTGGCCCTGAAGGTCGCAAGGGTGAGGTTCATCACGTCCCTTCTTGGCATGATGTCGTCATGCACATACCTCATTCGGCTGTGCAGGCTACGAATGCGTCCGCTGCAGGAGTTCCTCGACGCCTGTTGGATACAAGTGACTGGGAGCTTTGAGGACAAGATCACTCAACAAGGGTTTCCGTATAGCGATAGTGTTGGGGAGTGCACGCACATCTGTCCGCGGGCGCAGAATTCCAGACCCCACCTCATCAGGAGACGGTCATGACGGACGCCTCCCTGGAAGGATGGGGAGCGCACTCCTGAAATCTACATACAAGAGGCCTGTGGCTACCGGAGGAGAAGTCGTTGCACATTGTGTTGGAGCTGCGGGCAGTGTTCTTTGCCCTCAAGTCCTTCCAGCCGTCTCTCAAAGGTAAGGTGGTACGGGTCTTTACGGACACCACCACAATGTTCTACATCCGGAAGCAGGGTGGAACCAGATCCCCAGGCTCTCCAAAGAGGTGCAGGTTCTTTGGCACCTGGCCGTAGCCTTAGCTCAGGGGGGTTTTTCCTCATCCTGTTTTATCTAGCAGGAGTGAAGAACACCATCACCGACTCTCTCAGCAGAGAAGTACACTCTTGCCACGAGTGGGAACTCCGGCAGGACCAAGTGGATCACCTGTTCCGCAGATGGGGCAATCCTCAAATCGATCTGTTTGCGACGGCGACTGTTGCAGAGAATTCTCAAAAAATTGCCAATTTGCCAATTCCTCCCACTTTGGAGCCCTCCAGCTCTTTTGCTAAACTTTGGGACTTCGAACTTTTCAACTCAGTGTGTTTTCTGTTTGTTTCTTTTGGTTATGGAGTCTAACCAACTCCATAGGCATCATCTTTTACAATTGTCACAAAGCACCTTCAGTGCAGTGCCACAGGGAAGTATTCCAGATTTCCCAAGGTTTAAATACCTTCTCTGGGATCAACTACTGTTTCCCAGAGCAGTAAAGTGAAATTCACTTTACTTAGCATTATAACTTTCTAGACCTAGCGCACACGATCTTCCAATAGTGCTGGAGGGGTTACTTAGTATCCCCTTATCCTCTTTGTCTTGCTTCTTATGTAGCATATTATGTTACCCTTTCCTTAATTGACTGGTGGCAGTAGTTTTGTTTTGAACTAACTTGGTTGGCATTTACCGCAACCGTTCATGGCTCCGGTAAAGTAACCGTGGGAGCCATCTTTTTCAAAATGACGTACCGCCATCTTTGTTAAAATGGTGCCCAGTCTTATTTTTTTCACCAGGTCTTTGTGGGAAGGTCCTTCTAGAGAAGTGTGGTCTCTTTGTTCATTCTACCTTTTGGCTGGCTTCAGGACTGAAGACCACCTCTGGCGCCCGAGTGTCTGGTGTGGGCAGGAAGTGAGGCAGGTGCCCGAAACTCCTGTGCTTAGTTTCCTCGGAGACCCAAATGCACTCTGCCGTGATTGGCTGGCTGATTGTCCGGCAAGGACAGCCACCCTGCTGGGTGAGTGGCAGCTAGGCTAGAATAAATGGGAGGAAACTGGATAAAAAGGCGAGTCTCTTGGCTTGGAAGGCAGAGTCGACCACTGGAATGAAAGAACCAAAGACTAGCTGGAAGAGGACGGCTGCTGCAACTCCTGGACCGTTGGTTTGCCAGGTGAAGCCCTCTTGCAAGCCGAATTGCCAAGTTCATCTCAACAGATTTGCCTTTGCCAGCTGTTTGACCAGTCCCAGTGCAGTGCAGGTGTCCCCCGACGTCCTCCCTCTTTTCCCCACGACTGAGGCTCATGAACAGCGAGAGGTGCAGGAACTGCCAGGAACAGACGTCTTCAACTGCAACTTTTTTTTCATTGTAAGGTACTGTGAAAAGCCGTCTGAGAGAACTTGCCTCTCACTGCGAAAGTGCTTGAAACTTTGGCAACTTGCAGGCCTAGTCAGCTTGTGACCCAACACATGAATCTTTCTTTTACAAACTTCTTCTGAGGACTTTGCAAAGACTTTTACGTTTAACTTCCAGAACTGCTTAATCCTATACAAGACTATCCATCCATTGACTTTGGCCTAACCTATTGCATTGAATGAACTCCTCTGGGGAACTCAAACTATTTGCACTGTTTAAGACTATCTGTAATATTCATTTTATTAACTTATGCCTTTTTGTTCCTACTTCAAATGCTCTGAATGCCATTTTGCTCCTCCTTCAAAGTAGTCTAAATGCCTCAGAACCTGATATTGTGAAGTACTGAAGTATAATTTTGTGATATAGATTTCCTCCTAATGAATGTGGTATAACTGTGTAATAAATTTAATACGTGTTTTACCAAGAAACCTTGAGTATAAGACTATTTGAATACTTGTAATTATAGACCTCTGTGTAACATACTTACAGCTCACATTCCCTCTTGGGATAAGCCTGGCTGCTCAGCAACGCTACCACCAAACTGTGTAGTACAGACTTGTACCAAAGGTTGGTTTTGCTTACACCTGTAGTCCTAGTTGTGTTTAGTGGTCCCGAAGGGTACTGCATACAAACTTTGCCTAACACCATCACCTCTGCACGACGAGTGAGATAGATCCAGATCCTCTCTTGTAAACCACCTTATTTGACATTCCACGAGACGAGGGTGGTGCTGCGGACACCCCCCCCTCCTTCATGCCCGGTGCCGTCGGACTTTCATCTACACGCGCCCTTGGTGTTACCTGTATTCTTCCCGACGCCTTTGTCGCCGGCTGAGAGGACTTTGCACTTGCTGGATGTGGCTAAAGCGCTGAAGTTCTATGAGGAACGCACAACGAGCTCCTGCAAGTCGCAACTTTTTGTGAACTTTAGCCCTGTGAATCATGGGAAGGCAATTTCCAAGGCTTCCATTTCCAGGTGGCTCTCCGGCTGCATCACCCATTGTCACCGGTTGGCGAACCAACCGTTGCCTGGTCGTCCTAGAGCCCACTCGGCCAGAGCGATCGCTGCAACTATGACGTTCCTGTCTGGTGTGCCCCTGCTTGACATCTGCAGGGCTGCTACGCGGAAGTCGACGCACACCTTCACGAAGTTGTACTGCATTGGCAGGTATTCCAGGGAGGAGTCCAGAGTCGGCCAAGCAGTGCTGCGCAACCTGTTCGCTTGAAGGTGAGCCTGGTGAGGAGGTAAAAGATGCTTAAGGTTGAGCCTTGCCACATCTCGTGGTTGTGCATGTGTACTGCTATGTATTCTTTATTCATGAGCATGTGACTCCATGCCAGACCCCATGCTGGAGAAGGAACAAGTTACTTACCTGTAACTGGTGTTCTCCAGCATAGGTCTGGCATGGATTCACATGCGAGCCCCCCCTCTACCACTCTGCGGCTCTTTTCTTGATCCCACTGCCACTTTGCGTGCTACCAAATCTGAAGATGGCTGCTAGAAGAGGGGCTTAGGTAGAGGGCAGTCATTCGCTGGGGTCAGTGTGACCCAGACCAGTGATTGGTTGTTAGGAGAAAGACAGTTCAGAAATGAAACTGAAACATATTTCTTTACCGAGGATTCCTAGCCTGACTGGGAATATTCATGAACATGTGAATCCATGTCAGACCCATACTGGAGAACAACAGTTACAGGTAAGTAACTTGTTCCTTCCTTCCCCTGCCACCCAGGCAGGACATTCCTTTGTGTGATTTTTATCTTCAGCGGGAGTCTTTCCTTTTCGTCTTTCACGCTTGATATTCATCACACTATCTCAACATGTCTTTCTGCTATCAAGTCTTGGATGACCTCCCATTTTCTAACCTTAAATTGCGGAAAGACTGAAGTCTTATTCTTTTCTGCTAATACTCTCCTACCACAGTCTCCTCCTCCTTCGATTTCTTTTCCTCCCTCCAGTCTCTCTCTCCTATTGCTCCTAATCTTGGTCTCTATTTCGACTAATCTTTCTTTTGCTCACATCTCTTCAGTCTCCTGCCTGTCGATTTCAGCTCTATAATATTTGCTGAGTCCACCCTTTTCTTACTTTTCACACCACAAATCCTCTTTGTTAATCTTATCTTGACTATTTTACTGTTCTGTTACATTCGTTGGTCTTGCCTGTTCACTTCTCGTTACTCTCAAATCAATTTACCATTATTCTATTCGTTCACTCGGGCTTCTTTCTTATCCGGCCTCAATCCCTGCCTCACTTGGCTGGCTGTCAATCTATTCCCTGCTTCAATTTAACTTTCTTTGCCTAGTTTTTAAATATCTTTACAGACTTGCCCCTGACTATCTTGCATCACTCCTTTCATTCTATAATCCTTCTCGCTCTGTTCTTTCGTTTCAGCTTCTTGCTCCTCTTCATTCGAACATGCTCCCTCTGTGTCTCTACTCCATCACTTCTTACTCTACATTCCGTTCTTCGCTAAAAACTCACCTGCTTCAATCTCCTTATTGATTGTTACCGGCAGTATCTGAATGTTGATTTGCATGGCTGATTTTATGTACCGTTGATTTTCTTATGGAAAGTGCTTTGGACACAGACGCCATATAAAGCACAATACAAATACAGTTGACCCGATTATGTGATTTGTTACCGAGTGTTGGGTAGAATTCCCATAAATGTGTTAATTCCTTTCTACCTTAGAGACCCTGTGCTCTTTTTGCTGGACTTTAAGACTTTTAATCCCTCATGTAACTTGAATGCGATTTATTCTCTGTTTCTTTTGACTTTGGAGTTTAGACAAACTCCATAGGCATCATCTTTACATTGTGACACACAGAACCTTCAGTGCAGTGTCACAGGGAAGTCTTAGATTTCCAAAAGGTTTAAATACCTTCTGTTGGTGAAACTGTTTCCAAGAGCACTGAAGTGAAATTGACTTAACTTAAATTTTGTGTAACTTTCTAGACCCAGCACACACTATCTTACAATAGGGTGCTGGAGGGGTTACTTAGTATCCCATTTGTCTAGTTTTTCATGTAACATGTTACCCTTTCCACGATTGATGGCTGGTGGCAATGGTTTACTTTTTACTACCATTGTGTGTTTTTAACGCGGACTGCGTTCGCAGCCACGGTAAGGCACCCATGGGTGCCCATTTTATCAAAATAGCCCTGGTCGTCTTTTTTTCGCCATTTCTTGTCGGAAAGGTCCTTCAGATTTATTCTGCACGCCAAACCAGATTTGTTCCCTTTGTGCATTTTAACGAGTGAAGCCTGCCTCTGGCTGCAGTATGTCTGGCAGGGGCATGAAATGAGGGAGGTGCCAGAAACTCCCTGTGCTTGATCCCCTTGGTTACAGGAATGGACCAAAGGTGATTAGACGGCTGTCTGTCCGGCAAGGACAGCCACCCTGCTGTGATTGACAGCTCGGCTTGAATGAATGTGAGAAACCTGCATAAAAGGCGAGGCTTTTTGGTTTGGAAGGCTGAGTCGACAACTGGGTGAAAGAATCCGAAGAACATGGAGGAGATGCCTGCTGCGACTCCTGGACCGTTGGTTTGCCCGGTGAATCCCTGCTGCTGTGCTGAAGCTCTGAATTCACCTCGACTAGAGAATCCCTGCAAGGATGACTTCTCCCTTTGAGTTGGTGGGACCAATAAGCTCCAAAGTAAGCCCGCCTGGCCATCCTCTCGAAGCTGGTTGTATTTCCACTGCTGCTGGAACCGAAGAGCCAGGGAGAGAAACACCAGATAGTGTGCGTTGCTTTTAAGTCAGACCCAAGCACTAAGAAGATTCCCCTTCCCCCCCCTCCCCCCGGACTTCCTTGATGCAGGACTGACCAAGCCTGAGCCACCTCAACAGAGTTCTGGGCCCCAGAAGCAAGGAAAGTCTGAAGTGGTACCTGAGAACCGCAGTGTTTCTATTTGCCGTCTGACACGAGGAGCTGAAACACTGAAGAACCGCTGAATTGAAATTTGCCCATTGCTACCGCTGACCTTCCATTGAAGAGCAGGAGTCCCCAGACATCCTCCCTCTTTTCCCCACGACTGAGGCTCAGGAACTGCAGAGCAGTACAGGTACAGAAGCAAGCTGGAACCATTTCTTGTAACCACAGGCACTGTAAAGTGTAAGTGAACTTTCCTCTTGTTGTGTAGCCTTACATGCCCTCAGAAGCCTCCCAGCTTGTTGGCCTTCAAGTGTTCTATTTTCTACAAACATTTCTTAAAACAATGTGCAAGACTTAATACCTACCTGCAAAGAAGATCATCAGCTCCCCTTGACATTGTGCAATTAACATTGGCTGTCCTGCCTCCCTGAGAGAGACTTCTCACCGTTGACTCTGTGCTTCCTTTTCCACAGGAAAGGGTTAAACCTATTTGCCATTGGAAGGTTTTCCAAAAGTACTTACCTGTTCTTGAATTATGTTAACCATTATGTTAACCTTTGTTTTATTCCTCTATTCCATCTTTTACACCAAAATCAGTATTGCTGTAAATGTACCAGTGACATATCAATGTCCAGTGTCCTAGCTATTTAAGTCACCTGAGGGTGCAGGAAATGTCTGTGTGCCATCCCCAATGGGTATCATCTAATTTAGAGAAACAAAGTGGTTTTTTAAGTGTATTTTAATTGTTACAAAAATATTCTCCCTTCTGAACAAGGCTTTAGAACGGACTGTGAAATAAATTAATTTTTTTATCAAGAAGCCTTGAGTGTAGGTGTATATTTGAATAACTGCTACTGTGACACTGTCACAACATTACTGCTCATATTGACCCCTCTTGAGATAAGCCTGGCTGACTCTGAAGGCTTGTCTCCTGCAGCATTAGAATTTGTGGGTACATGGGCTGCGTTCGCAGCGGCTCCGGTCTTCTTTTTTCACTATTTCTTTGTGGAAAGGTCCTTCTTGAGATTTACTCTGCCCTCCAAACCAGGCTTGGTCCCATTGTTCGCTTTGCCTTTGGCGGGATTCATGAGTGAAGGCTGCCGCTGGCTCCAGGGTGTCTGGGGTAGGCAGGAAGTGAGGGATGTGCCCGACACTCAATGTGCTTAGTCTCCTAGGAGACCCAAATGCACTCTGTGATGATTGGCCGGCTGACTGTCCGGCAAGGACAGCCACCCTGCTGGGTGACTGACGGCTAGGCTGGAATGAATGTGAAAAGGCAAGACTTTTCACTTGGAAGGCAGTCAACCACTGGACGAAGGAACCAAAGAAGACCTTGAAGAGGACGCCAGCTGCAACTCCTGGACGGTTGGTTAGCCCGGTGAAGCCTTGCTGCTGTGCTGAAACTCCAAATTCGTATCGGCAGAGAAGCTCCTGCAAGAACGACTTCTCCCCTTGAGTTGGTGGGACCAATCAACTCGAGTAAGCCACCTGGACATTCTCTCGGAGCTGGTTGCCTTTCCACTTCAGTTGCTGCTGAAACCGAATAGCCGGGGAGAGGAACACCAGATTGTGTGTGTTGCTTTTAAGTTGGCCAAGAGCTCCAGGAAGATCCTGCGGACTCCAAGGAAGCAGGACTCACCGGGCCTGAGACCCCTCAACAGAGTGCGGGACCCCAGAAGCAAGGCAAGTCCATCTCGACCGCCAGAAACAGCAGTGTTGCTGTTTGCGGTAGTCTCGAGCTGAAACACCGAAGTGCCACTTGTTGGAAAGATTGCTGGTTGTGAGCAGTGACCGTCCCATTGCAGTGCATGAGTCCCCTGACGTCCTCCCTCTTGTCCCCGTGACTGAGGCCAAGGAACAGTGAGATCTGCAGAGCTGCCCAGGAACAGAAGTCACCTGCTGCACTTTTTCTTCAATACAAAGGTACTGTAAAGTTGAGAGAACTTACCTCTCATTGTAGAGTTGCTTGCATCTTAAACTAAAGTCTAATCGGCTTGTGGCCCTACATTTGATTCATTATTTTCTTCAAAGACTTCTAAAACATTGTGCAAAGACTTTTCTACTTACCTGCCAGAAGTGCTTCAGCCCATATAAGACTTTTGCCCATTGACTTTGGCTTAACCTGTTCTCCAGCATGGGGTCTGGCATGGATTCAATGCTCATGAATATTCTCCAGCATTGGATCTTTCATGGATTCACATGCTTAGAATATTCCCCGTCGTCAGACTGGGACCCTCGGTACACATATATAGCCTTTTCCTATAGGAAAACTTCCGACACTTTTGTGTCCTATCTACGTCCTTTTAGGACCTGCCTACGCATGCTCCGTAGGCCGTCCCAGTATAAGAGGCCTGCCCCCGCGGCTCCCCTTCAGATTTCAACCGTCTCCAAAGTAGTGGGATCTCCTCGCGTCGTCTTACTATTTTGTACAAGGTTGTGTACTGGAGTTGGAGTTCGAGAAAACTTTTCCTCCATATCAGGAAAAGCGCTGTTCCGTCCATGCGCGACGTGCGGATTGAAAAGTTTACGAGGGGGGCGGACATATGGATTGTATATACTGCCTCCACCCTCATCATTCGGCTGATAGCTGCGACATATGCAAAGGGTTTTCTCAAAAGACCTTCAAAGACCGAAACCGACGGCTGGTGGCATGGCTGAATGATGGAGCAGGGGCATACCCCCCTTCGGAGGTAGGCTCCACACAATCGGCGAAAACATCACACCGCTCTGCCTCGTCGGAACCACCGGCGAAGAAATCTCGACCGACGGAAAAAGAGTCATCACGGAGTCATTCATCTAGAGAATCCTCGTCGAAAAAATCGTCATCTTCATCAAAAAAGTATGACAAGGAAAGGCCGAAATCCTCCTCGGGCGATCACCATAGATCGACCTCGAGTCGAGAGTCGAGTAAAGTCAGGCCAAGTGTGGAAAAGGAGGGACTGCCTAAACCACCTGCTAAGCCACCGTCGTCGACGGCGGTCCAGTCATCGGCCTCCACCCTGCCACTGACGCATGTGGTATCCACCGTCCCACCGACAACGACTGCGACGGTGGCCTCGTCAACGGGGATTCTACTGGAAGCCTGAAGTTTTTGATCCGATCCCCCCGGATACTTAATTGCAATAACAGGCTGTGTCGCTGTCCTCGGGGGAGGACGAGAGCAGGAGAATAGCTGGCCCGGCAGACCTCGGGCTACGAGTGGTTGACAAGTCGTCGACGAGGGGATCCGGTATACCGGTATCTGCCCCTCTTCTCAATCCTCAATCGGTTTTGTCATTGGTAATTCTGTCCACGCTTCAGTCTTTGGTACAGTCGTTGGACCAGAGACTACCTCACCCGTCGACGAGCCCGTCCCGTCCACCGACGCACCTACGCACGCCAATCTCAGCACTGGCACCCCAAGAGGAAGGTGAGTTGCCAGATTCGGAGTCTGACAGGGGAGCCATGTCGGATAGCTCATCATCCCCCTCCAGGGATCCAACCTGGGAGTCAGAGGTGGAGTTAGAAACCCCAAGAAGCCCAGCTCACCCGTCCCCTCCGGACGACATTGCATCATTCCATTCTATGATGGAGAAGGCGTGTAAGGAATTTGGTTTGTCCCAGGAAGAACAGAAAAAGGACTGTTTTTTTTTGTTCGACCACATGGGTAAGAGAAGGAGGTCTGTGTTCTCAATACCAATACTAGACCATGTGTGGAAGGAAGGGTTGAAGACAATGCGTCGCCCCTTTTCTGAGCCTGCAGTGAAAGGACTCCTCGAGAAAAAGTTTAAGGCTCCAGAGTCTACCCCGAAATGTTTATCATCCCAACCAACGCCAGAATCGGTGGTGTCGGCGGCAGCGGCGAGGAAGGCGAAGGCCCAGCACAAGTGCACGACTCCGCCTGAAAACGAAGCAAGACGCCAGGATGCCTTTGGCAAAAAAGTGCTATCCGTGGGAGCAACCACAGTAAAGGCCGCAAACTCTCTGGCTATTGTAGCCAGATATGACAGAGATGTGCCACAGGCTAGCGCCGTTGCTGGATCATCTTCCAGAAGAGCATAGGAAGGCAGCGATGTTACTTGTCCGAGAGGGTGAGGAAGCCTCCAATCACGCAATAAACATCGCGGCGGACCTCGCTGAATCAGGCTTCAAGCAAGTCAATAATGGGATCGTATTACGACAGTCATGGCTCAAGTGTACCTACTTCAGACCAGAGGTACAATACAAAGTATTAGATATGCCTTTTGAGGGGGACCTTTTATTCGGAGAGAAGGTAGACGAGGCCCTAAAGGGAATGAAAGAGGACTCGGACACGGCACGTTCATTGGGTGCCCTCCAGAGTGGCCGAAGCTACAAGTCTTTTCGTCCCTTTAGAGGGGCTTCAGGTAATTACAGATTCTCTGCGTCTGGAGACAGATCCTTTGGCAAGTCGGCTTACCCCTCCCAAGGGTACAGGCATGCTTCCCAAACAGCAAACCGACGCCGGAACTTCCAGACGTCCAGGAAGAGACCATCCTATCCGTCGTCGAGAGACCAACAAAATAAAGATCAGCAGTGACAGTCAACACACCGTTCTGGGGGGAAGAGTGTCCGCATATGTCGACGAATGGGAACGAATAACGACGGATCAATGGGTGCTGGACACTGTAAGGAACGGGCACTCTCTACAATTCAACCACAGCCCTCCGCACATTCCACCTGCGTTCACCGCTCATTCCCATCTGAGGATACTGCAACAAGAGGTAACACTCATGTTAGCAAAGGGATTGATAGAATTAGTTCCAACATCACAGAGAGGTCAAGGAGTCTACTCAAGATACTTCGTCGTAAAAAAAGCCGAACGGCAAATGGCGTCCCATTTTAGACTTACGAGATCTCAACAAGTCTTTAAAGAGCCTAAAATTCAAAATGCTCACGCTGCAGGAAGTGATCCGCGCTGTTCAAGAAGGGGATTTTCTAGCGTCTCTGGATTTACAGGACGCGTACTTCCATATTCCAATGTGTCGGAAACGCAGAAAGTTCCTGAGATTTGTAATAGGGCGGACTCACTACCAGTTCACGGTTCTTCCCTTTGGGCTCAAGACCTCCCCCAGAACGTTCAAGAAATGCCTGGCCCCAGTAGCGGCCTGGCTAAGGAAGCAAGGCCACCACGTATACCCATACCTCGACGACTGGCTGGTAAGGGGATCCTCCCCAGCGTCGACCGACACAAGTTTGCAAACCACCATGCAGCTTCTGCAACAGCTGGAATTTGACATAAACTTTGAAAAATCCTCTGCTGCCATCGAGAACGTTGGTGTTCCTGGGGGCACAGTTCGAGACCCAGTTGGGGCTAGTGAAGCCTTCTCCCGACAGAACCTCAAAACTCAATCTGCTGGCGGGCCGACTACAACAAACCACCAGGCTCTCAGTGAGGAAATACGTTTCGGTCCTAGGGGCCATGGCATCCTGCATCCGTCTGGTGGCAAACTGTCGCCTATTCATGAGGCCAGTCCAGGAATTCCTCGCGGACCGATGGACACAGGCCCAAGGATCGTGGTCAGACAAGATAACCATCGACGACGACAAGCTGCTTCGGACACTTCAGTGGTGGCAGAGTTCCCACAATTTGAACAACGGTGTACCCCTACAGGAACCGGAGTTTCAGCGAACCATAGTCACGGATGCGTCCCTAACCGGATGGGGAGCTCACATGGGTACCCTTCAAACGCAGGGTTGCTGGTCTCCAACAGAGTCACTCCTACACATAAACGTGTTAGAGCTCAGAGCAGTACGATGGGCTTTGAAGGCATTCCTACCACACATAAAGGCATCGCGAGTACGAGTACTGACCGACAATACGACGGCCATGTTTTATTTGAGAAAACAAGGAGGGACGTGATCAAGAACTCTTTCCATAGAGGCCCAGAAAACATGGCATTGGGCATTGAAGCACGGGATTTCCATCGTGGCTCACCATCTCCCGGGAGTGAGGAATTCGCAAGCGGATTCCCTCAGCAGAAGCATGGCCCAGATACACCAATGGGAAATGGACACACTTCAGCTGATGAAAGTGTTCGAGAAATGGGGTCACCCCCCTCTGGACGCTTTCGCAACCAAGGACAACAAGAAATGCGAGCAATTCGCAAGCAGATGGCCTCAGGAGGGTTCCATGGGGGGAGGCATTCTCCTTCCCATGGACGGACATGTTCCTTTATGCTTTTCCTCCGTTCCCCCTCATACGGAGGACAGTACAGTAGATACGTAGATACAGTTGCTGGGTATTTCTAGTGGCACCGTATTGGCCGCGGCAACCGTGGTTCTCCGACCTGCTTCACCTGTCGCTGGAACATCCAATAGCGTTTCCGAGAGTCCCAAAACCTTCTATCCCGGGACAAAGGCACGGTGTGGCATCACGACCCGGACAGTCTCAACCTTGCAGCCTGGCTCCTGACTTTTCGGAGTTCGGTGTTTTAGACGTTTCGGAGGATTGTCAAAAAAATTGTCAAAAAAATCTGCAGGCGGCTCAAGCCCCTTCTACCAACAAATCTTACACCTATAAGTGGCGGAGGTTCTGTGAATGGTGTCGAGGACAGCAAGGCCTACAACCGTTGACGGTGACGCCGGAACAAATTCTACCTTACCTGCTTCTCTTGGCGGAGAGTGGTTTATCCTTCACATCGATAAAGGTGCACCTGGCGGCCATCTCGAGGTTCACGAGGAAGAGACAGTCGTCTCCTCTATTCAGCGACAGACTGGTGAAACACTTCATGAGGGGTTTATTTCGTACTTTTCCCCCGGTGAAACGTTTCCCTCCAACTTGGAGTCTCAACACAACGTTGGCAGGCTTAATGAAACCGCCATTTGAGCCTATGGCCACGTCGGACATGAAATTCATGTCGTGGAAGTTGGCATTCTTAATTGCTATCACATCAGCTAGGAGAATCTTGGAACTGCAAGCGCTGATCGTAGACCCGGCAACTAATCCTACGTTTGTCCCAAAAGTTCCGACAGTGTATCACAAACACTCGTCCATTGTTCTCCCTACTTTCTTCGCGACCCCATCATCGGCAGCAGAAAAAGCTCTTCATACCTTGGACGTTAAGAGGGCTCTGAAATTTTACCTTCATCGTACACAGGAACTCAGGTCTACTCGACAATTCATCGCATATGGTCCGTCGAGGGGAAAAGCAATCTCTAAACAAGGATTGGCTCAATGGGTCTCATCAACGATTGCGTTTTGCCACTCCAAGGCCGGAAGGCCGCTGCAAGGGCATCCTAGAGCCCATTCTACAAGAGCAACGTCCTCCTCAGCAGCATTATGGGCAGGAATTCCGCTGACAGACATATGCCAGGCTGCGGCATGGTCAGTGCCCCACACGTTTACCCGCCACTACTGTCTTGCCAGGCAGCATGCGGACGAGGTGCAGATGGGAAGAGCTGTCCTGCGCCATCTGTTTCAGTAAGGTAAGCTCCACGCTGTGGAGAGTCGGTTTTTCTACCTTTTGATGACAGTATACTTTATGTGGGTAATGTTATATGAGTTGACTTATTCCTGCTGTACATATGCATTGTGTATTATGGTGAGGGTATATTACATTACATTCTCACCGCCGTCTCAGATGTTACTGCTATACAATCTATTCTAAGCATGTGAATCCATGAAAGATCCAATGCTGGAGAAGGGAATAGTTTCTTACCTGTAACTCCATTTCTCCAGCATTGGTATCTTTCATGGAATCACATGCGCCCGCCAACCTCCCCGGAATGCAATGTATTTGCTTGATAAGTTTAACCCTTCCTACTTTGGAGGGGCCGAAATCTGAAGGGGAGCCGCAGGGGCGGGCCTCTTATACTGGGACGGCGTACGGAGCATGCGTAGGCGGGTCCTAAAAGGACGTAGATAGGACACAAGTGTCGGAAGTTTTCCTATAGGAAAAGGCTATATATGTGTACCGAGGGTCCCAGTCTGAAGACAGGGAATATTCTAAGCATGTGAATCCATGAAAGATACCAATGCTGGAGAAATGGAGTTACAGGTAAGAAACTATTCCCTTCCCCGTCAGGCTGGGAATCCTCGGTAAAGAAAAAATCAGAATCAGTTTCGTTTCTGATCTCTTTCTTAGTAACCAATCACTGGTCTCTGAGTCATACTGCCCCCAGCCAATGACTGCCCTCTCCCTAAGCCCCACCCCTGGCAGCCATCCTCAGATTTTTACCGCACGTTCAAGTGTTGGGAGTCCTTGTGCTATAGCTCTCGAGCTTTTACTGCGTTTTGCGTGTTTTTCTTTTTTTTCAAATCTCATTTTTTTCGGTCAATCGAGCCTCAAGCTCCACCGTTTCTTCTTCCGATGAACGGGAAACCATTTCGGAATTTTCTACGCCCCTCAAGGGCGAAGTTTTTGTCGAGTTACGCTTCTTGGATCTTGGAGGATTCCAGAAGATTGAGGCGTGCCTCGTGGACATGGCCCACCGAGGAGAAAGGAAGCTCGACACCCGGATCCTAGCTGTTTAGGAACTGCCCTGGATGCGGATTACAGAATGTGTTCAAGGAGGACGAGCATTAGAGATGCCTCTACTGCCTTCACGGAGACAAAACGCACATGGAGGACGACTGTGCGTTTTGCATGAACATGACGGATCGGACTATGAGGGATCGTCGGACCCGTCTCACCAACTGGCTGGAAGGAAAGAGCCCAGCAGGTGAGAAGTAGTCCGAGTGGTCTTCTAAGTCCTGTGAGGGCGCTCCGGCGACGGGGGCCCAACAGCAGGCAAAGCACCGCGAGTGCCGAACGGTCTGGCTCCTCGGCTGCCAGGCAGAGTGCACCTTCACTGGCGCCATTAACCACGAGCCAACGCTCTGGCTCGGGGAAGAGAGAGTCTGAGATCTGGAGAGGCCCCGGTCAATCTCTAAGGAACCAGCTGAGGGGGAGCGAGGCGGTGACCCTCCCCCCAAGGTGAAGGCCTCAAGCGCGAAGGTGGTGAAGGCTTTGGTTCACCCGGCTAAGGCTTCTACTGAGGTAGTCGCGACAGCCCTGGCGAAGCCTGTGGAGGCTATCCCAGTGGAGGCGACCTCGGGGCCCAGAGTTTCCCTGCCACCGTGGAGGGAATCCTTTTTTCAGCCCATCGAGAAGACCCCCGTGAAAAAAGATGGGGGGCGGTGGCCGTTACGGACACCGCCTCTGAGGAGTTGTTGGTGGAAGTCGTGGAGGGCCTCAACAGGAAGTTTGGGGTGGCCCCGTCCCACGGGGGGAATTCCGAGGGGGGCGAAGAAAGTGACAGTGGCGCCGACGAGGCTCCCGTGGAGGAGGAGCAACCATCGCGCTTGTCGCAACCCGAGCCACAGGACAACTCGGTGGCCATTTTGAGGGCAATCCAAACATTATGCACGGAGATAAGGACGAGATTGCCCCTACCCCCAACGGACGACCCAGTCGAACCGGGCCCGTCGGGAAGCCCTCCAAACAAGAGGAGGAGAGTTCATCCACCCCCGCCCTTCCAGCCCTCACGGCCTGCTCAACCTTAGTCTCCTTCCCCAATCCCTGGGCATGACACGGGAACAGATATGGCCACGACAGGGATGGATGACGACGGTGGTGACGATGGGACGGACCTCCCATCATCACCTCCTCATGGCCTCCCCGCCCAACGAAATTGGCTCCTTCCACTCCATGATTGCCAGGGCATCCTAGCTTTGCCAGCTCTGCCCGGAAGAACAAAAGAAGGAAGGATTCCTCTACCAACGGCGCAACGCCAAAAAGAAGATGGTCCTCGTGGTACCGTTGCTGGATGACATCTGGGACGAGGGACTTGTTCTTCTGAAGAACCCGTCCACGACACCTGCCAAGAGGTACCGGTACGAGAAGAAATACCGGGTCCCCCCCTTTGTGCCTTAGGGCACAACCAACCCCGGATTCAGTCGTCTCGGCGGCAGCCAAGAAGAAAGCGGGGGGGCCATCAGCCTCAACTTCGACTTCCCCATCGGACGGCGAGGGAAAGAAACTGGACGCTGCGACGACGATTAAGGCGGCCAACACCCTAGCTATTGTGGCCCGCTACGACAGGGAGTTGCGCCCCCTGTTGGACTTCCTACCGGACGACAAGAGGGCAGAGGCCCTGGCGATCCTACAGGAAGGTGAGGTGGCATCGGACCACGCCATAATGGTGGCCATGGATATTGCCGAAACGGTTTCCGCCAGTTTGGCGGAGGTGGCTCAATGCGACGGGTTTCTGCCAAGACGTGCAAGCCAAGGTTTTGGACATGCTCCGTTTGGGAAGACGTTGGATGAGTCACTGCAGGCCATCAAGACCGACACAGAGACGGCTCGGGCCTTGGGAGTTATGCAACAACGACGGCCGCCCTTTCGGAACTCCGGAGGCAAGCAAGGTGCCTCCAAAGGATTCGGCGGCGGCTCCTCGACATACTGTCAAGCGGCCCGCTCCTAATCACAGGAAGCCTACAGGGGACGAGGCAAGCCAGGTGGATCTCACCGTCGTCGGCAAGGCCGCTGCCAAGCAAGACTGAACCGGCCGTTGTCGGTCCTCCACCGGAGTACCCCTTTGGGAGGCAGACTGACAAAGTTAGTCAGCGCATGGGAGTCCATTGCCACCGACCGTTGGGTGCTGGATGCCCTGGCCAACGGGCACACTCCGAAATTTCTAAAGAATTGCCCCCGCATTCCTCCCGTGGCCAGGAAGGAAAACCACGTCCCTCAACTGCTGTTAGAGGTAAGGGCGATGCTCAAGAAAGTAGCCATCGAGCTCGTCCCAAAGAGGCTCCGGGGCCCCTGAGTATACTAGAGATACTTCCTCGTCAGAAAGAAGACAGGAGGATGGCATCCAGTCCTGGACCTGCGTCGACTAAACAAATACATCAAGGCACAGAAGTTCCGGATGGTCACCCTCCAGCACGTACTGGGCCAGCTGGAGGAAGGCGACTTCTTATCGTCGTTGGATTTGGAGGATGCGTACTTTCACATCCCCATTCTAAAAGGATACCGAAAGTTTCTCAGGTTTGTAGTCCAAGCACGGCACTACCAGTTTAAGGCCCTCCCATTTGGATTGAAGTCGGCGCCCAGGGTATTAATCCAATTGCCTAGCACCGGTGGCGGCGCGGCTGCACCTGCAGGGGATCCACGTCTACCCCAACCTGGACGATTGCTCATCCGAGCAAGCAGAATGGAACTCGCCGTCGAACACACAGCGAAGACCGTCCTGCTGCTCACGGACCTGGGATTCACCATCAACTTCCCCAAATCCGACCTGGTTCCGTTGCAGATCGCACTGTTTCTGGGAGCCAAGCTCGACTCAGTAGCGTGATTGGCCTTGCCGTCGGAGGAAAGGACGAAGGCCATCCTGGGCAAAGTGCAGCATCTGCTGGCCACGAACGTGGCCAGGGTGAGGTCCATGAAGTCCCTTCTATGGATGATGTCCTCATGCATCTATCTGGTACTCCTGTGCAGGCTTCGGATGCGTCCCTTACAGGAGTTCCTCAACGCCCGTTGGATGCAAGCGGCAGGCAGCTTCGAGGACAGGATCTAGCTCAACAAGGTTTTCCGCCAAGCAATTCGGTAGTTGGGCACCCGCGCCCATCTCGCGGCGGGCACATACTTTCAGATCCCAGCACTCCAGGTGACGGTGACAACGGATGCCTCCCTGGAGGGGTGGGGAGCACACACCGGAGATCTTCACGCAAGAGGCCGCTCCACATCAACATACTGGAGCTCCGAGCTCCGAGCTGTGTTCTGGGCCCTCAGATCGTTCCTCCCGTCCCTCAAGGGCAAGGTGGTGAGGATCTTCACAGACAACACCACAATGATCTACATCCGGAAGCAGGGAGGAACCAGATCCCCAGCCCTATCCAAGGAAGCCCTGGATCTGTGGCATTGGGCCGTTGCCCAGGGGATGTTTCTGGTGCCCTTGCATCTAGCAGGGATAAAAAAACACCATCGCCGACTCACTCAGCAGGGAGCTGCGCTCGTGCCAAGAGTGGGAACTATGCCAGGACCAAGTGGATCTACTCTTCCAGCGATGGGGCAAACCCCAGATCGACCTGTTTGCGATGGCGACGAACTCCAAGTGCCAGAGATTCGCCAGCAGATTTCCCCAGCCGAGGAGCATGGACGATGCTTTCTCGTTCCCCTGGGACGGCCTGTTCCTGTATGCGGTCCCTCAGTTGCCGCTCCAAATCACCAACCAACTCAAGAGGTCCCGGTGCAGGATGATTCTCGTCGCACCGGCGTGGACGAGACAGATTGGGTTCCCGGACCTTCTGGACTTGTCAGTGTCCCCACCAGTCAAACTGTCGACGGACGCAGATCTTCTCTCCTGAAAGGGAGGTGCCATCCTTCATCACGACCAGGAGTCGCTGAACTTGCAGGCCTGGCTCCTGCAGCACTAGAGTTTGGAGGGTACGATATCCCGGCAGACTGCAAGGAGGTTCTTGCAAAGGCCAGGGCGTCCTCAACTCTCAAGTGCTACAGACACAAGTGGAAGAGGTTCTCTGTCTGGTGCCGTGCACAGAAGATTAACCCTCTACGGATTACGGCCCCTCAAGTACTGCCGTACCTACTGTCGCTGGCCAAGGCGGGACTAGCGCATGCTTCCATCAAGATACACCTGGCAGCGATTTCCCGATAGACCAGAACTACAGGACGGCCATCCCTGTGGTCTCATCGCCTGGTGAAGGAATTCATGAAAGGACTTTTCCGTTTGTTCCTGCCAGTGAATTCTCCGGCACCGGCGTGGGAGCTCAACGTGGTGCTGACCATGCTCATGGGGCCACCATTCGAGCCTCTGCATTTGGCACCGTTGAAGTTCCTGTCGTGGAAGACAGCATTTCTTGTGGCCATCACCTCCGAACGACGACTGGGAGTGATCCAGGCCCTATCCTGCAAGCCTCCATACTTGACTTTTCACGAGACGAGGGTGGTGCTGAGGACGCACCCCTCCTTTATGCCAAAGGTGCTGTCGGATTTCCATCTCAACGAGCCCTTGGTGTTACCACTTTTCTTCCCGTCGCCGGCCGAGAGGACTTTGCACTCGCTGGATATAGCTAGAGCGCTTAAGTTCTACGTGGACCGCTCAAAGTTTTCGGAAGACGTCACAGCTGTTTGTGAACTTTGGACCTGTGAACCAAGGGAAGGCCCTCTCGAAGTCTTCCATTTCCAGATGGCTCTCCGGCTGCGTCATGCACCGTCACCGGTTGGCCGTCTGAGAGCCCATTCGACCAGAGAGTTCGCTGCTACCACGCCCCTGCTGGACATATGCAGGGCTGCAACGTGGAGGTCGACTCACACCTTCACGAGATTCTTCTGCGTCGACCTCGATTCCAGGGAGGAGTCCAGAGTTGGCCAAGCAGTGCTGCGCAACCTTCTTTGCCCGACGGTGGGCCTGGTGAGGAGGTAAGAGTTGCGTAATGTTGACTTTATGTATTGCTTGATATTGAGCCTTTGCCACCTCCCGTGGTTGTGCATATGTGTACTGCTATGTGTGCTTATATTCATGAGCATGTGAATCCATGCCAGACCCCATGCTGCAGAAGGAACAAGTTACTTACCTGTAATTGTTGTTCTCCAGCATGGGTCTGGCATGGATTCACATGCAAACCCTCCCTCTTACCCCTCTGCGGCTCTTCACTTGGTCATACTGCCACTTTACGTGCTACCAAATCTGAGGATGGCTGCCAGGGGTGGGGCTTAGTGAGAGGGCAGTCATTGGCTGTGGGCAGTATGACCCAGAGACCAGTGATTGGTTACTACTAGGAAAGACAGATCAGAAGCGAAGCTAATACTGATTTTTTTTCTTTACCGAGGATTCCCAGCCTGACGATGGGGAATATTCATGAGCATGTGAATCCATGCCAGACCCATGCTGGAGAACAGTTACAGGTAAGTAACTTGTTCCTATACTGAATGACTCTGCTTAGGGGATCCAAAAGTATTTGCCTGCTTAAGAATATTTGTTATCTCTTGTTTGTTCTATTAACCCTATTCCTTTGACCAATTCCTAAGAATGCTCTAAATGCTACAGTAAGATATTAATGTCCCCAGCACCCTAGCTATTGAAGTCACCTGAGGGTGTAGGTTGTGACGTTGGGCCATCCCAAAAGGGTCTTTACTGATTTAGAACCTACGAGTGTGTAGTTTTGGAGTGTATGTGTGTTGCTTTTATAATGCTCCCTTCTGAAGGCTTATTCTAATTGACTGATAAATTAATAATTGTGTATTCAAGAAACTGTGTGTAAGAGCTTATTTGAATACTTGTCTCTGTGAATCTCTGTGTAACTCCCCTACAGCTCACATTGACCCCTCTTGAGATGCCTGGCTGCTCAACACGCTACCAACCTTTGTAGTACAGACTTATACCAAAGGTTGGGTTTCTATTGCCAGGAGGTCCAGGTTGTTGTAGTTCACCCAAACGGTACTGCATACAATTGTGCCTAACCGTTTTACTGAGCCCTTAGTTGGAATTCAGAAAACTGTCCTAACCGGTTCCCAGAGCATGTGAGCACTTTTAAATTTCCCAATGAAGTCTAGAAAAAAATCTTTCACAGCAATATTCGTTAGAAACCAATATATCGCCTATGAGGGACAGTTAGAATTGGTCATTAGACTAGAAGACTCTGCAGGGAGCCAGGACAGCCAAAGTCAATTGGAGCAAAGTCTACAAAGCAGAGGCACTTCTTAGCAAAAAGTCTTGCACAAAGTTAGTATGTTGTAGAAAATCACTGTTGGGTCACAAGATGTTATACTTGTGTAAGTTTAAGCTGATATCAGCTCTAGAAAACCAGCTACTGCAAGTCTCAACAGATAAGAGCAGAATTACAGGCAGAGTTAAGTACCCCAATGTCAGAACAGTACCTTTGGTTAGAAGATGAGTATCCAGCTGTCTTCTGTCTGGTTACAGTGATGCAGATCCTGTGTTCCTGAGCCTCAGTCCTAGGGACAAGCGGGAGGATGTCTGGAAGACTCCTGCACAGCCATTCAAAGGTTGGCAGCAGCTATGGGCATTCCTTGGGTCAGCGGCACTTCGCGGTTTCAGCGCTTGGTAAACCGCTCCACCGTGGATCTTGGACACTGGTTGGGCTGCCTTCACTCCTTGAGTCCAGCACTCTGGTGAAGTGACTCGAGCTTGGCTTGTCCTGCTTCTGGAGGGTCCTCGGGATACTCCTGGAGCTTTTCGCCGAATTACAGACATTGCACTTGACTACGGATTTCTCGACCCCGGCACTCAGTTCCTGCAGCAGCAAAGAAGTACATCCAGTTAAGGAAGGTCTTCCAGCAAAGTGCGTTTTGGGGTTAATTGTTCCCTCTAACCCAAGGGAAGAAGTCCATTACGGAGCGTCTCTTGTCGATCAGAAATGGAAATTTCAACAAAGCAGCAGGGCTTCACTGGGTAGTTCAATGGTCCAGGAGGATGCAGCAAACTTTGTTCAGTTTCTTCTGGTTGTTCTTCCCACTGGTCAAGTCTCTCTTCAGTCCAAGAAGCCCCGCCTTTTATGCAGTTTTCTCCCCTTCATGCACAGCCTAGATGTCGCACAGCAGGGTGGCTGTCCTAAAAGGCCAGCGAGCCAATCAGGACTGGGTGCATCCCGGTTTCCCTGGAGATTAAGGTCACCTCCCTTACTCCCTGCCCCTGCTTGCAGTACTGAAGCCCGCCAAAGGCAAAACGAAGAAAGGGGGGGGTCACACCTGGTTTGGCGCACAGAGTAAAACCCAAGAAAGTTTTCACAAACAAGAAATGACGAAAAAAGACCGGGCCATTTTGACACAATGGTCACCCATGGGTGCTATACTGCAGCTGAGGATTCACCCTGCGGTAGAAAAGCACAATGGTAGAAAAATTAAATCACTGCCATTAGCCATTTAAAGTAATGAGGGTAACATAACAATTTTTACATAAGTAGGAAAAATGGCTACTAAGTAACACCAAATCCCCCCCCCCCATTAAAACCTTAAGAGAAATCTAAAGGATGTCTGTGACACTACACAGTAGATGCCGATGGAGTTTGTTATGCTCCAAAAACCAAGGAGAAACATAATTCAAATTAGATCAAAAATACCTATGTGGGAAAAAGATCTCTCACTGTAGGGTAAAAATTAAAAGTCCTCAAGTCCAGCAAAAGAGCTCGAAGTCTCTAAGGTTGGAGGGAATTAGCACAGAAATGAGAATTCTAGCCTAACAGCGGCCAATCAACGCTTGCAAGGTACACACGCTCATCCTGGCCAAGTCAAGAGGGGTCGATGTCAAATACACGGAGAGGACCTTCCAACTGCTGGCAGAGCTGGGGTTCTCTATCATTTATCCAAAGTGCCGCTTGATACCATCGCAGAATGCTCTGTTCTCAAGCATGGGGTCTGGCATGGATTCACATGCTCATGAATATTGCCCGTCAGGCTGGTAATCCTCGGTAAAGAAAATATCAGTTTCAGTTTAATTTCTGAACTGTCTTTATCCTAACAACCAATCGCTGGTGTCTGGGTCATACTGCCCCCAGGCAATGACTGCCCTCTACCTAAGCCCCTCCTCTGGCAGCCATCTTAAGATTTTTACCACACGTTGAAGTGTTGGGAGTCCTCGTGCTTTTTCCTGCATTTTGCGCTTTTTCTAAGAGTTTTACTCTATTTTTTTTTTTTGGTTCATCAAGCCTTGCGCTACATCGATCCACCATCCGATTAACTAGCACCTGTTAGGATTCGTTACACCCCTCAAAGGTGAATTCCGCTGAGTTACTTCATGCAGGATTCCAGAATATTCAAGGCCTATGCCGCGTGTCGGACCACGCCAGCATGTCAGATGAGAACGACGGCTTGACGTCCCTTTTCAAGATTTGCCCCGGCTGCGGTTTACGGGTTTTCTTCTTGGACGACGGTCATTCCCTGTGCCTTTACTGACTGCACTCGGACCCGACGCATGTGGAGGATGACTGTGCGTCTTGTCAGGATATGGTGCCTGCACACTGAACGATTGCGCACGTGGCTCAATGACTTGTTGCAGGCCAAGGCCCCTACTCTGGGTGAGTCCCGGCAGCATGCCTCCCCTGCACAGAAGAAAGGTGAGCAGTCTTCTAAGACCTTTGAGGGCTCCCCTCCCGCTGGGGTCCAACAAAAGGCTAAGTACCGCAACTCCACTGCCACCGGGAGCCCTGTTGCGACAGGATCCTCGTTGATCGTCTCCCAACAGCATCGGTCACGAGCCAACGCTCAGGATCCTTGAAGAAGAGGAAGTCTGACCATCCGGGCAAACTCTTGAAGACCCAGATGGGCCCTCTGGAGAAGGCCAATGGGGAGCAGGGGTCAGACCCTCTCCCTAAGGCCGCGGGCTCGACCAAATTCGTGAAGGCCCACTTACATCTGTCGAAGGCCCATACTTCCATCGAAGGAGTGGTGGCATCCCTTGCGAAGGCCGCGGTGACGGATCTGCAGGTTGTGGCCCCGAAGGCGAGAGTATCCCTGCCTGCCAGGAGGGAGTCCTCTTTTCAGCCCATCGAAAAGATGCCTATCTAGCTGAAACGTCTCACTTGGTTGCAGAGAAGGGGGGTGGGCATGGTAGCCCTCCAAGGCACGGATATCTCCTCAGAGGAGGAGTTTACCAACCTCCAGACCTTCCAAGAGGAACGATGCGTCGAGAGCAGGCCCTAGGGGAAGTATGCCGACGAGGGGGGCGACGAAGGTGACGAGGAGACAGACGAGGAGCAACAGGGCGTTGAGGGCTTGGAAGACCAGCCTAAGCCGCAAACGCCGTCGCCTCTGTCGCCACAGCAACCACCTGGGGATATCTTAGTGGGCATTCTCGCTCTGCATACCCTATGCTCGGAGAGCTGTGTGAGGATGCCTCTTGCGCCAGCAGCCCCACAAACGTGCCAGGACCATCGGAGGAACCACCATCCAAGAAGAGGCGAGTATACCCTCCTCTTCCTTTCCACCCTTCGCTTCTCTGCCCGACACCGGCTGATTGGGGGATCTCCCGTCTCCGCTGTCCAGATCTTCACTGCCTGACGAGATAGGTTTGTTCCACGCCAAGATCTTGAAGGCCTCGGAGCTGTTCCAGCTGGTCCCTGAGGAGAAGAGGGTTTCCTTTACCAGCGCTGCGAGGCGAAGATGACCGTGCTTTCGATCCCGCTCTTGGATATTTGGGACGAGGGCTTGTCCCTCATGAAGAACCCTTCCTCGGCCCTGCCGAAGAGGGACCGTTATGAGAAGAAATACTGGGTGCTGGACTCTACGCCCAAGTGCTTACGGTCCCAGCCCGCCCAGACAGTGAGGTGAAGAAGTTGGATGCCATGGGGTGAAGAATTAACACGTTGGCGGCGACGACCAAGGCTGCAAACGCCCTCGCCATCGTGGCGTGTTATGACAGGAAGCCTTGGTTCAAGATAGCCCCCCCTTTCCTGGACTTCCTTCTCGATGACAAGAGGGCCGAGGCATTAGAGATCCTATAGGAATGCGAGGTGATGTCGGACTTCTCCAGCATGGGGTCTGGCATGGATTCACATGCTCATATTCCCCGTCGTCCGGCTGGGAATCCTCGGTAAAGAAAAATCAGTATCGGTTTTGTTTCTGATCTGTCTTTCGTAGTAGTAACCAATCACTGATCTCTGCGTCATACTGGCCACAGCCAATGACTGCCATCTCCCTAAGCCCCGCCTCTGGCAGCCATCTTCAGATTTTTACCGCACGTTCAAGTGTTGGGATCCTCGTGCTATTGCTCTCGAGCTCTAGTACTTTTTTTGCGCTTTTTCTTAGGAACATTTTCTCTTTCTGTCAAAAGAGCCTCAAGCTCCACCGTTTCTTTATCCGATCAACAGGGACCCGTGTCGGATTCGTCTACGCCCCTCAAGGGTGAAGATTTCGTCGAGCCACGCTTTTGGAGGACTCCAGAAGTTTCTCAGGCCCATCTCGATCATGGCCCAGGAGAAGGGAAGCTCGACGCCCGGAAAGCTGTTCAGGGTCTGCCCTGGATGCCAGCTTCAGAATGTCTTTAAGGAGGACGAACACTCCCTTTGCCTCTACTACTGGTATGAGGACAAGACGCACGTGGAGAAGGACTGTACGTTTTGCGGCAATATGTCGGAGCGGACCATGAAGGACCGCCATCTGCGTCTCGCCAACTGGCTGGAAGGGAAGAGCCCGTCAGGCAAGAAGAAGAAGTCCGATCGGTCTTCTAAGACCTTTGAGGGCGCCCCGGCGACGGGGGTCCAACAGAAGGCCAAGCACCGCGAGTCCGCTGGCACCGGGAGCGCCGAACGGTCGGGCTCTACGGGCGCCACGCAGGGCGCATCCTCCCCGGCGCCATCAACCAAGAGCCAACGCTCTGGCTCGGGTAAGAGGAAGGCCGAGCACCCGGCGAAGCTCCTGGAGAGACCCCGGTCGTGCTCGAAGGCCCCATCTGAGGGGGAGCGAGGTGGTGACCCTCCCCCCAAGGAGAAGGCAGTGAGCGCACCTAAGGTGGTGAAAGCCTTGATCCATCCGGCCAAGGCCTCTATCGAGACAGTCGTGGCGGCTCTGGCTCAGCCTGTGGAGGCTACACCAGTGGTGGCGACCTCTGGGCCCAGAATCTCCCTGCCACCGCGGAGGGAGTCCTCATTCATGCCCATCGACAGGACCCCCGTGAAACCTCCGACGGAGAAGCAAAAGGGGGGGCAGGAGGTCGTCGTGGATTCGGCCTCAACCTCTGAGGAGGAACTCATCGAAGTTTTAAGCCACGGCGCTGGCGTGGAAGAAGACCATCCTGTCGGGAGGGACCCCGACGTAGGAGACGACGAGAACGTCGAGGGTGCCGACGGGGCTCCTGACTGCCCATCGGAACCCCCTCAACCAGTGCCGCAAGACAACTCGGCGGCCATTTTGTTGGCTATACCGTCCTTATGCTCGGAGATAAGGACGAGACTGCCGTTACCACCAACGGAGGAACCGCTCCCGACGGGGGACCCGGAGCCAGGCCCTTCTGGGAGCCCTCCCCTTAAGAGAAGGATTCATCCTCCACCTCCTTTTCAACCATCACGCCCTGCTCAGCCCTCCTCCCCGTCCACGACACGTGGGGATGATACGGGGACTGACACGGCCGCGACGGGTACAGACGACTAGGTTTACGAGGATCTCCCGTTGTCACCTCCCCCCCGGGCTTCCCCGCCCGACGAGATTGGATCGTTTCACACCATGATCGCCAGGGCATCCGAGCTTTTCCAGCTCTGCCCGGAAGAGAAGAAGGAAGGTTTCCTTTATCAACGGCGCGAGGCCAAGAGGAAGACGGTCCTCGCTGTACCTCTACTGGACGATATCTGGGATGAGGGTCTCTCCCTCCTCAAGAACCCATCCACAACGCCGGCGAGAAGGGATCGGTACGAGAAGTACCGGGTCCCGGACGCGGCCCCCTTGTTCCTTCGGGCACAGCCGACCCCGGACTCGGTCGTCTCTGCGGCGGCCAGGAAGAAAGCGGGGGGGGGGGGGGGCTCGGCCTCTACGTCAACCTCCCCGCTGGACGGCGAGGGAAAGAAATTGGACACGATGGGACGCAGAGTCATCTCATCGGCAGCGACGACGATTAAGGCTGCCAACGCCTTGGCTATCGTAGCCCGCTACGACAGGGAGTTGTGGTACAAACTCGCCCCCCTGCTGGACTTCCTACCAGACGACAAGAGGGCAGAGGCCCTAGAGATCTTGCAGGAAGGAGAAGTGGCGTCGGACCACGCCATTACGATAGCGACGGACATCGCTGACACTGGATTTCGCCAGTTCGCGTGTGCCTTATGCGGCGTGGATGGCTCAAGGCTACTGACTTCCGTCAGGACGTGCAGACCAGAGTCTTGGACATGCCGTTCGATGGGAACAACCTGTTTGGGAAAACAGTGGACGATTCCCTACAAGCCATCAAGGCGGAGACGGCCCGGGCTCTTGGTGTTCTCCAGCAACGGCAACCGCCCTTTCGGAGCGGCAGAGGCAAACAGGGTGCCTCCAAAGGTTCCAGCGGCGGATTTTCCACCTATCGTCAAGCGGCCCGTTCGTCGTCACAGGAAGCCTACAGGGGACGAGGCAAGTCAGGCGGACCCCGCCGTCGTCTCCAAGGAGGACAAGGCGGCAAAGCCTCGTCGAAGCAGGACTGAACCGGCCGTGGGGGCGGGCCCCCACCGAAGCACCCCGGTGGGAGGCCGGCTGGCGAGCTTCGTCAGCGTGTGGGAGTCCATCTCCACCGACCGTTGGGTGCTGGACGCCCTGGCTCAGGGTCACGCGCTCGAGTTTATAAAGAGGTGCCCGCGCGTCCCCCCTGTGGCCAGGAAGGAACATCACGTCCCTCAACTTCTCTTGGAGGTAAAGGCGATGCTCAAGAAGGGCGCCATCGAGCTTGTCCCAAAGAGGCTTCGGGGCTCCGGAGTTTACTCAAGATACTTCCTCGTGAAGAAGACGGGAGGATGGCGTCCCATCCTGGACCTACGACGACTGAACAAATTCATCAAGGCACAGAAGTTCCCGATGGTCACCCTCCAACACGTCCTGGGTCAACTGGAGGAGGGCGATTTCCTGTTGTTGGATTTGGAGGATGCCTTCTTCCATATCCCCATCCTAAAGGGACACCGAAAGTTTCTCAGATTCGTGGTCCAAGGGCGTCACTACCAGTTGAGAGCCCTTCCCTTCGGATTGAGGTCGGCACCCAGGGTGTTCACCAAGTGCCTCGCACCGGTGGAGGCGCAGCTGCGCCGCGAGGGGATCCACGTCTACCCCTACCTGGACGACTGGCTCATCCGAGCAAAGAGGAAGGAGCTTGCCGCGGAGCACACGGCAAGGACCGTCCAACTACTCACGGACCTGGGATTCTCCATAAACTACGCCAAGTCCCACCTGGTGCCCGCACAAGACGCACTGTTTCTGGGAGCGAAGCTCGACAGTGTTGCTTCTGGCCTCTCCGTCGGAGGAAAGGACGAGGGCCATCTTGGGCAAGGTGCAGCGGATGCTGGTTGCGGACGCAGCCAGGATGAGGTCCATCAAGTCCCTCCTCGGAATGATGTCGTCTTGCATTTATCTCATCCGCCTGTGCAGGCTTCGGATGCGCCCGTTGCAGGAGTTCCTGGACGCGCGCTGGATCCAGACGACGGGAGGCTTCGAGTACAGGATCACACTCGATGAGAGTTTCTGACGAGCGATCCGGTGGTGGGGCACCCGCGGGCATGGACTTCCAGACCCCGGGCCACCAGAAGACAGTGAACACGGATGCCTCCCTGGAAGGGTGGGGAGCGCACACCGAAAACCTGCACGCGAGGGGTCTTTGGCTTCCGGCGGAGAGGTCCCTCCATATCAACGTCCTGGAACTCCGTGCAGTGTTTTGGGCCCTCAGGTCCTTTCTTCCGTCCCTCAAGGGCAAGGTGGTGAGGATCTTCACCGACAACACCACCACCATGTTCTACATCAGGAAGCAGGGCGGTACCAGATCCCCAGCCCTGTCCAAGGAGGCACAGGATCTGTGGCATTGGGCCGTCGCCCAAGGGATGTTTCTGGTGCTGTTTCATCTGGCAGGAATGAAAAACACCATCGCCGACTCGCTCAGCAGAGAGCTGCGCTCGTGCCACGAGTGGGAACTTCGACAGGATCTAGTGGACCGCCTCTTCCGCCGGTGGGGCACACCCCAGATCGACCTGTTTGCGACGGCGACGAACTCCAAGTGCCCGAGGTTCGCCAGCAGGTTTCCCAAGCCGAGGAGCATGGGCAATGCTTTCTCGTTCCCCTGGGAGGGCCTGTTCCTATATGCGTTCCCTCCATTGCCGCTGCTGATCCGGTTCATCAACCAGCTCAAGAGGTCACGGTGCAGGATGATCCTCGTCGCACCTGCGTGGCCGAGGCAGATATGGTTCCCGGACCTTCTGGACTTGTCGGCGTCCCCATCAATCAAACTGCCAGTGGACGCGGATCTTCTCTCCAGGGAAGGAGGTGCCATCCTCCATCACGACCCGAAGTCGCTGAACTTGCAGGCCTGGCTCCTGCAGCGTTAGAGTTTGGAGGTTACGACATACCGGCCGACTGCAGAGAGGTTCTTGCAAAGGCCAGGGCGTCCTCGACTCTTAAATGCTACGGACACAAATGGAAGAGGTTCTCTGTCTGGTGCCGCGCACAGAAGATTAACCCTCTACGGATTACGGCTCCTCAAGTACTGCTGTACCTGCTGATGCTGGCCAAGGCTGGACGCTTCCATCAAGATTCATCTTGCTGCGATCTCCCGATAGACCAGATCCACGGGACGGACGTCTTTGTGGTCTCATCGTCTGGTGAAAGAATTCATGAAGGGACTGTTCAGATCGTTCCCGCCGGTGAAGGCCCCGGCGTGGGAGATCAACGTGGTGCTGACCAAGCTCATGGGACCTCCGTTCGAGCCTCTGCACTCGGCTCCATTAAAGTTCTTGTCGTGGAAAACAGCGTTTCTTGTGGCCATCACCTCCGCACGACGGGTGGGAGAGATCCAGGCCCTTTCCTGCAAGCCCCCGTACTTGACTTTTCACGACACGAGGGTAGTGCTCAGGACGCACCCCTCCTTCATGCCCAAGGTGCCGTCGGACTTCCACCTCAACGAACCCTTGGTGTTGCCTGTTTTTTTCCCCGTCGCCTTCGTCGCCGGCTGAAAGGACTTTGCACTCGCTGGATGTGGCTAGAGCGCTGAAGTTCTACGTGGACCGCAAGAAGAGTTTTCGGAAGACGTGTCAACTTTTTGTGAACTTTGGATATGTCAATCAGGGGAAGGCTTCCATTTCCAGATGGCTCACCGGCTGTATCATGTACTGTCATCGGTTGGCAAACCGACCGCTGCCTGGCCGTCCGAGAGCCCATTCCACCAGAGCGATCGCAGGTACCACAGCGTTCCTATCTGGTGTGCCCTTGCTGGACATCTGCAGGGCTCCTACGTGGAGGTCGACGCACACCTTCACGAAATTCTACTGCGTCGATCGGGATTCCAGGGAGGAGTCCATGGTTGGCCAAGCAGTGCTGCGCAACCTGTTCGCCTAAGGTGAGCCTGGTGAGGAGGTAAGAATTGCTTAATGTTGAGTTTTTGATGTAATGCTTAATGTTGAGCCTTTGCCACCTCCCGTGGTTGTGCATGTGTGTACTGCTATGTATTCTTTTATTCATGAGCATGTGAATCCATGCCAGACCCCATGCTGGAGAAGGAACAAGTTACTTACCTGTAACTGTTGTTCTCCAGCATGGGTCTGGCATGGATTCACATGCGAACCCTCCCGCCTACCCCTCTGCGGCTCTTCACTTGGTCATTCTGCCTCTTCACATGCTGCCAAATCTGAAGATGGCTGCCAGAGGCGGGGCTTAGGGAGATGGCAGTCATTGGCTGTGGTCAGTATGACGCAGAGATCAGTGATTGGTTACTACTACGAAAGACAGATCAGAAACGAAACTGATACTGATTTTTCTTTACCGAGGATTCCCAGCCCGACGACGGGGAATATTCATGAGCATGTGAATCCATGCCAGACCCATGCTGGAGAACAACAGTTACAGGTAAGTAACTTGCTCCTACGCCATTACAGTGGCCAAGGACATCGCCGACACTGGGTTGCGCCCAATGGGCAACAGCGTTTGCCTTCGTCGGCAGAGCTGGCTATGAGGGCCACACATTTCCTCCAGGATGTCCGGTCGAAGGTATTGGACATGCCCTTCGACAGGGACAATTTGTTCGGGACACAGACGGCTCGTACCTTAGGCACGCTTCAGCAACGATGGCTGCCCTTTCGGACTTCTGGAGAAAAATCCCAAGTTTCTTCCAAAGGAATCGGGGGAGGTGCTTCGTCCTACCGTCAACCCTCCCGCTCCTCGGCCTTCTCGGCTTCTGCTGGAGGTGCGGGCCATGCTAAAAAAAAGTGTGCGATAGAGCTCTTCCCAAAGGGGCTCTGGGGTTCGAGTGTACTCTCGTTACTTCCTCGTCAAAAAGACCGGCAGCTGGAGGCCTGAAAAGTTTTGGATGGTGACTCTTCAGCACGTGCTAAGACAGGTGGAAGAGGGGGATTTTCCATTGTCAATGGACTTGAAAGATGCCTATTTTCACATCCCCGAACACCAGGGCGGCCGCAAGTTCCTACGCTTTGTGGTTCAAGGGCAACATTACCAGTTCAGGGCCCTTCCGTTCGGATTGAAGTCTTTGCAAGAGTTTTCAGCAAGTGCCTGGTGCCGGTGGCGGCACAGCTGGGGGATCCATGTGTACCCTTACCTGGACTCCTGTCACATCCGGGCAAGCTCAAAGGACATATCTGTCGAACACACGGCGAGGACCGTCCAACTCCTGACGGATCTGGGGTTCTCTGTGAACTATGCAAAGTTCTGCTTGATTCCATCGCAGGACACGCCGTCTCTGGGATGCCGACTCAACAGTGTCGTGCCTGGCGTCTCCATTGGAGGAGAGTATAGCGGCCATCTTGGGCAAGGTACCACGCCTTTTGGCCCTGAAGATTGCAAGGGTGATGTCCAACAAGTCCCTGCTCGGCATGATGTCATCATGCATAAACCTCATTCAGCTGTGCAGGCTACGGATGCGTCCACTGCAGGAGTTCCTTGACACCTTTTGGATACAAGTGTCGGGAAGCTTTGAGGACAAGGTCACACTTGACGAGAGTTTCCATCGATCGATAGTGGTGGTTAGTGCACGCACATCTGTCCGCAGGCGCGGATTTCCAGACCCCACCTCATCAGGAGAAGGTCGCGTCCCTTGAAGGATGGGGAGCGCCCTCCGGAAGTCTTCATGCAAGGGGCCTGTGGCCACCGGAGGAGAAGACGTACATCAACGTGTTAGAGCTGCGGGCAGTGTTTTGGGCCCTCAAGTCCTTCCTTCCGTCCCTCAATTGCAAGGTGGTATGGGTCTTCACGGGCAACACCACCACGATGTAAGTAGGGGGGGAGGGGAACCAGATCCCCTGACGCTCTCCAAAGATGCGCAGGACCTTTGTCACTGGGCCGTAGCCCAGGGGATGTTCCTTGTCCAGTTTCATCTGGCAGGAGTGAAGAACACCGTTGCCGACTCTCTCAGCAGGGAGCTGCACTCTTGCCACGAGTGGGAACTTCGCAGGACCAAGTGGATCTCCTGTTCCGCAGATGGGGCAATCCCCAGATCAATCTGTTTGCGACGCCGACGATTGCCAAGTGCCGGAGGCTCGCAAGCAGGTTTCCGCAGCCTGGGAGCATGGGGGGGCACATTCTTTCCGCTTGGATGGCCTGTTTCTGTATGCATTCCCTGAATTGCCTCTTCGATTAGTCAATCAACTCAGACGGTCCCGGTGCAGGAGGATCCTTGTCGTACCAGCGTGGCCGAGATGGATATTGTAGCCGGACCTTCTGGGCATGTTTGCGTCCCCTGCGATCAAGTTTCCGGCGGTCGCAGATCTTCTCGGCAGGGAAGAAGGTGCGATTCTGCACCCCGGCCCAGGATTGCTGAACCTGAAGGCCTGGCTCCTACAGCACTAGAGTTTGGAGGATACGAGATCCCGGCGGCTTGCAAGGAGGTACTTGCCAAGGCTTGGTCTACACTGAAATGCTATAGACATAAGTGGAAGAGGTTCACCGTCTAGTGCCGTGCACAGAAGATAAACCCTCGACGGATTACGGCCACTCAGGCGCTGCCATACTTGCTCTCGCTGGTCAAAGCAGGACTGACGCACGCTTGCATCAAGATTAATCTGGTGGCTATCTCCCGCTACACCAGAACTCTGGGGCGGTCGTTGCTTTGGTCGCACCGCCTGGTTAAGGAGTTCATGAAAGGACTTTTCTGCTCGTTCCTGCCTGTGAAGGCTCCGACCCCGGCATTTAAGCTCAATGTGGTGCTGACGAAGCTCATGGGTCCTCTGTTCGAGCCTATGCATTCGGCGCCACTGAAAGTCTTATCGTGGAAGACTGCATTTCTTGTGGCCATCACCTCCGCACGACAAGTGGGAGAGATCCAGGCACTCACCTGTAAACCTCTGTATTTTACTTTTCACGAAACGAGGGTAGTGCTACGGGCGCAACCCTCCTTCATGCCCAAGGTGCTGTCAGACTTTCATCTAAACGAGCCCTTGGTGTTACCGGTTTTATTCCCGACGCCTTTGTCGCCAGTTCAGAGGACTTTGCACTCGCTGAATGTGGCTAGAGCGCTGAAGTTCTACATGGACCGCACAGAGTTTTTGGAAGACGTCACAACTCTTAGTGAATTTTGGCCCTGAGAACCAAGGGAAGGCCCTCTTAAGGCTTCCATTTCCAGGTGGCTCTCCAGCTGCATTACCCATTGTGGCCCATTTGGCAAATCGACCGTTGCCTGGCGTCCGAGAGCCCAGTCGACCAGATCGATCGCTGCAACTACGGCATTCCTGTCGGGTGTTGCCCTGCTGGACATCTGCAGGGCTGCTCCAGGGAGGTCGACGCACACCTTCACGAGATTCTATTGTGTCGACCCGGATTCCAGGGAGGAGTCCAGGGTCGGCCAAGAAGTGCTGCGCAACCTGTTTGCTTGAAGGTGGGCCTGGTGAGGAGGAAAGAGATGCTTAATGTTGAGATGTTGAAATGCTTAATGTTGACCCGTTCCCACTCCCGTGGTTGTGCATGTGTGTACTGCTATGTATTCTTTATTTTGGCGCATGTGAATCCTTGCCAGACCCCATGCTGGAGAAAGAACAACTTACCTGTAACTGTTGTTCGAATGGATTTTGTCCTCCAGCGCATTCCACATCTTTGACATGTAATGGCCACAGCTGCGCACTTCAGAAACTTTTTCGGCTGAGGGGGTCCATGTCCCTCGAGGGCCTCTGTCGAGGACAACGTCACAGGATGTTATAAATAGATTTCATGGCGCCCATAGCCTCAGTTTCGTTTTTTCCGGGAACATGTTAACTTTGAGATTCGTTAGCGCCTTGTGTGTTTTCTTCATTGAAAATGTCTTTCTCTTCGACCCCACCGATTCTGTGACCCGACTTCAAGACCTGCCGGGACTGCAAGTCTAAGATGTTGCTCACTGACCCCCCTTCGCATTTGTTGTGGTGCCTGGGTGAGTCGCACGACTGCTCGAAATGCCAGTCGCTGACTGCCAAGGCCTTGCGGGAGCAGAAGGGGAAGCACCAGGTAGGGGCTCTAAACCTGTTAATCCCGAACTACAAGTCTAAGGGGGTTTCGACTGACGACTCGAGGGGCGACTCTGCGTCGGAAGGATTCCCAGGGATCTCCGGCCTGGGGTGGTTCCCGCCACCCGTCTTCCTCGTTTCGGCACTCCAGGAAGCGCTGTCACCGGTCTCCCTCCCCGTCATCCTCGGAGGATGGTGCCTCGAGGAAGGCTTCTATGCCCTACGAAGTCCTTGACTCCGGAGGAATGGGCGGCGTTTCGAAAATCCATGATGGCGATTTTTCAATCGCAGGGCACTGGTCCGGTTGCGCCTTTTGACGAAGCTGGCCAGGATCGGTCTCGTTCCGTGGCATGCACGCCTTCGGGCTCGGGTTTGTGACGCGACACTCATCTGGAGCCGTTGAGGTCCCGTACGGCCAAGGAATCAAAGGTCGCAAGACACGTGTCTCTAGGTCTCGGTCCTCATCCCCAGCGAGACCGCAGCAACCTATTGAGGTCTCGGGGCCAGCGTTGACTCGTTCGGACCTCAACGATTTGCCGTCGTATCAACCCACAGCACCATTGGCACCAGTGTCGACGTCGAAGCCTTCGGCGATCCTGGCGTCGAGGTTGTCGAAGCCTTCAGTGCTATCAGCGCCTTTGGGAATTTTTTCCCTAAATTTGCCGTTGGAGTACCCGGACATCGTTGATCTTCCAAGGAAGTCTACAATGAAGTCGGTGAGGCCGGTTTTGGCCTCCAGGTTTCTTCTGTCCCCAGACCTGGGTTTCAACCCCCTCTGGATGATACTTTTGAAGAGGAGGAAAGGGCTGAGGTTGAGGAACCTGGTGATTTTGATGATGCTCCCATTTTTTCTGGGGACAGTCAGTTGGAGGAGTTGAGGTAGACCCTCCATGATGCAAGTGGACACTTTCCCCGGAAGTGGAGTTTGGTAGACCTGAGCCTGGGGCTCATGCGTAGTCTTTTTTTAGGAGACTCATGGCACGAATCTGAGTATCTGGGCTGGTCTAGTCCTCCAGAAGACTTTGTGAAGGATGATCTGACAGACATCTTGGATCAAGGTCCGTCCTCTGAGCCTGTTTTGCCATTTCATTCTACCTTGCAGAAAGGTGTGGCAGCTGATTGGCAGTCCCCGGAATCTCTTCCAGCTCTGAATAAAAATCGAACTAAGAGTTACCGCCCTTCCGTTAGCGACCCCAGCAATTTATCTACTCACCCCACTCCTGAGAGTTTGGTGGTTCAGGCGGCTACGGCCACCTCGAGGCAGGCCGCGTACCCTACCATCCCTCCAGATAGGGAGGACAAGCGACTCAATGGTTGGGCCCGTAAGGTATTTTCTGCTGGGAGCATGGCCTTGAAATCGGCTAACTCCACGTGTGCCTTGGCAAGGTTTTCACACACACTGTGGAATTGTTTCTCCTTGGCGCATATTTGCACAGCTGTCAAGGAAATCTTGTCCCTGGTGGAGAAAGGCGCTATAGAACTGGTGCCTGTAGGGGTGAGGTACAAGGGATAGTATTCTCCTTATTTTTTGATGCCAAAGAAAGAAGGGGGTTTGAACATGGACTTGCATTGGTTGAACAAACTCCTCCGGAAGGACAAGTTCAAGATGGTCACTCTTTCTCATGTCCTCCAGGACCTTCAACTTCAGGATTGGTTGGTGTCTCTAGACCTCAAGGATGCTTATTTTCATGTGCCGATCCACCGCACACAGGAAGTACCTGAGGTTTGCAGCTGGCGACTCGCACTTTCAGTTTCGGGTCCTTCTGTTCGGATTGACCTCCGCCCCGTGGGTCTTCATCAAGCTCATGGTGGTAGTGGCAGCGTACCTCAGGCGAAGGGGAGGGGGGGGGTCATGTTTACCTCTACCTAGACGACTGGCTGATCCGGGCGCGCCCTCCCAAGCTAGTTTTGGATCATCTGTGTCACCTGCCGCACCCTCCACAGGCTGGGCTTCTCCCTGAATTTCAAGAAGTCGCACCTGAAACCTTCCCAACAGCTCCAGCACATTGGGGCTGTGTTGGATACGTCCTTAGAAGTGTTCTCCATCCAGAGGTCAGGACTCTCAACCTTCACGCTTGGTATCTGAAAGGTTGAGGTATAAGGATTGGGACCTCCTGGATGACGCGATGGAGATGTTGCTTTCGGCCAGGTGACCTGCAACACAATCCCTGTACCGTTGCTGTAGGTTCTGCGGCTGGTGCAGAGATCACAATGTTCATCCTTTTCAGTGCTCCATTCCTATGGTTGTCTTTCTTGCTTTCTTTGGCCCACAGGGGCCTTCAAGTGGGTACCATTAAAGGTTACCTGGAGATGCTGTCTATCTTTAAGCGCTCGTCTGAAGAATGTCCTTATGTTAGGATTCCTTTGATTTCTCAGTTTCTTAAAGGACTAATGTATTCCCGCCAACCCCTTTGCAGGTGCTGGTTTGGGATTGGAATTTGGTTTTGAGATTTCTCATCGGTGCTCCGTTTGAACCTTTGCACTCTTGTCCTTTGAGATTACTGTCCTTCAAGACTCTCTTCTTGGTTGCGATTACTTCCGCAGAGTGAGTGAATTGCAGGCACTTTCAGCTAAGCCACCCTTTACTGTGTTTCACAAGGACAGGGTTGTACTGCGAGTACGTCCTTTTTTACCTAAGGTGGTTTCTGAATATCATTTGAGTCAAAAGGTGGTTCTTCCATCTTTCTACTCTCCTCATCCTGGCAAGGAAGAGGAGCGTCTCCATCGGTTAGATCCTAGGAGAGCTCTTAGCTTTTACATTTCTAGGATGTTCAGGGTCAGAGTGGATGATCAACTCTTTGTAGGATATACTGGACACTGATTGGGCCAGGCTGTTGCCAAACGGACCTTGTCCAGGTGGATTATCCTTACCACTACGGAGCATTACCGGTTGGCGGGTAAAGGCCCTCCTAAAGGGTTGAGAGCTCATTTCACTAGGGACCTGGCGACTTATGCCGCCCTCCAGCTGGGTGTTCCTATTAGGAATATTTGTGATGCCGCTACTTGGGCTTCAATCCATACAATTGTAAAACATTATTCCCTGTATACAATCCAGGGTCAGGATATGGCCTTTGGGAAGGCGGTTCTTTATTTCGGAATCTAATTGGGTAGTCTAAATTCTTTTCTCTCCTCCATTTACTGGTACTGCTTTGGGAGTCTGTCAAAGATGTGGAATGTGTTGTAGGACACAATCCATTCGAAGAACAAGTTACTTACCAACTGGTGACGTTCTTTCGACTGGATGTTCCTCCAACGCATTCCACATCGCCCTCCCAGGCTGCCCATCATGCGATTGCAGTTTCCATTTCCTCAAAGCTAAGTGCAGTCCAGCAGGCATCAGAATGGTGTCGCATGTTCTGGGGGGGGGGGGGGGGGGTACTTAAACCGAGGCTATGGGCGCCGTGTGTCCTTTTTATAATATCCTGTGACGACGTCCTCGATCGAGGCGCTCTAGGGACATGACCCGACGCAAGAAGCCCTTGGCCGAAAAAGTTTTCGAAGTGCACAGCTGTGGACATTACATGTCAAAGATGTGGAATGCTTTGGTGGAACATCCAGTCGAAAGAATGTTACCAGTTGGTAAGTAACTTGTTATTCTCAAGCATGGGTCTGGCATGGGTTCACATGCGAACCCTCCCGCCTACAACTCTGCGGCTCTTCTCTTGGTCCTACTGCCACTTTACGTGCTACCAAATCTGAAGATGGCTACCAGAGGAGGGGCTTAGGTAGAGGTCAGTCATTGGCTGGGGGCAGTATGACCCAGAGACCCGTTATTGGTTGATAGGAGAAAGACAGTTCAGAAGTGAAAATGATTTTATTTTTTAACCGAGGATTCCCAGCCTAACTACAGGGAACATTCATGAGCACGTGCATCTTTGCCAGACCCATGCTGGAAAACAACAGTTACAAGTAAGTAACTTTTTCCTTACAGGTAAGTAACTTGTTCCTTCCAGCACATTTAGTGACGTCATTTGGGGTCACTAAAAACACTTATTTGTGATCGCCATTGCAATATTTAGTTATAAGGAGGGAATAGTTCTAGTCGGATCATAACATTATTTGTACTTATCTCACTCATAGCAGCCATTTTGTCTAGTTGTGGGTTGGTTGTTAAATCCTGAACACAGTACTTGGGCTAGCTACCCAAAATCTGTCAGTGTAACAAAAAATGTTTACATTGTATTCCCCGGGTTACTACTGCTCCACCTACCTGGAAAAGTATGCTAATTTTAAGAATAGTTTCTTTATTAATGTGAGAGTAGCACATACATGACTTGCCCTCCATTTGCCAATAACAGCTCTTTATTTCTTTTAAAGGTTCCTCTTCCTCCGAATGGACAGATGACGGGGTATGGGCTTATAACACAACCACAGTATACTCCCGTTGTCCAACCAATGGTTGCTCCACCGCCACTTGTGGTAATTCCAGCACCACCAATAACTCAGCCCTTCCAAGCACCTTTTGCTCTTCAGACTGAACCACAAATACAAGAAACACAACAGCCGGTTGGTTCTCCATACTTAAGCTTTCATGAATGTGTTGTTGCCTTTAAGACTACTAATGATGGTAGCCAGTGTTTTTTCCAACTTTCCTTTCATTAACATCAGTGGAACCCCCAGTTGTTTGGCTATTCCTTGAACCCAGACCTGACTTTGGAGTGAACTAAAGCCTTGTCTGTAAAGATGTCATTTATTTATAATTTTCCCTCCATATATTCCTGTGACCCCACGCCCCCCAGTCTTTTTGCTCATTTTTTTAATCCTCTCCTGATTTTGGGAGCTCAGTAAAGCCACCGGTTTTGTTCATTCATATGGGGAAACTGACTAGTTTATTAGACTGTCAGAACAGAGAGACTTTATTGGAATCTTTGTACGTTTAAAATTGCACATACTTTACAATGAAGTCCATGTAGGATACATGTTCTAGTCTTAGAACTATTTACCTAATGGGTTTTTTGGTTACTTTGATGATGCACCTAACGCAATATGGTGGCAATTCTATATTTTTTTTGCTGTTATTTATGTTCTGTTCTATGGCCTTGTTGACTCTCATCACAGCCACCGTATTTCCGTCGTCTGGATCGGCGACTGGCATGAAGGCACCATAGTCTTCGGAGGGTCAGACTTCGTCCACTCAATCACAGTCAACAAAACATCGCTCATAGTCGGCAGCGCCATCGTCCCCAAAGACTTACTCGTCAACGATACCAAGACAGTTGTGGAAATGGTCATTCTTGGCGAAGACTCATTCAACGACATTGTTGATGACACCGTCCGCCAGGCTGGCAGTGCCAGTTTTTGTCACGTCTACAGGCTCGTCGATAACTGGAGGCACCATCTCAACCCTCACAACGGCTATATCAAGGGTAGCATTGCCTCCAAGGCCTCGGTCAGTCTCGGCTGGGTCTAAGTAGGTGTACGGGCGAATTCTCAGAAATGTGCTAATTCCCTTCTACCTTGGAGACCCCAGCTCTTTTTGCTGGACTTTAGGACATTACATTTCTAACGTGGAGAGAGAGAGAGAGAGAGAGACCTTTTTCCCCACTCATGTATTTTTCTGTGATTTGGACTGTTAGGCAAGATTGTATGCAGTACCCATAGGGTGCACTACAACAACCCTGACCACCTGGCACTAGTAACCCAAACTTTGGTACAAGCCTGTACTACACAGGTTGGTAGTGTGAACAAGCAGCCAGGCTCATCTCAAGAGGGATCAATGTGAGCTGTAGTGGAGTTACTTTCACAGTGACAAGTATCCAAGCAAACACTTACACACAGGGTTTCTTGATAAAACAATTAATTTACCAGTCAGTTAATGTAAGCCTTCTTCAGAAGGGAGCACTGTAAAACACCACACAAATATACTTCAAAATTATACACTCAAGTTCAGAATCAGTAACTACCAATTTGAGATGGCATACAGCATAGACCTACACCCACAGGTGACTTCAATAGCTACAGTGCTGTTGACATTAATGTATTACTGCTGGCATTCAGAATTAGTTACGAGCAAGTAAAAAAAGAAAAGATTGTTGGAGTAAACAAGTTACCACAAATATTTCTTCAGCAGGCAAATACTTTATGATCCCCCAATAAGAGTCATTCACTTAAATCAAGGCTGAGCCAAAGTCAATAGGCAAGAGTCTATATGGGCTGAAGCACTTCTTGGAATGTAAGTAGAAAATTCTTTGTACAATGTTTCAGAGGTCTTTGAAGAAAACGATGAATCAATGTAGGGCCAAAAGCTGTTAGACTTGTGAGTAGTAAAAGATGCAAGCAACTCTACAGCAATAGGTAAGTATTCTTAGACTTGGTACAGTACCTTTAAAATGAAGAAAAGATGCAGGAGATGACTCCTGTTCCTGTGCAGCTCTGCAGATCTCGCTGTTCCTGGGCCTCAGTCGTGGGGACAAGAGGGAGGACGTCAGGCGAATCCTGCACTGGGACGGTCAAAACTTGCAACCGGCAAACTTCACTTTCAGTGGCTGTTCAGTTTTCCAGCTCCTTGTCTACTGCAAATAGCAACACCATGGTTCCTGGCTGTCAAGATGGACTTTTCTTGCTTCTGGGCTCCCGCACTCTGTTGAGGGGGCCCAGGCTCGGCCAGTGCTGCTTCCTGCGAGTCCGGAGGATCTTCCTTGGCCAACTTAAAAGCAATGCACACAAACTGGTGTTCCTCTTCCTGGCTGTACGGTTTCCAGCAGCAACTCTGTGGAAATTCAACCAGCTCCAATATGGATGTCCAGGTTGCTTAATTTGGAGTTGATTGGTCCCACCAACTCAAGGGGAGAAGTCATCCTTGCAGGGGCTTCTCTCTCGATGCAAACTTGGCGTTTTGGCACTGCAGCAGGGCTTCACCAGGCAAACCAACGGTCTAGGAGTTGCAGTAGGCGTCCTCTTGAAGTTTTTCTTTGGTTCCTTCGTCCAGTGGTCGACTGTCTTCCAAGCCAAAAGACTCGCCTTTTATTCAGTTCTCTCCCATTCTTTACAGCCTAGTGGTCAGTCACCCCGCAGGGTCTCTGTCCTTGCCGGACAGCCAGCCAGTCACCACAGAGAGCATTTGGGTCTCCGAGGAGACTTAAGAACAGGGAGTTTTGGGCACCTCGTCACTTCCTGCCTACGCCAGACACTCTGGAGCCAGAGGCGGGTTTCTCTCAGAAACCCGGCCAATGGGGAAATGACAAAGAGACCAATCCTGTTTTGGCGTGCAGAAAAACTCTCTAGAAGGACCTTCCCACAAAGACCTGGTGAAAAAAGACGGTTCAAAGCGAAACCACTGCAACCAGCCAGTAAATTGAGGAAAGGGTAACCTATAATATGCTACATAAAAAGCTAGACCAAGGGGGTACTAAGTAACCCCTCCAGCACTCTATTGTAAGATAGTGTGTGCTGGGTCTAGAAAGTTAAAGTGCGAAGTAAAGTCAATTTCACTTTACTGCTCTGGGAAACAGTTGATCCCAGAGAAGGTATTTAAACCTTGGGAAATCTGGAAGACTTCCCTGTGGCACTGCACTGAAGGTGCTTTGTGACAGTTGTAAAACATGATGCCTATGGAGTTGGTTAGACTCTATAACCAAAAGAAACAAACACAGAAAACACATTGAATTGAAAAGTACAAAGTCCCAAAGTTTAGCAAAAGAGCTGGAGGGCTCTAAGGTGGGAGGAATTGGAACATTTCTGAGAATTCTCCCGAACAGTCTGCTGAGACGGATCTGCAGGGGATCCGAAGACAAGGGTGTCCCTCCCAGCCAGGAGGGAGTCTTCTTTCCAGCCCATAGAGAAAACCCTGGAGAAGATGATGCCGGTCATCTCCCCTAGACCGTCCCCTCTGGTCGGGAAGGAGGGCGTGGAGGTCCTCCAGGGCACGGATATCTCAGAGGATGAGCTCATCTACCTTCAAACCATCCAGGAGGAGAAGAACGTCGGGAGCAGGCCCTACGACGAGGGCGCCATTGAGGAACGCAACGAAGAGCCTTAGGGCGACTAGGGCCTGGGCTCCCTGCCTAGGCCCCAGCTTCTTACTCTACCTCCGCCTCAGGTGCCTCCTCCGCTGCCGCCTAGCGACTTCTTGGTGGGCATTCTCTCTGCACTGCATACTCTGGTCTCCGAGATAGACGAGGATGCCTATTGCGTCGGCGGTCCCTCCTGCGGCACAGGCCGACCCCCTCCTCCCCCCTGGCGACGGGGATCCCCAGCCAAGAAGAGGAAGACGCACCCTCCACCTTCGTGCCACCCTTCGCCCCCCTCCCCTCCCCCAAAGGAATAAGACGGACCGTGATATGGCAAAGACGGGCACAGATGACTGCAGTGGAATGGTGGACCTCCTGTCGCCGCCTCCATATCTTCCCCGCCAGACGAGATGGGCTTTGGAGCGCTTCAGCACGCTCAAGAGGGGAAGGAGTGCTTCTTATATACCAGTGCCGTGAAGCGAAGAGAAAGACCATCCTCTCGGTCCCACTCTTGGATGGCTCCGGCAAAGAGGGATAGCTTTGAGAAGTACAGGGTGCCGAACTCTGCACCCAGTGGCTTGCGGGCCCAACCGTCGCCCGACTCTGTGGTATCAGCAGCGGCCAAGAAGTCTTCTACAGGCGCTTCGTCCTCAGCAGCCTCCATTCCTCCGTACGGCGAGGGGAAGAAGTTAGATGCCATGGGACTACTGGCGGCCATTACCATCAAGGCTGACGATGCCCTCGCCATCGTATCTCACTACGACCGAGAGCTGTGGTTCAAGATCGCTCCCATCCTGGACTTTCTCCCCGATAAGAGATCGGAAGTATTGGAAATTCTGAAGGAACGCGAGGTGGCGTCGGACCACGCCATCACGGTGGCCACGGACATCGCCTACGCGCGATTCCGCCAGATTGGTAACAGCGTTTGCCTTAATCGTCATGGCTGGCTCAAGGCCACCAACCTTCGTCAGGACGTTTCAGATGAGGGTTTTGGACATGCCCTTTGACAGAGACAATCTCTTTGGGAAGGCTGTAGTTAAGTCTCTACAAGCTATCAAGACGGAGATGGCACGTGCTTTGGGCACTCGGTGACAGCTGTTCTTTTGGCCCTTAGGCGGCAAGTCCCAAGGATCTTCCAAAGGTTTCGGTGGGAGCTCCTCTTCTTACTGCCAGCCTTCCCGCTCCTCGGCCCACGAGACCAACAGGGGCTGTTCCAAAGCTTTTGGAGGAGGACGCTTCCTTTGCCAGGGACCCCAAGGCGGCCCGTCTACGTCCAAGCAGGATTGCACTGGCCGTGGCATCGGGCCCCCACCTGTGCAACCCGGTGGTAGGCCGGCTGGCGAACTTCATCAGCGTGTGGAAAACTATCTCCTGGACGCTGGACGCTCTCGCCCACAGACGCACCCTAGAATTTCAACAGAAGTGTCCCCGAATACCACCGGTCCGGCATGAAAACCAGGTCCCTCAGCTGCTGTTGGAGATGCGGGCCATGCTAAAGAAAGGCGATAGAGCTCGTCCCAAAGTGGCTCCGGGGCACCAGTGTGTACTCAAGGTACTTCCTTGTGAAAAAGACTGGGGGCTGGAGGCCCATCCTCTACCTCAGATGACTAAACAATACATTAATTCCTATAGGTTTCGAATGGTCACTCTTCAGCACGTGCTAGGACTGCTCAAAGAGGGAGACTTTCTGTCGTTGCTGGATTTGGAGGATGCGTACTTGCCCATCCCAATTCACAAGGGACACCGCAAATTTCTGTGCTTTGTTCTGGGGAAGCATTACCAATTCAAGGCCCTTCCCTTCGAATTGAAGTCGGCGCCAAGGGTTTTCACCAAGTGCCTGGCGCCAGTGGCGGTGCAGCTGCGACTACGAGGGATTCACGTCTACCCTTACTTGGACAACTGGCTCATTCGGGCCAGCTCAAAGGGCATCCCCGTCTACCACACAGTAAGGACCGTCCACCTACTGACGGCGCTGGGGTTCTCGGTGAACTATGCAAGGTCCTGCTTGACTCCATAGCAGGACGCGCTGTTTCTGGGATCCTGACTAAACTGTCGTTCCTGGCATCCCCGACGGAGAAAAGGATAGCGGCCATCTTGGGCAAGGTGCATCGGCTGTTGGCACTGAAGGTAGCCACAGTGAGGTCCATCAAGTCTCTGCTCAGCATTGTCATGCATCTCATCCGGCTCTGCAGGTTACGGATGTGTCAACTGCAGGAGTTCCTCGATCACCGTTGGATACAAGTGTCGGGAAGCTTTCAGGACAAGATCATGCTCAACGAGAGCTTTGTTCGAGCGATAAGGTGGTGGAGAGTTCACGCTCTTCTGTCCAGTGGAGCGTATTTCCAGACCCCACTACACCAGCACATGGTCACGATGGACACCTCCTAGAAGGATGGGGAGCTCACACCGGAAGTCTTCATGTACTGCTATGTATTCTTTATTCATGAGCATGTGAATCCATGCCAGACCCCATGCTGGAGAAGGAGCAAGTTACTTACCTGTAACTGGTGTTCTCCAGCATGGATTCACTTGCAAACCACCCCCCCCCCCCCCTCACCCGCCTGCCCCTCTGCCGGCTCTTCTTTTGGTCCTACTACAACTTTACATGCTACCAAATCTGAAGTTGGCTGCCAGAGAGGCTTAGGTTGAGGACAGTCATTGGCTGGGGGCAGTATGACCCAGAGCTCAGTGATTGGTTATTAGGAGAAAAACAGTTCAGAAATGAAACTGAAGCTGATTTTTTTTTTTTCGTTACTGAGGATTCCGGGCCTGACGGTGCGGAATATTCATGAGCTTGTGAATCCATTCCAGACTCATGCTGGAGAACAGTTACAGGTAAGTAACTTGTGTATTACTTAGACTAGGATGCTGGAGTATGTTGGCGTAGCTGGCATCCTCTTCCGTATCTCGGATACCAGTGTATGCAGAGTGGAGAGAATGTCCACTGCTGAGATGGAGGGCAAGTAGGAAGCTGGGGCGCAGTAAGGGCCAAGGCACTTGTCCTGAGGCTCTCCGTCGCCTTCCTCGACTGCATCTTCGTCATCGCCCTCGTCGTAGGGCGTGACCCCCAACGTTTGCCTAGTCATCGCCCTCCTGGATGGTCTGAAGGTAGACAAGCTCCTCCTATGAGTAGATATCCATGCCCTGGATGACCGCCTCGCCCCCTCCTTTCTTCGCGTCTAGAGGGGACGGTCTCGGGGAGATGACCAGAATCCTCTTCTCCGGGGTCTTCTCAATGGGGTGGAATGAAGACTCCCATCTGGCAGGGAGGGGACACACTGCCTTCGGCATGGCGCCCTGCGTGTCTGACACTGCGGCCTTCGAATGGGATGCCACCACCACCACCTCGATGGAAGGCGGAGCCTCTGTCGGTTGTACCTGGGCCTTCACTGTCAGGACCGGTCCCTTGTCCTGCTTGGCCTTCGTGGTCGTCCCGGACGCCTTGTCCTGCTTGGCCTTTTCCTTATGGGGCGGGTCGTAGCCTGTCTCCTTTTGACCTTCTCCGTCTCCTTGGATTTCTCTTTGGCCGTCGCCACCTTGCGTTTGCCTGGAAGGTCCGACTTCCTCTTGGACGAAGATCCTCAGCGTTGACTGAAGTCGCTGGAGACGTCTGACATGCCCTGGCTGCCGAAGAGACAACCGCAACAGCGCTCCCGATGGCAGTGGACTCGTGGTGCTTGGACTTTTGTTGGTACCCCGCTCAGCTTTCCCAGATCCGGGAGGTGTGTGGTGCTGGGACCCACCCAGTGCAGATGCCTTGGTCTGCAGCATCTCATTTCGCCCTTACGCCAATCCTTCAACGTGCGCATCAAGAGTTCATGGCAAAATATACAATCTTCCTCCTTGTGCATCAGGCAGTAGTGGCACTGGGAATGTTTATCGTCCATAAAAACATTCCGCAGACCGCAGTTGGTGCGAAGCTTGAAAAGAGAGGGGGGTATCCTTCTCGTCCTCCGTGATCCACGTGGTGTAGGCCTTGAATCTTCTGGAAGCCTTCATGAAGAAACTACGAAATTCGCCCTTGAGGGGCGCTCAAGAATCCAAAAAATGGGTCCTAGTTAATCGGAAAGTTGATCGATGGAGTGCACAAGTGCTCGATTGACTGAAAAATAGAGTAACATTCTTCAAAAAGCGAAAAACGCAGTAAAAGCTCAAGAGCTGAGCACGAAGACTCCCAACACTTGAACATGCAGTAAAAATCTGAGGATGGCTGCCAGAGGGAGGGTCTTAGTCGTTGGCTCGCGGCAGTATGACCCAAAGCTCAGTATTTGGTTGGTAGGAGAAAGACCGTTCAGAAATGAAACTGAAACTGATTTTATTTTCTTTTACAGAGGATTCCCAGCCTGACAGGGAATATTCATTAGCATGTGAATCCATGCCAGACCCATGCTGGAGAACAACAGTTACAGCTAAGTAACTTGTTCCTGCTTCGTAAGATTCCGTCCTCCAGTGGTCGACTCTGCCTTCTGTCTAAAAGAGATTGCCTTTTATGCAGATTTCTCCCATTCATTCGCAGTCTAGCTGTCAATCACACAGCAGGGTGGCTGTCCTCCAAGGACAGCTAGCCAGCCAATCCCCTTTGGGTGCATTCCTGTAACCAAGGAGACTTAAGCACAGGGAATTTCGGGAACCTCCCTCGCTTCCTGCCCTGCCAGACATGCTGGAGACAGAGTCGGGCTTCACCAGTGAATGCCGCCAAAGACAAAATGAACAAAGGACCAAACCTGGTTTGGCGCGCAGAGTAAATCTCAAGAAAGACCTTGAAAACCAGAAATAGTGAAAAAAGACGCCCTGGACCAAAATGGGCACCCATGGGTGCAATACTGCAGCTGCCCATGCAGTCTGCGGTAAAATCGCACAATGGTAGGAAAACGTTACCCACTGCCACCAGCCATTAATTTTAGTAAGTGTAACATCAAACATAAACATTGTTAAATGAGAAAGTAGACAAAAGGGATACCAAGTATCCCCCCAGCACTTCATGTAAGATGGTGTGTGTTGGGTCTACAAAGAGAAAATGATAATTAAAGTCAATTTCACTTTAGTACTCTTGGGAACAGTAGTTTAAACCTTAAGAGAACTCGAAATGGCTTCTCAGTGACACTGCACTGAGAGTGCTGTGCGTCACAATGACAAACTCCATAGGCATCTTTGTACAGACTCCAAAACCAAAAGAAAGAGTTTAAATTATTAAAGAAAAATACTACAGAGAGCGAGAAAGGTCTTGCTCGCTCCAGGATAAAAATAAAAATTCATAAAGTCCTGCAAAAGAGCTGGGGGTCTCTAAGGTAGAAGGGAATTAGCACATTTCTGAGAATTCTCCCCAACACCCGTCTCCCCGCTTGAACCCCCTGCCCCCTCCCCCCCCCCTGACTTAGGGACAGGAGGATCCAATCCACTCCTGGATGAATCTCCTAATCATACTTTCTGTAGAGACCATCAGCATTTTGGTGATTAAACCCTGACCTGTGTTCTATGGTGAAACCAAACCCTTGGAGGCTGATTGACCATCTTAATTGAGTTGCTTTAGGGGGCCCTCAGAAGGGATGGTGTACATTGGGCAGGATGGTAGTGTTTGCCTTCCTAGATATACAAATATGTAAGTGAGATGGTTTTATACATTGTTCAGGAAGCTATACTGCCGGTCATTGTTAATGGGGTGCACCTATTCTTTTGCATTTACAAAGGTATGGTTGGGTGTCATTTGGCATGAAACAATATTGGACGTGCCCACATAAGGGATGACTTCGGGTTTGAGAAGGGTAATAGTTGAGATTGGGGGGGGGGGGTGACGTTACTTAGTATAAGTGTTTGTTTTTATAATGTATTATTTTAGAGTTTTTAATTTTAGGAGAGGTGTCCAGGGCACGGTACACTTTAGAATGTGTTTGACAAGTTCTTTACTTACGTTAACCTTTGTGTTCTGCATCTTTTTCCGAGGGGGTGGGGTGGGATTCACATCTTTGAATTTCTTACTGAATCAAATAACAGATGATAGGTATAGTTACAGTGTGGAAGTCGGGGACAAAATGTGTTCAAATGTGAATGATGATTTGCGGATAATCATGTGGAATGTTAATGGACTAAATGTACAAAAAAGAAAGTCATGTCATACTTAAATGATCAAACAAAACAAAGGGACTATTTGTGGGAATTCCAACTGTGTGTTGCCCAGAATCATTGTCCCACTAAAGAAAACAGTTTTGTCAAATGGGACGGGTTTCAAGAAGCCAGTTGGTCTGACTTTGCTTTCCAAATCGTGTCTGGTGCACTGTGTTGTGCTAAAAAACACATGCTCAACCACTTTGGTTTTTGCATGTGCTTGCTGCCACCCAGATGAAGTTTTAGTTAATTTTAATGGCTTTTCTGTGTGTTGGCAGGTGCAGGTTTTGTCTAAAAACAAGGAAGAGATTTCTTCAGTGGATTTCTCTCTGGAGGTTATTCACCTAAAACTGAAAGGACCCCTAGGTGCTTAGTGTAGAGATCCTTTTTCAGAACGATGTGGACCTGTGAGGATAGCGCTGTGCACTAGATCTAGTCGTTCTATAGCCGACCGGTTTCTGTGGAGCAAGGTGGATGAGCCACATTCATCAGGGCTAGGCAAGGCATCAAGGTATATGCCCGCTGTTATTTAGTTGCAGCAGTGGTGTCTGCTTAACTTACCTCTCCCCTCTCCGTGTGGTATGGATGCTCTTCACGATGGGTGAGACGGCCCAGAACCTGGAGCGAACGTCTCTGATGGTCCTACGAGCCGCGCGCGCACGAGAGACAGATTTGGGAAGCAAAGTCAGACCAACTGGCTTCTTGAAACCCGTCCCATTCGACAAAACTGTGTTTTCTTTAGTGTGACATACTTTAATGATCTACAGGGGGATGTGCGTTTCATTCAAGAAACACACCTGCTTAAAAAGGAGCTGGATGATCTGAGAAAACGTTGGATTGGGAGAGTTTATGGCTCGTCATTTAATTCAAGATCAAGGGGAGTTGCAATCCTAATTAGAAAAAATGCTCCCATTAAAGTGTTGAAAGAAATCTACGAAGTAGAAGGCAGAATTGTTGCTTTGTTGGTCAATATCCAGGATGTGGAAGCTATTTCATGTAACATATATGCACCTACGTTTGATGACTGTACTTTTCTTTTCCGAAAATAGCCCAAATTTTGCAAAACCTTGGGTCAAGGAATATTATCCTGGGTGGCGATTTTAATACTGTATTGGACCAAGGTTTAGACAGGAGTAACACGAGACAGAGTAGGAAAATTGATTTGCAAATGAGTTTTGCAAGAGCTAATGGCAGAACATAGTTTGAAAGATGGCTGGAGGATGGACAATCCATTGGTCAGGGAATACAGCTTTTATTCTAGCGCTCATGGGGCATACTCTAGATTGGATATGTTGATGGTGGCAGAGAGAATATCAGATAATTATGTTGGAACCAGTATTGAAAATATTCTACTAACTGACCATACACATGTCGTAATGGATTTGAAATTGGACTTTTCAATGAAGAAACAATATACCTGGAGGTTAAATACAATGCTGTTACACGACCGGGAAGACATTGGCAAGCTAGCCGCCAATATTGAATATTTCATGGAAGAAAATTGTACTGGTGAGGTTAGGCCGGATATTTTGTGGGATGCTTTCAAATGTACCGTGCGAGGCACGGTTATCAGTCTGGCGAGCGGTTTAAAAAGTTTGAGAAAAACATTTAGAATGGAATCGAGGATTAGAGACATCCCAAGGAATCTGATGGTTAACCCATTGAATGTGGTTTTGAATCCGGAACTGAACAAATTGAAGAGGGAGTTAAAGACATTGATTTCGGAACGGGTGGACAGCAAGTGCTTTCAAACAAAATATTCATATTTTGCGTCAGGAGAAAAATGTGATCGATGGCTGGCATTCAGACCGAGGAAAAGAGTCAGAACGAATGATTATATCGATTAGAAGGGTGGATGGTCAAATTACTTATAAGCCTAAAGAAATTAATGAAGTATTCAGGTCATACTACACTGAATCATATCAAATGAGCAAAACTATAATGCGTCCAGTGGAGAAATCCTGGATGGATTACTACTTCCAAAGATCACAGATGAAGAGTCAGTTGCTTTGGAAGAAAATATAACTTTAGATGAGGTGAAGAGAGCAATTGAGAATTTGAATTCCGGAAGATCACTGGGACCGGATGGATTCCCGGTGGAATTCTACAAATGGCTTCCTAATTCAGCACTGACTCTATTACTGAATGTTTATTACTTCAAGATCTAGAGGAATGCTTCCAGCTATGATCTGTGTTTTTGAAGAAAGGAAAATATGAAACACTAGCTTCAAATTACAGACCGAAAAGTCTAATGCTGATAACAACATTTTGCCTAAGTTACTTGCGTTACGACTTGAAACCATGTTGAAGAAGTTGATCAACCGGGACCAATCGGGATTTGTGAGGGGAAGAAGGACTTCCAGCAATATTAGAAAACTATTGCGCACCATAACTGTGGCTACATATTCGTCAGAAGATTTGGCAATCCTATCTAAGGCCTTTGACCAGATCAATTGGCAATTTGTGTTCATGGTCCTGGAGAGAATGCGGTTTGGATGTCAATTTATATCTTGGATAAGACTTCTTTATTGTTACCCGACTGCAGACATTAACACTAATGGGCAAAGATCAGGAATGTTTGACTTGAAACGTGGCACTAGACAAGGGTGTCCATTATCCCCGTTGTTCGTTATTGGGATGTAGCCTCTAGCTATTGCACTGAGAGCAGACAATGGTTTACAGGGCATAGGTTGTTGGGGACTTCAACAAAAAGTGTGGTTATATGCTGATGACTTGTTGTTAGTTCTGAAGAATCTTATCATTCACTACCCATACTTATGGATATACTGACTGCCTTTAACCGTTGTTCTGGGTATAAAATAAATTGGGCAAAATCAGAGGTCCTTCCATTGGTGCCGATATGTGACAAACACTATATCACACAGTTAGGCCTTAGATGGTTGCTGACAAATTTCTATATTTGGGAGTATGGATTTTGCCAAGTATGGGTGACTTTATTAAAGAGAATATGAATATGATTTGTACTTCGTTCAAAATGGATTTAGAGGGATGGAAATTGCTACATTTATCCCTTTGGGGAAAAGTTCTTGCGTTAAAAATGTTCTCGACACCAAGAATAAATTGTGCTTAGTATGATCCCTCTGGATATTGATAAGAAGTACTGGTTAGAGTTGGATAGACTCATTCAAAACTACCTATGGGATCAGAAACAGGCTAGTTTGAAACTAAGCAAAATGCAATTGCCCATAGATAAGGGAGGATTGGTGGTGCCAAATTTTAGGGCATATAACTTGGCTTTTATGTCTCACATTCTAATTGATTTCATAAATCCGGATCCAGATGAATGGGTGTGTGCTGAAGCCAGCCACAATGGTCCACTAACACGAAGGTCTTTACAACACATGGTCTAGACACCGTTGTTAGTAAAGGATCCATTGATTGAGAGTCTATGGAATTCTTGGAAAAAATTGAATGACTATTTGGGATTTGATGCATTGAAAGCCCCTGGAGCTTCAATCTGGATGAACCCGAGTATTAAGTTGGGAGGGTAAGGCTTTTTTTTTGGTCAGAGTGGTTCCTGTCTGGTGTGCAGTGGATAGCAGATCTTTTCATAGATGGGAGATGGATGACTGTGAGGGAATTGCAATCAACCTTCAATATTTCGAGTTTCTATATGGCAGACTATCGGAAAATCTAGAAGGCAATTGGTGAGGTTAATATGGACTTTAAACTGAATGTTGACATTTTTAAACAAACAAAAAAAGTGGGGGAGTGTGGCTTGGTTAGTTGAAAATATGGTCTGATTGTAGCCAACGATAAAGGTAATGATACATTGCAAGAGGAATGGAGTCGTAGGATTGGGTGTGACATTACTGAAGATCATTGGTCACGTATGTGTGTGAACGTGAACTTTGTTCGTTGGGTTTCACCGAAAGATCCCGTCAAATAAAGATAATGAATAGGGTTTACTGGACACCAGAGTAGTTGGATAAAAGAGGATTGAGTGACAACTCGGAGTGCTGGGCTTGTGTGCATGATTTGGGCACGTTGGAACATATGTTTTGGGATTGTACCAAGGGTGAAGGGTTTCTGGTGTGAGTTTGATAGGATCAATGAGAAGGTCTTCAATGGAAAACTTACTCTAGATTTTAAAACAATAATTCTGGGGAGTGATGACTAGTTGGAAGATCTAACTATATGTACAAAAAAAATGGTTCTTTAGAAATGCAATGGTTGGAAAAAAAACAATACTGACAGGATGGAAGTCTGCTGAACCGGTGACTATTAAAATGTGGTTTACAGAAATGCATGTTTTGTCAGAAATGGAGAGGGTGCTTTATCGGAAGGATAAGAAGATGGTTGTATTTGAGAAGATATGGGGTACATTTCTGACACTGTACTATCTCATAAGAACATAATGTGAATCAAGGGGTGGGAGGGGAATTAATGTATATATGTTGAAGTACTAGATTGTATATATTGCTGTGATTGTATTATTGATAGGTTTTTTTCTTCAATGTTACTGTAAATTAAAATAAAGTTTTCAACAAAAAACAAATTATTTAGGGTTCTCCCCCTTCATCTGCATTAACTATCTCAAGGGTTGGTGGTCTGTCTGAATTACAAAAGTAGATCCATACAGGTATGGTCTAAACTTCTTCAGAGACCACACAATGGTAAACACGTTCCCTAGTTCCTCACCTTGTCTCACGGTCCTTCAGTTTCCTACTGATGAAGCAGATGGGGTGTTCCTTGCCTTTCTCATCTAGCTGACTCATAACTGCACCTATTCCTGTATTAGAAGCATCAGTCTGTGCAACAAAGGATTGGTAGTAGTCCAGAGCTTTTAAGACTGGAGCTTGACAAAGGGCTTTCTTAATTCCTTGAAAGGCTTGCATGCACTCCTAATTCCACCTGACCTCATTGGAGAATTTGGGTGAGGAGATCACATTCAAGGGAGAAGCTATGGTCCCATAGTTCTCAATGTACTTCCTATAGTAACCAGTGAGACCTAGAAAGGCTCTCACTTGGGTTTGAGTTATAGGGGGGCAGTCTTGTGCAGCTTGTACTTTGCTAGGCAATAGCCTTATTTCACCTTGTCCTACCTCATGTCCAAGGTACTCTGACCAATTTGACATTTTCTAGCCTTTATGGCCAGATAGGCCTGTTGACGAGCATGCAAAACATATCCAAGGTGGTCAAGATGTTCTTCCCAAGTGGTGCTGAACACTGCAATGTCATCCAAGTATGCCATGCAGAAGTCCTCCATCCGATTCAGAACTTGATTCACCATTCTTTGGAATGTAGCGGGTGAATTTGAGTCCAAAAGGCATAACCTTCAACTGGTTGAGGCCTCCTGAGGTAGAAAATGCAGTTTTCCCCTTGGCATGGTCTGTCAGAGCTATGTCATGATGCCTACCACCGGGGACCCAGACCAAGTCCAGCAACCCCAGAAGCAGGCATCAAGTTATTCCAAGCAAGCCCAACAACCCCTGCTAGGGGCTATTTGGGTGCAGTCCTGGCATCTATGGCACAAGGCTCATAGATTAAAACTTACCTGATGCAGACCATGCTGCAAACTTACCTGATGCAGACCATGCTGCAAGAGCTCCAAGCCAAAAGAGGCTTGGAAGGGACTACTTTACCTAGGGACTATTTTTTACTCGGGTGGGGCTGGGGAGGAATACTTACCTGGGACTACTTTGGAGGCTATTTAAACCACGCCCAAAGAGCAGCACGTGCTTCGCGTTATTCTGCATCCAGCAGCGTAACGCTCACCGTGCCTGCAAGTCTGCATCCAGTCTTCTGCTACGCCTGCCTCGAGTCTGGAGCTCCTAGAAAAAAGGAGAAAAGGTTAGAACAAGAGCAATACCTTTTGATCCTTACCTGAATTCCCGATCCATTGCGCCTTCGAGCTGGAAGAAAGAAATTATTTTATGCGCGTCGCCTCGCCTGCTGCAGCGCCACGCTGAACTCACCGGCCTTCGCAGCATCTTAACATTCCACCGCATCCTTCTGCATGTTCCCGCCGCACTCCGGCACCTAAGGAGAAGACGAGAACAGCAAGGTGAGCCAAGGGAATACACAGAGGCAATATTAGTTACCCCCATAGACTTACCTGATTTTACCACCGCGGGTACTATTCCTCTTCACGGGTCAGTGCAGCTTCCACTGCATCCTCGCCGAACCCCGGCCCCTAAGGGGAAACAAAAGGACAGCAAGGTGAAACAAAGGGACAAACAAGGGGAAACCTCCTCACCACAATAGACTTACCTGATTTTTACCGCCGGAGGCATTATTCTTCGAGACTTCATACTTTCTCTCAGCGCCTGAATAAGGGAAAAAGCAACAGGTTACAAATTGACATTATTTTATCGAACTGTGTTGGATAATACAAATCCTTACCTGAATGTGGTTGCCACAAGGAACTCTTCGGCGAGGGGCAAGCTGCAACCTGCAAGGAATTGGACAGAGAAGTCAGACAACTCTTACGATCTACATACTTACGGCGTCTTGCTGGGAATCCCGGAGTCAATATTGTTCTGGAACTCACCAATTCCTTCGAGCCAGTGAAGCAACTGGTTATCTACGCGCCCCTGCGCTCAATGCAGGATGGGGAGCTCATCTTTCCAAACCATCAGGTGAGACTATAAGAGGAGACATCAAAGGTGATCAGTGGGGAGAAAAGCGGGAGTTGGGGGGGGGGGGGGGGGGGGGGGTTGACGCTCAACTCCACGGGTGGTTAATTCCCTTTCTCCATTAGCAGAAGAATATTCCTACGGGCCAAGCAAACGAAGCTAGGTGGGCCAGTCCAGTCCGTCATCTCGGTACTACGCGTCACATTGGTGGAGACCGCAGCTGTCCAGTTCAGATCGCCCCTGTGGGAGCCAGGTGAGCGTAACAGCTATGTGCCAATAGCCTGATGTTAGGTCAACTGTACTGAGAAACTTGGCTGAACCTAGTTTGTCCACCAGCTCATCTGTTCTAGGTAAAGGATGGGCATCAGTTATGGTGACTGCATTAAGAGCTCTATAGTCCACACACAATCTCATCTCGTTGGATCCTGCCTTTGGTACTAGCACAACTGGACTAACCCATGGACTTGTAGATGGCTCTATTACCCCAAGATCAAGTATCTTCTTGACATCTTCCTTTGTGGGTTCTTACATAGTCTGACATTCTGTAACCTCGTTTTTGGCAGGGAGACCGTCACCAGTGACAATATCATGCTGGCCCCAAGGTGGACAAGCCTGGTGTCGGTGCAAACAGGGAGGAAAACTGATTCAACAGAACCTTACACTCCTCCTGTTTCAGAGTCCGATTAGAAGAGATGAACTCCTTCAATGTTTCCATCTAAAGGTTATCCCCTTAGGTCCGGTAGCAGTTCACTCTACTCCTGATCAGAGGCTAATAGCAAAGCTCCTAGATCTGGTCTGGAAACATAAGTCTTCCTGGGAAGAAGCAAGTGCCTTCCTTCACACGCAATCGCTTTACATGTAGGCAAGACTTCTGTTGACTTTTTTTAAGCACTGAGAAATCTTTTTTTCATGCAAATATAATCGCACACTCAGACCTGGACAGGGACTAAAAGAAGGCAGTTATTTAAATATATGGTACAAATAACTATTAGGTGTATATATTTGTTAAAGGCAAGTTCCGGGACTTTTTTTTTATTGTCCCTACGGTTCGGCCATGTGTTTTTAAGCATAAATCGGTAGATCGTAGAAAACTTTCCTATGGACCTTACCCGACTTTTCGTCCATTAACGCACTCGAAATCAGCCGCCATTTTGTGATAATCCTATCATTTCCCCCCATCGACCTGGCTCACCTGCGTTTGCGGCACTAAATCATATCCCCCGCCCCTGAAACAGACTTTATCAAAACATTCATATTCCCCGCCTCTATCCGTGACGTGACTGTGCTGCGTAGGCAAACGCGCCCAGGCGTCTTCTACGCGACTCAACACAGAACCCGGAAACCAACACAGATCAGCTCACAACACAGCGCGCCACAATTCGGAATATGAAACTGTACTTTTAAATCAAACCGCAAGATTGTAAATTTGGTAAAGTACATTTATTTGACATCAAATGTTTAGAGAATATTCAGCGATTTGCATTTTTCTTTGCTCTCGATCAAAATAGTTCGTCTTGAGGCAAGCGATGTTCGTGTGCAGTACACAGGGTGTTGGTTTACGATAAAATAAGCTCTTCGGTCGCACTGATAATCGCATGGCTGTTCCAACAACGAGGCACTAGGCCACCACAACGGTATGTATGTTGCATCTAGCCATTAGTACCGCGTACGGGCATACTTGTACTTGGCGATCGTCCCATAAAATGGTCAGGGTGGTAACGTTGTTCACGCGGAGAAGCAACTGGCGGTTCTAAAAGCCATCCGCCGGTGTCTGGTACTCGTGACACATACAATAATGAAGGATGTACCTGTTTTAAAAACATAAAAAATGAAATTAGTCTCACCATCAGATCTTTATTAAAATTATTCATTTTATATATTAGGTCGGGAAATTATTTCATAGCTAGGACAGTGCAACTGGGTATTATACGTCATTTCCAGTAACCCACCCCCTCTCCTCTGCCTTTTTCAGAACCGCTGAGCGCCACTGGACCACTTCGTCACTGATATGATATAATATGGCATTTGCAACGCGCCTATACACAAGTGTTTCAAGGCGTGGCGAGGCAGGGAGGGGGGGGAACAAGGAGAAGACAGACAACGATCCTACTATGCCAGGTGTCATTCAGATCGCGCAAGTGCAGGGGTAGGGGGAAGGTAAAAGTGCAAGGGGAAGGGGAGGGGGGAAGTGGAGTACAAGGTAAGTAGCATAAAATTATAAATACATAGGGCCAGCTGGTGGCGAGTGCAAGGTAAGTGCAGAACAAGTGCTGGGAAGGGGGGGGGCTGTAGGATACTGAGACAGTCCCCCAGTGCAGGGGTTGACAGGGAGGCAGTGCAGGTGGAGAGTGGAAGGGCCCAGGACCGAGGTCGCAGACAGTGGACCAGTTGTAGCAGGGGAGAGGGAGAGAGAAAGCAGAAGCAAAGAGGAAGGTTTTGAGGTGCTTCCGTAAAAGGAGATGGTTCTCCTCAAGATAGTGCGTGGTACAAAACAATATGCCACATAGAACGAACAAGTACAACTTAACCCGTCTTTAAAGCTACTGTATAGTAATTAAATTGCGGTATAAACTCATCTAAAGAGTTACTTACATTATATTTGCATTTTCCATTGTGTCTGTGCGTAGGGCAGCCCCGAAATACCACTCCTTCTATGCCGACGTTATTTCTTCTAATGAACGAACATTAAATGGCTTTCGTTTCTGAAATTATATTCATTATCGTTTACGTTATTGCACCACACCCCCAAAAAGAAGTCTTTCGGGATGGTCCCGGCCTGTCAAGGTCAAATAACAATAGAACCTTGTACTGAGTCGTGGGCCATTCCGGAACCCGAGCAAAAAATCAAAGCAGCTGACCTTCACTTTGAACGAGCACACATTCCTAGTTAGCTACATTCAGTGTAAGGCCATCTCACAGGACTTGAAATGTACACTCCATCTTTGCATTTTGTCTGCGTGCGTTTGCAGCCCCAGAGAACCATAAATACGGAGACATTCTATATTTTTTGAAAAATGATTTATATTACTGTTTGGTTTAATTTAATGCGCATATGAACAAGGTTGGATAGACACATTGCATGTACATTGAGCAATCACTTTTATTTACACAATACATAGCTACACATATTCAATGGGCCTGCGACATGAGGAGACTCCAGAGCAAAGTCACAGGTGACACCCGGGTGGTTCGCACAACTGCACGGTGAAGGGAGGGGCAACGGTGGAGAGACACATTGCATGTACACTGAGCAATCACTTTTATTTACACATTACATAGATACACATATTCAATGGGCCTGCAACATAAGGAGACTCGAGAGAACAGACAATCAAATTACAATCATTTAAACCGTGATGTGTATTTCTCAATGAGCTCTGCTTTAGGTGGACATGGAACAGAGGCAATGTTGGGTGGCAATGCAGTTGCCCCCTGCACAGGTTCGTTCACAACTCCATGTATGTGCCTATCTAGGAAATCAACAATAAGTCTCTCAATAAACTCATATTGCATATCCTGAAACACTGGTTTGATCACCCATTGTTTACTTCTTTTAGTGAAGGCCTTATTGTAGCGAAGCGTCCCTAAAGTTCCGGTCGTCCTACTTTGTTGACGCCCAACATTATGGTTATGTGCCAAGACCGCTAGAAGAGTCCGATTTATCATGCCCTCCATGCCAAAATGCAATCGTTTTGGCCTGTACTTTAGGCACATATTGTGGAACACCTCCAAATCTCCTGTGTGGCAGAATTCCGTGAGTCCCCTCAAATCTCTTGTTATAGTTTTATCAAATACAATCTTTTCAATGGCTTTGTGAGTGGGTGATGAAGGAATCAACCACTTCTTCTTCCGTGCCTCCTCTGTGGACAAATGGCCATGTTCACAATTGTGGAAATGTTGGTTTGTGGTCCAGCGGTGAACGTTGCTACAGTGTAGCATTACTGACCGCCATTTTTCCAGTAGAATTTCCAACGACCCTCCACATGTTTTTGAGCTCCACCAAAGATGGTTGCTGATTGACTTGGACCACTGTGAAATACCTTGCATATCTTTTTTTTTTTTTACCTGCAGCCGACATTTTTTTATTGATTGTTTTTGCAAGATGCCATACGTCAAATTGGTGATTTATATTTTTGTACTCTTCTCTCATTGTCTTGGCAATTGAAACGTGTCTGTCCGTGGCTATCAGGTCGATCACCATTCCCTGCGATTGTAGTTCTTGCAATGATGCTACAAAGCCAACTTTCTCCATGGCCACTGAGGATGTACTTTGTGACACCTGCACGACCACCGAACTCATAATTTTCTTACTTTCCATGTCCTGAAAGTGGTAGGTGCAGTACTTGGCTGAAAATCCTGGGCTGTCGCACTGTCCATCACCGGCTAGCCTGAACCGTTTGCCCGCGAATGTACTATCAATAGACATTTTTTCCATTCTCCAAGCTTCGCTAATGGCTGGAAATAGATAATCGATTTGGTATTTGTAGAACTGAGTTTTCGCAATGAAATGGATTCCCACAAACTGAAAGAAATACTCTAACTTTTTTAAAACTTGAACCACTAAAAAGTGCGGCCGCTGCACAAAGTAGATTGCCTGCTGGCAGTTGCCCCAGCATGGGTTGTGCAGACCATGAGAAAGGATGATATTTTGTACAGGTGGCATGTATTTTAAGGTTAGTGCCTCGAATTGCACGAGTCACATTATTCAATGGCTCCCCACATACTTCCCCACCAACCGAATGCCCACATTTCATCCTAATAATAATATCAATCAAACAACTATCGAATACAATGAATTTGGCCTCTTTCCTTATACTGTCACTCTGCATCCCAGCTGGTTCGGCCTGTAACGTTGAGGACATGTCACTCACATGAAAGGTAGAATCTCTGATATCGTCTTCCGCTATGTTCAGTGATATTGATGGAGTTTCATTGTCCACTTCATTCTCTTCCATTGCAACATCTGTTCCTTCTCCGGCGATGGGTGAATAAAACAATTTCTTTAACTTTCTCGCGGTCTTAGTTTTTGCGGGTGTGGATTCTGTGAATTGATCTCCGACTGCATCCGAACTACCAGGAGGACATTCACTATCAATGGCTGGTGGTGGTATAGCTCAGTTCTCCAGCATGGGGTCTGGCATGGATTCACATGCTCATGAATATTCCCCGTCGTCAGGCTGGGAATCCTCGGTAAAGAAAAAACCAGTATCAGTTTCGTTTCTGATCTGTCTTTCGTAGTAATAACCAATCACTGGTCTCTGCGTCATACTGACCACAGCCAATGACTGCCCTCTACCTAAGCACCGCCTCTGGCAGCCATCTTCAGATTTTTACCGCACGTTCATGTGTTGGGATCCTCGTGCTATTGCTCTCGAGCGTTAGTGCTATTTTTTCGCGCTTTTTCACAAAAACTTCGATTCTTTCGGTCAAAAGAGCCTCAAGCTCCACCGATCCTACATCCGATCAACGGGGACCCGTGTCGGATTCATCTGTGCCCCTCAAGGGTGAAGATTTCGTCGAGCTACGCTTCGGAGGACTCCAGAAGCTTCTCAGGCCCGGTCTCGGAGATGGCCCAGGAGAAGGGAAGCTCGACGCCCGGAAAGCTGTTCAGGGCCTGCCCTGGATGCCAGCTGCAGAACGTCTTCAAGGAGGACGAACACTCTTTCTGCCTTTACTGCCTTTACTGCCTTCATGGGGACAAGACGCACGTGGAGAAGGACTGTGCGTTTTGCGGCAACATGTCGGAACGGACCATGAAGGACCGCCATCAACGTCTCGCCAGCTGGCTGGAGGGTAAGAGCCCGTCTGGCGAGAAGAAGAAGAAATCTGAGCGGTCTTCTAAGACCTTTGAGGGCGCCCCGGCGACGGGGGCCCAACATAAGGCCAAGCACCGCGAGTCCGCTGGCACCGGGAGCGCCGAACGGTCGGGCTCTACGGGCGCCAGGCAGGGCGCACCCTCCCCGGCACCATCAACCACGAGCCAACGCTCTGGGTCGGGTAAGAGGAAGGCCGAGCACCCGGCGAAGCTCCTGGAGAGACCCCGGTCGAGCTCTAAGGCAGAGGAGGAGCGTGGCAGTGCCCCCTCCCTCAAGGATAAGGCGGTGAGCGCACCTAAGGTGGTGAAGGCCTTGATCCATTCGACCAAGCCCTCTATCGAAACGGTCGCGGCGGCCCTGGCCCAGCCTGTGGAGGCTGCACCAGTGGTGGCGGCCTCGGGGCCCAGAATCTCCCTGCCTCCTCGGAGGGAGTCTTCTTTCGTGCCCATCGATAGGACCCCCGTGAAACCCTCCGTGGGGAAGAAGGGGGGGCAGGGCGTCGTCGTAGATTCGGCCTCAACCTCAGAAGAGGAACTGATCGAGGTCTTAAGCCACGGCCTAGGCGTGGAACAAGACCAGCCCGTCGGAATGGGCCCCGACGCAGGTGACGACGACGACATCGTCGAGGATACCGACGGGGCCCCTGCTCGCCCGTCGGATTCCCCTCTGCCAGCGCCGCAAGACAACTCAGCGGCCATTTTGTTGGCTATACAGTCCTTATGCTCCGAGATAAGGACGAGACTACCGTTACCGACGGAGGAGCCTCTCCCGTCGGGGGATCCAGAACCGGGACCTTCTGGTGTTCCCCCTACCAAGAAAAGAAGGATTCATCCACCGCCTCCTTTTCAACCGTCGCGCCCCGTCCAGCCCTCCTCCCCGTCCACCCGAGGGGATGATACGGGGACTGACACGGCAGCGACGGGTACGGACGACGAGGCATACGACGAGGATTTTCCGTCGTCGCCTCCCACCAGGGCTTCTCCGCCCGACGAGATTGGATCGTTCCACTCAATGATCGCCAGGGCATCCGAGCTTTTCCAACTCTGCCCTGAGGAGAAGAAAAAGGAAGGCTTCCTTTACCAACGGCGCGAGACCAAGAGGAAGACGGTCCTCGCAGTGCCTCTGTTGGACGACATTTGGGATGAGGGCCTTTCCCTCCTCAAGAACCCTTCCACGACGCCAGCGAAAAGAGACCGGTACGAGAAAAAGTACCGGGTCCCGGACTCGGCCCCCCTATGCCTCCGGGCGCAGCCTACCCCGGACTCCGTCGTCTCCGCGGCAGCCAGGAAGAAAGCGGGGGGGGGTGCGGCCTCCACGTCGACTTTCCCGCCGGACGGCGAGGGAAAGAAATTGGATGCCATGGGACGCAGAGTCATCTCGTCGGCGGCGACGACGATTAAAGCGGCCAACGCCTTGGCTATCGTGGCCCGCTACGACAGGGAACTCTGGTACAAGATAGCTCCCCTGCTGGATTTTCTGCCGGACGACAAGAGGGCGGAGGCCCTTGAGATCCTGCAGGAAGGTGAGGTGGCCTCGGACCACGCCATCACCGTGGCGACGGACATCGCCGACACTGGGTTCCGCCAGATGGGCAACGGCGTTTGCCTTCGACGTCGCGGATGGCTCAAGGCTACGGACTTTCGGCAGGACGTCCAGACCAGGGTCCTGGACATGCCCTTCGATGGGAACAACCTGTTTGGGAAGACAGTGGACGATTCCCTTCAGGCCATCAAGGCGGATACTGAGACGGCCCGGGCCCTTGGAGTACTGCAGCAACGGCGGACGCCCTTTCGGAGCGGCGGAGGCAAGGGCGCCTCCAAAGGTTCCGGCGGCGGTTTCGCTTCCTACCGTCAAGCGGCCCGCTCGTCGTCGCAAGAGGCCTACAGAGGACGAGGCAAGTCTGGCGGACCCCGCCGTCGTCGCCAAGGAGGCCAAGGCGGCAAGGCCGCGTCCAAGCAGGATTGAACCGGCCGTGGGGTCGGGCCCCCACCGAAGCACCCCGGTGGGAGGCCGGCTGGCGGGCTTCGTCAGCGTGTGGGAGTCCATCTCCACCGACCGTTGGGTGCTGGACGCCCTGGCCCGGGGCCACGCGCTCGAGTTTCAAAGAAGGTGCCCGCGCGTCCCCCCCGTGGCCAGGAAAGAACTTCACGTCCCTCAACTTCTCCTGGAGGTAAAGGCGATGCTCAGAAAGGGCGCCATCGAACTCGTCCCAAAGAGGCTTCGGGGCTCCGGAGTCTACTCGCGTTACTCCCAGTTCAAAGCCCTTCCCTTCGGACTGCGGTCGGCACCCAGGGTTTTCACCAAGTGCCTCGCACCGGTGGCGGCGCAGCTGCGCCGCGAGGGGATTCACGTCTACCCCTACCTGGACGACTGGCTCATCCGCGCCAGGACGAGGGAGCTCGCCGTGGTCCACACGGCAAGGACCGTCCAACTCCTCACGGACCTGGGATTCTCCGTGAACTACGCCAAATCCCACCTGGTGCCCGCGCAAGTCGCACTGTTTCTGGGAGCGAGGCTCGACACAGTGTCCCTTCTGGCCTCCCCGTCGGAGGAGAGGACCAGGACCATCCTGGGCAAGGTGCAACGGATGTTGGTGGCCGACGCGGCCAAGGTGAGGTCCATCAAGTCCCTCCTCGGGATGATGTCTTCCTGCATCTACCTCATTCCCATGTGCAGGCTCCGGATGCGCCCGTTGCAAGAGTTCCTGGATGCGCGCTGGATCCAGACGACGGGCAGCTTCGAGGAAAGGATCAAGCTCGACGAGAGTTTCCGACGAGCGATACGGTGGTGGGGCACCCGCGCGCATCTGACGGCGGGCATGGACTTCCAGACCCCAGCCCACCAGGTGACTGTGACCACGGATGCCTCCCTAGAAGGGTGGGGAGCGCACACCGAAAATCTGCACGCAAGGGGACTCTGGCTCCCGACGGAGAAGTCCCTGCATATCAACGTCCTGGAGCTCCGTGCAGTGTTTTGGGCCCTCAGGTCCTTCCTTCCGTCCCTCAAGGGCAAGGTGGTGAGGATCTTCACCGACAACACCACCACCATGTTTTACATCAGGAAACAGGGCGGAACCAGGTCCCCAGCGCTGTCCAAGGAGGCGCAGGACCTGTGGCATTGGGCCGTCGCCCAAGGGATTCTTCTGGTGCCGTTTCATCTGACAGGGATAAAAAACACCATCGCCGACTCACTCAGCAGGGAGCTGCGCTCGTGCCACGAGTGGGAACTACGGCAGGATCTGGTGGATCGCCTCTTCCGACGGTGGGGCACACCCCAGATCGACCTGTTCGCGACGGCGACGAACACCAAGTGCCGGAGGTTCGCCAGCAGGTTTCCCCAGACGAGGAGCATGGGCGATGCTTTCTCGTTCCCCTGGGAGGGCCTGTTCCTCTACGCGTTCCCTCCCTTGCCTCTGCTAATCCGGCTCGTCAACCAGCTCAAGAGGTCACGGTGCAGGATGATCCTCGTCGCACCTGCGTGGCCGAGGCAGATATGGTTCCCGGACCTTCTGGACTTGTCGGCGTCCCCGCCAATCAAGCTGCCGGCGGACGCGGATCTACTCTCCAGGGAAGGAGGCGCCATCCTCCACCACGACCCGAAGTCGCTGAACTTGCAGGCCTGGCTCCTGCAGCGCTAGAGTTTGGAGGATACGACATACCGGCCGATTGCAGAGAGGTTCTTGCAAAGGCCAGGGCGTCCTCGACTCTTAAATGCTACGGACACAAATGGAAGAGGTTTTCTGTCTGGTGCCACGCACAGAAGATTAACCCTCTACGGATTACGGCTCCCCAAGTGCTGCCGTACCTGCTGACGCTGGCCAAAGCTGGTCTGGCACACGCGTCCATCAAGATTCATCTTGCTGCGATCTCCCGATACACCAGAACCACGGGCCGGACGTCCTTGTGGTCTCATCGTCTGGTGAAAGAGTTCATGAAGGGACTGTTCAGATCGTTCCCGCCGGTGAAGGCTCCGGCCCCGGCGTGGGAGCTCAACGTGGTGCTGACCAAACTCATGGGACCTCCGTTCGAGCCTCTGCACTCGGCCCCGTTGAAGTTTCTATCGTGGAAAACAGCTTTTCTCGTGGCCATCACCTCCGCACGACGAGTGGGAGAGATCCAGGCCCTTTCCTGCAAGGCCCCGTACTTGACTTTCCACGACACGAGGGTAGTGCTCAGGACGCACCCCTCCTTCATGCCCAAGGTACCGTCGGACTTTCATCTCAACGAACCCTTGGTGTTACCTGTGTTCTTCCCGTCGCCTTCGTCGCCGGCTGAGAGGACTTTGCACTCGCTGGATGTGGCTAGAGCGCTAAAGTTCTACGTGGACCGCATGAAGTGTTTTCGGAAGACGTCACAACTCTTTGTGAACTTTGGACCTGTCAATCAGGGGAAGGCTCTCTCGAAGGCTTCCATTTCCAGATGGCTCTCCGGCTGTATCATGTACTGTCACCGGTTGGCAAACCGACCGCTGCCTGGCCGTCCGAGAGCCCATTCCACCAGAGCGATCGCAGCTACCACGGCGTTCCTATCTGGTGTGCCCCTGCTGGACATATGCAGGGCTGCTACGTGGAGGTCGACGCACACCTTCACGAAATTCTACTGCGTCGACCGGGATTCCAGGGAGGAGTCCAGGGTCGGCCAAGCAGTGCTGCGCAACCTGTTCGCCTGAGGTGAGCCTGGTGAGGAGGTAAGATGCTTAATGTTGAGTTTGATGTAATGCTTAATGTTGAGCCTTTGCCACCTCCCGTGGTTGTGCATGTGTGTACTGCTATGTATTCTTTATTCATGAGCATGTGAATCCATGCCAGACCCCATGCTGGAGAAGGAACAAGTTACTTAACTGTAACTGTTGTTCTCCAGCATGGGTCTGGCATGGATTCACATGCGAACCCTCCCGCCTACCCCTCTGCGGCTCTTCACTTGGTCATACTGCCACTTCACGTGCTTCCAAATCTGAAGATGGCTGCCAGAGGCGGGGCTTAGGTAGAGGGCAGTCATTGGCTGTGGTCAGTATGACACAGAGATCAGTGATTGGTTGCTACTACGAAAGACAGATCAGAAACGAAACTGATACTGGTTTTTTCTTTACCGAGGATTCCCAGCCTGACGACGGGGAATATTCATGAGCATGTGAATCCATGCCAGACCCATGCTGGAGAACAGTTACAGGTAAGTAACTTGTTCCATACTGTGGTACCCGGTGTCAACTTACGGACGAGTGCAGTTGTTTGGTGGGAAGTTGATTCCATCTCAGTTTGGGTGTCGCCTGTGTTCCCCTCTAACCGGCGTCCTTCGTCAATGTGCCGTGGGAACTTCTACACATATAGGGAGATGTCCACAGTCTGTACTGGCGGTTGTCCGAGTCCAGTTCATTCATCCCTTTTCCTTTCTGAATCGGTTTTCAGTTTGAGTTTGTGGAATTTACCAGGGGCAGCCCCTGGCGGAGTATATACGTTTCCCCAGGGACGCACATCTGTCCATCTCATTAGTCCATCTACCCAGTGTGGGTCCATCGGCCGCACCCCACGTGGTGGCTATGAGTCTTTTTAGTAAGGCCCAGCGTGACGGCAAGGAATGTTTTTTCTGCTCTTGTATGTTCACCAAACCCCCAACACCGCGGCCTTCGGTCCCAGCTGTGCTGGCGTTTCTAGGACTGCTTTGATTTCATGAATGCATTCACCCCAGAATCCGTGAATGATCTTGCATTCCCACAACAAATGGTAAAAGGTGCCTGTCACCCATAAATGTGGTGAAGTATTTTGTATTGTATGAAGCCTTAGTTGTGCATCTGTGCCTATTTCGCAAGGGAACATTAGGGCCTCCACCACTCCTCCGACTCCAGGGGACCTACCAACCTTTCCCATCGCTTCCCCCAAACGGGCTAAATCCTGGGGTTCAAATGCAGTGATCACTTGGTACAGCGTGGATGTAGGTTTCACCAGAATTCTTGCGTGTAGGATGTTCAACTCCAGGGGAGAGCTTTTTGGGATGCCTGAGTACGGGGTTTTGTGCATGTAGGGCCTGTGTGATTTAAATATACCTGTAAATTACACACGGTGGGAGGCCAAACTCATCTCGTAGGTTCTCAAATGGCTTCAAATGTCCGTCCTGTAGGACCTCCGTTAAGGTCAGTATCCCTCGGTCCTCCCAGCTAGGAAAGCGGCCCATTGTCATGACCTCCGGGATAAACACATTGTCCCACATAGGTTGGCCCATTGTCGCCTGCTTCCCCCATCCAATGTGTTGGAGGGCCTTGTTCCACACAGACCGTATTTGTAGTATCGCTGGAAGGTCAGCTACTGCTGTGTCTGTTCCGTATATAACTCGAAGGGGCTTTCTCTCGCCCATGCATCTGATCTCATTCACGTCGTGTGGAAGCGCCGAGTCTGCATGGAGCCAATCATTCAAGACGCACCTCTGAGAAGCCCAGTAGTAAGCATTAAGACAGAGTATGCCCAGCTCCCCTCCCAGACTGACCGCTGGTCAAGGTGATACGGGATTGTTCCTCCGTCCACCTCCCCTGCCCCCCAATAGGAGTTTCCAGAGAGTGGGGTCTATGGAAGTGAAGGTCTTGCAGGGAATGTGAACAGGAGTGTTCTGTAGGACATAAGTCTCGGGCAGCAAAGCATTTTGAAAAGGGCGGACCTCCCCAGCATGCCGGGGGGTGGGGGAGATTGCCAGTAGGTGACATCTGTTTAAAGCCGGCTCACTACTGGTTGAAGATTAAGCCGAAGAAAGTTGTCGGGGTTGGGGGGGGGGGTCACCCGAATGCTGGGGTAGACGAAACTCTGGATGGAGACAGAGTAGGAACAGTGCTGCGGAATCGCGTCAGCCTCACCCTGGAGCGGGCAAACGATAGTCTTCTGCCTGTTAACTTTAAGCACACATAACTCCTGATATTCGGAGGGTCTAGAGGGATCCCATTCACCCGCACCACCGCCTCAGGGGCAGTGTATAGTAGTTTGACCCACGCCATGAATTTAGGCCCAACCCCATGCGGCACAGAATATCCCACAGGGCGGTCCATCCAACCGAATCAAAGGCTTTTTCAAAGTCTACTGTGAGTAGAGCCGGATGCTCCTTGATGGTGGAAGCTTGGCTAATTGCGAAGTGGACCCTTCTCAAATTCATCCTGGTGGATTTATCCGCCATGAACCCACATTGGTCCGGGTGGACTAGGGAGCGGATGACCCCAAGCATTTTGTTGGCCACGATCTGGGCTTGGATTTTAGCCTCTCCATTAATGAGTGAAATGGGTCTGTACGAAGTGCAGAGGTCTGGGGGTTTCCCGGGTTTAGTAATTACGACAATGGTGGCCTGCCTTAAGCCGTGTGGGAGCATTCCATCGGTGCGGGAGCGTAGCAGCATACAGTGCATATGACCCACCACAGAGTCCCCAACTCGCTGCCAAGTTTCCACTGGTAAGCCATTCGGGCCTGGGGGTCTTCCCAGCTTGGAGCTGAACCAGAGTCACGGCGACCTCCTCTTCGATGACCTCCACTTCCATCTTTTCAGTCTGAGCCGCGGAGAGCCTGAGGAGCTCGATGGATTCCAGGCAGTGTGGTGTTGCCCCTGCAGGGGTGGTTTCCCTGGAGGCGTAGAGGCTTTCATAAAAGGTTGTGAAGGCGTTGGCAATGTCTATGTCCTCAAGGAGCATGTCCCCTTCGGTCCCTTGGATGGCCCGGACGTACCCATGTGTATTCCCCTGCCGTTCCAGCCAGGCCAAGGTCTTGCCGGCTTTGTCCACAGTGGCGTAAATCTGGCTGCGCATGGTCGAATGAGCAGTCATAGCATTGTCTAATGCCAGGTTCTTAAAGATTTCTTGGGCCGTGATCATCGCCTCTTTGGACTCTGGTATACCGGAAGTTAGGAAGTCTTCCTCAGCCCTAGCAGCGGCCTGCTCCTTTTCAGAGATTTCTAGGGTTTGACGCCGACGGTGTTTTGTAACCAGAGAGAGGGCCTCCCCCCGGAGCACCGCCATATATCACTCCCAGAGTGTTATGGAGCTGGCTACCGAGCCTTCGTTGAGGATGAAGTATTCAGTGTTTTTTTTTTTTTGCACGTGGGCCTGTCACACCTTGGGATCACACAGGTAGTATGCATTAAGTCTCCAGGAGGATTGGGGTTTAGTTTGAACCTGTTTCATTGTAAGCATAAGGGGGGGCGTGGCACAAGATGCCGCTGGCTAGATAGGTGGCAGTTTTCAGCGTATGTAACATGCTCTGCGGGACATAGTTATGGGCGTTGGAAAAGGAGTACCCCAGTTCTGTGGGGTGAAGAGTGCGCCACGCATCTACCCACCCTAGTGCTGTGGCGAAGGAGTGCAGCTTGGTGTGTGTATCAGGATTCCTATTACCCAAGTGTGTTCTATCCTTGCGCACGTCCGTCACTTCTTTAAAGTCCCCGCCCTGTACCCATTTGTCTGCCTGTTGCCCCATCATTACCTCCTGGAGGTCGCTAAGGAATTTGTGCGTTAGTGGCACAAAAGTCTTGCACAATGTTATTTTTTTAGTAAAAGAATCACTGTTGGGCCACAGGCTGGGAGGCTTCTGAAAAGCAGAGGCAAGCAACTCTGCAAAGGGCAGAAAATGCAAGTCTCCAGTGAGAGCAAGCAAGCTACACACACGGAGAGCTAAGTACACCTAGTTGCACAGTACCTTGAGTCTGAAGATAAGGTTCCAGGTGGCTTCTGTTCTTGTTGCAGTCCTACAGATCCTGTTGTGTCTGTGGACTCCTGCACTACGGTTTGAAGGTCCGCATCAGCAATGGGCACAGTTCAGATCAGCGGCACTTTGTGATTTCAGCTACTCATAAATAGCACCACCGCGGTTCTTGGACACCTTGTGGACTTGCCTTGCTTCTGGGGTCCAGCACTCTGAGGTGGCTCAGGCTTGGTAAATCCTGCTTCGAGGGAGTCCGGAAGATCTTCCTAGAGCTCGGGACAGGCTTAAAAACAATGCACTCTAGTCTGGTGTTCCTTTCCCCTGGCACTCAGTTCCAGCATCAGCGAAGTAGTACAGCCAGCAGGGAGAGCGATTCCAGTCAAGATCGTTTTGGGGTCAGTTTGTCCCACCTACCCAAGGGGAGAAGTTGTCCTTTCCAGGCTTCTCTAGTCGATTCGAAATATGGAGCTTCAGCACTTCAGCAGGGCTTCACCGGGCAAACCAACGGTCCAGGAGGGTGCAATAAGCTTCTCTTCCAGTTTCTTCTGTTCCTTCATCCAGGGGCCGACTCTGCCTTCCTTCCAAAAGACCTCGCCTGTTGTGCAAGTTCCTCCCGTTCTTTCTCAGCTTAGCTGTCATTCACACAGCAGGGTGGCTGTTCTCCCAGAACAACCAGCCAGCCAATCACCTTTTGGTGCATTCCTGTAACCAAGGAGACTAAGCACCGGGAGTTCGGGCACCTCCCTTGCTGCCCTCCCAGACACGCGGGAGCCAGAGGCGGACTTCACCAGTGAATCTCGCCAAAGACAAAACGAACAAAGGGAACAAACCTGGTTTGACACGCAGAGTAAATCTCAAGAAGATCCTTGCAAACAAGAAAAGGTGAAAAAAGACCAGGGCCATTTTGACCAAATGAATACCCATGGGAGCAATACTGCAGCTGCGAATGCAGCCTCCGGTGAAAACGCACAATGGTTGGAAAAATTAACCCACTGCCACCAGCCATTAATTGTAGTAAGGGTAACCTAAAAATGTTACATTTGAAAGACAAAGGGGGATGCTAAGTATCCCCCTAGCACTTTATGTAAGATGGTGTGTGCTGGGTCTACAAAGTGAAAAAGGTGAGTAAAGTCAATTTCACTTTACTACTCTCGGAAACAGTAGTTTATCCAAGAGAAGGTTTTTAAACCTTGGCAGAAATCCAAAGGGCTTCTCTCTGAGACTGCTCTGAGGGTGCTGTGTCACAATACAAAACGATGATGCCTGTGGAGTTTGTCAGACTCCTAAACCAAAAGAAACAGTATTCAAATCGAGATGTATATATATATATATATATATATATCGCTCCAGGATAAAAATTAAAAGTCCTAAAGTCCAGCAAAAGAGCTGGGGGTCTCTAAGGTAGAAGGCAATTAGCACAGAACTGAGAATTCTCCCCAACACTAGCCACCAAGTTAGCACATAGGTGACTATTTTGCACTACAGGAACTGTGAATACAGTCTGCAGTAAAAACAATAGCACAATAGTTGGTAGAACATGTTCACTGCCACCAGCCATACCTAGGTTTACTGTGACTAAAAAGTCACAGGAGAAGGGGATAGCAGTTATCACCTTGTCACTCCAAATAAGGTGGCGTGTGCTATCCTCCCAGAGTATAACATTAGAGTGATACAGTAGAAGATAGAATCTCAAACGAGAACCCACAGGGTTCCCAGAAAACCTGCCCTTAAGGAACTTTGTGCTGCAAAAGTTAATCACAGATGCCTTAAAAGAGATATGTAGGAATGTAGACTCCATAGTAAAGGCAAAACGCAGAGAACAGAGTTCCAAAAGAGAGCACGCATATGAATGATTGAGTGCAAAAAGGGTTCACTCATTCAGGATATAAAGAAAAAGGTCCAGATGTCCAGCATAAAGTGCTGGCGGTCTCACTAGGAGAGGGGATGAAGCATAACAATGATAAATCTCCCTAACAAATATTACCTGCTTGTTTCATTTTTTGTGTGTGCTTTGGACCTCCAATGAAGTGTTTTTATAATTTCCTGTATAAGTTGAATTATATATTGTGGACTCATTGTTGATCCCTGACCTCACTTGCACACTCTTGAGAATAGGCTTGACTGCTCTCCATTGATATCTTAATTGGGGTTTGGCTTACCTCCGAGTTCCCCTGTTCACTAGAACAAAGGTGTCCTCCTAAAATCTGTCCACCAGGCCAAATTCTAGAAATCCATTTTGTCATTTTACATGGAGTGCTGTGGGAATAGGTTATGTGCTGCAAAGTTTAAAACGCCTGTCATAAAAAGTAACTACTTCTGCACTTTTATAGACAACAGCGTTGCAAAGGCAGCCCTGGAGGTACCTGGCAGCACACCATATAAAGTGAGAGGTGCTGCCATTGGAAAATCATGTATGCCAAAACAAAGGAGCGTGGTCTCCCCTAACTGGTACTTATAAAAAGAGGGTCCAGTTTCCCCAAAGCAAAAGCGAATGTAGAATTCAAGTTATATAATCCCACACTCTTTCAAAGTCATTGAAAACAATACTAGCGAGTCCAGCCGTAGCACTGGCAGGCTTGGGACAAGCGGTTAGATTTGCAAAATGAAATTCAAGACCCCACTCCTAAAAATAATTCCAAAATCGCAAAAGCCATTGAAAATGAAAGGGTTTGTTAACAGTAGTAATGGGTGTTGAACAAGAAATTCCCTGATATGTCAAATGTGTGAAAACAATTGAACGCAAGGTTGAATTTTAAAAGCATATCTTTTGCAGTTATACACTAAGTCACTATTTACCAAATTACCCTTACTGTGATAAGAGTTCGAGATTTATTTTTCATTTATTTATATTTTTGCTTTTTAGGAAACTCCTATGGAAGTTGAGCAACCCAGCATTCCAGAAGTGAAAGAGCCTATAGAAGAGCAGAAAAAGTCACAATCTAGATCTGCATCTAGGTGAGAAATGTTATAGCATTAGGTGTATACAAAATGTACATGCTGTATGAATTGGATCTGATGACTTGTAATTGTCCTGTGTAATTATTTTGTTGTAAAATTGATGAAAAGTTAATTGTAAGGGAATTCATATTTGATTGCTAACCACTGTAATGTTCCGAAGGGTGAGTGTTTCTCTGGTTGCCGTAGTTCTAAAGTCCATTTGCGGGAATGCTGATTGCAAAATAGATAATAACATTCTCAGTTTGTTAGGAAAGTTTTCTGTTGGAGCAACTTTTATCTATATTCTATGGCGGCCCCCTCCAGCCCCCCAAAGTTTGTTTTAACACCTAGCACTGATTTTTTTCAGTGAAGTTTCACTCCACTGGCCCTTTGCTCATTAAGTCTGTATGCAGTACCCTCCGGGAACACTACAAACCACCATGACTACAGGTATAGGCAACCCAACCTTTGGCATAAGCTTGTACTACACAGTTTTGGTAGCGTGTTGAGCAGCCAGGCTTATCTCAAGAGGGGAAATGTGAGCTGTAGTGGAGTTACACAAAGATTCACAGTTACAGGTATTTAAACTCTTACACTCATTGTTTCTTGCATAAACAATTAATAATGTATCGGTCAGTTAAAAAGCCTTCTTCACAAGGGAGCAATAGAATACTAACACAAATATACTTCAATACTGTACACTTTGAGTTTCTGGATCAGACAAGGCCCTTTTGCGATGCCCCACAGACACAACCTACACCCACAGGTGACTTCAGTAAGGAGGCTGGGGACATTAATACATTACTGTTGGCATTCAAAATACTCTTTAAAAGTAAGTAAAAGGCAAAGGTTATTTAGAACACAAGAATTTACAAATATTCATAAGCAGGGCAAATACTTTCAGATAGCACTTAGAAGAGTCATTCAATTCAATAGGCTAAGCCAAAGTCAATGGGCAAAAGTCTTTGTATCGGATGCAGCACTTCAGGTAAGTAAATGAAAAAGTCTATGCACAAGTTCTTAGGAGTCTTTGATAAAAAGAACCACCAAATGAAGGACCACACGCTAATTAGACGTGTGAGTTGCAGAAGTTATAAGCACTTCCACAATAAGAGGTAAGTTCTCTTAGACTTGTTTTACAGTACCTTAGTAAAGAAGAAAAAGATGCAGCTGAAGACTTTGTTCCTGTACAGCTCTGCAGATCTCACTGTTCCTGGGCCTCAGTTGTGGGGACAAGAGAGAGGACGTCGGGGGACTCCTGCACTGTATTGGTACCGTCAAAGCTGGCAACAGGCAAACTTTACTTTCAGTGACTGTTTCGCGTTTCAGCTCCTTGCTGTACAGCAAATGGCATTAAGCACGGTTCCTGGCTGTCAAGGTGGATTTTCCTCACATCTGAGGTCCTGCACTCAACTGAGGGGGGGGGGGGTCAGGATTGGTCAGACCTTCTTCATGGGAGTCCGGAGGATCTTCCAAAAGCTTTAGGCCAGCCTACAAGCAACATACACAATCTGGTGTCGCTCTCCCTGGCTCTACAGTTTCCTGCAGCAAATCTGAGGAAATTCAACCAGCTCTGAGATGGGTGTCCAGGTGGCTTACTTGGGAGTTGATTGGTCCCACCAACTCAAAGGGAGAAGTTGTCCTTGCAGGGCTTCTCTGTTGATGCGAACTTGGCGATTCGGACCTGCAGCAGGGCTTCACCGGGCGGACCAACGGTCCAGGAGTTGCAGCAGCCACCCTCTTCGAGCTCTTCTTTGGTTTCTGCGTCCAGTGATCGACTCCGCCTTCCAAGCCAAAAGACTCGCCTTTTATTCAGGTCTCTCCCATTCATTCCAGCCTAGCTGCCACTCACCCCGCAGGGTGGCTGTCCTTGCCGGACAGTCAGCGAGCCAATCGTCTGAGTGCATTTGGGTCTCCTAGGAGACTAAGCACAGGGAGTTTCTGGCAACTCCTTCACTTCCTGCCTACCCCAGACACTCTGGAGCCAAGGCGGGTTTCACTCCTGAAGCCCGCCAAAGGCGAATGAACAAAGACACCAAACCTTGTTTGGCGCGCAGAGACAAACTCTAGAAGGACCTTTCCACAAAGACCTGGCAACATTTTTACAAAGATGGCTCCCGCGGTTAACGTTCGCTGTAAATGCAAACCTTGGTAGTTCAAAACTAAACCACTGCCACTAGCCAGTCAATTGAGTAAAGGTAACATAAAAGATGTTACATGAGCATTTAGACACAGGGGATACGAAGTAACCCCTCCAGCGCTCGATTGTAAGATAGGGCGTGCTGGGTCTAGCAAGTACAATGCCAAGTAGAGTCAATTTCACTCTACTGCTTTGCGAAACCGTAGTTGATCCCAGAGAAGGTATTTAAACCTTGGGAAATCCAAGACTTCCTGTGTCACTGCATTGAAGGTGCTGTGTGACACAACTGAAAAAGATGATGCCTATGGAGTTTGTTAGACTCATAACCAAAAAGACACACAGAGGTAAAATTCACACAAAAATACATGAGAGAGTGGGGAAAAAGGCTCACAATCTCTCCAGGTTAAAACAATCAAGTCCTCAAAATCCAGCAAAGTTGTTGGGGCTCTAAGGAGGAGGGAATTAGCACATTCTTGAGAATTCTCCCCAACGCCTTCTGACTGTCTATACTGGGAAACTTGTTTCCCTCTTTCTTTTTACATGTTGATCTGTTTTTGAGTAACTTTTTAATATTGCACAATGCATATACAATGCAGTGCAACGGGGTATACTTTTGTATCACCATAAAACCGCACTCAAAGAAGTTTGGGTTACTTTTACATGTAACAAGTATTGGTATTCCTGTGGTGCGCCAGACATCTAGAAAGAAAGCATTGATTCACTCTAAGTTTATTGTATTAAATATTCTTTGTTTATCTTCAAGGTACTTTTGTTTTGTACCGAAACGCCCTTCTGGTTAATGTGTTTCAGCCCGTAGGCCTTTCTCAAAACTGTGCTAAGTATTTCCAAACGCAAACTGATATTTCTTCTGAGAATTCCCAATTCAAATCAAGCATATACATAATGCACCATTCAATCAAATGGACAGAAAATTCGGGTTGGTGATGGATAGGATTAGTGGGAATGAGACAATAAATCCATTTCTCAAGCATGGGGTCTGGCATGGATTCACATGCTCATGAATATTCCCCGTCGTCAGGCTGGGAATCCTCAGTAAAGAAAAAATCAGTATCAGTTTCGTTTCTGATCTCTTTCCTAGTAGTAACCAATCACTGATCTCTGCGTCATACTGACCACAGCCAATGACTGCCTTCTACCTAAGCCCCGCCTCTGGCAGCCATCTTCAGATTTTTACCGCACGTTCAAGTGTTGGGAGTCCTCGTGCTTAGCTCTCGAGCTTTCTACTGCGTGTTTCGCTCTTTTTCAGGTGAATTTTCACTTTTTTTCGGTTAATCGAGCCTCAAGCTCCACCGTTTCTACTCCCGTTAACGGCTACCCGTTGCGGGATTTTCCTACGCCCCTCAAGGGTGAAGATTTCATCGAATCAACTTCTTGGAGGATTCCAGAAGATTCGCGGCCTACTTCGAGATGGCCCAGGATGCGAGTTCGTCGTCCGGACCCAAGCTGTTTCGCAGCTGCCCTGGATGCGGGCTGCAGAATGTGTTTAAGGAAGACGAACATTCGCGATGCCTCTACTGTCTTCATGGGGACAAGACTCATGGAGGGAAGGACTGCCAGTTCTGCAAGAACTTGTCGGAGCGGACCATGAGAGACCGTCTATCCCGTCTCGCAAGCTGGTTGGAGAAGGGCTCGACGGGTGAGAAGGGGTCAGAGCGGGCTTCTAAATCCTGTGCGGGTGCCCCGGCGACGGGGGCCCAACACCAGGCCAAGCGCCGCGTGTCCGCTGGCTCCGGGAGCGCCGAAAGGTCGGGCTCTTCGGTCGCCAGGCAGGGCGCACCTTCCCCAGCACCGTCAACCACGAGCCAACGCTCCGGTTTGGGGAAGAGAAAGTCCGAGACCCCGGGTAAGCTTCGGGAGAAGCCCCGTCTGATCTCGGAAGAGGGGGAGCGAGGCGTCGCCCCCTCCCCCGAAGGAGAAGGCCCGGGACGCACCTAAGGTGGTGAAGGCCCATACCCAGCAGGCAAAGGCCTCTATCGAGGCTATCGCGGCGACTCTTGCCAAGCCGGCAAAGACACCGCCAGCGGAGACTGCCTCCGGGACCAGAGTTTCCCTGCCGCCAAGGAGGGAATCCTCTTTTCAGCCCATCGTCGTGGCCGCCATGATGGAAGAAGCGAGGGGGGGCCACGGTGCCCTCCTCGAGCTCGGAGTCAGCCTCGGAGGAGGAACTGACCGAGGCCGTGAGGAACCTCGAAGTCCAACGGGCGGCTTTGAAGAAGGTTCGATCCCGTCAGGAAGATCCTCGGGAGATAACAGAGGAAGACGACGACGGTGAGGAAGAGCGGCCTTCCCTTCCGGCGCAGCCGGATCCTAGGCCTCAGGATGGCTCGGCGGCCATTTTGTCTGCCATCCAGTCCTTATGCTCTGAGATAAGGACGAGATTCCCGCGGCCCAGGCCGGAGGACCCGCAACATGGCCTGTCGGGAAGTCCTCAGACCAAACAACGGAGGACCCAACCCTCTCCTCTGCTTGCCCCTGTAAGGCCTACAGTTCCCTCCTCATCCTCCCACGAGTCGGGAAATGACGGTGCGTTGGGCTCGACGACGGGTTCTGAGGGCGACGACGGAACGGGTCGCACGGGCCCATGATCTCCAGGGCGTCCGAATTGTTCCAGCTCTACCCGGAGGAGCAGAAAAAGGAAGGTTTCCTCTATCAGCGCCGGGAGGCCAAGAGTAAGACTGTCATCGCGGTGCCCCTAATCGATGACATCTGGAAGGAGGGCCTTTCGGTTCTCAAAAACCCCTCCACGGCACCAGCCAAACGGGACCGGTACGAGAAGTACCGGGTCCCCGAAACCACTCCCCTGTGCCTCAGGGCCCAGCCAACGCCAGACTCGGCGTCTCGGCGGCGGCGAAGAAGAAAGCGGCGGGGTCAGGAGCCTCGACGTCGAATTCCCCGCCGGACGGCGAGGGAAAGAAGTTGGACGCCATGGGGCGGCGGGTCATTTCGTCGGCGGCGACGACAATCAAAGCGGCCAGCGCCCTGGCGATCGTGGCCCGTTACGACAGGGAGCTCTGGTTTAAGCTGGCCCCCATATTGGACTTCCTGCCGGACGACAAGAGGTCCGAGGCCCTGGAGATACTGCAAGAGGGCGAGGTGGCGTCGGACCACGCCATAACGGTGGCAACCGATATTGCTGATACCGGGTTCCGCCAGCTGGGCAACGGTGTTTGCCTACGACGACGGGGTTGGCTCCGGGCGACGACTTCCGTCAGGACGTCCAGACCAGGGTGTTGGACATGCCGTTCGACGGCAGCAACTTGTTCGGGAAGGCGGTGGACGAGTCCCTCCAATCCATAAAAACAGACATGGAGACGGCCCGCTCCCTAGGAGCCCTTCAGCAACGACAGCCCTTTCGGTGCTCCGGAGGCAGACAGGGTGCCTCCAAGGGATCCAGCGGTGGCTCGTCCTACCGCCAGGCGGCACGCTCTTCGTCTCAGGAGGCCTACAGGGGTCGCGGCAAGCGGGGAGTCCCTCGCCGCCGTCGGCAAGGTGGCCAGGGCGGCAAGGCCACCACCTCCAAACAGGACTGAACCGGCCGTGGTCTCGGGCCCCCACCGAAGCACCCCGGTGGGAGGCCGGCTGACGAATTTCGTCGGCGTGTGGAAGTCCATCTCTACCGACCGTTGGGTGCTGGATACCCTGGCAAGAGGACACTCTATCGAATTCCTGAAGAAGTGCCCTCACGTTCCACCCGTGGCCAGGAAGGAAAATCACGTCCCGCAACTGCTGTTGGAAGTACGGGCGATGCTCAGGAAAGGCGCCATCGAGCTTGTCCCGAAGAGGCTCCGGGGTGTACTTAAGATACTTCCTCGTCAGGAAGAAGACGGGCGGCTGGCGCCCCATCCTGGACCTTCGTCGTTTGAACAAATACATCAGATCACAAAAGTTCAGGATGGTCACCCTCCAGCACGTACTGGGACAGCTGGAGGAAGGCGACTTTCTATCGTCGTTGGACCTGGAGGATGCTTACTTCCACGTTCCCACCCTCAAAAGTCAAGTGCAAGTGCCTAGCACCAGTGGCCGCGCAGCTGCGCCTACGGGGGATTCACGTCTACCCCTACCTGGACGACTGGCTCATCCGCTCAAGGACGAGGGAACTTGCCGTCGAACACACTGCGAGGACCGTCCAGCTACTCACAAACCTGGGATTCGCCATAAACTACCCGAAGTCCCACCTGGTGCAGTCGCAGGTGGCCCTGTTTCTGGGAGCGAAGCTCGATAGTGAGGGGCCTGGCGGCCCTGTCGGAAGAACGGACGAAGACCATTCTGGGAAAAGTGCAGCGCCTGCTAGGCACTGACGTGGCCAGGGTGAGGTCCATCAAGTCCCTCCTGGGGATGATGTCCTCTTGCATCTACCTGGTGTGCCTCTGCAGACTACGGATGCGCCCCCTTCAAGAATTTCTCGATGCCTGTTGGATACAGGCGACTGGCACCTTCGAAGACAGGGTCCCCCTCAACGAGGTGTTCCGGCGGGCGATTCAGTGGTGAGGCGTTCGAGCGCACCTCACGGCGGGCAAGGACTTTCAGACGCCGGTGTACCAGGAGACGGTGACGACGGACGCCTCCTTGGAAGGTTGGGGCGCCCACACCGGAGAGCTCCACGCAAGAGGCCTCTGGCTCCCGGAGGAGAGGCTCATGCACATCAACGTCCTGGAACTCCGAGCCGTGTTCTGGGCTCTCAAATCGTTCCTCCCGTCGCTCAAGGGCAAGGTGGTGCGGATCTTCACGGACAACACAACGACAATGTTTTACATACGGAAGCAGGGAGGCACCAGATCCCCAGCCCTATCCAAGGAGGCACAGGATCTGTGGCACTGGGCGGTCGCCCAGGGGATGTTCCTGGTTCCCTTCCACCTGGCAGGAGAAAGCAACACCATCGCCGACTCGCTCAGCAGGGATCTGCCCGCGTGTCACGAGTGGGAACTGCGCCAGGATCAGGTGGATGAACTCTTCCGACGATGGGGCAAACCCCAAATCGACCTGTTCGCAACAGCGACTAACTCGAAGTGCAAGAGGTTCGCCAGCAGGTTTCCCCAGCCGAGAAGCATGGGCGATGCGTTCTTGTTCCCCTGGGGCGGCCTATACCTGTATGCGTTCCCTCCGTTGCTGCTTCGACTCATCAGCCAGCTCAAGAGGTCCCGGTGCAGGATGATCCTCGTCGCACCGGCGTGGCCGAGGCAGATCTGGTTCCCGGACCTTCTGGACTTGTCAACGTCTCCTCCCATCAAGCTGTCGGCGGACGCGGACCTTCTCTCCAGAGAAGGAGGCGCCATCTTCCACCACGACCCGGCGTCGCTGAACCTGCAGGCTTGGCTCCTGCAGCGCTAGAGTTTGGAGGCTACGATATACCGGCCGATTGCAGAGAGGTTCTTGCAAAGGCCAGGGCGTCCTCGACTCTCAAATGCTACGTTCATAAGTGGAAGAGGTTCTCTATCTGGTGCCGGGCACAGAAGATCAACCCCCTACGGATTACGGCCCCTCAAGTTCTGCCGGACCTGCTATCCCCGGCAAAGGCCGGGCTAGCCCATGCCTCCATTAAGATTCATCTGGCGGTGATCTCCATATTTACCAGAACCACAGGACGGACGTCCCTGTGGTCCCATCAACTGGTAAGAGTTTATGAAAGGACTGTTCCGGTCGTTCCCTACGGTGAAGGCCCCGTCCCCGGTGTGGGAACTTAACGTGGTGCTGACCAGGCTCAGGGGGCCCCCATTCGAGCCGATGCACTCCGCACCTATGAAGTTTGTGTCGTGGAAGACGGCGTTCCTGGTGGCCATTAACTCCGCACGACGAGTGGGAGAGATCCAGGCCCTATCCTGGAAAGCACCGTACTTGACATTCCATGCCTCGAGGGTGGTGCTTAGGACGCACCCCTCCTTTATGCCTAAGTGCCGTCGGACTTCCATCTTAACGAGCCCTTGGTGTTACCTGTTTTCTTCCCGTCTCCTTCGTCGCCGGCCGAGAGGACTTTGCACTCGCTGGTTGTGGCTAGAGCTCTGAAGTTCTACGTGGACCGCACAAAGAGTTTCCGGAGGACATCACAGCTGTTCGTGAACTTTGGACCTGTGAATCAAGGGAAGGCTCTCTCGAAGTCTTCTATTTCCAGATGGCTCTCCGGCTGCATCATACACTGTCACCGGTTGGCTAACCGACCGCTGCCAGGCCGTCCGAGAGCCCATTCGACCAGAGCGATCGCTGCTACTACGGCGTTCTTATCTGGTGTGCCCCTGCTGGACATCTGTAGGGCTGCTACGTGGAGGTCGACGCACACCTTCACGAGATTCTACTGCGTCGATCGGGATTCCAGGGAGGAGTCCAGGGTCGGCCAAGCAGTGCTGCGCAACCTGTTCGCTTATGGTGAGCCTGGTGAGGAGGTAAGAGATGCTTAATGTTGAGTTTTGTATTGCTTAATGTTGAGCCTTTTACCACCCCCCCGTGGTTGTGCATGTGTATACTGCTATTTAATCTTATATTCATGAGCATGTGAATCCATGCCAGACCCCATGCTGGAGAAGGAACAAGTTACTTACCTGGAACTGTTGTTCTCCAGCATGGGTCTGGCATGGATTCACATGCGAACCCTCCCGCCTACACCTCTGCGGCTCTTCTCTTGGTCATACTGCCACTTCACGTGCTACCAAATCTGAAGATGGCTGCCAGAGGCGGGGCTTAGGTAGAGGGCAGTCATTGGCTGTGGTCAGTATGACGCAGAGATCAGTGATTGGTTACTACTAGGAAAGACAGATCAGAAACGAAACTGATAATGATTTTTTCTTTACCGAGGATTCCCAGCCTGACGGGGAATATTCATGAGCATGTGATTCCATGCCAGACCCATGCTGGAGAACAGTTACAGGTAAGTAACTTGTTCCATATCATTAGTTATGCTCTAACTGTGGACAATTGCGCACACATTTAATACATCAGTCCTTATTACATTTTTTCCTTAATTATAGGCCTCTTATCTCATTGTGAACAAACATAATACTTGTTAGGTTGCTTAGCAATACATTGCATCCATTTCTTATATTCAGATGTTCGTATCTATTTAATATGATAGTTCATTCTAACATTATTTCCTTTTCCTTATGTTGGTGGCATTACCCTTCTCCAGCATGGGGTCTGGCATGGATTCACATGCTCATTATTTCTGGTGCCGTTTCATCTGGCAGGGATAAAAAACACCATCGCCGACTCACTCAGCAGGGAGCTGCGCTCGTGCCACGAGTGGGAGCTACGGCAGGATCTAGTGGATCGCCTCTTCCGACGGTGGGGCACACCCCAGATCGACCTGTTCGCGACGGCGACGAACTCCAAGTGCCGGAGGTTCGCCAGCAGGTTTCACCAGGCGAGGAGCATGGGCGATGCTTTCTCGTTCCCCTGGGAGGGCCTGTTCCTCTACGCGTTCCCTCCTTTGCCACTGCTAATCCGGCTCGTCAACCAGCTCAAGAGGTCACGGTGCAGGATGTTCCTCGTCGCACCTGCGTGGCCGAGGCAGATATGGTTCCCGGACCTTCTGGACTTGTCAGCGTCCCCGCCAATCAAGCTGCCGGTGGACGCGGATCTACTCTCCAGGGAAGGGGGCGCCATCCTCCACCACGACCCGAAATCGCTGAACTTGCAGGCCTGGCTCCTGCAGCGCTAGAGTTTGGAGGATACGACATACCGGCCGACTGCAGAGAGGTTCTTGCAAAGGCCAGGGCGTCCTCGACTCTTAAATGCTACGGACACAAATGGAAGAGGTTCTCTGTCTGGTGCCGCGCACAGAAGATTAACCCTCTACGGATTACGGCCCCCCAAGTACTGCCGTACCTGCTGACGCTGGCCAAAGCTGGACTGGCACACGCGTCCATCAAGATTCATCTTGCTGCGATCTCCCGATACACCAGAACCACGGGGCGGACGTCCTTGTGGTCTCATCGTCTGGTGAAAGAGTATTTGAAGGGACTGTTCAGATCGTTCCCGCCGGTGAAGGCTCCGGCCCCGGCGTGGGAGCTCAACGTGGTGCTGACCAAGCTCATGGGACCTCCGTTCGAGCCTCTGCACTCAGCTCCGTTGAAATTCCTGTCGTGGAAAACAGCGTTTCTTGTGGCCATCACCTCCGCACGACGAGTGGGAGAGATCCAGGCCCTTTCCTGCAAGGCCCCGTACTTGACTTTTCACGCAACGAGGGTAGTGCTCAGGACGCACCCCTCCTTCATGCCCAACGTACCGTCGGACTTCCATCTCAACGAACCCTTGGTGTTGCCTGTGTTCTTCCCGTCGCCTTCGTCGCCGGCTGAGAGGACTTTGCACTCGCTGGATGTGGCTAGAGCGCTAAAGTTCTACGTGGACCGCACGAAGTGTTTTCGGAAGACGTCACAACTCTTTGTGAACTTTGGACCTGTCAATCAGGGGAAGGCTCTCTCGAAGGCTTCCATTTCCAGATGGCTCTCCGGCTGTATCATGTACTGTCACCGGTTGGCAAACCGACCGCTGCCTGGCCGTCCGAGAGCCCATTCCACCAGAGCGATCGCAGCTACCACGGCGTTCCTATCTGGTGTGCCCCTGCTGGACATATGCAGGGCTGCTACGTGGAGGTCGACGCACACCTTCACGAAATTCTACTGCGTCGACCGGGATTCCAGGGAGGAGTCCAGGGTCGGCCAAGCAGTGCTGCGCAACCTGTTCGCCTGAGGTGAGCCTGGTGAGGAGGTAAGATGCTTAATGTTGAGTTTGATGTAATGCTTAATGTTGAGCCTTTGCCACCTCCCGTGGTTGTGCATGTGTGTACTGCTATGTATTCTTTATTCATGAGCATGTGAATCCATGCCAGACCCCATGCTGGAGAAGGTACAAGTTACTTACCTGTAACTGTTGTTCTCCAGCATGGGTCTGGCATGGATTCACATGCGAACCCTCCCGCCTACCCCTCTGCGGCTCTTCACTTGGTCATACTGCCACTTCACGTGCTTCCAAATCTGAAGATGGCTGCCAGATGAAACGGCACCAGAAATAATGAGCATGTGAATCCATGCCAGACCCATGCTGGAGAACAACAGTTACAGGTAAGTAACTTGTTCCTTATCTTATACAATTCCAACATTCCATAGGTATTCGACGTTAATAATTATCCATGAGTATTACTCATCCACCTATGTCAGTTTATGTTCAATATCACTCCCAAATGCCTGGGTTAGTTCCCTTAGTTGTAAATAAATAAATGTTTCAATTATACAGAACCTACATATTGCAATTTTCATATCGTACACTTTTTTCTGTAAATGAATTTACCTGTACTGTGTGCTCTGTTAGGGTATTGCCTCTTTATATATCTAGATGGTTTGCTCAAAATGTGTGCTAGATTGAGACAAAGTTCCCCTCCAACATTACCAGATCAAAAACCAGCACCTCAATTAATTTGACCGTATCCGATTATGAACAGGGAGATCCCTTATTCAAAACATAACTGCATGTCTTTGAAAATAAAAATGCTGCCTTGTATCGACAATGTTGCTTACCTTCCTATGTAAAGAAAGACCTCGAAAGCGTGCTGCGTGTATTTCTCATGGCACGGTCGCCATTTTTAACTGATTATACACTCATAAACATTTACCAATGTCACACGTTCTTAATGCGTGATGTCATGACTTTTGTGCGGCCCGTGCTACGGGATCACGCTTTGCGATATTTTCACTTTTCCATTGGTCTTAAACACCATCTGCTCCCATCCTCCAGTTAAAACTGAAGGATTGCTATTTAGTTAAATATTACACATTCCAATTGTTAAGATCTCCATTAGCACACAACGTTAATTTTACTATTTTTTTGTCCTATTGATGGGTGAATATTAATGTAGCTTCTTACCTCTCATAGCTCATTAGGTCTTGGGAATTCCCTATGAATCATGTGTACACTTCTCAAAACGTGAATGCTAATATACTCCACATGTTTACATAAAATGTCCACTTATTGTACCAATTTGATGATGTTGCTAATTTCTCTACGACTTCGGTGTATGTCACTTTTAAACATTGGTCTAAATATCCAACATTTATGTACCTTCGTTGGTTTGTTAGGCAAGAATTTATGCAGTAAACCTGGGGGCGACAACACAACCCTTTGCCTCTTTGTATTAGGTAACCCACCTTTTGCTATAGGTCTGTACTACACAAGTTGGTAGCGTGACTGAGCAGCCAGACTTATCTGAAGACTGGTTAATGTGAGCTGTAGAGCTGCAGCATTGAAATTCACCAATACAAGTATCCAAATAACACTTACTCAAGGTTTTCTAGTAAAATAAACGGTCAGTTTTAAGTAAGCCTTCTTTAAAAAGGGCACTGCAACAATAAACAAACTTCAATATACTTTCTCAGGATCAAGGCTCAGCAAGGAGATTTCTTTAGAGATGCTTCATAAACGCTTCCTATACCCTGAGGGGACTTCACTAACTAGGACAGTACTGGCATTTATATATCACTTTTGTGCTTTGTAAAATTCTGAGGTTGGTAGGAAAGGGTAAATAAGGAAAAAGGTTAAACAAGTTCTCAGAGCATGTGAACACTTTTAATCTCCCAATGAAGTCTAGATAAAAACCTTTATCAGCAATATTAGTTAAAAAACCAATGTATCACCTATGAGGGACAGTAAGAATCCAAGTCAATGGATTAGTAGTCTGCAGGGAGCAAGGACAGCCAAAGTCAATTGGAGCAAAGTCTATGGAGCTGAGGCACTTCTTGGCTAGCAATGAGTCTTGCACAAAGTTGAAGAGTTTGTTGTAGAAAATTCTGCATTGCAGAAGTTACCTACGGGGAAGGGAGGGGGACCCTGCCGGGGCTTCCTGAGACTGCTGCTGCACTTGGGGATGGTTCAACCCACATGGGAGATGGGTGCCCAAGGCCATTGACGTGACCCCCCAACCATCCTGGTATTCTAGCTGGCCTGCGTTACAGCTTCTCCATCCATGAAAGGACGGGGAATGCCCCGGGCCTCCCTGGAACCACCACTGGGCTTGGGGACATTCAACCCTCATGGCAGTCAGCTGCCCAAGGCCAGGGATATGACCCCTGACTATCCTGTATCTCTGGTTGGTGTGCGTTACAGCTTCTGGGAAAAGTCGAGGACCCTGCCGGGGCTCCCTGGAACCACTGCTGGGCTTGGGGATGGTCAAACCACATGGGAGACAGCCGACCAGGGACATCACCCCAGACCATCCTGGAGTGCTGGCCGGGCTGCATTACAGAATTTTCCGCAGGGAGGGAAGGGGACCATGCCGGGGCTCCCTGGAGCCACTACTGTACTTGGGAAAGGTACACCCACATGGTAAACTGATGCCCAAGGCCGGGGACATCACCTCCGACTGGCCTGGAGTTTTGGCTGACCTGTGTTACAGCCTTTTCCCACCAGGGAGCCCAGACAATGTGCCAATACCTCCCTGAAGGGAAAAGCTGTAACGCAGCCCAGCCAGAACTCTTGGACGGTTGATGGTGATGTCCTTGGCCTTAGGCATCTGTTTCCCTTGTGGGTGTACCATCCCCAAGTTATGCGGCAGTTCCGGGGAGCCCCGTCAGAATCTCCATTCCTCCCTGGAGGTGACATCTGTAATGCAGCACAGCCAGAGGTGCAGCCTGGACTTGCGGACCGTCAAGCCACATGTGAGACAGCCACTCCCAGGGACCCACCAATGTTATGCTGGCATGGGGGGCAATTTGTGGCCTGACCCTGCAATCGTGTCAGAGCCCACCAAAATAACTCCCCAGATGGCCCATTCCTGCCCACATCAACAATCCAGCCCCAGTCCCACCCACCCCACTGACAATGGGCCCTAACCCTAGAATAATAAACAGTACTCACATAATGTTGCAGCTAGAAAAAGCTGTCAACGAAACAAAAAACATTTGTTACCTATGGTCAGCTCAGCAAAAAAACAAATCATAACTACTACTCTCTGGTCACAGCCCCCCTTTTAAGCCATACCTGGTGGTCTACTGACCCTCAACCCCCAATAAAAACACATTTGCCCCTTCCTAGGGGCAGATTGCCAGATTGCACTAGCAATCTGCCCCAGGCAGGGCTACATGAGAGGCCACCCTCCATTTTGTGTGTGTGTGTGTGGGGGGGGGGGGAGGGGGTAGTGCCAACTCCTTTCCATTACAAACATCGTTGGTGGTTTAGTGTCCCCCCCCACCCCCAAATAAGGCATGAATAAAGAATATATATATATTTTTTTTTGGCCCCTTCCCTAGGGACAGATGGGCACATTGTGGAGGCAAAATGTACTGCCCCATGCTTTGGGGGTCCATTCCAATGTTTTCTGGTGCCCCCCCAATAGATGGGGGGGGGGGCGTTCATGTACTGCTTCCTAGGGGCAGATTGCACTAGCAATCTGCCCCCCAGGGAGGGCTACATGAGGTGTCCCCTATCCATTTGGGGTTGGGGGGGGGCGGCACCCACCTTTCCCCTAAAAACATCCATGGTGGTTTAGTGGGCCACCCCCAACCCCACCAAACACGTTTTTTCTTGTTTTGCCCCTTCGCTGGGGCGCATGGGCACATTGGTGTGCCCATCTACCCCCAGAATGGGCAAAACGTGCTGGCCCATGATTTGGGGCGGTGGGGGGGGGGGCTTACAAAGTGGCTCCCTCACCCCCTCACTTCAAACAGATCCATGGTGGTCTAGTGGCATTGCTGGACGCGGATTGGGTGATCTGTGCCTGATCCGTGCTCAGCAATGCATCAAAGAAGGTGTCGTTGGAAATGGGATATTCTCTCCTTTCCACCGACACCTCCCTCAAACTAACAGCTATTCAATTGTTAATGAATAAAGGTACTCATGTACTACAAGTAGTCCATGTTCTTTAACATCTATTGTTATTGTCCTGATGTCCTGCCTGAGTGCATTAATGAATTTAATGAACCTATCCATGACGGAGTTTGTTTAAAAGTTAATTTTCCTTACTAATAGAGAGAATCGCAAGGAACCCTAACACACCATTCCTAGTTAAATGTTGAGTAGTTAATTTTGATTTTTTTTTTGCTACTTCGATTTTATCCACTCACTGAATAGTTTGACACAGCTGAACTGATATATTGCTGTTCTAATTAACATAATTTGATACGTTGTCATTGGATTGTTTACTATTTATCTATAGATCTCCTAAAAGGAGACGGTCACGCTCTGGATCTCGGTCCAGAAGGTCACGACATAAAAGGTCTCGTTCAAGATCACGTGACCGGCGACGTCATTCCCCAAAATCCCGATCACAAGAAAGGCGTGAACGAGAGAGAGAGAGAGAACGGAGGATGAAAGGCTTTCTTACTATTAAACCTGAGACACTTACTGGTAAGTCGTGATTATTTTAACATAAGATGGTAAACATATTTATTTTTGTGTTTAATGTTAGGTAGATGATTAACCATTAATTGTTTTGTGTTCATTATTTGTCTATCTCTTAATCAGCCCCACCTTTCAGATGTGACCTTTTCAGTGCTAGGCAAGATTGTATGCAGTAATCCTGTAGGAGACTACACCAGTCTTGGCCTCTTGGTATTAGGTAACCCACCTATTGGTATAGGTCTGTACTACACAAGTTGGTCGTGTTACTGAGCATCCAGACGTCTCAAGAGGGGTAAATGTGAGCTGTAGCATCGAAATCCACAAATAAAAGTATCCAAATAACCCTACACTGTTTTCTTGTAAAACAATTATTTAACAATCCGTTTTAAATAAGCATTCCTTAAAAAAGGGCAATGTGCGTGCAACAATAATACACTTCATAACACATTCTCAGAATCAAGATTAGCAAGTAGTTACTCTTTAGAGATTCGCCATACATACTTCTTGAACCCTGAGCTGACTTCTATTACTAGGACAGTATTGGAATTTATATATTATGTGCACAAGGTAAAATTCTGAGGTCGTGGAAAAGGTTAGGGAAGGAAAAAGGTTAACAGGTTCTCCGAGCTCTTGGGAGCACTTTTCAATCTCCCAATGAAGTCTACATAAGACCTCTCCCAGCAATACTTAGTTCAACCAATTGTACCATCTATGAGGGACAGTTAGAATCAAAGTCAATGGGTCAGAAGAGTCTGCAGGGAGCCAGGACAGCCAAAGTCAATTTTAACAATGTCTATGGAGCTGAGGCTCTGCTTAGATAGCACAAGGTTTTGCACAAAGTTAACAGAGTTTGGAGGAAATCACTGTTGGGCCACAAGCTGTTACGCTTGTGAGGGCTAGAGCTGAGATCAGCTCTGCAAACAGTAGCTACTGCAAGTCTCATGTGAGATAATGCAAGCTACTGAGAGGTAAGTACCCCTTAGTCAGCCCAGTACCTTAGGTTAGGAGAGGATCCAGCTGGCTTCTGTTCTGGTTGCGATCTTGCAGATCCTGGGCCTCAGTTGGTGTGACACGAGGGATGATGTCTGGAGGACTCCTGCACTGCAGTTTGAAGGTCGGTGACTCCTACAGGCTCTTTTCAGATCAGCACTTTACGGTTTCAGCTACTAGCAAATGGCACCACTGTGGCTCTTGACTACTTGAAGGGCTTCCTTCACTTCTTTTTCCAGCACTCTGGTGAGGTGGCTCGAGCTTGGGTTGTCCTGCTTTGGGAGGGTCCTCCGGATCTTCCTGGAGGTTTAGTCCAGTTTAAAGACGATGCACTCGACTACCCATTTCTCGACCACTGGCACTCTGTTCCGATAGCAGCAGTCGCAAGTAAGTACAGCCAGTCGGGGAAGGTCCTCCAGCAAAGTTAGTTTTTGGGGTTAGTTGGTCCCACTAACCTAAGGGAAGAAGTCGGCTGATTCTGGCTTCTCTAGTTGATTCGGAATTGGAACTTCAGCACAGCAGCAGGGCAAACCAGCCGTCCAGGAGTTGCAGCAGGCGTCCTCTCCAAGATCTTCTTTGGTTCCTTCGTCCAGTGGTTGACTCTGCCTTCCAAGCCAAAAGCCTTGCCTTTTATTCAGTTCTCTCCCATTCATTCCAGCCTAGCTGTCAATCACCCAGCAGGGTGGCTGTCCTTGGCAGACAGTCAGCCGGCGAATCACTACAGAGTGCATTTGGTTCTCCTAGGAGACTAAGCACAGGGAGTTTCGGGCACCTCCCTCACTTCCTGCCTACCCCAGACACCCTGGAGCCAGAGGCAGGCTTCACTCGTGAATCCCGCCAAAGTCAAAGCGAACAATGGGACGAAACCTGGATTGGTGCTCGGAGTAAATCTCAAGGATCTTTCGATAAAAAAATTGTGAAAAAAGGCTGGGGCCATTTTGACAAAAATGGCACCCTTGGGTGCTTTACTGTAGCTGCGAACGCAGCCCGTGGTAAATGTTAAAACGGAACCACTGCCACCAGCCAATCAGTGAGGAAAAGACTAACATAATAAATGTTAAATGAGAAGCTAGATTCTAGGATTCTAGGTAACCCCTCCAGCACCCTATTAGAAGATAGCGTGCTGGGTCTAGAAAGTTACGAATGTAAGTAAAGTCAATTTCACTTTAGTTCTCTGGGAAATAGTAGTTTATCCCAGAGAAGGTATTTAAACCTTGTGGAAATCTGAAAGACTTCCCTGTGTCACTGCACTGATGGTGCTGTCTGACAACAATGTAAAAGATGATGCCTATGGAGTTTCAGGCCCAACAACCAAAAGAAACACAACTCAGAAATCACATTCAAATACATGAGTGGGAAAAAGGGTCTCGCTCTCTCCAGGTTAAAAAAAATAAAGTCCTCAAAATCCAGCAAAGTTGCTGCGGGTCTTTAAGGTGGAGGAAATTAGCACATTTCTGAGAATTCTCCCTAACAGGGCTTCAGCCCTGAAGCCCGCCTCTGGCTCCAGTGTGTCTTGAAAGGCAGAATGTGAGGGAGGTTCCCAAAACTCCCCTGTACTTTCTCTCTAGGTGTGCCTGACTGCAACCAGTCCCGTTTTTCTGGCTGGCTTTCCTTTCAGGATAGCCACCCTGCTGGGTGAATGACAGCCTAGGCTGTGCATGCATGGGGTTTTGGGACTAGAGGCAGTCGACCACTGGGAGAACGACCCGACTAAAACCATGAACTAAGCTTGCTGCATCCTCCTGGACCTTTGAAATTACCCTGTGAAGCCCTGCTGCTGTGCTGAAAATACTTTTTCAATTCGACAGAGAACCTCCGGAAGGGGCAACTTCTCCCTTTGGGTTAGTGGGACCAACTAATCCCTAGACGAACTCCACTGGACCATCTTCCCCGACTGGCTGTACTTCTTTATTGCTGTAAGTACCAAGTGCCAGGGGTCGAGAAATCCATAGTCGAGTGACATGTCTGAAATCTGGCCAGAAGCTCCAGGAGCCTCCTAAGGACCACCCTCCAGAAGCAGGACGACCAGAGCTAGAGTCCCCTCACCAGACCAAGCTATCACCAAACCTGCACACATCAAAGGACGTACCCTAAATTGGGTGACACATACATAACTGCCCCATTCTCCTCCACACCATATCTCCCATCGCCTGGTCTGACCATTTCTGCATCAATTTTCACATCGACACCTCACCAGGACCCGCAAAACCCTCCATCCTTCTTTTGCAGGGCTCTCAAGGAGTTCCAAAAAAGTAACGAAGGACTCTCTGCTCCCGCATTTGCTCATCCCGGCATTGCAACCCCCTTTCCCTAATTATCCCACCGTCCTTGCTAACACATTCAGCCAAGTGATAACCACAGCGGTAGATGCCATCGCACCCCTCACCGCAAAACAAGCAAAACAAATCTAAGCATTCCAATGCCTGGTTTTCACAATAACTTGCTGATCTCCGCACTAAGAAAAGAGCGTTACTGGCCACATGGAAAAAGGACCCTGCCAAGTCTAACAAAACTGCCTTCAAATCTCTATCCAAAGACTACAAAATAGCCACCACACAGGCTAAGGCAAACTCCTACAACACTAGGACCAGCAACGCCAACTCTGACTCTAAGGAAATCTTCGCCATATTCAGGGAACTTCAATCACCGTCCATTCCACCATTACCAAGAATGAGACTTGGTGTAACCAAATTCAAGCAGCCATGCTGCATAAACTAGATACCCTACATTCTAAAATTGTAGCCCACCAAAAAGCACTATCCGCTCTTCTTGACCGCACATCGGCTCCTCCGGCCCTACCGCCAAACGCTCCCAGTCATATACCGAAATTTGCATTCTCTAACATGACTGAATCTGAGGTCATCATTGCACTCATGAAATCCATTAAGCCGCCCAATTGCAAGGGGGATACTTGCCTCTCCCACATTATCAGAGACTGTGCGCCTGCCTTGGCTCCCATTATTACAGCCTTCATCAACGCATCATTTCAAACGTCTCATGTACCAACATCCCTAAAAAAAAGCCTGGGTTAAACCTCTCCAAAAAAAAACTCTCGACCCATCTATCCCAGGGAACTACCGCCCCATTACAACCGTCCCCCTTCTGTTAAAGATTCTGGACAAAGCAGCCTACCTGCAGGTTCAAAAATGTATTGAAGACCACCACCTCCTTGGGCTTCGCAAATTTGGCTTCCGACCGCACACGGCACTACTTGACCTAAAAAATCAAATAGATGACCTAAGCGACACGGGCAAACCAGCTCTCCTCCTGCTCCTAGACCTCTCTGCGACCTTCGATCTAGTCGAGCATAAAACGCTATGCCACCATCTCACAACCTCAGCACACTTCTCAACCAAAGCGTGTGAATGGATCTCCTCGTTCCTTCAGGAGAGGGTAATGAAGGTCTTCTCAGACTCCGCCGACGCAACACCAAGCCCCATCAAATGCGGAGTCCCACAGGGCTCCTGCATAGCCTCCACCCTCTACAACCTTTTCACGAGACCTCTTTTCAGGATACTTGACTCCCTGGGCATCTCATATACTAACTATGCAGATGACACACAGGTTCTCATCCCCCTGTCAGGTGACTACACCAAGGACTTGGACACACTCAACAGCATCTACGCCACCATTCAATCATGGATGGCTGAGAACTGGCTCTGTTTAAACAGCGATAAGACTGAACTCCTGCTTGTCGGCTCCGCATCCACTTTGGGCAAACTTGATACTAAATACCAATCCTTCACAATGGATAATATCCCCATCAGAGTCTCTCAAACAAAACATTGGGGGTGTACCTCGAGCCCAGCCTCACCATGGACAGACGGGTAAATGCCATCGCCTCATCCGCAGCATATCACTCCAAACTCATCAATGCCATCAGGCCCTTCTGATCACGGCAAAACTGCATCTCAATAGCAAGAGCCATCATCGGCTCCAGACTCGACTACTGTAATGCCCTGTTCACTGGAACCTCCCAAAAAAACCTTGCCAAACTCCAGATTGCCCAAAATAATACCTTGAGGGCTGCCACAGGCACCTCGCGCAAGGAACACATTTCGGGGATCAGGAGGGAGGTACACTGGCTCCCCATCAAGGAAAGGGTGATCTTCAAAACTCTGGCCCTTACACACAAGTTCCTTCACGATCAAGCACCTCCCTATCTGACACAGAGGATATCTAGACAAACTGTCTGCAGACCCTCAAGGGCAGCCTATGCCAGCCGCATCACTGTTCCACACACACGGAGAGTGCATGCAGGAGGCACAAGCTTCCCCACTATGGCGGCTACCCTATGGAACAGCCTCCCCGCTCGGATGAGGTCAATCGACACGCACACGGCCTTCCGCAAGGCCTTAAAAACCAAGCTCTTCATCTAAAGAGCCTGTCATTCTAGGTATGCATTATTACTGTATTCACCATGTATAGGAGACTATATACCTAGACAAGATTAGTAACCAACTGTAACAATCAATCTGTATCATATGTAACCATGCAAATGTGCATAAGCAAATGTATTTAAACAGACCTTTGGGGCCACTTACTGTAACACTCGAGCAAGCCTTCCTAAAAACTCCTTATAGAGCCTTGTTGCCTGTGGGCTGTAGTGCGCTATACAAATGCTAAAATAAATAATAAAATAGAGTGCAGGACCCAAGGAGTGAAGGAAGCCCAACCGGTATCCGAGATCCGGGACTGTGCGGTTTACTAAGCACTGAAACCGCAAAGTGCTGCAGCACCAAAAACGTCCCATAGCTGCCCACAATCTCCCAAGTACCACCGCAGGAGCCCTCCAGACATCTTTCCACTTGTCCCACGACTGAGGCTTAGGAACACAGGGTCTGCACTGCTGTAGCAAGACAGAATCCAGCTAAATCACTCTTCAAACCAGAGGTATTGTTTAGACTTGGGGTACTTGCCGTAAGTGTCTTTGAGCTGTGCTTGTCTCATTTGGGAATTGCATTGGTTTACATTTAGAGTAGATTCCGGCTCTCTTCACAGGCTTAACCGCTTGTGACCCTACACGTGATTTTCTAACAAACTCTCTAACTTTGTGCAAGACTGATTCTAATAAATGCCTCGGCTCCATAGACTGTTTCAGATTGACCTTGGCTGTCCTGGTTCCACGAAGACTCGACTTTGCAGCTTGTCTCTCATATGTGTTAACTTGTTTTCTCCAGCATGGGGTCTGGCATGGATTCCCATGCTCATGAATATTCACTGTCGTCAGGCCGGGAATCCCGGTATAGAAAAAAATCAGTATCAGTTTTGTTTCTGATCTGTCTTTCTTAGTAACCAATCACTGGTCTCTGGGTCATACTGCCCCCAGCCAATGACTGCCCTCTCTCTAAGCCCCGCCTCTGGCAGCCATCCTCAGATTTTTACCGCACGTTCAAGTGTTGGGAGTCCTTGTGCTGTAGCTCTTGAGCTTTTGCTGCGTTTTCTGGAGATTTTTCTCATTTTTCGGTTAATTAGATTCTCAAGCTCCACCGTTTCTACATCCGATCAACGGGGATCCGTCTCGGAGTTTTCTACGCCCCTCAAGGGAGAAGATTTCGTCGAGTTACGCTTTTGGAGGATTCCAGAAGTTCCGAGGCCTACCCCGGACATGGCCCAGGAGAAAGGAAGCTCGACGCCCGGGAAGCTGTTCAGGACCTGCCCTGGATGCCAGCTTCAGAATGTTTTCAAGGAGGAAGAGCATTCGTTATGCCTCTGCTGTCTCCATGAGGACAAGACGCACACGGAGAAGGACTGTGCGTTTTGTGGGAACATGTCGGAGCGGACCATGAAGGATCGCCACCTCCGTCTCGCCAACTGGCTGGAAGGGACGAGCCCGTCAGGCGAGAAGAAGAAAAGGAAGTCTGAGCGGTCCTCTAAGTCCTGTGAGGGCGCCCCGGTGACGGGGGGTCCAACAAAAGGCCAAGCACTGCGAGTCCGCGGGCACCGGGAGCGCCGAACGGTCGGGCTCCTTGGCTGCCAGGCAGGGCGCATCCGCCCCGGCGCCATCAACCACGAGCCAACGCTCTGGCTTGGGTAAGAGGAAGTCCGAGAACCCGGCCAAGCTTCTGGAGAGGCCCCGGTCGATCTCGAAGATTCCAGCAGAGGGGGAGCGAGGCTCGGACCCCGCCCCCCTCCCCCCCCCCAAGGTGAAGGCCCCAGGTGCACAGAAGGTGACGATGACCTTAATTCACCCTGCTAAGACCTCGATTGAGGATGTCGCAGCGGCCCTGGCTCAGCCTGTGGAGGCTATGCCAGTGGAGGCGACCTCAGGAACCAGTGTCTCCCTGCCACCGCAGAGGGAGTAGTCTTTCAGGCCCATTGAGAAGACCCCCACGAAGTCCTCGGAAAAGGTGGGGAAGGGCAGGTGGCCATCGTGGATACGGACACGACCTCTGAAGAAGAGCTCATCGGGAGGGATCCCGACGAGGGCGACACTTCGGTGGCCATTTTGTCAGCGATTCAGTCCTTATGCTCGGAGATAAGGACAAGGTTGCCCCTCCTCCCGACGGAGGTACCTGTGCCAGACCCGACGGGGGAACCGGTGCCAGGACCTTCAGAAATTCCACCGCATAAGAGGACGACAACGCATCCTACGCCACCTCTCCCACCTCTGCAGCCCGCTCTGCCTTCCCCCCGGTCTACTACCCATGGGGATGATACAGGCACGGACACGGCTACGACGGGTACAGATGACGGAGGTGACGACGGGGACGTGTCCCCCGTCGCCCCCTGCTCGGGCGTCCCCGCCCGACGAGATTGGATCCTTTCATGCCATGATTTCCAGGGCATCTGAGCTCTTGCAGCTCTGCCCAGAAGAGAAGGAAGGGTTCCTTTACCAACGGCGCGAGGCTAAAAGGAAGACGGTCTTGATGACATCTGGGATGAGGGGCTCGCCCTCCTCAAGAACCCTGCCACGGCGCCGGCAAAGAGGGACCGGTACGAGAAGTAGTACCGGGTCCCGGACACTGCCCCCTTGTGCCTTCGGGCGCAACCTACCCCGGATTCGGTCGTCTGGTTGGCGGCGGCAAAGAAGAAAGCTGAGGGGCATCGACCTCAAGTTCCCCGCCGGACGGCGAGGGCAGGAAGCTGGACACGATGGGACGACGGGTTATCTCATCCGCAGCGACGACTATCAAGGCGGCCAACGCCCTGGCTATCGCAGCCCACTACGACAGGGAGTTGTGGTTCAAAATCGCCCCTCTGTTGGACTTCCTTTCGGACGCCAAAAGGGCTGAGGCCCTTGAAATCCTACAGGAAGGTGAGATTGCTTCGGACCATGCCATCACGGTAGCAACAAACATCGCCGACACCGGTTTCCGTCAGTTGGGCAACATTTGCCTGAGACGACGAGGATGGCTCAAGGCGACGGATTTCCGCCAGGACGTACAAACCAAGGTTTTGGACATGCCCTTCGACGAAAACAACCTGTTTGGGAAGGCGGTTGATGAGTCCGTTCAGGCCATCAAGACAGACACGGAGACTGCCCGGGCACTGGGTGTGCTCCAACAACGACGGCCGTCCTTTCGGAGCTCCGGAGACAGACAAGGTGCCTCCAAGGGATCCGGTAGTGGCTCCTCCACGTACCGCTAAGCGGCAAGATCTTTGTCCCAGAAGCCTACAGGGGACTCGGCAAGTCAGGTTGTGCCCGTCATTGTAGACAGGAAGGTCAAGGAGTCAAGGCGGCCTCCAAACAAGATTGAACCGACCGTGGGGTCGGGCCCCCGCCGAAGCACCCCGGTGGGAGGCCGGCTGGCGTGGTTTGTCAGCGTGTGGGAGTCCATCTCCACCGACCGTTGGGTGTTGGACGCCCTGGCCCAAGAAGAAGTGCCCTCGTGTTCCACCCGTGGCCAGGAAGGAAAATCACAGCCCTCAACTACTGTTGGAAGTAAGGGCGATGCTCAAGAAGGGTGCCATCGAGCTCGTCCCAAAGAGGCTTCAGGGCTCCGGAGTTTACTCCAGGTACTTCCTCGTAAGAAAGAAGACAGGAGGATGGCGCCGCATCCGGGACCTGCGATGACTGAACAAGTACATCAAGGCACAGAAGTTCCGGATGGTCACCCTCCAGCACGTGCTGGGACAGCTGGAGGAGGGCGATTTCTTGTCGTCGTTGGACTTGGAGGATGCGTACTTCCACATCCCCATTCTAAAAAGACACCGGTGGCGGTGCGGCTGCGCCTACAGGGGATCCACGCCTACCCCTACCAGGACGACTGGCTCATCCGGGCGAGGACAAGGGAGCTCGCTGTGGAGCACACTGCGAAGACCGTCCAGCTGCTCACGGACCTGGGATTCTCCAACTTTCCAAAATCCCACCTGGTTCCGTCGTAAGTCGCCCTGTTTCTGGGAGCCAAGCTCGACACAGTAGCGCGGCTGGCCTCGCCGTCTGAGGAAAGGTGCAAGATGCAGCGTCTGCTGGCCACGGACATGGCCAGGGTAAGATCTATCAAGTCCCTCCTCGGGATGATGTCCTCCTGCATTTATCTGGTGCGCCTTTGCAGGCTTCGGATGCGCCCCTTACAAAAGTTCCTCTACGCCTGCTGGGTCCAGTCGACTGGCAGCTTCGAGGACAGGATCCCTCTCAACGAGACGTTCCGCCAGGCGATCCAGTTGGTGGGGGTACCCGCTCTCATCTGTCGCCGGGCACAGACTTTCAGACCCCAGCTCACCAGGTGACGGTGATGACGGACGCCTCCCTGGAAGGTTGGGGAGCGCACTCCGGAGATCTTCACGCGAGATGGCCTTTGGCTCCCGGAGGAGAAGTCACTCCACATCAACATCTTGGAGCTCCGCGCAGTGTTCTGGGCCCTCAGGTCCTTTCTTCCGTCCCTCAAGGGCAAGGTGGTGAGGATCTTCACTGACAACACCACCACGATGTTCTACATCCGGAAGCAGGGCGGAACCAGATCCCCGGCCCTATCCAAGGAAGCCCAGGATCTGTGGCATTGGGCCGTCGCCCAAGGGATGTTTCTGGTGCCTCTTCATCTGGCAGGAATAAAAAACACGATCGCCGACTCACTCAGCAGAGAGCTGCGCTTGTGCCACGAGTGGGAACTACGCCAGGATCAAGTGGATCGACTCTTCAGACGATGGGGCGAACCCCAAATCGATCTCTTTGCGACGGCGACAAATTCCAAGTGCCGGAGGTTCGCCAGCAGGTTCCCCCAGCCGAGGAGCATGGGCGATGCTTTCTCGTTCCCCTGGGACGGCCTATTTCTTTATGCGTTCCCTCCGCTGCCGTTGTTGCTCCGGCTCATCAACCAGCTCAAGAGGTCCCGGTGCAGGATGATCCTCGTTGCACCGGCGTGGCCGAGACAGATCTGGTTCCCGGACCTTCTGGACTTGTCAACGTCCACACCAGTCAAGCTGCCTGACGGACGCAGACCTTCTCTCCAGAGAAGGAGGTGCCATTCTTCACCACAACCCGGAGTCGCTGAACTTGCAGGCCTGCCTCCTGCAGCACTAGAGTTTGGAGGGTACGACATCCCGGCCGACTGCAGAGAGGTTCTTGCAAAGGCCAGGGCGTCCTCAACTCTCGTGCTACGGACATAAATGGAAGAGGTTCTCTTTCTGGTGCCGTGCACAGAAGATTAACCCTCTGCGGATTACGGTCCCCCAAGTATTGCCGTACCTACTGTCATTGGCCAAGGCTGGACTTGCTCACGCTTCCATCAAGATACATCTGGCCGCCATCTCACGATACACCAGAACTACGAGACGGGCGTCCTTGTGGTCTCATCGACTGGTGAAGGAATTTATGAAAGGATTATTCCGATCATTCACGCCAGTGAAGGCGCCTGCCCCGGCGTGGGAGAACATGGTGCTGACCAGGCTCATGGGGCCCCCATTTGAGCCTTTGCATTAGGCACCATTGAAGTTTCTGTCGTGGAAGACAGAGTTTCTCGTGGCCATCACCTCCGCACGACAAGTGGGAGAGATTCAGGCCCTATCTTGCAAGCCTCCATACTTGACTTTTCAAGACACGAGGGTGGTGCTGAGGACGCACCCCTCCTTTATGCCCAAGGCGCCGTCGGAATTCCACCTCAACGAACCCATGGTGTTGCCAGTTTTCTTCCCATCTCCTTTGTCGCCGGCTGAAAGGACTCTGCACTCGCTGGACGTAGCTAGAGCGCTGAAGTTCTACGTGGACCGCACGAAGAGTTTTCGGAAGACATCACAGCTGTTTGTGAACTTTGGGACTGTGAATCAAGGGAAGGCTTCTGAAGACTTCCATTTCCAGATGGCTCTCTGGCTGCATCATGCACTGTCACCGGTTGGCAAATCGACCGCTGCCCGGCCGTCCGAGAGCCCATTCGACCAGAGCGATCGCTGCTACCACGGCGTTCCTGTCTGGTGTGCCCCTGCTGGACATCTGCAGGGCTGTGACGTGGAGGTCGACGCACACCTTCACAAGATTCTACTGCATCGATCGGGACTCCAGGGAGGAGTCCAGGGTCGGCCAAGCAGTGCTGCGCAACCTGTTAGCTTAAGGTGAGCCTGGTGAGGAGGTAAGAGATGCTTAATGTTGAGTTGTTGTATTGCTTACTGTTGAGCCTGTTGCCACCTCCCGTGGTTGCGCATGTGTGTACTGCTATGTATTCTCTTATTCATGAGCATGTGAATCCATGCCAGACCACATGCTGGAGAAGGAACAAGTTACTTACCTGTAACTGTTGTTCTCCAGCATGGGTGGCATGAATTCACATGCGAACCCTCCCGCCTACCCCTCTGCGGCTCTTCACTTGGTCATACTGCCACTTTACGTGCTACCAAATCTGAGGATGGCTGCGAGAGGCGGGGCTTAGGGAGAGGGCAGTCATTGGCTGGGGGCAGTATGACCCAGAGACCAGTGATTGGTTACTACTAAGAAAGACAGATCATAAACTAAACTAATACTGATTTATTTCTATACCGAGGATTCCCGGCCTGACGACGGGGAATATTCATGAGCATGTGAATCCATGCCAGACCCATGCTGGAGAACAACAGGTAAGTAACTTGTTCCTTAGGCAGTTACTTCTGGGAAAGGCTTGTCTGGATTTCATTGGAAGATTTAGTTGTCCTCCAATTTACTTGGAAACTGTTTAACCTTTTTATTTTTTTATTGTTGCGTGTTTAGTTACTAAAAACCTTACACAACATGTAGAAAAACATATAAAATACATAACCCTTAAAATCCATAATACATCACATTAGCCTGTCACATTAAATTCATCGCAGAGTATAGCAATAAAATTAAAGCACATTTACACAGTTCATTAAAGACAGAGGCTCCAGCAAGTGAGATTAGCATTAACTGACCAAATTCATTTTTTCCAGTTCTTTGGTTATACCTTGCAGGAGTGCATTCAAGGCTCTATTAGGGATACATTTAACCCCCACATACATCTACTCCAGAAAAGGTTCACTGACCGCTCTGAATCTTTCTTAAACTTATCTATGAAAATCAGGACACGCATAGGCTCAAAGTGTGAAGTCAAGGGAACTAGACCCCGGCGCTTCATTATTACCCCAGTGCCATGTCTTCTCAAGAGTCTGTACCTGGTTGAGCCTAAAACACATATAGCTGGTTCTTCCCCTATCACAGGGAAACCTATGAAGGTAGAGGGGCAAGCATTCCCTAGTGTGGCCAAAATCGGAATATTCTTTGTATGTAGAGTAATAATTGAGACAATCGACCGTTTCCACCCAGTTTGCCCTGAAGAGAAATCTCTTCACCCGACCTGGGCGTTGCAGAAGGTCTTCTATAGTTAAGCCCAGGGAAAGTAGTTTCTGATGTTTGTTAATCTGCTTAGAATCACATGCTGTGCATAGGTCCGACATCCAGTGGTCACTGCGGAGTATTGCATTTTGTTTTTCGTAGTCGAAAAGGGGACGTCGACAAGGCGTGTCTGAAACACTATCCCTATAGTGACGTGCGTTGTACCCACAATCCCTCACGCGTCGAGGTCCCTCAGATTGTTTTTTTCCGCCCAGCTTCTGGTCGCCTTCACGCGGAGCTCCTCGAGAGACATTGCAACTCCTCGGCCTTTGGTCGTTTTTTCTCTAATATTAATAATCCCTCCCTCGACGCAGTTGTAAGCCGTCTCCGCCGAAAATAATCTTCGACGGAGGGTCGAGCGGAAGAGATCCTTCGGCGCTGCCGAACACGTGGCCTGGCCTCGCAGGCCATATACAGTAGGGAGAGTGGGGTCGTGGGACATCTCTGGGTCTTTTCTGAGAATGCCTTTCCCTTTCCCCTTCCTTTCCCTTGGGGTATTTATCGCGATTTATTGCCTCGGCTATGGAGAGGACACCGTTTAGGTTTTGCCCACTTTGTAAAGGCAAATTCACTTGGAAGGACAAGCACTCACGGTGTAACCGCTGCTTGCCCCTCGATCACAAGGAGGAAGGGTGCGCGGCTTGTCGGCTTCTTAAGCCTAAAACTCTAAAAGACCGAAGGGTTAAAAGGTGGGCGGCCTACGCGATGTCGAAGGCCGAAGGTTCACCTGCCGCTGCTACCACCGACAGTGACGAGGAACGCGATAACACGACCTCCGCTACGGAAGTCGAAACCCCCTCTAAGGAGCGCTTACGCGCTTCGTCGTCTGTCCCCGGCCCCGACGGGCTCGGCTCACGCCCTGCTTATGGGGATGAACACCCCGGCGATACAGACGCACACAAAGATCCACATAAACACACAACCCACGGCTCTTCTTCGACGAAGTCGAAAAGACCTTCGACGCCCAAGGAGACGCAGGTTCCACCGGCGGCCTCCTCGGACCGTTCGGGTTCGAAGCCCCTCTCGCAACCGCAGCCGCGACCTGCGACTGGGCTTTCGGCAAACAAGGGCGCTGCCACCAAACCATCGGCCGGTGCGCATCAACAGAAAGCGCAGACCGCCGTAGAACGTTCGATACCCATAGCGTCGAAAACTCAAGCTTCCGCCGACAAACGAGTCGCCGACAAGCGAGTCGCCGATAGCTTAGCAAGGATCGCTGTAGCCGACGCCCAAAAGCGTACGCCGAAGATTACGTCGAGCGTTACGCATAAGTTAAAGGATACGCCGAAAAAGCCCGAAGGAAAGCAGGGACTACCCCCTTCAGTCAGGGAGTCTCCCGACGCACCTGAAGGTTTTTCGGAGGGCGACGGGACACTTTCCTCGACGCTTTGGGAAAGGTCGAGCCATTTCGAGTTAGATAACCCTATGTTTCCCCCGCCAGACCGCTCTGGGGTACCCCATGAAACAATGGAAAGACTCCACCTCTGTATGGAGAGGATGGAAAGGTTCATGAGCACCCAGGCCTCTCAAACTCACAAGAGGACCAGAGAAGGGCCTCAGGAGGACCCCAGGGCCAAAAATCCAAGGCTAGTCGATCCCCAGCAGGACACAGCCTCAGACTTCCAAGATGTATATGACCTCACTGGGGAGGAACAATACTTCGAGGAAGAAGATGATTTCATGGACAATGAAGAACAGAACCAGGAGGAATGTCTGGAAGACAGAACAGACATTATAGAAGAAGGCTTCGGGGTTAACCCAGAAGAGGGACCTTCACACCCCTGGCAATCACCATCAGTGTATTCCGACACCGATGTCCTAAACCTAACTCCTCCGGACAATTCTCCAGTTAGGAACACGTCTCCAATTGACGATCAGCCCACGTTCAATGCACTGTTGCGCAGAGCAGCAGCGCATTTCGAACTCTACACCGGGGAACTCTCTCCAGAATTGGACTTTGTAGAAAGAGTGATTAAAGAAAAACCCCCGGTCAGCCAGACCATTCCACTCCTCGCTTCAGTGAAGAGAAGGATCATACCTTCGCTGTCCACTCCCGCAATGATCAGAGGGGTCAATCCACGGATTGAAAAACTTTTCACTCCTTCACCCTCAGACCCCCTCTACAATAGGGGACATTCCATTCCGGATTCCCTAGTGGTATCTAATACTAGAAAGAGGGCAGGGGTACCACTTTCCACCAGTGAGGCACCCCCTGACAAGGAGGGCAAGAGGCTATATGCCCTTGCAAAAAGAGTTACTTCCTCGGCTGCCTTCTCAGCAAGAATTGCCAACAACAATTCCTTGCTTGCAAGCTACGCAGACGCGCAGTGGGCCAAACTGCGAAAAGACGCCGAGGAAGCACCGGAGCCTTTACGTACGCGCCTACTGTCAACTATTGGCGAAGGAACCCAAGTGAACCAGAGCATTGTTAAAAACTCTCTGGACGCGGCAGAAACAGCAGGACGTTCCTTAGTACAAGGAATACTCCTAAAGCGCCATGTATGGCTGCGCAACTCAGGCTTTAAACCAGAGACACAGGCGTCTTTGATAAATAAACCTGTCGAGGACGCTAACCTCTTCGGAAAAGCGGTAGATGAAGCCCTAGAGATGGCTAAAAAAGAGTTCGACACTATCAAGACTCTTGACCAAATCTCTAAGCCCACTACCAGGCGCGGCTATGGCAACAAACGCTTTTTTCGTGGCCAACACCAACAACAAAATCAACATCAGCAATACCCTGCCACCAATTACCAAACCAATAGTGGGCAGTACAGCCAAAGAGGCCAACGCCGGGGCAAAGGGAGGGGTCGGGGATCCACCCCCAGAGGCTCCCAAGCCCCCAACAACTCCAAGTGACGCGAAGATTCGCGTCCCCTCCCATGCAACACCGGTCGGGGGCCGGATAACATCCTTTCTCCCTGCATGGGAGGAGATAACGTCAGACCGTTGGGTACTTTCCACCGTAGCCCACGGATACTGTATCGAATTCAACAGTTCCCCATCCTACAGACCCCCGAGGGGACGTCGCATGACACCGGAACATCTTGCCATCCTTCTCCAAGAAGTACAACAACTGCTGGAAAAAGGAGCCATAGAGGTCGTGCCTCTATCTCAGGTAACGGAAGGTATTTATTCAGTGTACTTCCTTGTACCCAAAAAGGATCTAACCATGCGCCCTGTATTAGATCTGCGCCCAGCGAACAAGTTTATCAAACCCCAAAAGTTTCGTATGGTAACCTTACAGGAAGTAATCCCACTGCTTTCTCAGGGAGATTACATGACAACATTGGACATGAAAGATGCATACTTTCATATTTTAATGTTGCCAGCGCACAGAAAATACCTCAGGTTCATGATAGAGGGCAAACACTACCAGTTCAAAGTGCTACCCTTCGGCATAGCATCAGCACCAAGGGTATTCACGAAGGTGCTGGCAGTGGCAGCGGCCCACCTGCGCAGGTTGTCCATCCCAGTTTACCCTTACCTCGACGACTGGCTCATAACAGGGGATTCTTACGAAACATGCTTCTCCAATACCCAAAAGACAGTAGACCTTTTGTTCCAGTTGGGCTTCTCCATCAATGAAAAGAAGTCCAGTTTAGACCCCAGTCAAATCAAGCAGTTCCTAGGGGCTCTAATTCAAACAAAGGACGGCCTCGTCTTCCCCTCCAAAGAGAGGGTCCAAAACATGCTGTTTCAAATCCCTCAATATGTAACCGGTCGAGAGGTGACGGTACGCAAAGCAATGCGCTTGCTAGGAATGATGGCGTCGTGTATTTATTTGGTACCTCACGCGCGCCTGCGCATGCGCCCTATGCAAGAGTGGCTCAACAGCCAGTGGTGTCAGGCCAGCGGACTATGGGAGGATCTAGTTGTGGTCTCGCAGGCCTTAGTTCTCTCGCTACGGTGGTGGACAAAGGAAAACATGGAAAAAGGGAAACCCTTTGCCACACCCGCGGCGGAAGCCACTCTAACCACAGACGCATCCCTCACAGGATGGGGGGCGCACCTATCCCATCAGACTGCTCACGGAGTGTGGACTCCGAACGTAGCATCCAAACACATAAATCTACTGGAGCTACTAGCTGTGTTCAAGGCGCTAAGAGCCTTCCAGGAACACCTACAAGGCAAAACAGTAATGGTCCTTACAGACAGCACCACAGCCATGTACTACATCAACAAGCAAGGGGGCACCCACTCTCCAGGCCTGTCCAAGCTGGCCCAAAATATATGGAAGTGGGCTCTCAAACAGGACATGTTCCTACTATCACTACACGTACCCGGGGAACTCAATCTGCTAGCAGACAGTCTCAGCAGAGATTTCCCCCTGCCCAAAGAGTACGAATGGCGCCTGCACGAAGACATCGTCTTCGACGTCTTCACACAATGGGGATTCCCAGAAATAGACCTGTTCGCAACCCTGGAAAACTCACAATGCCTAAGTTACGCCTCCAGGTACCCCCAGAACCAATCCAAGGGGAACGGTCTGTCGATGCAATGGTCAGGGAAATTTGTTTACGCTTTTCCCCCGACTCCCCTTCTCAACAAAGTGGTGCACAAGATGCACCAGGAACAAGTGACCATGATACTAGTGGCCCCAATGTGGGCACGACAACCATGGTTCGCTCACTTGATGGAGATGTCTCTATCCCCCCCAGTAAAACTCCCCTGCCCGTACAACATGCTGTCTCAGGACAAAGGCAGGACTCTGCATCCATGCCCCCAGAACATGAACTTAGCAGCTTGGCTCCTGAGATCATAGAGTTCGGACATCTACAACTCCCGCAAAGATGCATGGACATCCTCAGGGAAGCCCGAAAACCGAACACTCGCCACTGCTATTCTAGCAAGTGGAAAAGATTTGTCATCTGGTGCAGGAGTAAAAGCATCAACCCTATTGACTGCTCTCCCACACATGTGGTCCTATACCTGACCCACCTATTGGATTCAGGTCTAGTGTTTAACTCCATTAAAGTCCACCTAGCTGCACTTTCTGCATACACCACTTCCCAACTCAAAGTGTCGTGGTGGAGGATCCCTGTTATAAAGGCCTTCATGGAGGGAGTAAAGAGAATACACCCCCCGATAGCTGACCCAGCTCCCGGATGGGACCTTAATGTGGTACTTACCAGACTCATGGGCTCTCCATTCGAACCCATGCACAAAGCATCTCCTAAACACCTCACGCTTAAGACTGCTTTTTTAATAGCTATCACCTCCATCAGGAGAGTAAGTGAACTTCAGGCTCTTTCTATTCTAGACCCCTTCGTTACAGTTCACAAAGATAAAGTGGTTCTACGCACTCACCCTAGGTTTCCTCCGAAATTTATTTCTAAATTCCACGTAAACCAATCTATAGAACTACCAACGTTCTTTCAAAATCCTTCCAATTTGGGAGAAAGGACTCTGCACACACTAGATGTACGCAGAGCGGTCATGTTCTACATGGAAAGAACCAGACCACTGAGGAAGACTAATCAGTTCTTCGTCTCGGTGGCAGCAGGAAGAGAAGGAGATGCAGTTTCAAAATCCACTATTTCTAGATGGATTGTTCAATGCATCACTCTCTGCTATACTCTTGCTAAGAGAGAACTGCCCTTTAGGCCAAGAGCACACTCTACTCGAGGCACGGGGGCATCCATAGCATTCATTGCAAATGTTCCCCTTGAGTCCATCTGCAAAGCGGCTACCTGGAGTTCTGTGCACACCTTTACAAAACACTACTGTCTAGATACACACTCTAGATCTGACTCCCAGGTGGGACAGGCAGTATTACGACACCTTTTCTCTACTGTTCCTTCTCATAACCCACCGCCAACTCCGGGTACTGCTCGCTAGTCTATGCACAGCATGTGATTCTAAGCAGATTAACAAACATCAGAAGAGAATGCATTACTTACCGTAAAAGCATTTCTTATGGTTGTATCTGCTTAGATTCACATGCGCCCGCCCTTCCTCCCCGCTCGGATGGAAGGAACATAGACTTCCTTTATATATCTCTCTCTTTTCTGTACTCACTCACGTCTAGAAGGCTCCCTCAGGGCAGAAAAAATACAAACAGAGGGACCTCGACGCGTGAGGGATTGTGGGTACAACGCACGTCACTATAGGGATAGTGTTTCAGACACGCCTTGTCGACGTCCCCTTTTCGACTACGAAAAACAAAATGCAATACTCCACAGTGACCACTGGATGTCGGACCTATGCACAGCATGTGAATCTAAGCAGATACAACCATCAGAAATGCTTTTACGGTAAGTAATGCATTCTCATAGAGTTCATTCTAGCACAAAACTTTCCCATGGATGGAACAAATTCTGATCTAGCAACCTCTCAAGGTTTCATATATAGTATTTGTCAGAGGGTCACTTATTTTCCTAAAAAGGGAGAGTTGTTTCCAAAGATACCTGGCCTTGAGAGATATAAGGCAGAGCTCATGGCCGTTAACTGCCTGGGGCACTGCCATAGATAAACCCAGTAGCTCTTTCCACAGCTTTCCCTGAACGCTATTGAGAATCAGACTCCTTTCATGGGTGCAAAGATCGAGGGCATAAAGTAAGATGGGCTCACATTTGGCAAGATAATATCTCCTTGTCAGTATCAGAGAACATCTGCAAACCTTCGCTTTCAAATATTTTTTTAGGGATTTAAGTTTGCAGGCCTTCTCATTTTGTCTGTTTCCATTATTTCACACTGCCCCTATTTGTGAGATTGTACCCCAAATATATAATGGCCTGGACCTGATCCACTGTTTCGTCACCACTTGTAAGTCTGTATCTTTCTTCTTTTGAAAAAGACCAACGTCCGAGATTTGGATGAGTTATGCAAAAAGTTATTAGCAACTGCATAGAGATAGAAAAGATAGATTTTTTCTCCTAAGCCCACAAGGGGTTCGATCCAAGAGAATAAAGTAATCTGCAAAAGCCATCCACTCGACCGTCATCCTCCCCATCCTGGCCGGTGCAATGGAAGGTCCCTGCCACACTCCCTCCACATCGCGCACGTACAGGTTGAAGAGAATTGGCGCCAGTGAGCAGCCCTGTTTGACCCCCACATATGTAGTAATTTCCCTGGATAAAGGACCATCCTTAGTCAGACGAACCCTAATGGTTGTGTTCGTGTGAAGTAATGCGAGGAGCTGAACAATCTTACGCGGGATCTTCATAGCTAGCATCTTGGACCACAATTTCGATCTTATTACTCCATCAATTGCATTTGAGAGGTCCAATGATGCTATAAACACATCTCCTATGACTGGTGTACCGAGTCTCTTAGGTGTGCCAGAACCGTTGCATTTAGGTTAGTTCCCAGCTCTTCCCTGAAGCCAACTTGAAATTTACTAAGATGTGAATTGTGCCTGACCACTTTGATAAGGTCTCTTAAGAGCAGGATGGCAAAAACCTTGCTAGCCGCATCAATAAGCGCCAAAGGTCTATAATTTCTCGGATTTAGGATATCGCCCTTCTTATATATTGGTACAATAATGGATTGAACCCAAGATTCCGGAACACTGTGGGTCTCAAAGATGTAATCAAAAACTGATTTCAGAAAATTGGCCTACAACCCAGTTGTGGGGCAGCCTTGATGACAAAAGGCGGAATGCCGTCAGGGCCGAGGCTCAATACGGCTTAAGTTTGTGTATGGTCCATATGTTGTCCTGATCCCATGTACAGCCTCCAGTTACCTTGGATCGTAAATCCATATCTGACCCTATAACACATTTTGAGGGAAGCGCAAATTTTAGTGTAGAAGGTAATTCAAGCTGCAGCTTGTATTGGACAGTCTGGACTGCCCTTAGAAGGGACTACGGTCCTATTAACGGTGGCCCAGAATTTGCCATCCATGCCCTTGCATAGCCTTTCCATCATATTCTGGTGGGAATACAGATAATGATCCATCCTAAGTGATTAACCACATTTTTGTGTCTCAAAATGATCTTTTTCTTTAGAACCAAGAGCTCCCTTAACGATGAGGACTGTTTTTAAGAGCCACCAGGTCCCTTCCTTTAAGTTTGGAGTTGTGAATTCTAGAGTCCCATCTAAAGCTCACAGATTTATTGGTGTTGTTGCCTCCCACTTTACTAACTTTGTAGGTACAGGCAGCATGATGTTACACAAATTGCCCCCTCGTAAGTTGGAAGTATCCCCCTATTCAGTCTGAGCAACTTTAATTAAATGTTCTGTAAGGAGGCTATTAAATCTCCTAATGGTGTTAGTGTTCCAATTAACCGATCTCCCTTGTTTCGCCATTGTACGACCCATAAACTCAGGTCTTACTTGGATATCTGGAAGGGCCAAAGTCAGAGTGAAGGCTGAAGGGGGTATGATCTCCCAGGTCAGTGTCTGTGAGCCACGTTCCCACGCGCTTGTTTCCATCCATTAGCGACGTAGATTAAATCAATCCTCGAGCTATAAGAGGCCCTCTTCCACTTATGCTTGGGTAATTCCGAATTGCATGGGTGGTCCAACATCCCTAGATCCCAACCCTCCAGAAAAGTGTCCCACTGCAGCCCCCTACTAAGATTGGGGTAGAGAATCTTAGGGATGGCCCCCCTATCGTTCCACTCTGTACCTTCGGCACATAGAGAGTTAAAATCTCATCCATCACAATGCGTTTCCCAAGACCCTTCTCACACCATTCCCCCAAAATCTTACTGAGGGACTCCTCCACTTTCTCAAACGGCACTTTGATGGGATTCCAATAAAGATTAAACAGCAATATAGGCTCTAGCACTTTCTCTATATCCACTGCAATACCCAAGAGCCAATCCTTACAACAGACCACTCTACACTTGAACCCCAAATTGCGATCTACTGCTATAGTCAAACCCCCACTAGGGCGTCCCGCCGTACCTTTAGAGGCAGGATGTGAAAAAGTGTGGAAGCCCTCTATTCTCAGGTGATCAACCATCACGGTTTCCTGGAATAAGTAAATGCGTCGGAGGGTGTTGATGGAATGTATACCCAAAAATGTGTTCAAATGTATACTTCCACACGTATTGTATGAAATAACTTCTATATTAGTCATGTCATGCACATCCTGAACCCTGTTTTAGGGTCTCCAGAGTTTTAAGTGCTGGCTGTAACCAAACCAGTCCTGTCCATTGTTTAGCAGACTAGAAATCAAGGACAGAACTGGTGTGGAACTTATAGATGGATTAGATCCACAATGTACCATTTGCCCCACTGGAATAGTCGCAGGTTCCTTGTATGCAAGGAAGATATCGGCCTCCTTGGCACAGGGAAGTGTCAGCAGGTTAAATCCCAATGACTCAAGGTTTTTTCTTGAGCTCGGACCGTATCGGCTGCCATCTCTGAATGGAAATTACATACCATTCGGAGGTTATGAGCTGGCAGGGATATGGCATCAATATCAGTGGTTATGGATCGAAGTGGAGGGATTTTCTTAAAGATATTTAACAGATTAGTTGTATTTAAATTGGCCACTTGGTCTGCCTTATTGTTATTTATCCAGCCAATGATTTTACCTGTATTAGTCGAAGCAACAGGGTGTTCAGGAACTAAAAGCTCCTTATTTTTAATTGCACACTAATTTCTCAGGTTTAGCTGTAGATATTCCTCGATTGCTGTGTATAGCCTGTGAGCACTACACCCTTAGACATATTATTAGGGACCAGCCCACTTTCTTTATTAACCATGGACAGTCCCTCAATTATCTGGAAGCCTGTCAGGGGAATTGCACTCACTACAGGAACTAAGGACTGTAGGCCCAACGAGGGGGAAACCCCCAGTTGCCGCAAGCCAGTAGAAATGTTGGCGTGCTTTGTGCAGACTATTTTTCCAAAGGCTGTCATGTTAGTTTTGTCTGTAGGCGGTCTTGTACAGGCACTGCTCTAGGATGGTTTTCTTCCCTTTCATATAGTGTTTGCATCTCTAGATCATTAACTGCCTCCCTTCCAACCAGGATCTCCCCCTTTGGCCCTTCCCCTGGATGGGCCGTATCGCCACTAGAAGGGTTACCAGTACTAGGCAGTTTAAGATGATCTTCCTGAACTGGTATGTTTCTGATTGCTCGAATATTGGAAATCCTCCCCTTAATTTTGGTATCTGGCATATTTTTAGTTTTCTTAGTTATTCTCGCCACTCTTTTCCTCCTACGAATGGGTGACAGAGGAACTTTGTTAATGTCGTAATTAGAACAAGAGGTCCTTCCCCCCGATTATGCAAATTTGGTAAATCGGACGTTTCAGGAGGTAATTCCACTGTTTTTCTTGTGTATTTGGATTTTTCTTTGCACTTAGTCCCTTTAGGAGAAGGAGTCTGGTGTACTACCACCTTCCTGAAAATTCTCCGCCGTATTGCGACAGGGACATAGGGTTTCTTCAACTCTTTCCCCCGCCTAGAAGAGGGAGATGGCCGATCCCCTGAAATCATAAATTCTAGTAATGTAGTGAGTTTAGCATCAATAGTAGCCAGCCTGATGTTTTGATCGACCCTCCATCCGTCATCCTCTTTCACCTGAAGGTCGTTCTTCGTTTTACCCTCTACAAGACCCTCCAGAGAGTCCAATCGTACAGTCAATTCGTTAAAAGCCGATTGTTGCCCAGCCAAGACACCTCCCAAGGTTTTCTGTGTCCCCCCCAGGGTTTTGAGAGCCATATTCCAACTAATATGTAAGTTAGCAAGGAGGGGCAAAGTCATGTCGCCACCTCCCCAATTAGCTGGGGGGATGTTGCTCCATTCTAACAGGAATAGGGGGTAGGCTTTCATATGCCTCAGACTCGCTATCTGGGGCCTTATCCACACTCCGGCCTTCTGGTCCATCCTAAGACTGTGTGCCACCCTCTTTGACATTAATGGGCGAAGAAACTTTCTCTTGATCATAGTTTTTCTCTGTACATCGAGGTCCTAAAGTTTCCTTACCTCGTCCCCCTATAAGATCTGTGATAGTTTTGGATTTTGTAATTTTGGAGAGTTCTAAAAAGGCAGCCCCCTCCGAAAGGCTCCTTAAACCGTTCCTAAAGATTCCAGAAATCTTATTGGCAGACTTGAGTCTTTGGTGACACAGGGTAGAGGCATCTTTCAACTGGCTCTCCAAACTTCCAGCGTTAGGTAGGTCAAGCCTCTCAGAGATTGGCCTTGTATCATTATTAGCAATAAGCCCTTAGTTGGACTTGAGAAAAACAGTCCTAACTCAAGGTTGTCCCTGAGGATTTCGATGTGCTTTCAACCAGAGGGTTTGCCAGCTCTGCCCTGCATAGGGGAGTGCTGGTCCTAGTCATCTGCCAAGCGGTGACAAGGGGGGGGGGGTCTCTGCACACGTTCACTAAGCATTACTACTTTGATTCACTTGCAGGGCAGGATGCCCTTTCTGGTAGAGCAGTTCTACATAGTTTTCTGGTACAGGTGCCTCAATATATACTGGCCCTGACATCCTGTCCCGCATCTAGAGGCTTTGGGCAGAGCTGCGTCGCCTGCAGATGTAGATGTTTCTGAAGAACAGCTGCGCTGGGATAGGGATATCGTAGATGAGTCCAGTGCGTTATCCCTTGTATTAAGGTCAGTGGTTGTACATCGCTCAAGTGGGGTTGTGCAAAAACAGCCTTAAATCCAAATGGGTGTTTCATTATAACATTTTGTGACAAGCCCTTGCAGACTGACTGGAAACCCTGCATGTACATTAGTTTGGTCTTCCACTGACCTCGCCAGAGCACTTGTGGAAATTCTCCCTTAAGAGCCTTCTACTGCTAACTATATTGTGGCTTGTATTGAATTGCTAGAGAGTTTTTGCAGTTGTACTGTTATTTGCAAAATAATGCTAGAACAAACACTGGATTGTCGTTTTTTGTGTTAATCTATGATTGCTATTTCTATTTTATTCAAGTTTATAGTACCACACTGTGGATTGGACAGTTGGACAAGCGAACAGCTCAACAGGATGTTGCCAGTCTTCTAGAAGAATTTGGTGCCATTGAATCTATTCACGTATGTACTGAATTAACAAACTTACATCAACACTGTTATACTTAGGAAATTGTGTGTATGAACAAGGAAGATGTAATTAGATATTATCTGTATAAAACCTACTTTTATTGATATTTCTATCTCATTGCATTGATTGAATGTTATGTTAATGTTAAAAGTACTTGTACCGCACACTGTCACCACCGGAATGGTCCCCAGGTGCTCTGGCGGATCTGAAAAGGAGAGCGTGAAGAAAGGGAGGTTGGATGGGTTAGTAGGGTGCATTGGAAATAAGAAAGTGAGAGTTCTGATGTCCTCAATTCGGTTTGCACCATTTGCTGAGCTTAAGGGCGGTTTTCGGCACTGTTGTGCCGAGATATTTGTATTTGTTTATTTATAACGCGCAGACCATCAGGCCCGGGGGCATCAGGGCGCAATTTGTACAGGGTTGCAAGAAAAGAACATACATGGAGATAAATTCCAATAAAAGTATACCAATACAGCATAATAACAATCTTAATAATTACAAATATTACACATGGTACAGTGTCCCTAGGCTCTGTAGAGGAAGTATCCCTGAGGTAGTTGGGAAGGTAGCAGACCGGAAATCGTGCAGGGGAACAGGCGGGCTGGGTAAGTAGGACAGATGTCTAACACAACTATTGCTGGTCAAAGAGCCAAAATTTGGTTTTATTCTTGAAGGTGTTGGAGTCTTCAGCTCTGATGGCAGCGGGGAGGGTGTTCCAAAGTTTGGAGGCTAGGACAGGGAAGCTAGTGCCTCCCGCTTTTTGGAGCTTAAACCTAGGGATAGTAAGGCAGGGAGTCTGAGCAATTCTTAGTGGTCGGGCAGTGGAGTGGCGCGAAAGCCGACTGCAGAGATAGATCGGAGCCTTGTTGGCTAGGCATTTGTGCGCGAGGGCAAGCGTTTTTAGGGAAATTCTCTGCTTCACGGGTAACCACTTAAGGCTAGATCTGGCTTCTGAGATGTGGTGGTTACGAGGGATGTTCAGGGCCGCTCGAATTGCATTGTTCTGGGTGGTTTGGAGTTTGGACAGGTTTTCTTGGGTGGTGCCTAAATATAGAGCACTGCAGTAATCTATTTTTGCCATGATAAGTGTTCTCGCTAGTGTGACGCTATTGTGGGTGGTGAGGAATGGTCTGCAGGCTGAAATGAGTTTGCACGTGTAGGCGGAGGTGGACCTGACTGCATTAGTTTGTCTTGACAAGGATAAGGTGGAATCCAGGTAAAAGCCTAGTGTTTTAGTGTCTTTCGAGACTTGTATGGAGTTGCCGTCTATGATGAATGACTGATAAGATGGCTCAAGTTTGCTCAGGCGTTGTGATGTACCCAGGATAAGTAGCTCCGTCTTATCGTCGTTCAGACATAGCTGGTGCTGGGCCATCCAGGCTTGGATGACCAAGTAGACGTCATTGAGGGCGTTGGTGTCAGCAAGATAATCACCAGAGATGGGAATGAGTATCTGGGTGTCGTCCGCATAGTTGGTGTAGGCGACACCCAGATAATCAAGCACATCAAAGAGTGGTTTCGTAAAGATATTGTAAAGAGTAGGTGACACGCAAGAACCCTGAGGAACACCGCAATGAATAGGGGAGGGAACTGCGGCAGCGGAAGGTGCAAAGACCCTCATAGATCTGTTGCTCAGGAAGGCTTTGATCCAGGGCGCTGCGGAGGGAGAGAAGTTGGCAGCAGAGTGGAGGTGCCTGCAAAGGATCTGGTGGTTAACCAAATCAAATGCGGCGGAAAGGTCGAGGAGTAATAGCATTGCTAATTTGCCCTTGTCCTTCAGGACTTCGATCTGGGTTTTTAGGTCTAATAGAGCCGTTTCGGTCCCATGTCTGGGCCGAAATCCGGATTGTCGTAGACCTAACAGATTGTTTGATTCAAGGTAGTTTTGGATCTGCAGGTAAGCTGCACGGTCCAGTATCTTCAGCAGAAATGGTACTGTAGTAATAGGTTGGAATTTCGTAGGTATGCTTGGGTCAAGGGAAGGTTTTTTTAGTAGCGGGATCACCCAGGCGTCTTTAAGGTTGTCCGGGACAATACCTGTTTCAAAGGATGAGTTAATGAAGGCTTTAATGAATGGGGCTAGGTCATGGGCGGAGTCCTTAATGATGAGAGCTGGGCACGGGGTCACCTTGGCAGTTGGATGGTTTCATCCTGAGGATGTTGTTTTCTACTTCGGTGACAGTGAGCGGTGCGAAGGTGAAAGGTTTGATGTTGGCAGAGTTGGAGAGGGTGGGCCTAGTAGGGGAGAATGAGCGGTTGTCACGCCTCAGGCAGTCCTGCTTTTCTTTTATTTTAGATTGGAGCGTAGAGATTTTGGTTAGGAGGGCTGCTTGAATGTTAGCACACCATTTGCTGTCTTTCGTCCAAGTGTCTGGCGGGGAGACTGGGGTTTCGAGCTCTTTTAGGACTCTAAAGAGTTCCTTGGAATTAGTCGGCTTGCATGATACGATTATTAAGCGAATCTTTTTTAGCAATGATGATGGCGTCTTTATAAGTGAGGGAGGCGAGGAGGAAGCCGTCTTTATGCTCATCAGATGGGTGGCTTTTCCACTGGTTTTCCGCGCAGCGTTTGACTTTGCGGAGGATTCTTAGCTGTGGAGTGAACCATGAGTTGAGATGAGCTCGTGGTTTAGCCTTTCTAGGTTTAATTGGGGCTATAGTGTCAATAGCCGTGAGCATCGTTTGGTTGTAGATGTCTGTTAGGGAGGTGGGATCAGAGCAGGCGCTGGTCGCCGCATTAAGAGAGGGGAGTAACAGTGGGAGGAGTTGTTCTCTTGTTATATTTTTTTTATTGCGGGTGGGGAGGGCTGGGGCTATGGGTGTTGGGGCTCGCGGGGTAGCTTCAATGTTAAATGTTATGATGTGATGGTCAGACCATAAGCATGGGGAGTTATTGAGGACCTGGATGTTGCAGTTGGAACCGGCTAACCAATCGATGGTCCTTCCTTTGATATGGGTCGGTTCTTGTATGTACAAGGTGAGACCAAGGTCAGTAAGAGCATACTCCAGATCAGTTGCTACAGGATCCTTAGGGTCGCCGCGACCAAGATTGAAGTCACCTAGGATTATTGTTTGGGAGTTGTTTTTTGTTTTGTCAAGAAGAAGAGTGGAAATTTCACTGACAAAGGTGGGTGCCGGCCCTGGGGGCCTGTAGATAAGGTGAAGGGTGGCCATTTGGTTAGGTGTTAGTAGTAATTTGATAGTCAGCAGTTCAGCTGATTCGAGTTTGGAGTCGGATACCACTCTTAGGTCAAGGGAGTTTTTGTGGATGAATGCCACGCCGCCACCTCTAGTATGGGCAGAGGAGCAGTCACAGCGTGTGATGCCATAGTCAGGCGGTAAGGCCAAGGATAGAGAAGGGCCAGAGGCGGCATGTAGCCAGGTTTCGGATATGGCAATGAAGTCAAGGTCGGCAGTGGTGATAAGGTCGGCTATGTCAAGAGCGTGTGCTGTGAGGGATCTAGCATTGATGAGGGCACTCTTGAACACCGGCAATTTAACCCCTGTGGTCTTAGTTTTGCAAGTGGCGGTGGGCGAAGGCAGGCTGGGTGGTGTGTGTGGGGCTTGCTTAGTGGTGTTGGTGCGGGAAGGACGAATGCGGAATCTGGTGCCTAGTCTCTTGTTCCTGAGAGTGAGGGGGCAAGGTTGGTTAGGAGTTGGTTTTGTGGCAAAGTGTTTGAGCCAGAGAGCTGGGTCATTAAGGTATTGGTTAATCTGGTTGCAGGGGCGTGAGCGTCAACGGTAGTTGCTGAAGGACTCGTTGAGGGTGTCAAAGTCATGGTGGGTGACGCTGGGTCACGTAGGTAAGGGCAGGCCAGGTTATTAACCTCAAAGGTAGGAGTGGTTGACTTGGGTGGTTGGGTGAATAGGGCGAGGTGTGTGGTTAGGAGGTAGTGCAATAGAAGGCGCACGCTGATGTGCATGATGGTGGTGCTGGCTGCCAGAATAGGTTCCCTATGAGCTTGTTGACAGGGACAAGATAGGGTCTCCTTGAGTGGGACTGGTGAGATAATGGAAGGGAGTGAGGATGCTCTGGTAAGGCTGGAAGCCTGGGCACCTAGATAGGGATAACCCAATGGCTGGAATGCACAGGTCAGGGCAGCCCTAGATTAGCGTAATCACAGGCTGTCGCCCAGGGCAGTGGTAAACCTAGATTAGACGTGACCCAAGTCAGGCACGGCACAATACAATTTGAAGCGCCCTTAAGGCACAACACCGTTGAAGTGGTCAGTGGGCTACCATAAGGCACAACACAATTGATTTTGCCTGTAAGCGTCCTTAAGGCACAACACAATAGAAATGGTCTGTAAGCGACCTTAAGGCACTACACAATTGAAATGGTCTGTAAGCGACCATGAGGCACAATACAGTTATAAGGTGGTCTACTAGTGACCATAAGGCACAAAATACTTATGATATGCTAAGGTTCGAGAGTTTCAAGGGTGGCCTGAAACGCATTCAAATAATAGTGGCTCAGAGTGCATGCCTACAGTAGTGTCCCCGGTACTGGCATGTGTGATTATTTATATATATATATATATATATAAGTGTTTGTTTTTGCAATCTGGTCAAGTGCACTCTGACCCAACGCACGTGGAGGATAACTGTGTGTTTTGTCAGGACATGGTGTCCCGCACGCTGCCGATTGGCGCAGGCACCTCAAGGACTGGCTGCAGGCCAAGTCCCCTGTTCTGGGCGAGTCCCAGGAGCATACCTCCCCGGCCCAGAAGAAAGTTGAGTGGTCTTCTATGACCTGTGAGGGCACTCCTCCCACGGGGGCCCAACATATAAGGCCAAGCACTGAGAGTCCGCTGTCGCCGTGAGCTCCTCGGCGGCCAGGGTGAGTACAGTGTCCCCAACGACTTTGACCACGAGCCAACGCTCAGGATCTCCAAAGAAGAGGATGTCGGACCATCCGGGCAAGCTCTTGGAGAAGACCCAGACGGGCCCTCTGGATAAGGCCAAGGGGGAAGCGGGGCTCAGACCCTCCCCCTAAGGTGAAGGCTGCGGGCTCGACCAAGGCCGTGAAGGCACAGGTACATCTGACGAAGGCCCAACCTTCCACCGAAGGAGTGGTGCCTTCCCTCGCGAAGACTGCTGTGCAGGATCTGCAGGGCATGGCCCTGAAGGCAAGAGTATCTGTGCCTGCCAGGCGGGTGTCCTCTTTTCAGCCCATCGAAAAGACACTGGAGAAGATGATGCCTATCATTTCACCAAAACAGTCTCCCTTGTTCGCAGAGAAGGGGGGGTGGGGCATGGTAGCCCTCCAGGGCACAGATATCTCCTCAGAGGAGGAGCTTACCAACCTCCAGACCTTCAAGGAGGAATGATGCGTCGCGAGCAGGCCCTAAGGGAAGGATCCCGACGAGGGCGACAACAAAGTTGACAACGAAGAGCAGCAGGGCATTCAGGGCTTGGAGGACCAGCCTAAGCCGCAAACGCACTCGCCTTTGTCGCCACAGCCACCACCTGGAGATATCTCAGACATTCTTGCTGCTCTGCAGGTGGCATCGGACCACGCCATTTCAGTGGCCATGGACATTGCCGACACTGGGTTCCACCAAATGGGCAACAGAGTTTGACTTCATCAGCGGGGCTGGCTCGTGGCCACTAATTTTCGCCAAAATGTTCAGTCGAAGGTGTTGGACATGCGTTTCGGGGACAATTTGTTTGGGAAGACCATGGACTAGTCTCTTCAGGCCATAAAGGCAGACACTGAGACAGCTTGTGCCTTGGGCACGCTTCCACGATGGCTGTCCTTTCAGACTTCCGGCGGAAAATCCCAAGGTCCTTACAAAGGATTTAGTGGAGATGCTTCGTCCTACTGTTACAACCCCCCCACAAGCTCCCCCCTACTCGTCAGCCCAGGAGACCTACAGTGGCCGTGCCAAATCTGGAGGACGTCGTCATCGCCATGCCCCCCAAGGTGGTGCTTGGCCGTCAAAACGGGATTGAACCGGCCGTGTCGTCGGGCCCCAACCCATGGTGGGAGACCAGCTGGCGAACTTCGTCAGCGTGTGGAAGCCCAGCTCCACCGATCATTGGGTGCTGGATGCTCTCGCCCATGGACACACCCTGGAATTTCAACGAAAGTGTCCACGAATACAACCAGTGGCCCGGCAGGAAAACCACGTCCCTCAGCTGCTGGAGCTGCGGGCCATGCTAAGAAAGGGCACGATGGAGCTCGTCCCAATGAGGCTCCGAGGGTCCTAGTGTACTCTCGTTACTTCCTCGTCAAAAAGAACAGCGGATGGAAGCCCCTCCTAGACCTCCATCGTATGAAAAAGTACATCAGGTCCCAAAAGTTCCAGGTTGGTGACTCTTCGGCATATTCTATGACCACTCGAAGAGTGGGATTTCCTGTCATTGCTGGACATGGAGGATTACATTCACATCCCCATCCACAAGGGACACTGCAAGTTTCTTCGCTTTGTGGTTCAAGGGCAACATTACCAGTTCAAGGCCCTTCCCTTCGGATTGAAGTCGGCGCCACAGGTTTTCACCAAGTGCCTGGCGCCGGCACAGCTGCGTCTATGAAGGATCCACGTATACCCTTATCTACGTGACTGGCTCATCCGGGCAAGCTCAAAGGACATCGCCGTCGACCACACGGCGAGGACTGTCCGGCTCCTGGCGGATCTGGGGTTCTCAGTGAACTATGCTTGATTCCATTGCAGGACGTGCTATTTCTGGGAGCCCGACTCAACACAGTGACGTGCCTGACGTCTCCGGAAGACAGGATAGCGGCCATCTTGGGCAAGGTACAACGGCTGTTGGACCTGAAATCGCAAGGGTGAGGTCCATCAAGTCTCTGCTAGGCGTGATGTCATGCATATATCTCATTGTATTGTGCAGACTGCGGATGCGTCCACTACAAGAGTTTGACGCCCCTTGGATACAAGTGTCGGGAAGCTTCGAGGACAAAATGGCACTCAACAAGATTTTCCGTCAAGCGATACGGTGGTGGGGAGTTCGCATATATCTGTCCGGAGGGGAGGTGCAGATTTCCAGACCCCACCTTACCAGGAGACGGTAACGACGGACGCCTCCCTTTAAGGATGGGGAGCTCACACTGGAAGCCTTCACACAAGAGGCCTGTGGCTGCTGGAGGAGAAGGCGTTGCACATCAACCTGTTGGAGCTACGGGCAGTGTTTTGGGCCCTCCAGTCTTTCCTTCCGTCCCTCAAGGTCAAGGTGGTCCGGGTCTTCACAGACAACACCGCCAGTATGTTCTACATCAGGAAGCAGGGGGGCACAAGGTCCCCGGCGCTCTCCAAAGACGTGTAGGAACTGTGGCACTGGGCTGTAGGCCAGGGGATGTTCTTCATCCCGTTTCACCTGGCAGGAGTGAAGAACACTGTCGCCGACTCCCTCAGCAGGGAGCTGTGCTCTTGTCACGAGTGGGTGCTTCGGCAGGACCAAGTGGGTCACCTGTTCCGCAGATGGGGCAATCCCCAGATTGATCTATTTGCAACAGCCACGAACACCAAGTGCCAGAGATTAGCCAACAGGCTTCCCAAGCAAGGGAGCATGGGGGGGGGGGACTTATTCTCATTCCCCTGGGACTACCTGTTTCTGTATGCGTTCCCTATATTGCTGTTGCTTCTTCGACTAGTCAGTCTATTCAGACGATCCTGGTGCAGGATGATCCTCGTCGCACCGGCGTGGCCAACGCAGATATGGTACCAGGACCTTCTCGACATGTCATTGGACCCTCCTTTCAAACTTCTGGTGGTCGCAGATCTTCTTGCCAGGGAAGCGGGTGCAATTCGGCACCACAAGCCAGGATCGCTGAACTTGCAGGCCTGGCTCCTGCAGAGTTAGAATTTGGGGGCTACGATCTCCCAGCGAACTGCAAGGAAGTGCTTGCCAAGGCCAGAGCATCGTCTACTCTTAAATGCTACGGGCATAAATGGAAAAGGTTCATCGTTTGGTGCCGTGAACAGAAGATCGAGCCTCTAAGGCTCGGCAGGTGCTACTGTATTAGCTGTCGATGGCCAAGGCTGGACTGGCCCATGCTTCCATCAAAGTTCATCTGGATGTCATCTCCTCCTATACAAGATCTCCTGGACGATCATCCCTGTGGTTGCATCAATTGGGCAAGGAGTTCGTCAAAGGACTTTTTTGCTCGTTCCCGCCGGTGAAGGCTCCTGCCCCAGAGCTCAATGTGGTGCTTACTAGGCTCATGGGTCCTCCGTTCGAGCCTATGCATTCGGCGCCTCTGAAATCTTCGTCATGGAAAACAGCTTTCCTTATGGCCATCACCTCTGCACAACGAGTGGGAGAGATCCAGGCCCTCTCTTGTAAACCACCTTATTTGACATTCCAGGAGACAAGGGTAGTGCTGCGGACGCACCTCTCCTTCATGCCCAAGGTGCTGTCTGCCTTTCATCTAAACAAGCTCTTGCACCTGTATTCTTCCCGGCGCCTTTGCCGCCGGCTGAGAGAACTTTGCACTCGCTGGATGTGGCTAGAGCGCTGAAGTTCTATGTGCACCGCACGAAGAGTTTCCGGAAGACGTAACTTTTTGTGAGCTTTGGCCCTGTGAACCATCGGAAGACCCTCTCCAAGGCTTCCATTTCCAGGTGGCTCTGCGGCTACATCACCCATTGTCACCGGTTGGCAAACCGACTGGTGCCTTGCCGTCCGAGAAACCATTCGAGCAGAGCTATCGCTGCAACTACGGCTTTCTGTCTTTTGTTCCCCCTGCTTGACATCTTCAGGGCTGCTACGTGGAGGTCGACGCACACCTTCACGAAGTTCTACTGCATCAACAGGGTTTCCAAGGAGGAGTCCAGAGTCAGCCAGGCAGTGCTGCGCAACCTGTTCTCTTGAAGGTAAGCTTGGTGAGGAGGTAAGAGATGCTTAATGTTGAGCCTTGCCATTTCCTGTGGATGTGTGTACTGCTATTTCTCCAGCATGGGGTCTGGCATGGATTCACATGCTCATGAATATTCCCCGTCGTCAGGCTGGGAATCCTCGGTAAAGAAAAAACCAGTATCAGTTTCGTTTCTGATCTGTCTTTCGTAGTAATAACCAATCACTGGTCTCTGCGTCATACTGACCACAGCCAATGACTGCCCTCTACCTAAGCACCGCCTCTGGCAGCCATCTTCAGATTTTTACCGCACGTTCATGTGTTGGGATCCTCGTGCTATTGCTCTCGAGCGTTAGTGCTTTTTTTCGCGCTTTTTCACAAAAAACTTCGATTCTTTCGGTCAAAAGAGCCTCAAGCTCCACCGATCCTACATCCGATCAACGGGGACCCGTGTCGGATTCATCTGTGCCCCTCAAGGGTGAAGATTTCGTCGAGCTACGCTTCGGAGGACTCCAGAAGCTTCTCAGGCCCGGTCTCGGAGATGGCCCAGGAGAAGGGAAGCTCGACGCCCGGAAAGCTGTTCAGGGCCTGCCCTGGATGCCAGCTGCAGAACGTCTTCAAGGAGGACGAACACTCTTTCTGCCTTTACTGCCTTCATGGGGACAAGACGCACGTGGAGAAGGACTGTGCGTTTTGCGGCAACATGTCGGAACGGACCATGAAGGACCGCCATCAACGTCTCGCCAGCTGGCTGGAGGGTAAGAGCCCGTCTGGCGAGAAGAAGAAGAAATCTGAGCGGTCTTCTAAGACCTTTGAGGGCGCCCCGGCGACGGGGGCCCAACATAAGGCCAAGCACCGCGAGTCCGCTGGCACCGGGAGCGCCGAACGGTCGGGCTCTACGGGCGCCAGGCAGGGCGCACCCTCCCCGGCACCATCAACCACGAGCCAACGCTCTGGGTCGGGTAAGAGGAAGGCCGAGCACCCGGCGAAGCTCCTGGAGAGACCCCGGTCGAGCTCTAAGGCAGAGGAGGAGCGTGGCAGTGCCCCCTCCCTCAAGGATAAGGCGGTGAGCGCACCTAAGGTGGTGAAGGCCTTGATCCATTCGACCAAGCCCTCTATCGAAACGGTCGCGGCGGCCCTGGCCCAGCCTGTGGAGGCTGCACCAGTGGTGGCGGCCTCGGGGCCCAGAATCTCCCTGCCTCCTCGGAGGGAGTCTTCTTTCGTGCCCATCGATAGGACCCCCGTGAAACCCTCCGTGGGGAAGAAGGGGGGGCAGGGCGTCGTCGTAGATTCGGCCTCAACCTCAGAAGAGGAACTGATCGAGGTCTTAAGCCACGGCCTAGGCGTGGAACAAGACCAGCCCGTCGGAATGGGCCCCGACGCAGGCGACGACGACGACATCGTCGAGGATACCGACGGGGCCCCTGCTCGCCCGTCGGATTCCCCTCTGCCAGCGCCGCAAGACAACTCAGCGGCCATTTTGTTGGCTATACAGTCCTTATGCTCCGAGATAAGGACGAGACTTCCGTTACCGACGGAGGAACCTCTCCCGTCGGGGGATCCAGAACCGGGACCTTCTGGTGTTCCCCCTACCAAGAAAAGAAGGATCCATCCACCGCCTCCTTTTCAACCGTCGCGCCCCGTCCAGCCCTCCTCCCCGTCCACCCGAGGGGATGATACGGGGACTGACACGGCAGCGACGGGTACGGACGACGAGGCATACGACGAGGATTTTCCGTCGTCGCCTCCCACCAGGGCTTCTCCACCCGACGAGATTGGATCGTTCCACTCAATGATCGCCAGGGCATCCGAGCTTTTCCAACTCTGCCCTGAGGAGAAGAAAAAGGAAGGCTTCCTTTACCAACGGCGCGAGGCCAAGAGGAAGACGGTCCTCGCAGTGCCTCTGTTGGACGACATTTGGGATGAGGGCCTTTCCCTCCTCAAGAACCCTTCCACGACGCCAGCGAAAAGAGACCGGTACGAGAAAAAGTACCGGGTCCCGGACTCGGCCCCCCTATGCCTCCGGGCGCAGCCTACCCCGGACTCCGTCGTCTCCGCGGCAGCCAGGAAGAAAGCGGGGGGGGGTGCGGCCTCCACGTCGACTTCCCCGCCGGACGGCGAGGGAAAGAAATTGGATGCCATGGGACGCAGAGTCATCTCGTCGGCGGCGACGACGATTAAAGCGGCCAACGCCTTGGCTATCGTGGCCCGCTACGACAGGGAACTCTGGTACAAGATAGCTCCCCTGCTGGATTTTCTGCCGGACGACAAGAGGGCGGAGGCCCTTGAGATCCTGCAGGAAGGTGAGGTGGCCTCGGACCACGCCATCACCGTGGCGACGGACATCGCCGACACTGGGTTCCGCCAGATGGGCAACGGCGTTTGCCTTCGACGTCGCGGATGGCTCAAGGCTACGGACTTTCGGCAGGACGTCCAGACCAGGGTCCTGGACATGCCCTTCGATGGGAACAACCTGTTTGGGAAGACAGTGGACGATTCCCTTCAGGCCATCAAGGCGGATACTGAGACGGCCCGGGCCCTTGGAGTACTGCAGCAACGGCGGACGCCCTTTCGGAGCGGCGGAGGCAAGGGCGCCTCCAAAGGTTCCGGCGGCGGTTTCGCTTCCTACCGTCAAGCGGCCCGCTCGTCGTCGCAAGAGGCCTACAGAGGACGAGGCAAGTCTGGCGGACCCCGCCGTCGTCGCCAAGGAGGCCAAGGCGGCAAGGCCGCGTCCAAGCAGGATTGAACCGGCCGTGGGGTCGGGCCCCCACCGAAGCACCCCGGTGGGAGGCCGCCTGGCGGGCTTCGTCAGCGTGTGGGAGTCCATCTCCACCGACCGTTGGGTGCTGGACGCCCTGGCCCGGGGCCACGCGCTCGAGTTTCAAAGAAGGTGCCCGCGCGTCCCCCCCGTGGCCAGGAAAGAACTTCACGTCCCTCAACTTCTCCTGGAGGTAAAGGCGATGCTCAGAAAGGGCGCCATCGAACTCGTCCCAAAGAGGCTTCGGGGCTCCGGAGTCTACTCGCGTTACTTCCTCGTGAAGAAGAAGACGGGAGGATGGCGCCCCATCCTGGACCTGCGACGCCTGAACAAGTTCATCAAGGCGCAGAAGTTCCGGATGGTCACCCTCCAGCAGGTCCTGGGTCAGCTGGAGGAAGGAGACTTCCTATCGTCGTTGGATTTGGAGGATGCCTACTTCCACATTCCCATCCTAAAGGGGCACCGAAAATTCCTCAGATTCGTGGTCCAAGGGCGTCATTACCAGTTCAAAGCCCTTCCCTTCGGACTACGGTCGGCACCCAGGGTTTTCACCAAGTGCCTCGCACCGGTGGCGGCGCAGCTGCGCCGCGAGGGGATTCACGTCTACCCCTACCTGGACGACTGGCTCATCCGCGCCAAGACGAGGGAGCTCGCCGTGGTCCACACGGCAAGGACCGTCCAACTCCTCACGGACCTGGGATTCTCCGTGAACTACGCCAAATCCCACCTGGTGCCCGCGCAAGTCGCACTGTTTCTGGGAGCGAGGCTCGACACAGTGTCCCTTCTGGCCTCCCCGTCGGAGGAGAGGACCAGGACCATCTTGGGCAAGGTGCAACGGATGTTGGTGGCCGACGCGGCCAAGGTGAGGTCCATCAAGTCCCTCCTCGGGATGATGTCTTCCTGCATCTACCTCATTCCCATGTGCAGGCTCCGGATGCGCCCGTTGCAAGAGTTCCTGGATGCGCGCTGGATCCAGACGACGGGCAGCTTCGAGGAAAGGATCAAGCTCGACGAGAGTTTCCGACGAGCGATACGGTGGTGGGGCACCCGCGCGCATCTGACGGCGGGCATGGACTTCCAGACCCCAGCCCACCAGGTGACTGTGACCACGGATGCCTCCCTAGAAGGGTGGGGAGCGCACACCGAAAATCTGCACGCAAGGGGACTCTGGCTCCCGACGGAGAAGTCCCTGCATATCAACGTCCTGGAGCTCCGTGCAGTGTTTTGGGCCCTCAGGTCCTTCCTTCCGTCCCTCAAGGGCAAGGTGGTGAGGATCTTCACCGACAACACCACCACCATGTTTTACATCAGGAAACAGGGCGGAACCAGGTCCCCAGCGCTGTCCAAGGAGGCGCAGGACCTGTGGCATTGGGCCGTCGCCCAAGGGATTCTTCTGGTGCCGTTTCATCTGGCAGGGATAAAAAACACCATCGCCGACTCACTCAGCAGGGAGCTGCGCTCGTGCCACGAGTGGGAACTACGGCAGGATCTGGTGGATCGCCTCTTCCGACGGTGGGGCACACCCCAGATCGACCTGTTCGCGACGGCGACGAACACCAAGTGCCGGAGGTTCGCCAGCAGGTTTCCCCAGACGAGGAGCATGGGCGATGCTTTCTCGTTCCCCTGGGAGGGCCTGTTCCTCTACGCGTTCCCTCCCTTGCCTCTGCTAATCCGGCTCGTCAACCAGCTCAAGAGGTCACGGTGCAGGATGATCCTCGTCGCACCTGCGTGGCCGAGGCAGATATGGTTCCCGGACCTTCTGGACTTGTCGGCGTCCCCGCCAATCAAGCTGCCGGCGGACGCGGATCTACTCTCCAGGGAAGGAGGCGCCATCCTCCACCACGACCCGAAGTCGCTGAACTTGCAGGCCTGGCTCCTGCAGCGCTAGAGTTTGGAGGATACGACATACCGGCCGATTGCAGAGAGGTTCTTGCAAAGGCCAGGGCGTCCTCGACTCTTAAATGCTACGGACACAAATGGAAGAGGTTCTCTGTCTGGTGCCACGCACAGAAGATTAACCCTCTACGGATTACGGCCCCCCAAGTGCTGCCGTACCTGCTGACGCTGGCCAAAGCTGGTCTGGCTCACGCGTCCATCAAGATTCATCTTGCTGCGATCTCCCGATACACCAGAACCACGGGCCGGACGTCCTTGTGGTCTCATCGTCTGGTGAAAGAGTTTATGAAGGGACTGTTCAGATCGTTCCCGCCGGTGAAGGCTCCGGCCCCGGCGTGGGAACTCAACGTGGTGCTGACCAAACTCATGGGACCTCCGTTCGAGCCTCTGCACTCGGCCCCGTTGAAGTTTCTATCGTGGAAAACAGCTTTTCTCGTGGCCATCACCTCCGCACGACGAGTGGGAGAGATCCAGGCCCTTTCCTGCAAGGCCCCGTACTTGACTTTCCACGACACGAGGGTAGTGCTCAGGACGCACCCCTCCTTCATGCCCAAGGTACCGTCGGACTTTCATCTCAACGAACCCTTGGTGTTACCTGTGTTCTTCCCGTCGCCTTCGTCGCCGGCTGAGAGGACTTTGCACTCGCTGGATGTAGCTAGAGCGCTGAAGTTCTACGTGGACCGCACGAAAGGTTTTCGGAAGACGTCACAACTCTTTGTGAACTTTGGACCTGTCAATCAGGGGAAGGCTCTCTCGAAGGCTTCCATCTCCAGATGGCTCTCCGGCTGTATCATGTACTGTCACCGGTTGGCAAACCGACCGCTGCCTGGCCGTCCGAGAGCCCATTCCACCAGAGCGATCGCAGCTACCACGGCGTTCCTATCTGGTGTGCCCCTGCTGGACATATGCAGGGCTGCTACGTGGAGGTCGACGCACACCTTCACGAAATTCTACTGCGTCGACCGGGATTCCAGGGAGGAGTCCAGGGTCGGCCAAGCAGTGCTGCGCAACCTGTTCGCCTGAGGTGAGCCTGGTGAGGAGGTAAGATGCTTAATGTTGAGTTGATGTGATGCTTAATGTTGAGCCTTTGCCACCTCCCGTGGTTGTGCATGTGTGTACTGCTATGTATTCTTTATTCATGAGCATGTGAATCCATGCCAGACCCCATGCTGGAGAAGGAACAAGTTACTTACCTGTAACTGTTGTTCTCCAGCATGGGTCTGGCATGGATTCACATGCGAACCCTCCCGCCTACCCCTCTGCGGCTCTTCACTTGGTCATACTGCCACTTCACGTGCTTCCAAATCTGAAGATGGCTGCCAGAGGCGGTGCTTAGGTAGAGGGCAGTCATTGGCTGTGGTCAGTATGACGCAGAGACCAGTGATTGGTTATTACTACGAAAGACCGATCAGAAACGAAACTGATACTGGTTTTTTCTTTACCGAGGATTCCCAGCCTGACGACGGGGAATATTCATGAGCATGTGAATCCATGCCAGACCCATGCTGGAGAACAACAGTTACAGGTAAGTAACTTGTTCCGTATTCTTTATTCATAAGCATTTGACTCCATACTGGACCCCATGCTCTACAAGGAGCACGTTACTTACCTGGAACTGTTCTCCAACATGGGTCTGGCATGGATTCATATGTCAACCCTCCCGCCTACCCCCTCTGCGGCTCTTCTCTTGGTCCTACTGCCGCTTTACGTGCTACGAAATCTGAAGATGGCTGCCAGAGGAGGGGCTTAGGTAGAGGGCAGTCCTTGGCTAGGTAAAGTAGGACCCAGAGACCAGTGATTGGTTGTTAGGAGAAAGACAGTTCAGAAGTTAAACTGAAACATTTTTTCTTTACTGAGGATTCCCAGCCCTACTGGGAATATTCATGAGCATGTGAAGCCAGACCCATGCTGGAGAACAGTCACAGGTAAGTAACTTGTTCCTTCTTACCTTTTTGACTTCCATTTATATGCTCAACATCTATGATTATCCTGTTTATTGGGTGTTGTAGATTGTCCGCCTAGATGGCGGGCCTGTTGCAGAGGTACAGTTTCCTCTGCTACTCTATGGGTATGTGTGCCTGACTTTTGCCGGTGGGTTCACCCACCCTCGGGTTGGTGATGTTTAGTTTAGAGGATTCTGGTCCCTCCCTGCCCATCTCGTGTGGGGCCTTTACCTACCTACATCTCCCTGTAGATTGGGGTGTGTGGACATGGGTGGTCAGGCCGCCCCACGCCTTATGGTTATGGAATTTTAAGTTTGGTCATGGTTTTCTCCATGGGAATCTTGTTTCCCGTTGGGTCTACTCTTACTAGTTGTTTCCTCAGGTTTCTGGAGCAAAGAGACCATTTTTGAGTAGTTTTCTGAATGCCAGATGATCCCTTGTGTTGCATGTTTTTTGGCAGGTGATTCCAGGTTGTTGCTGCCGGTTGAAAACATTTTCTTTTTAGTGTATAGTTTTGGTTTTAAGCGAATGTCGTTGCATGATCCGAGTGGTCTTGTCGTATGGTATACAGTTATTTTCTGATTTAGTAACTCTGCTCCTTGGCCGTGCGTTAGGCACATTGTTCAGAACCTTATTCACTGTTTTATTGGTAGCCAGCATAGCAGTTCTACCGCTGTGGTAATGTGTTCTCTTCGTGGTAGTTTGAGTAGGAATCTGGCTGCAGCGTTTTTAGATGCAATGTTTTTTTAGTAGTCGTTAGGGGTGTCACGGTATTAGTTTTATAACGGTACGATAAACTTCTTGCCAAATGACGGTATATCATGGTTATCGCGGTATAGCAGGCGGAGTTAACTAATCTTAAATATTTTCTAAAAGGTCACAAATTGTCAGATTTATCATCACAAACAAAACCAGGCACACAGAGCCAGAATTGGGGTCTTCAACATACTTTCCACTGAAATGCCACCTCTTGCTTCCACCAAACACAAACACACATGTGGAGAGGAGGAGGGGGAGGGGGGCCTGCTGCAACTGGGAAAGTAAACTAATAGCTTTTCTTAAGTGGTCATTTAGGCTTTTAGCTCCCCCACTGGCTACTGGGGAAGATGAAAATGTTGCCATCTTTATAACCTGCATGCCACAGATCAATGGAGGATGATGGTAGTATAAGCTTGCGTGCATACACACACACACACGCGCGCACACTCTTTATGTTACAGCCTTTAGTTTACATGCGGGCCAACATGTTACCCTTTGGTATGACAGTAGGGAATACCCACAGAGATTAGTGAATTTCAGTGTGACTTATATGTAAATTCAATGATAGAACCGGGGAAATCCTCCATTGTCATATGTTTAGCAAACATTATCTATTATAAATATATAAACCCCAAAGCCGCCAACCCAAAGTAAACCCTTTTCCTTCTTGGCACTGTATTTATTCTTCCTATTGCTGACATATTGATTTTGTGTCAGGCACGTGTGGTTTATGGAATGGCATTAAAAACTGCTCCAACTGAAACTACTTTGCAGATGGCACATCCAACAGTGCAAGACCAAGACTGCGCAGAACTTGCTTACTGCAGCCTTTCCAAATCAGATTGAAAAGCACACTTAACGGTATAAACGGTATACCGGTATAAACAATGTGATGGTTATTGTTTAATTGAGTGGTTCATGGTATCTTTAACGGTATACCTTAATACCGTTACATCCCTAGTAGTCGTTGTGGTATTCCTAGGTATAGGCTGTTGGCGCAGTCTACTCTAGACATGAGTGCGATGAAGGTTAGTGTTTTGTGGGTGAAAGAGAGGAATGGCAGGATCCCTTTTACTGTGTGTAGGAGGCAGAAGCATTTCATGATTGTTTACTTGTGGCTCAAGTGTTAGTGCATTGTCCATCAGGACTCCCAGGTTCCTTACTATTGTTGATGGAGTTGGTGCTGTTCCCAGTTCCGTCGGCCGTGGAATGTAGCGATTGGTTTCCCCGCTTTTGGATATGATTATTTCTGTTTTGTCTGGGATGACTTTGAGGCTGTTAGTGTTCATCCTGCTGTAGAGTTCTTGTAGGCATTCTTCCAGGGTTGTTTCCTTCCTGTGTATCTTATATTTTGTAGACGATCTCTGTCATCAGCGTAGTTGTGGCATCTGAAGCTGTTATTTAATGAGCTTGATTAGTGTCATCGGGTATATGTTAAAGAGAAATGGGGGGGAAAAGGAGGATGTCATGATGCCTACATCCAAGGAGCCAGGTCCGATCCAGCGACCCCAGAGGCAGGCATCATTTCCCCCAGGGGAGTGCCAGCGGGCCCAAGCTGGGGCCCTTTGGACGCAGTCCTGGCGCCTTAGGCGCCAGGCTCATGTTGGACCTCTGTCCTGGCGCCTTAGGCGCCAGGCTCATAAAGCTAGACATGTGTTTGTGTTTTAATGTGCACTTACCTGATGCAAACCATGCTGCCACATCCAGGCCCTCTTGAGGCCTGAATGGAACTACTTTACCTGTGGGACTACTTTCCACCCGGGTGTGGTCGGGGAAGGATACATACCTGAACGGAGGAAGGATACACACTTGGGACGACATCCGAAGCTATTTAAACTACACCCGATCAGCAACTCACGCTTCGCGTTGTTCTGCTTCTCGCAGCTGGACGCTCACCGTGTCAGCTCCTGCATCTGGACTTAAGCCACGCCTGTCAGCATCCTGGGTCACCTGCAAAGGGAGACGAGAGACCTTACCAGCTAAATCTGCACCACGGAGACATCACCGACGATCCTGAAAGGGAAGACATTATTTTTAAAAGCATTTCGTTACGATCGCTGCAGCGCTGCATTTCACTCACCTTTCCTGGGTTCCTCCATCTTCAGCAGCGATCATCCGGATACACAGCCACTTCCCAGAGCCTAGAGAAAAAGACAAGAATAAGAGGTGAGAGAAGGAAGGGAATAAGACTTCCCTGTTTGGTCATTCCCATTTCATTTCGGGTCTTGCCACTTCCAGGCATTTTCCGGACCCCGGCCCCTATGGGGAAAAAAGACAAAGACATTGAATGAGCGTATGCAAAGACAGTTCCCGAGCGCTCATCCAGAACTAACCTGCCACTTACTGGAACTGGAACTGCACGTTTCACTTCGGGTCGGTGCCATACCTCCGGCATTCCGAACCCCGGCCCCTAAGGGGAAAAAAGATATAAGCATTAGCGCTTGTTGCAAAAAGACAATGAACATTATTATTAAGCTTGGACTTTTGAACTTGCAACAGAACTTTTACAGAGCCTTACCTGAATAGTCAAGCTTACCTGAACCCCCATCAATCCTCAATCCAGTGAATTAACTGGGTTTCAACGCGCCCCTGCATCAGAAGCAGGATGGAGAGCTCATCCTTCCTGACCCTAAGGTGAGACTTCACGGGGAATCGTGGAAGGGTATCGTGGAGGGTTGGAAGAGAGTGGGAGGCTTGAGCATAACTCAGTCAGTAGGTAATACTCCCTTTTCACGCACAGGGGAATATTCCTGCGAGCCGGAGAAGCCAGAGTAGAGGGCCCTTCCTGTCCATCTTCAGAGTCCTGCGCTTCACCATTGAAGCATCAGCACTCTAAGCCAGACCTGCGCCTCCGTGGGAATCAGGTGAGCGTTACAGAGGATTCTTGTGGTACTCTACAGGTGGATTCCCTTGTAGTTGATTTGAAAGGTTTGATCCATATGGTTCCGTTCTGACGTAGAAGACATCTCCAACTACAGGCCGATCTCAAACATTCCCTACCCGGCAAAACTCCTGGAAACCTACGTATAATATCTAACCCAAGAACACGTGGAAAAACACCACCTGCTAGACCAATCTCAAGTCGGTTTCAGACCCGCAAGAGGAACGGAAACAGCACTACAATCCATCTGGCACGGCCTAAAAACGAACGCAGGCTCAGACACAACCTCAGCCCTTATTCTGCTCGACCTCCCCGCAGCTTCGACAGTTAGCCATGACACCCTAACCAAAAGACTAGAAGACATAGGCATAAAAGACAGACACAGCACTACTCTGGAATAAACCATTCCTAGCAGACAGAACAGAAACCGTATGGATTAAACCCTTCAAATCCACTCCACGAGTCAACGACTGTGGAGTGCCACAAGGATCCTCACTATCACCACTGTACTTCAACATCTACCGGACTCCAGTTATCAGAATCTTCAAAAAATACATTACATGCTACAACTACGCAGATGATACTCGAATCATCTACAAAATCAAAGACACTGAAGCCGATCAGTCAACCCTAATCGACTGTTTGTTTAAAAGAAGTCTTCAACTGGATGAATGCAAACAACCTGAAAATCAACCCAGGAAAGACAGAAATCATGATCATATCCAAAGACCAAGAGAATGAACCACCATCCCGTGGCCAACGGAAACGGGAACCGCACCAACACCATCGAAGGTAGTAAAAAATCTGGGAGTCCTAATGGACAACACCCTAACCTTAGAACCACAAATAAATGCAACAGTCAAATGTTTTTCCCCCCTCCACACGGCAAGAAGAATACTACCTTTCCTCTCTTTCGCGCACAAAACACTCATCATCATCGCCCTAATCATGTCAAGAATCGGTTATGCAAACAGCCTCTACCTCAGAATAGCAGAATACCTCTTGAAGAAACTACAATGGATCCAAAATGCAGCAGCCAGACTACTCCTCAAACTATCCAGAAGAGACCACATCACTCCTGCCCTAAAAACACTACACTGGCTCCCAGTAAAACATTGCATCACCTTAAAAACAATGTGCATAACGCACAGGGCGATCAGTGGACAAGGAGCAGAATTCCTACAAAAGAAAATCTACAAGCCAACGAGACTCCTCAGGTCAAGCAACGAAATCCGCCTGGAACTAAAACCATATCTTAAGAATGAACTTGGAGGCACCTCCTTCTACCACTTAGCCGCAAAAATCTGGAACATCATCCCAAAAGAAATAAGAAACGCCAAAGATCACCTAAAATTCATGAAATTACAAAAAAAATCTGGCTCTTCAACACCACGGACTCAAACTGAAAACCGAAACAGAAAAGAAAAAGGATGACTAAAATGGAGAGGACACTGACAGCTCCCAGAACCGACAGGGAAGCTCCTGTGGCACCTGGACGGGTTACGCCAGGTAGAGTGAAACACAGGCGACACCCATGGAGACTGAGTCAACAACCCCACCCAACATCTTCACTCGCCCCTTGGTTGCTACCAGATACCACAGTGTTGTGGAATTGTCGGTATATTGGCAATCGCCACTCTAGCTGAGCTGTGGACATTGGCAGATGCAATAGCCATATGAATAGGAAGGTAGGACAGATGGGGCTGTGAGGGAGGCTGGTGGAGGTGAGGGCCCAGATGTGAAAGGGACTATGAATGCCGGATGGACCCTGGTCAGGACAGAGGCGCAGGGGTGCTAGCGCACCCCATATGGGGAGATAACGCAAGCCCAGCGCCTCAATTCAGGATAGAGATGCCAACTAACCAATTCCACTAATAATTTTCCCCTCTGCATACGCCTCTCAAACTCCAAACGAAACACAACCCCAAACCTACAGCACAACAAACCGCACAAACTTCACTACATTGCAACAACAAAACAAAAACACACAGACTCGCACAACAGTACACGACTACCAGCCTTGGAGTGGTCCCCTGGTGCTCTGGCGGCTCTAAAAGAGGAAGGGAAAGGCGGTTAGTGGGAAGTAGCTGGAAAAGTGCAAGAGAACAGTGATTTGCTGTTGGCGGCCTCAGCCCGGTGGGTCCGTTGGCTGGGCCTGGGGTGTTTTGAAGCCGGTAGTCGTCGTGTACTGTTGTGCGAGTCTGTGTTTTTTGATTTGTTGTTGTAATGTAGTGAAGTTTTTGCGGTTTGTTGTGCTGTAGGTTTGTGGTTGTTTGGTTTGGAGTTTGAGAGGTGTATGCAGAGGGGGAAATTGTTAGTGCAATTGGTTAGTTGACATGTTTATTATGAATTGAGGCACTGGGCTTCTGTAATTTCCCCAGGTGGGGTTCTGGAGTGCCCTTCTGCCTGTGTCTAGATCTTGGTCCGTCCGGCCTTCGAGGTCCCTTTCAGATCTGAATATCGTGCTATGCAATCTAGAACTGGAACCCCTACTAAGCTTGAGACATGTATAGTGGGAGAGAGACCTACCAATGTAATCTAGATATCACATAGTGCAAATTTGGACACAGATGCAGCGGCTCTGTTGGATTTGAGAGAGGCGCCTGTCAAAGCATTCTAGATAGGACGCAATGCAGAATGCAATTTGGACACAGCCCTGCTAAATTTGAGAGACCTTTATAGTGGGAGAGAGGCCTATCAATGACTTCTTCCTTTGAGTTGGTGGGACCAATCAACTCGTAAGCCACCTGGATACCATTCTCGGAGCTGGTTAGGATTAACCAGAGGGAAGGACACCAGCTTGTGTGCTTGAAGGAACAGCAACCGAAATTGAAGAATTGCCAATTTGCCAGCTTTGTGACCCGTCCCCGTGCACTGCAGGAGTTTCCCAACGTCCTCCCTCTTGTCCCCATGACTTAGGCTCAGGAACAGTGAGATCTGCAAGAACTGCTAGGAACAGAAGTCTTGAGCTGCATCTTTTTCTTCAATATAAGGTACTGTGAAAACCCGAACGAGAGAACTTACCTCACACTGCAAAAGTGCGTACAACTTTGTCAACTTGCAGGCCTAGTCAGCTTGTGACCCGACATACAAACCTTTCTTCCGTGAACTACTTCTAAGAACAGTGGCAAAGACTTTTCTGTTTTAAATACCAAAACCGTTTTTACCTATACAAGACATTAGTCCATTGACTTTGGCCTACCTATTGCTTTGAATCAACTCCTCTGGTGAACTCAAACTATTTGCACTGTTTTAGAGTAACTGTAATATTTGTTTTATTAATTTATGCCTTTTTGCTCCTACTTCAAAGCTATTTTGCTCCTACTTCAAGGGAGCTTAACTGCTTAGTATTCAGTATTGTAGTATAACTTTTGTGTGATATTGGTTGCCTCATTTAGTGAATGCTTTAGAAATGATTGTAATAAATTAGGAAGTGTTTTTTTTATTACCAAGAAACCTTGATTCCAAGCGTCTTTCTGAATACTTGTCATTGTAGGCCTTTGTGTAACACTCTTACAAGCTCACATCCCTCTTGAGATAAGCCTAGCTGCTCAGCTAGCTACCAAAAACGGTGTGGTACAGACTTCTACAAAAGGTTGGTTTTGCTTACACCTGTACATCTCCAGCATGGGGTCTGGCATGTTATTCACATGCTCACGAATATTCCCCGTCGTCCGGCTGGGAATCCTCGGTAAAGGGAAAAAATCAGTTTCTGGCCCCATATTACACTTTGTCAGCAAGCCCATTCCCGAAGTCTATAAAGTTGTTTTACCCAAGGCGTTTGGACTTTGAAAATAATCAAGCATTTGCTGTGTCATTCACCATGTGGTCCTCTGATTTCCACCTCGATCAGGAGGTTAGAAAGCAGCTTTGCTTAGTTGTCATCAGATGCTGTTTGGTAATGGGAGACCAACAATATAAATTCAAGTATCTCCTATTATGTCTTTATTTTGGTGTGAACTCTTGGCCCAGATTTTTTTCATTGATGGCAGTCCACTGGGAGTTAATACTGATCACTTTGAAAGACCATTGGCTAATAAGCGATCTGACCTCCAGTTAGCTTTTAACACACTGCACAGTCTTGGGTTTTCTATAAATCATCCAAGTCCATATTACTTCTCAAAGGAATCCATCGTTTAGATCAATATGTGATACTGTGCCTCAGATTGTACCCCTCACCAGAATTAGAGACTCACACCTTCTATTCTGAAGGGATCAAACGTGTGCTCATAGGGAGCATGTTTCTGTCAAACAGAAATCCATGCGTTTTTGCAGTCCATCTGCCATCAAGTGTGCCCCCTTTCAAAATCCTAACCTTTGCATCTCTGTCACCATTTGTTATTGCAAAAACCAGGTATAAGTCCACAGCATCATCTTAAAATACATGGGCTCTGCTCCAGACTACTGTTTGTCCCATGATCTCCAGTGAACAAACGCGTAAAGTGCCCCAAGAAAAACTGTTGTGAGGTAATGTTCAATCGATTCTGCACCTCTCCCTACACCCCACACATACCAGTCAGCTTAGTTTTCCATCAGCACTATTCTACTGCTTGAGGAGATTAAACAAGTTCTGAATACGTTTGAATGTGGGGAAAATGCTCATTTCCGCTGGGAGTCACGATGGCTCTAAATAAAGCCACGACAATTGAAGGTTTGATGAAAGGCTGCTTTATTTCAAAGCTGCTCCATTTTATATCGCTTGCCTTTTTGGCATATTGCCTTATAGCCTAATAATTCCCTAGCCAATTCTAATACAATTCCTTTCTCATCCCCACCAACCTCCCCCTCTACACTTCCTCCACTATTCCATTGCTGATCTCTGCCAGGCATGTCCTTCAGTCCTTGGCCCCTTTTAAGTGAAACTGCCTACTTACTCTAATACCAGGCACCCTTGCTTCGCCACCTTTCTTCCCAGTTTAACAATCCCCAACTGTACTTTATTATTGTTCTCTTTGCTTCTGGCACTCAACAGGGCCCTCCCCAGATGATGATGATCGACTGTCCCTCCACCACACCTACTGACTTTCCATGAAGCAATCTATCACATCTCTCAGGTTCATAAAATGTTTGTGAACAGAAATGGCAAATGCATGGCCTCCTGGTGGAAGTAAGGTGGCTTCTCCAGCATGGGGTCTGGCATGGATTCACATGCTCATGTATATTCCCCGTCAGGCTGGGAATCCTCGGTAAAGAAAAAATCAGTTTCGTTTCTGAACTGTCTTTCTCCTAACAACCAATCACTGGTCTCTGGGTCATACTTCCCCCAGCCAATGACTGCCCTCTACCTAAGCCCCTCCTCTAGCAGCCATCTTCAGATTTTTACCGCATGTTCAAGTGTTGGGAGTCCTTGTGCTTAGCTCTCGAGCTTTTACTGCATTTAGCGATTTTTCTAAGAGTTTTGCTTTATTTTTTCGATCAATCTAGCCTCAAGCTCCATCGATCCATCATCCGACTAACAGGGCCCTGTTTTTCCGAACCTTCTACGCCCCTCAAGGGTGATTTTATGTCGAGTTCCCTTCTTAGAGGATTTCAGAAGATTCTTGAGGCCTACACCGCGTGGACATGGCCGAGGAGTAAGGAGACTCAATGCCTCTGTTCAGGATCTGCCCAAGATGTGGACTGCGGAACTTCTTTCTGGACGATGGGCACTCAATGTGCCTTTATTGCCTACATTCAGACCGATCGCACGTGGATTCCTCTGCGTTCTGCAAGGACATGGTGCCACGCACCATGAAGGACCGTCGCAAGCGGCTCGCTGAGTGGCTGCCGACGAAGACCCCGGCGGCGGGTGAGCCCCGCCAGCATGCTTCTCCCAAGAGGAAATCTGAGAGGTCTTCTAAGACCTTTGAGGGTGCTCCGGCGACGGGGGCCCAACATAAGGCAAAGCACCACAAGTCCTCAGGCACCGGGAGCACCGTTGGTACGGGCTCCACAGCAGCCGGGCGCAGCATCGCAGACGCTGTCAACCACGAGCCATCGTTCCGGCTCAGCGAAGAAAAGGAAGTCGGACCACCCGGTTAAGCTTCTGGAGAAGGCCCGGTCTACTCCGACGGAGAAAGCCAAGGGGGAGCAGGACATTGACTCCCCCCCCCCATATGGAGAAGGCCTCAGGCGCACCCACGGTCGTGAAGGCCCAGGTTCACCCGGCGAAGGCGTCTAATGAGGGAGTGGTGGCGTCCCTCGCGAAGGCCGCGGATGCGGTCCCAGTGGAGGCGACCCCCAAGATGAGAATTTCCCTGCCTGCTTGGAGGCAATCATCTTTCCTGCCCATTGAGAAGACTCCCGTGAAGACGATGCCGATCATCTCCCTGAGGCCGTCGCCCCTGGCCAAGAAGGGGGGTGGGGGGGACGATAGTCCAGATGGACTCTGATATCTCTTCCAAGGAGGTGCTCTGGCCCTGAAGACAGTGCCTCACAAGAAGTTTGTCAAGGCCCGGCACTACAGGAAGAACCCCGACAAGGCGCACATTGAAAGCGGCGAAGGAACAGACGAGGGGCTGCAGGGGGGTGAGGAACCGGAGAACACCACGCCACTGCCAATGCTCCCGTCGCAACCGCCGCCACCACCGACGGACATGTTGGCATACATCCTGCAAGCTCTGCACACCCTGTGCTCAGAGATAAGGACAAGGGTGCCCGTGCCTCTGACGGGCGATCCTGAGGCGCCTGGACCATCAGGGGACCCGCCGCCTATGAGAAGAGTCCACCCGCCTCCACCCTACCATCCTTCACCTCCATCCCCTCCGCCGAGGGACGAGACAGACTGCGACGACGGGTAGGGACGATGGCGATGACGGAACGGGCCTCCCGTAGCCGGTACCCAGGGCTTCTCCCTCCCGACGAGATTGGTTAGTTCCATGCCATGACCTCTAGGGCCTCAGAGCTATTTCAACTGAACCCAGAGGAAAAGAAGACTCGGGTTGGGTTTTTAATTCCCTAAAGGTTCATCTAGCTGCTCTATCAGCCTACACTATGTCACAACAGAAAGTGTTGTGGTGGAAAATACCTGTTCTCCGGCATGGGGTCTGGCATGAATTTACATGCTCATGAATATTCCCCGTCAGGCTGGGAATCCTCAGTAAAGAAAAAAATCACTTTGGTTCGTTTCTGAACTGTCTTTCTCCTAATTACCAATCACTGGTCTCTGGGTCATACTTCCCACAGCCAATGACTGCCCTCTACCTAAGCCCCTCCTCTGGCAGCCATCTTCAGATTTTTACCGCACATTCAAGTCTCGGAGGAGGAGGAGGATTCGGCTCCCCTGTTCAAGATCTGCTCCAGCTGCGCCTTGCAGAATTTCTTCAGACAAGCATTCCAAATGTCTTTACTCCCTGTATCTAGCGCACAAGGAGGAGGATTGTGCGTTTTGCCAGGAGATGCCTTTCGGTGGGCATCCTTTCGGCACTGCATACGCTGGTCTCTGCGATCCAGACAAGGATGCCTGTTGTGCCGGCGGCACCGGCTGACTTCCCCATTGGCGACGGCGGTGGGTTAGGAGACCTCCTGTCTCCGCCACCCAGAGCTTCACCACTGGACGAGATTGGCTCGTTTCTCTCGATCTATAGAGCGTTGTAACTTTTTCAGCTAGCTCCGGAGGAGGAGGGCTTCCTATATCAGCGCAGAGGATAAGAGGAAAACCATCCTTTCAGTCGCACTCCTGGATGACATTTGGGACAAGGGTTTGTCGCTCATGAAGAACCCTTCGACGGCCCCGGGATTGCCTCGAGAAGAAGTACAGGTTGGCGGACTCCACGCCCAAGTGCTTACGGGCCCAGCCTTCTCTGGACTCTGGTGTCTGCCGAGGCCAGGAAGAAGTCCTCGGGTGGTTCGGCCTCAGCGGCTCCACCCCACTGGACAGCGAGGGCAAGAAGTTAGATGCCATGGGACAACGGGTCATCTATTCTGCAGCGATGACCAGCAAGGCCGCCAACACCCTTGCCATCGTGGCTCGTTATGACGGGGAGTTGTGGTACAAGATCGCTCCCATCCTTGACTTCCTCCCTGACGACAGTAGGTCGGAGGCACTGGAAATTGTGCAGGAAGGCATGGTGGCGTCGGACCACGCCATCACGGTGGCCAAGGACACTGCCGACGCTGGACTCCATCAAATGGGCAACGGCAAGCGCCTTTGTCGTTGCTGGCTCAAGGCCACCAACTTTCACCAGGACATTCTGTCGAAGGTGCTGGACATGCCCTTCGACAGGGACAATTTGTATGGGAAGGCTGTGGATGAATCTCTCCAAGCCATAAGGGACACTGCGCATGCTTTTGGCACTTTAGCAACGGAAGCCATCCTTTCGGACCTCAGGCAACAAGTCCCAAGGATCGTCCAAGGGGTTTGGTGGGCATCCTCTTCTTACCGCCAACCCTCCTGCTAGTCGGCTAAGGAGATCAACAGGGGCCGCGCCAAGGTCTTCGGAGGTGTACGTCGCCAGGGTACCCAAGGCGGCCCTTCGACGCCCAAGAAGGATTTAACTGGCGGTGGCATCGGGCCCCTATCCGTGCACCCTGGTGGGAGGCTGGCTGGCGAACTTCGTCAGTGTGTGGAAGACAATCTCCAACGACAGTTGTGTGCTGGACGCTCTCGCCCGTGGACACACCCTTGAATTTTAACGAAAGTGTCCCGGAATACCACCAGTGGCCCGGCAGGAAAACCACGTCCCCCCAGTTGTTGCTGGAAGTGCAGGCCATGCTAAAGAAAGGCGCGATAGAGCTTGTCCCAAAGAGGCTCCGGAGTGTACTCCAGGTACTTGTCAGAAGACAAGGGGTTGGGGGCCCATTCTGGACCATCGACTGAACAAGTACATCAAGTTCCAAAACTTCTGCATGGTTACTTTTCAAAACGTGCTTGGACAGCTGGAACAGGGGGACTTCCTGTTGTTGCTCTACTTAGAGGATGTATACTTCCCCGTTCGCAAAGGGCACCACAAGTTCCTGCGTTTCATGGTGTAAGGGTAGCATTACCAATTCAGCGCCCTTCCCTTCGGATTGAAGTCGGTGCCAAGGGTCTTCACCAGGTGCCTGGCGCCAGTGGGGGCACAGCTGTGACTACGGGGAATTCAAGTCTACTCTTATCTGGACGACTGACTCATCTGGGCCATCTGGAAGGAGATGGCGGTAGACCACACAGCGAAGACCGTGTGCCTTCTGACAGATCTGGGGTTCTCGGTGAACTATGCAAAGTCCTATTTGATTCCATCGCAGCACGCGCTTGTTTCTTAGATCCCGACTCAGCAGTGTCGTGCCTGGCGTCTCCGGAGGAGAGGCTAGCAGCCATCTTTCGCAAGGTACAACGGCTGTTGGCCCTGAAAATAGCAAGGGTGGTTGGCATGTCATGCATATACCTCATTCGGCTGTGCAGGTTACGGATGCCTTCCCTACAGGAGTCCCTGGACGCCTGTTGGATTCAAGTGTCGGGAAGCTTCGAGGACAAGATCACACTTGACCAGAGTTTCCGTCGAGCAATACCGTGGTGGGGGGTACGGGCACATCTGTCCAGAGGCGTGGATTTCCATACCCCCCACCCCCGCGCACTCGGAGACAGTTACGATGGATGCCTCCCTAGAAGGATGGGGAGCTCACACCAGAAGTCTTCACGCAAGAGGCCTGTAGCTACCGGAGGATAAAACGTTGCACATCAATGTGTTGGAGCTGCGGGCAGTGTTTTGGGCCCTCAAGTCTTTTCTCCCGTCCCTCAAGGGCATGGTTTTGCAGGTCTTCATGGACACAACCACCACAATGTTTTATATCAGGCAGCAGGGGAGCACCAGATCCCCAGTGATCTCCAGAGAAGAGCAGGACCTATGGCACTGGGCCGTCGCCCAGGGATGTTCCTCAACCCGTTTTACCTGGCAGGAGTGAAGAACACCGCCCCAGACTCTCTCAGCAGGGAGCTGCACTCTTGCCAATAGTGGGAACTTTGGCAGAACCAAGTGAATCACCTGTTATGCAGATGGGGCAATCCCCACATCGATCTATTTGCGACAGCGACGAACACCAAGTACCGGAGGTTTGCCAGCAGGTTTCCCCAGCAGGGGAGCACGGGGGACGCATTCTCATTTCCCTGGGACATCCTGTTTCTGTATGCGTTCCCTGCATTGCCATTGCTTCTTCGACTAGTCTATCAACTTAGACCGTCCCGGTGTAGGATGATCCTCGTTGCACCGGCGTGGCCGAGGCAGATATTGTACCCGGACATTCTCGACATGTTGCCGTCCTCTCCAGTCAAGCTTCCGGTGGTTGCAGATCTTCTCGCCAGGGAAGGAGGCGCAATTCTGCATCATGACCCAGGATCGCTGAACCGGAAGGCCTAGCTCCTGCAGCATTAGAGTTCGAGGGTTATGATCTCCCAGCGGACTGCAAGGCCAGGGCACCTACTTTTAAATGCTACGGACCTAATGAAAGAGGTTCGCCGTTTGGTGCCGAACGCAGACTATCGACCCTCTACGAGTCACAGCTCTGCAGATGCTGCCGTATTTGCTATCGTTAGCCAAAGCAGGACTGGCACATGCCTCCATCAAAGTTCATCTGGCGGCCAGATCTCCTGGACGGTCATCGTTATGGTCACACCGTCTGGTTAAGGAGTTTGTCAAAGGACTGTTTTGTTTGTTCCCGCCAGTGAAGGCTCAACCCAGGCATGGGAACTTAATATGGTACTGACTAGGTTCATGGGTCCTCCATTTGAATCTATGCAGACAGCTCCATTGAAGTTTGTTGTGGAAAACCGTGTTCCTCGTGGCCATCAACTCTGCACGACGGGTGGGTGAGATTCAGGCCCTGTCATGTAAGCCACCCTACTTGACTTTTCACGACACAAGGGTAGTGTTGAGGACGCATCGCTTCATGCCCAAGGTCCCATTAAACTTTCATCTAAACGAGCCCTTGGTGTTGCCTGTATTTTTTCCAATTCGTTCGTCGCCGGCTGAGAGGACTTTGCACTCGCTGGATGTGGCTAGAGCGCTGAAGTTCTATGTGGGCCACACAAAGAGTTTCTGGAAGACGTCGCACCTTTTTGTGAACTTTGGCCCTGTGAACCATGGCAAGGCCCTCTCCAAGGCTTCCATTTCCAGTTGGCTCTCCAGGTGCATCACCCATTGTCGCCAGTTGGCAAACCGACCGTTGCCTTGCCATCCGAAATCCCATTCGACCAGAACGATCGCTGCAACTACAGCGTTCTTGTCTGGTGTGCCGCTGCTGGATATCTGTACGGCTGCTAAGAGCAGGTCGACGCGTACCTTCACGAAATTCTACTGCGTAGACAGGGATTACAGAGTCAGTCAAGCAGTGCTGCGCAACCTGTTCGCTTGAAGGTGAGATTGGTGAGGAGGTACGAGATGCTTAGGTTGAGCCTTGCCACCTCCCGTGGTTGTGCATGTGTACTGCTATGTATTCTTTATTCATAAGCATGTGAATCCATGCAAGACCCCATGCTGGAGAAGGAACAAGTTACCTGTAACTTCTCCTACATGGGTCTGGCATTGATTCACATGCAAACCCTCCCGCCTACCCCTCTCCGGCTCTTCTCTTGGGGCTACTGCCACTTTACGTGCTACCAAATCTGAAGATGGCTGCCAGAGGAGGGGTTTAGGTATAGGGAAGTCATTGGCTGGGGGCAGCATGACCCAGAGCTCAGTGATTGGTTTTTAGGAGAAAGACAGTTCAGAAATGAAACTGATTTATTTTCTTTACCGAGGATTCACAGCCTGACAACTGGGAATATTCATGAGCATGTGAATCCATGCCAGACCCATACTGGAGAACAGCAGTTAGAGGTAAGTAACTTGTTCCTTGCACAATGTTTTAGAAGTCTTTGTAGAAAATGAAATCACTGTAGGGCCACAAGCTGGGAGGCTTGTGAGGGGCAAAGCTGCAAGCAACTCTGCAAAATCAACCAAAACAAGTCTCAATGGAGAACTAGCAATGCTACAAAACAAGAGCTAAGTCCCCTTAGTTTTACAGTACCTTTGGTTTGCAGAAGTTGGTTTCAGCTGCCTTCTGTTGCTGTCTAGGTCTGCAGATCCTGTTGTTCCTGGGCCTCAGTTGTGGGGACAAGAGGCAGGATGTCTGGGTACTCCTGCACTACGAATTAAAGGTTGGCGGCCGCAATGGGCAAACTTCAGATCAGCTGCACTTCGTGGTTTCAGCTCCTCGTGGCTCTCGCAAATAGCACCACTGCGTTTCTCTGATACCTTTATGGAGTTTCCTCGCGTCTGGGGTCAAGCACTCTGTTGAGGTGCCTCAGGCTTGGTCAGTCGTACTTCATGGTAGTCCAGAGTATCTTCCTGGAGCGCGGGTCTGACCGAAAGACGACCCACTCGATTCTGGTGTTCCTCTCCCTGGCAATAGCTTCCTGCCGCAGCAAAGGAAGTACAGCTAGCTCCGAGAGGATTTCCATATGAGTTTGTCTTTGTGGTCGATTGGTCCCACCAACCAAAGGGGAGAAGTACTGTACAGGGCTTCTCTAGTCGAGGCGAATTTGGAGCTTCAGCGCTGCGGCAGGGCTTCACCCGGCAAACCAATGGTCCAGGAGTTGCAGCAGGCATCTCATTCAAGTTCTTTTTTTCCAAGTCTCTTTTGGCATCCTTTGTCCTGTGGTCGACTCTGCCTTCCAAGCAAAACGCCTCGCTTTTTATGCAGTTTTCTTCCATTCATTCGCAGCCTAGCTGTCAATCACACAGCAGGGTGGCTGTCCTCCAAGGAGAGCCAGCTAGCTAATCACCTTTGGGTGCATTCCTGTAACCAAGGGGATTAAGCACATGGAGTTTTGGGCACCTCGCGCACTACCTGCCCCTGCCAAACACGCTGGAGCCAGAGGCGGGCTTCACCAGTGAATCCCGCCAAAGACAAAACGAACAAAGGGACCAAAACGCGCAGAGTAAATCTCAAGAAGGACCGTTCCAACAAGAAATGTCAAAAAAAGAAGACGGGGCCATTTTGACAAAATGGGCACCCATGGGTGCTGTTAGGGAGAATTCTCAGAAATGTCAATTCCCTCCACCTTAGAGACCCCCTACAACTTTGCTGGATTGTGATTCCTTTTACCTGTAGAGGGTTTATAGTGATTGTTTCGAAACAAAGTTTTCGAAAACAAAAGCTTCGACATGCTATTTTTAACATGCAGAAGTGCATTTTTATCTAAACCAATCCGTCAACAATAGACATGAACTGGTTTCAATAGAAATGCACTTTTACATGTTAAAAGTAGCATTTCAATGCTTTTTGTAACTTTAAAACGTTACATGGAGCTGTCCAGTTCTTAAATTTCAGCAATTTACAATTTAAAGTTTTTGTGTATATGGGGGGGGGGGAGGGTTCCACCCAACCCCCACGCCACCCATCCAACCCCCCACCCGGACCTTAACCCCAATGTAACCCTTAAACTAACCGTAACCCTATTTTAACACCTAAACTAACTCTATCCCCAACCCTAACCCTAATGTAACCCCCAATGTAACCCTTAAATTAACCCAAGCCCCAACCCTAACCCCCTAACCCTAAGATCTAACCCTAATGTAACCCTTAAACTAACCCAAGCCCCAACCCTAATCCTAATGTAACCCCCCAATCTAACCCTTAAACTAACCCCAACCCTATTTTAACACCTAAACTAACCCTAGCCCTAACCCTAATGTAACCCTTATGTAACCCAAGCCCCAACCCTGCACTAATACTTACCTGCATTTAGATGCCATATTCAATTTTTTTTTCGGAAGAATGACTAGTCGAATAAATTACTATTAGAAAAAATGTATTCTCAAAAATTGCATTCGAAAGTTTTGCTTTCGAAAAAGTAGCGGGACACCCCTGGAGAGTGTGACCTTTTTTCCCCACACTCGTATTTTAATGTGATTTTTTTCTACACTGTTTCTTTTGGTTATAGAGTCTAACCAACTCCATAGGCATCATCTTTTACAATTGTCACAAAGCACCTTCAGTGCAGTGACACAGGGAAGTCTTCCAGATTTTCTAAGGTTTAAATACCTTCTCTGGGATAAACTACTGTTTCCCAGAGCAGTAAAGTGAAATTTACTTTACTTAGTATTGTAACTTTCTAGACCCAGCGCACACTATCTTACAATAGTGCTGGAGGGGTTACTTAGTATCCCATTTGTCTAGCTTCTTATGTAACATGTTTTATGTTACCATTTCCTCACTGAATGGCTGGTGCCAGTGGTTTAGTTTTGAACTACTGTGATTTGCTTTTACTGCAAATGTTCGACTCCAGTAAAGCAACCGCGGGAGCCATTGTTTTCAAAACGGCGCAGAGCTATCTTTGATAAAATAGTCCCCGGTCTTCTTTTTTCACCATGTCTTTGTGGGAAGGTCCTTCTAGAGAGTTTCTCTGCGCGCCAAACCAGGTTTGGTCTCTTTGTACATTTTGCCTTTGGCAGGGTTTCTGAGTGAAACACGCCTCTGGGTCGTGGGTAGGCAGGAAGTGAGGGAGGTGCCTGAATCTCCCTGTGCTTAGTCTCCTAGGAGACCCTAATGCACTCTGTGGTGATTGGGTGGCTGACTGTCTGGCAAGGACAGCCACCCTGCTGGGTTGAGTGACGGCTAGACTGAAATGAAGGGGAGAGAACTAAATAAAAGGCAAGTCTTTTGGCTTGAAAGGCAGTGTCGACCACTGGACGAAGGAACCGAAGAAGAGGATGCCTGCTACAAATCCTGGATCATTGGTTTGACCGGTGAAGCACTGCTGCAGTGCCAAGTTTACATCGACAGAGAAGCCCCTGCAAGGACGACTTCTCCCTTTGAGTTGGTGGGACCAATCAACTCCAAAGTAAGCCACCTGGACATCCATCTCGGAGCTGGTTGAATTACCACAGAGTTGCTGCTGGAAACCGCAGAGCCAGGGAGAGGAACACCAGATTGTGTGTTGCTTTTAAGCTGGCCTAGAGCTTTTGGAAGATCCTGCGGACTCCCAAGAAGCAGGACTGACCAAGCCTGAGCCCTCTCAACAGAGTGCAGGACCCCAGAAGCAAGGAAAGCCCACTTCAACAGCCTGCAACTGTGTTGTTGCTATTTGCGGTGGTCGCAAGTAGCTGAAACTCGAAACAGCCACTGAAAGTGAAGTTGCCAGTTGCTGCCAGTGCATTGCAGGAGTTCCCCTGACGTCCTCCCTTGGCCCCATGACTGAGGCCCAGGAACAGTGAGACCTGCAGAGCTGCACAGGAACAGAAGTCCTCAGCTGCATCTTTTCTTCATTGCTAAGGTAGTGTAAAAAAAGTCTTAAGAGAACTTACCTCTTACCGTCGAAGTGCTTGTAACTTCTGCAACTCGCGAGCCTAATCAGCTTGTGGCCCTACACTTGATTCTTCTTTTTACCAAAGACTCCTAAGAACTTGTGCAAAGACTTTTCCATTTACTTACCTGAAGTGCTGCATGCTATACAAAGACTTTTGCCCATTGACTTTGGCTTAGCCTATTGGATTTTATGACTCTTCTAAGAGGATCTGAAAGTATTTTCCCTGCTAAAGAATATTGGCAATCTCTTTTGTTCTAACAACCTTTGCATTTTACCATTTTTTCAGTGTGTTCTGAATGCCAACAGTAAGGCCTTAATGTCCCCAGCACCCCTTGTTACTGAAGTCATCTGTCGGTGTAGGTTGTCTGTGGGCCATCCCAAAGGGGTCTAGTCTGATTCAGAAACTCAGTGTACAGTATTGAAGTGTATTTGTGTTACTATTAAATTGCTCCCTTCTAAAGAAGGCTTTATTACTGACTGATTAATAATTGTTTATGCAAGAAAGCTTGAGTGTAAGAGTTTATTTGAATACCTGTAACTGTGAATGTTTGGGCAACTCCACTACTGCTCACATTTCCCCTCTTGAGATAAGCCTGGCTGCTCAACACGCTACCAAAACTGTGCAGTACAAGCTTATACCAAAGGTTGGGTTGCCTATAACTATAGTCATCTCTTTGTAGTGCTCCCACAGGGTACTGCATTCACACTTTGACTAACAGGTGCTTTGCTGCAATTACAGCCGTGTAAAGATAATGCCTATGGAGTTTGTCAGACTCCAAAGTCAAAGGAAACGCAGAGTCCAAATCACAAAAAAATATGCAAGAGCGGGGAAAAGGGTCTTGCTCTCTCCAGGTTAGAAATTAATTCCTAAAGTCCAGCAAAAAGAATTCTCCCCGAAAGGTGCCAACATACATTTCGATTTGATCGGATTGTGGGAAAGATTTTTGAACCAGATACCACAAGACTACGTGGTTGCAGTAGCCGAATTTGTAAAATCTTAGCAAATTCAAAGAGCGGTCTTGTTTGTAGTAATGTTTTATGATTATTTGTTAGGCTGTTTTATTGAGATGTTTTGCAATGAAGTGGTTTTTATCCTATTTTTAGTGTAATATGAAATTGTTTGTATTATTGTGTTGTATTACTTTTTCTTTTTCATTTTTTGTAAATGTTTTTTATAAACCATTCACAAATAAAAATAATTTGTAAATCTTTGTAGTTTATGCATTTTCAAATGTGTATGATTGTTTCAGAATGTATTTTAATTAAAATGTGGTGGTTTAAAATGTTCGTGTTTTGTATCGTATATATTCTGAGTCTAAATAAAGCATCATTAAATGGAAATATGGCAAAGCATAGTATGTGTTTAAAACAGATTCAAACTGCTTAATATTGTCTGATGTAAGCAATCATTGTTAATTTCTTTAATATTATATGTGATGACGTGAAAAGCTTTGACCCACTTTTTTCCTAACTTTTTTTAATAGATGATCCCTCCCAGAGGATGTGCTTATATTGTGATGGCTCAACGAACAGATGCTTTTCGTGCTTTGCAAAAACTAAGCAGAGCCACAGCCAAAGTAAACCAGAAAGCAATAAAGGTATACATTTTAAAAATTAGCAATATGTGGCAATATTTTCCGTTATTAGTTATGTTGGGAAAGAGTTATCTTTTTGCAACTTTACCTCCAGAAGTTCCTATGGGACATCCTTTCGGTTTGCATGTTTTTAATCTTGTCCTGACTTTTTGGTGTTAAGTAAAGCCGCCTATTTTACATCCCTTGCCTGTTTTGCTTATTCTTATTGGGAAACTGACCATTCCCTAAGACTGCAGGTACTGTGAGACTTTGTATCTCTTTATGAATGTTTGTATTTGTACATTTTACAATCGCATAGATCTTAGTGGAATCCAGATAGGATACTTTGTATCATAACTTTGTGTATCTTGACTTTTTGGTTAGTTTGACAATGTGCCCAAGACAAGCTAGTGGCAGCTGTGTGATTGTTAATTTTTTGTGCTATTCTTCTCATGTGCTATGTTAGATACGATTTTCATATTCATGATAAATCTCCCTGTTGGGTAAGATTTTGTAAAGTCCAACTGGTGTGGGAATTCACGAGAGTAGGCCTGTACCACACAAGTTGGTCATGACTGAGCAGCCAGGCTTATTTTAGGAGGGGTAATGTTGGGCTGTAGAGTAGCACAAAGAAATCCGTAAACACAAGGCACCAGGTAAACACTAAGTTATATTCAATTATTTATTTATACACATTATAATACACAAGGCTCTTTAAGCATTCTTTAAAACAAGCAGTAACTAATAGTAACATTCAGTGGAAGATAGAATTCATTTAAACAAGAACCAATAATGCAGGTGAGTAATTATTTTCTATGTTAATGGTATTTGTACCGTGCACCGTCACCAACAGAATTGGTCCCCAGGCTCTCTGGAGGATCTGCAAACAGAAAAGGAGGGTGAGGGGTTAGGGTGAAATGGGATTAGGAAAGTGAAAATGGTGGTGTCATGTTGGCAGCTTCAGTTCGGTTTTCACTGTGCGCTGAGCTTTGGTGCGATTATCGGATCGACGCAAGTCCTCATGTACTGTTGGTTTGTTGCGGTGTGGTGAAGTATGGGCGGTTTGTTGTCCGGAGAAGTGGTAGTGTGGGTTTGTGTAAGATGTATGGGGAAATTAGTTTTGGGGTTGGTTTTTTTTTTTTTTATTATTTTTTTTTGCCTCTTGTTCTTTACATTTCTTTGTTCCACGTCTGATTGTCCCATGGAATTGATATTGTAGTTTGTCAGTCTATTTGATGGGTGTGCTGGGGTGTCAAGTTTCCATCTGAGCTATTTTGGAGGTTTGTGTACCAGGTTGAGGCATGCAATGTCCCCCGCTCTGGTGTTGGTGCTGTATATTTTAGTCATTTCCCTGTTGGTGCTCCTTAGCTGCCTATGTTTCCTCTGTCGATTTAAGGTGTGTTGACATGTCATCCTTACCCTTCCCTCCTGATCTCTCCATTTGCATTCCTTAGTGTAATCCTAATTTAAGTTTCTTTTTGGTATAGTGATTGTTAGGGAGAGTTCTCAGAAATGCGCTAATTCCTCTCTACCTTAGAGACCCCCAGCAATTTTGCTAGATTTTGAGGACTTGAATTTTTTTTCCTGGAGAGAGACCCTTTTTCTCACTTTCTCATGTATTTTTATTGTGATTTGAACTGTTTCTCTTTTGGTTGTGGAGTGTGACAAACTCATATGCATCATCTTTTACATTGAGCCTCATTAAGAGTTTGGCGGTAGCCGTACCAGTAAAACCGGCACAGCTGCTGCCAAACTCGTGAAATTACTGGCACCCGGCTATGGGGACGTACGGGGGCATTCCGACCCCCGGTGGACCCAGTCCGTCCCCATTGCTGGGTGCCGGTATTCATTACTCCCCATTCACGCCCCATAGGGCTCAATGACCTGACGGGCAGACAGCCACCCGTGAGCACAGCTCGTAGTTATCCGGTCTGGTAGTAACGTCACTGATAGCTTGCCGGCGCTGTTAATACCAGACCGGCAAATCTGAGGCCCATTGTGTCATAGCACCTTCAGTGTTGTGGCACAGGGAAGTCTTTCAGATTTCCCAAAGGTTTAAATACCTTCTCTGGGATAAACTCTGGGATAAACTACTGTGTGTGCTCTGATAAGAAGGACCGCTTCATTTGGGGACATAGAAGTCTGCATCCAGCTTCATTGGAACTGCTCTGCACTGTGAGCCTGCATAAGCTCTTGCTTACGAGCCGTTCGCTTCTTGGAGGAGGCAGAGTTGCCAGTGATCACGTGACTGCTCACGTGACCTAACAGCAGTATTTAGAGACTGCCAAACCACTCTTGCGGCGTAAGCCCTGGTGGCAGAAGGGCTGGTGCTGTTAGGCTGTTTGGCGGCTTTTGTGCAAGGGCAAAGAATATAAAGCTGTTGTACAGCAAACACACCCCTAAGTGAAAGAACTTAAACCAATCATCATAAAGTGGAGACTGCGGGCCACAGGCCTTTGATCCACCCAGTACCCCTTGCAATCGGGTGCGGAACTGAAAGAAATCCGCTAGCTGAGATAATCTTGCCCTCTTGCACTTAATACCCAGAGAGGAGCTGCACGACGATGGGCCGCCTCAAAAGCGACACTTCGGACTTGGGGGCGGAAGAAAGAGTGAAAACCTGAGACCAGGTAAGGCAGCGCACAGCCTCATACCCCGCTCTCGCCGGGGGCCTGTCACCGGCCAGGGGAGGTCTCAACAACTGCTTAGTGCCTTTGAAACAAAACCGCCTTGCCTTCCCGTCCAAAGCCCAAGAGAAGGCCTTGCACTCAATATCTACGCAAGATACGGAAGAAAGCTCACCCACAGACTCACTAGGTAGGGGGGATGAGCCTGAAATAACAATCATACAGGTCTCACCTGGTCCTGTCAAACTCATCAGTGGGTGCCATGACCGTGGGGGATACAAGCCAGCATACTCCACAGAATGATACGGGGGTCCGGTTACACCACTCGAAGCTGACGGAGGGGTGCCAGACCCTGGTTGACCCTCCTAGTTTGCAGGTGCATGGCTGGGAAGATCTGGTAGGTGAGGCAAGCGAGAGCTGTCCTTTGGTGGAGCTACATCAGGAGAACCCGACTATCAAATATCCAAGTAAGGAGGCCCCGTCAGGCAAGGACATGGAAGGAAAGCCACCAGTGCTGGAATTACAAGAACAAGTTCCACTCGTGGACCCTGAAGTGCTGAGTGATCCAGTAAGGCTAGAAGAACCCCATATACAAGCAAAGGGAATTATGGATAATCGTGATGTAAACACTAATCATAAGGGGCTGGTAAAAGAAGCATTAACCGCAGTGAAACACCTGCACCAGTTGCAATCTGCTCCCCAAGACAAATCCATCAGCCCGGCAGGACACCTGCATCCTCAAGAGGGGCTGAGGAAGCCAGAGGAAAATCATTCTGGGAATTATACACCAGTGCTGGGGGCTCGTCAGTTACTCGGGCACTCCCGATATCTTCAATAATACGGAGCTAAGTGGGGAATATAGCGGGGAGCAGGGGAGCGGGTCCCATCTAGACATCGCCTCTCAAATTGGCCTCAGTGGCAAGACTTATGAAACCCCCAGCAACTCTAGCCTTGCCTCCAAATTAATTCAGGACATCTCAAACCTTACAGGTAAAATAGTAAGGGAAAAAAGAAGCCTTTCTTTTATTAAGGACAAATTGGCTGCGCTTGATGATGTTGAAGACCCAATGCACGAACCTGACTCAATCCCCTCACGATTATGGGGCAACGTACATCAAAATTTAAGCCTCAGACAGATGGATCATGGGGGCCAACTCCCACATGGGGACTCTAACAACACCAAGACAGTGGAGATCGATGACATCTCCCTGGAGAAAATAAGTGATCTGCGCTGTAAGGGGAGGATGGACGATCTTGACCACACTCAGAATGTGGTAATGGCAGCATTGAATATCACGCTTGCCCCATTTCTGAAACTCTATGAATCTATTAATGAAACTCTGCAGTCACTACACACCTTAACTCTGAAAACTGATGAGGGGCTGGGAAATATAGTTTCTTTTACGAAGCATTTGGAAGCGAGACTGCAAAATGAATGACTTGTCACACCAATGGCAAAGTCGCCTGTGTGATCTGGCGCGTCAGGAATCAAATGACAAGCCAATCTTGATGGAAGCAATCCTAGAAGATCATTAGTGGATAAGAAAGCTCAATCAGCAATCCTCACTGATCATAGATCCAAAACAGAATCCTTCAAGAAAGCAGGATCAGATAGATCCGAGGACGAAAACTCTTGAAACAGACAAATCAAAGCAAAAGGTCGGTGGACCCCTAGTTCTAGGGAACGGTCTAAAAGTACCTAAGCCGATTAACTCAGATTGTCTGTTGATTCTGGATGATGAGATTAAATCGAGCTATGCGATCTTCAAGGAACCCACACTGGCGTAGATGACCCACCACAAAAAGAACCTAAAGGACTAAACCAAAAAAAAACAAAAAACAGGCGTACCAAACGCAAAGCTAATGGCTCGAGAGCCTTCCTAAGAAACATTAAATTGCCTACAGAGGAGGTTGTAGAGCCTTTACCCAAAAAGCCTAGGAGAGAAATAAACCTGTTGAGTGGACCGAAGGATAAAGCTGTTAACAAACCTAATATGCCCCAAGCTGCTGAATCGAACATACAGAATGAAAACGATTTGGACACAAGTAACTGTTTGAGTGACCTCATAGAAACAATTGAGGACATCAAAGAGGACGAACAGTTGGATAATATTAGCCTGAGTGGCAAGCAATAGATAAGGAGCTAGATCGTGTCCCGACAGGAAAAAAACAAAGGAAGAACTACATAAAAAAAATCTAAGGAAATAACAATGAAAAATGAACGGGCTAATAAGGGTCAGGATCGGTCCCAGTACCCGAAAGAGGAACGTTGGAATGCCAAAAGGAGTCCAAGTGTCAGGTACCAAGATAAGACTCCATTGGAGATCAAAATCTCGGGACCATCTGCCAAAAGATCTTAAAGGAAAACAGAAAGACGTTAAGACCCAAGACACAAACAACCTCCTCAGATCATAGAAGAAGCACCCACAGTGCAACAAAGAGTCTAGATCTACTAAAACAGCTGGAAGCCAGTCGGAGATTATGACTCCAGATGAGTGTAGACACCCAGTCGAGCTCGCAAGGGCGTAAGCCCTCAAGACACAGGTACTCGGAAAAGCCTGCGACAAAACATCAGCAAGGGGAGAGCAGGGGTGAAATGGGGCCGCCCGGAGGCCTCCATACACTAAAAATAGAATGAATCTGGAGAGACAAAAAAAGAATAGTGCTGAACAGGACTAGACTGATGGCGATACTTAACGATCTACAATGAACCTTAACAATCTACAGTGATGATGTGGTAATCGTTGAGTTTATCGATGAACAAAAGCCGGATGTGATCTTGCTACATCTGAGGAAAAGTGAATTTAAAGAAAGATTGTGGGGTGCAAGGAGCAGGCTGGAGGCCTGGGGCTACAGACTTGCAGATCCCGAGCGCAAGAGAGATCGGCGCGAGGCCAAGGCTCCCAGACCCGTAGAAGAGGGGGCTGAAATAATAATGAAAACATTTGAAAGGAAATCTATTGAGGCCTGACAGGATGAGAGGGTCATGGCTCCCAGACCCGTAGAAGAGAGGGTTGAAAAAATCATGAAAACATTAGAAAGGAAATCTATTAAGGCCCGTCGGACGAGAGACCTAATGAAAATTCAAGAACTACACAATACCCGGACGATACAGTAGACCCCAGCGCAGGTCAATCAAATAAAGCAAATGGATATCGAAAATCGACGGATAACCTGCTAATAAAGCAGAGATTTACGATTGCTAACTCTAGCCAGAAGGCCAAAGGGGCAGGAGACATCGATGTGACACAGAAGAAAGATGAAATGCGGCCACGTACCACAACTATTAGAATTGAGAAAAAGAGACAATAGGAGGGGGGAATAAACCTCTCTTGGCCTCATGGAATACACAGGGATTTGGCCATCTTTACTCGGGAGAAAGCAACTTTCTAGGTAAATACAAACTAATCTGCCTACAAGAAAGCTGGATTAGAACAACTCCTGTGTGCGAAGGCTATCAGGTCTATATAAATCCGGCATAGAAAGGACCCTTAGGGAGACCCCGTGCAGGGCTTATAACCCTAGTGAAAGATGATTGCCAACTCCAAGTCTTAGAACACCGAACTCCGAACCCTCTTCTACAGGTTATTAGAATCGTGAAAAATAGAGGACGGCATGAAAAGAGATTACTCCTATTAAATACATACTGGAGTACCACAGAATTTGAAACAAGTAAATATTTAGCGGATATTTTGGCAGCTATTGATGCATCAATGCTCGAGGATGATGACCAGCTAATCATCATGTGGTGATGTGAACATGAAACTGCTGGATAAAAAGGGCCTGCTGAAAAGGAGATCCTTTGGTATCTAATGAAAAACGTTGGCTAGTGGAAATGAACATTAGAGAGCTGTTAATGTTAAATGGCCAAACAGGTGATATCCCAGGGTCCGACACTTGGTCTGCGAACTCAACAAGTGCCTGTCTGGATTACTGTTTTGTTGCTAGAAACACGCTGCCATGGATCAATTCTTTCAAAGTAATCTCCTAGAAAGCAAGCGACCATACTTTATTAGAAATAGAACTCCTTTGGAAGACTGAGGAGCTGAAATATCGTACTGTCCCCGAAATGGAAGTATTGTGGGGAAGAAATAGGCTAAAAATAAAAGCACGGGCAATTCCAGAACTGGCAGAGCGGCTTTCTCACAACTTTGAAGAGAATCATGAAACAGTAGAATATGGCTGGTTACTGAAGGAGTTCGAAACCAAGCGAGGAACAAACAAAAACAATGCCCTTGTAAGGAAACATGCATATAGCAAAGCCCTGGTGGAAAAGCGAAGGGAACATCGTTTAGCACTGAGACACCTTCAGAACAGCACCCAACCTAATGAAGAGGCATCCATAAGGCAGTGTAAGCAGACCTACAAAAACTGGTTAAAATCCTCTAGGGTGTTGAGAATACAAGCAGATGCTGAAAAAATGATGGCATCAATAAGTACATCTAATTCAAGGTGCCTATGGGAGATAATTAACAAAGGTGACGACTTCCAGACAGCCCTAACATCCAGTGTGTCAAAGACGCAATGGGTAAAATTCTACACAGACCGCTTCCAGGAGGAGGAGGCAATTAAGACCAAGCAAAGACCTGGGAATGAGTGGCATATTGACATTGATAAGGAAGACATATTATTGATACAAAAGCTGAGCTCATCAAGAGCTGCCGGCCCAGACGGTATCTCGAACTGTATGCTAAAGGAAAATAAGGATGGGCAGATTTTATTTTAGTATTATTCCATCAGATACTAAAAACCAGAACAATTCCACAGTCCTGAAAAGAGGCTCTAATCGTGCCGATATACAAAAAAGGGGACTGCAATAACCTGAGGAATTACTGGCCAATTGCCCTCCTAGATTCCATAGGAAAATTGTTCTGCTCCATCCTGTTGAGAGACTTAAAGAGCTGGACACTAAAGACTGGAATCCTAGATAAGCGGCAAACAGCATTTGAGTGGGGTCGGAACATCTTTGAATTTATTCATCCTGAATATGCTGAAAATACGGGCATTAAAGCAGAAAAAGAACATATATCTGGGCATCATCGATCTCGAACAGGCCTTTGACGGGAGCTGTAGGGACCTACTCTGGGCTAAATTAAGAAAATGGAAATGTCCGGAGGATTTGCTTGAGGCTATCCAAGAACTTTATACAAACACCTCAGTTCAAATACTGGTCTCCAAAGGCGGTGACCTGACAGAAAAGATCCTGACGTCCAAAGGCATAAAGTATTTAGCAGACATGAAGGAATCCCAGGAACAAATTCAAGCATTTCCCCCAGCATTTCAGGATGAGGAGCTCTCATGGATCTTATATGCGGATGACGTCGTATTTATAGACCAAACCCCAATAGGCCTACAAAGCCGAATGATGGAATTTAAAACCTACTTAAGTAAAAATCACTTGAAAGTCAAAGTGAAAAAAATCTATGGTCCTAATAATGCAGTCGGCTCGAGGATCCAAAACTAAAATAAAAAAAAATTCACCTGGTCACTGGACAAGCGACCTCTTGAAATAGTTGACTCAATGGTTTACCTTGGAGTCCAAATTAACACAAATATCAATGAGCAGGCTCAATTGAATTGTATCAAAGAAAAACTCACTAAACTATCTAATCAAGCCTGCGTTCTCCATCGACGCTTCGGAACCTTTTCAATGATGCCGCTAATTCTATTCTATAAACAAAAGGTTGTGGCGATATTGACTTACGGAGCGGAATCCTTGCTGAATCTACATTGGAAGACGTGGGGGGTCCTCGAGGCATCTTTCTGGAGGAAGGTACTTAGGCTTCCAAATTGTCTCTCCGTATCCATAATAAGGCATGAACTGAAACTGCAATCGATGAAGTCAATAGAGCTGTGGAAAACACTCTTGTTGTTTCGAAAGTGTATTCTAGACAAACCCCCTGTTTCGTTTGTAGTGCTGGCAAATAAAGAGGTAAGAAATGCAGATCCCAATCTCAACACTTGGAAACAGAAATGCCTTGAATTTCTACAACATTACAATATCAAAATTGACATGCTTAAAGATAACCCTGATAAAGCAAAGAAAAATCTACGGGAAAAAGACTGGGAAATAACAGACAATCTAAAGAGGCTAAATACCAACTGTCACAACATTATCTGGGAACGAAAGGCCCTGAATGACCCTCCGCCGTACTTGCCAAGGTTTTCCTCACCAAAATATAGGGACCTTCGGATGAGATGTAGGCTAAACATCTTGCCAACCAGGGAGGTTCAGTACTCAAGGAAACAAATGTAACGCTCACCTGACTCCCACGGAGGCGCTGGCCTGGTTCGCGCTGCTGCGACCTCTTCTAAGGTGATGCGCAGGGTTCGGAAGACGTGACTGGACCGGGCCCCCAAATCTGGCTTGTCTGGCTCGAAGAAGTATCCTTCTGTAGGCGAAAATAGGGGATTAACTGTCTGCAGGGTAATGCAATCAGCCTCCCACTTTCCCCTCTCACCCTCCTCGAAACCCTTCTGTGATTCCTCGTCGCGTCTCACCTTAGGGTCTGGAAGGACGAGCTCTCCATCCTGCTTCTGATGCAGGGGCGTGTTGGTATCCAGTTACTTCACTGGATTTTTGGATTGGTGAGAACCAAACTTGCTTGGCTTCCAGGTAAGTTTTTTGATAAGAGGTTCCCCTTGTGTCCATGCATTAATGTACTAATGCTAGTGTCTTTTTCCCCGTAGGGGCCGGGGTACGAAATGCCGGGGAACAGGCACCGACCCGAGATGAGAGGTGAAATCCTTGTAGAAATCAGGTAAGTCTTTAATGAGCGTTTTTTGGTAATGTCTTTTCATTCGCTCATTAACGTTGATGTCTTTTTTTCCCCTTAGGGGCCGGGGTCCGGAAATGCCAGGATGCGGCGCGGACCCGAAATGAAGAGGGAATGAATCAACAGGTAAGTCTTAACATGGAGATTTAGCTTTCCTTATTCCCTTCCCTCTCATCTTTTGTTCTGGTCTTTTTCTCCCTAGGTGCTGGGGCGTGACTTCGAATCCGGATGATCGCTGCTGAACATGGAGGCGCCCAGTAAAGGTGAGTGGAATGCGGCGCTGCAGCGATCGACGCAATGAGCTTTTAAATAAGTCTTCCTTTTCAGGATTGTCGGCGAGATGTCTCCGGGATGCGGATTTAGCAGGTAAGGACTTTTCCTTCTTCTGTTCTCTTCTTCTCTTCCTTTGCAGGTGATCCAGGATGCTGGCAGGCGTGGCAGAAGTCAGGATGCAGGAGCAGACACGGTGAGCGTCCAGCTGCTAGATGCAGAACAACGCGAAGCACATGTGGCTGTTCGGGTGGGGTTTAAATAGCCTTGGAAGAAGTTCCAGGTATGTATCCTTCCCCGACCACGCCCGGATGGTAAATTAGTCCCACAGGTAAAGTTGTTCCTTTCAGGCCTCAAGGAGGCCGGCATTCTGCAGCATGGTCTGCATCAGGTAAGTGCACTCAAGCACATCCATAATGAGCCTGGCGCCTATGGAGCCAGGACTGATGTCTTTTATGAGCCTGGCGCCATAGGTGCCAGGACACTGTCCAAAGGGCCCCTATATGGGGTTGCTGGGTCTTTCCTTGGGGACTGGATGTCCACTTTCGGGGACGCAGGGCTTGAACCGGCTCCCCGGGAGCGGGCATCATGACAACAAATCCCAGTGGAAGAGGCTACCTGTCGATTTTGCAAGGACCCAGAGACGATGGAATTAATTAAACATTGGATGTTTTCTTGTCCTGTATTAAACACCCAAAGGAACCTATATTTAGGAGAGTGGGTGGTAAATATAATTATGATGCTTGTTAATCTGCTTAGAATCACATGCTGTGCATATGGTCCGACATCCAGTGGTAACCGCGGAGTATTGCATCTCGTCTTTCGGGGGACCGAAAGGGTACGTCTGCATAGGCGTGTCAGAAACACTATCCCTATCGTGACGTGTGTAGTACCCAAAATCCCTCACGAGCCGAGGTCCCTCAGATTGTTTTTTTCCACCCAGATAACTGGTCGCCCTATAGCGGAGCTCTTCATGAGACATTGTTTATCTTACCGAATTGTCGGTTTAATCCCTGTTAAGTCACTTCGCCTATCAAGAACATCTTCAACGAAGACTACGGGGGAATCGTCTACGGCTGAGGGTTCCGGCGCCTAAGACCCGGCGTTCGGACCTCCACGTGGTCGGTCCTTCTGGCCGGCCTACACAGTAAGGGAGAGTGGGCTCGGGTTTTGCCATACTGCTATGTTGTCTTTCCTCTTTTCCACTTCTTTCCTTTTTGGTCTGGTCACCCTTCCCTTCTGCTATGGAAAGGACTCAATTTAGATTCTGCCCTGTGTGTAGGGTTAGTGATCCGTGGAAAGACGAGCACACGTCGTGTACGCTTGTCTCCCCCTAGAGCACTAAAGCAGTGTTCAGCGTGTAAACTCCTAAACCCCTAAGGAGCGCCGATTGAAGCGGTGGGCCGTGTACGGAATGTCACGCGTGGAGCCTGCCGCGACACCAGCTGAAAGTGACGGGGGTACATTGGATGACCAAACGTCCAACGCGGACGTTATAGACCTTAAGGCGGACTATTCTAGAGCTGCCATGCCCGTCCCGGACCCTTTCAGGCTAGACTCTGGTCCTGCTACAGGGACCACACCCGGTTACAGGGGCGTACAATCGCACCGCACAAAGCACACAACCCAAGCACCCTCCTCGACGACTTCGTCCAAGAAGGTGAAAGCGCCATCGGATCGATCTGATCCGAAGCCTTCCCCGCATCCGCAACAGAGCATGACGACTGGGCTTAACAAACGTAACAAGGGCGCTACTCCCCAAACTACACATGCCGAAGTTTCTGAACAAGAAACTTCGACTGGTTCCAAGGTTTCCAAGGCCCGTCTAGGCCCGAAAACTATGAGTAGGCCTCTACCCGAGAAGCCATCATCGGAGGCGTTGTCTCCCGAAGATTCGGTGACTATCAGTAAGAGCATCAATAGGATTGCTACGGTGGTGGGCATAGTATCGGTTCCGCCCACAGTTATGGGCCAATCCGTCTAAAGGTTTTCCACGGATTTGGAAGACGACCCTGAAGGCGATTACGAAGAAAGCCAGGTACCCCTCTCAAGCACCCTGAGAAGATCCTCTCAACGCCTTAGGGCGGAGGACCCGGTTCCTACTCAGCTGGGTCCATTTGGGTCATCCAAGTGGACCATGGAGCAATTCGAGGGGTGTATGGATCGGCTGGAGCAGTTTTTCAGGGCTTCTGATCAACCTCCACCGAAAAAAAAGCTTGGGTAGACCCTAACCCTAAAACACAAGTTGCCCAACTCCTAGATGTCCAACACTATGTTGACTATCAAGAAGATGTCCAGAAGGACACGTATAGAGACATCTATACAGAAGAAGAGGAGGCTTCTTTTCTCGACAATTATGGGGAAGATCAAGGCGCAACGTACAACTGGGAGGACACCCAGCAGGATGATCACAATTCTGATATCGTGTGCCTCGACTCTCCCCCATCCACCCTGGTTCGACAAGCTCCCCAGGTGGATGATCAAATGGCTTTCAACAACATGTTGAAAAAAGCAGCAGAATTCTTTAAAATTGCCACGCTTGAAGCCTTGCCTGAACAAGATTTCACAGAGGACATTATTATTATCAGAAGAACAAGTTATTTTCTTACCTGGTAACTTTCTTTCGATGGGGTGGTCCGACGACGTATTCCATATCGCTCCCTCCCTGCCTTCCCCGCTGCAGAATTTCTTTTGCGATTGCAGCTTGCGTTCCGCGAGGCCTTGTGTGTCTGACTGGCAGAAAACTGGTGGCACACGTTCTGGGGAAAAAACTATAACTGAGGCTATGGGCGTCGTGCGTCCTATTTATCCCTTCAGATGATGTCGGCCGTCGGAGGAGGTCCTCGGGGACGGTGCATCAACGTCATCGACGCAGGATGCAGACGCCTAAGATTTTCCGAAGCAGCATTACCTGTCATAGATATGGAATATGTCGTCGGACCATCCCATCGAAAGAACGTTACCAGGTAAGAAAGTAACTTGTTCTTCTGATGATTGTATCTGCTTAGATTCACATGCGCCCTCCCTGCCTTCCCTCTCAGGGTGGAAGGAACATAGACTTCTTATTACTTTCTCTCTTCATGTACTCACTCACTCACTATAGCCTTGGGCTCCCTCATGGCAGAAAAAATACAATTGGAGGGACCTCGGCGCGTGAGGGATTTTGGGTACTACACACGTCACGATAAGGATAGTGTTTCAGACACGCCTATGCCGACGTCCTTTTTCGGTCCCCCGAAAGACAAGATGCAATACTCTGCGGTTACCACTGGATGTCGGTCCATATACACAGCATGTGAATCTAAGCAGATACAATCATCAGAAATGCTTTTACGGTAAGTAATGCATGTCATACGTCAACGGACAAGGAATACTGGGAAAGAATTTTGACGGCTCAAAAAATCGGACCCACCCTCGAAGCTCTAAGATTCATAGAATCGATTCTAAAAGGACTAAATGAGGACAACAATGACTCCTGAGGGAAGGGCGAGGTCACGAATGAAGGGTGGGGAATGGGAAAGGTCATTGACTGATTTGTTAACGGTTGAAAATTTGTATTGATAAACAAAAGAAAATAAACTGTTTCCCAGAGAATATAAAGTTAATTTGACTTTACTTGTCTTTTTTAAATTCCTAGAACCAGCACACACTATCTTACAATAGAGTGCTGGAGGGGTTACCTAGTATCCCCTATGTCTAGCATCTCATGTAGCAGGCAAATGCTACTCTTTCCTATAGAAATGGATGGTGGCAGTGGTTTTACAACGAACTACCACGATTTTTCCCGACTGCAAACACCGGTAGCTAAAAATCACAGGAGCCATGTTTTTCAAGATGGCACCTAAGCCCCTCTGTTTAAGCAGGTCCCAGTCTTCTTTTTTCGCCCTTTCATTTTGGAAAGGTCCTTCTAGAGTTTGTCTCTGTGCGCCAAACCAGGTTTGGTCCCTTTGTTTCTATGCGTTTGGCAGCTTCAGGACGGAAGACCGCCTCTGGCGCCCGAGTGTCTGGGGTCGGCAGGAAGTGAGGGAGGTGCCTGAAACTTCCTGTGCTTAGTCTCCTAGGAGACCCAAATTCACTCTGGCGTGATTGGCTGGGTGACTGTCCGGCAAGGACAGCCACCCTGCTGGGCGAGGGGCAGCTAGGCTGGAATGAATGGGAGAAAACTGTTTAAAAGGTGAGTCTCTTGGTTTGGAAGGCAGAGTCGACCACTGGAACGGAAGAACCGAAGATGAGCTGGAAGAGAACGGCTGCTGCAACTACTGGACCGTTTGTTTGCCCGGTGGAGCCCTGCTGCAGTTCCGAATCGCCAAGTTCATCTCGACAGAGAAGCTCCTTCAAGGACGACTTCTTCCTTTGAGTTGGTAGGATCAATCAACTCTTAAACCACCTGGATACCATTCTCAGAGCTGGTTAGGATGAACCAGGGGGAAGGACACCAGCTTGTGTGCTTGAAGAACAGCAACCGGAATCGAAGAATTGCCTTTTTGGTGACCCGTGCAGTGCAGGAGTCCCCCGACGTCCTCTCTTGTCCCCACGTCTGAGGCTCTGGTACAGCGAGATCTGCAGGAACTGCCAGGAACAGAAGTCTACAGCTGCATCTTTTTCTTCAATATAAGGTACTGTGAAAACCCGACCGAGAGAACTTGCCTCTCACCGCGAAAGTTGTGGATCATTGGCATCTTGCAGACCTACTCAGCTTGTGGCCCGATGTAGGAACCTTTCTTCCGTGAACTACTTCTAAGAACCATGGCAAAGACTTTTCTGTTTAAATACCAGAACTGTTATTACCTAGACAAGACACTAGCCCATTGACTTTGGCCTACCTATTGCATTGAATCAACTCCTCTGGTGAACTCCAAGTATTTGAACTGTTTTAGAGTAACTGCAATATTCGTTTTTATTAACGCATGCCTTTTTACTCCTACTTCAACGCTATTTTGCTCTGTCTTCAAGGGAGCTCAACTGCTTAGTAATCAGTTTTGTAGTATAATTTCTGTGTGCCCTATTTAGTTAATGCTTTATAAATGATTGTGTAATAAATTTGTTTTATCAAGAAACCTTGAGTGTATAAGTGTCTATCTGAATACTTGTCATTGTAGACCTTTGTGTAACTCCCTTACAAGCTCACATTCCCTCTTGATAAGCCTGGCTGCTCAGCTCGCTACCAAAAACTGTGTAGTACAGATTAATACCAAAGGTTGCTTTTGCTTCCACCTGTAGTCATAGTTGTGTGCAGTGGTCCCAGAGGGTACTGCATGCAAACTTTGAAGTTTTTGTCGTGGAAGACTGCATTCCTTGTGGCCATCACCTCTGCACGACGAGTGGGAGAGATTCAGTCCCTGTCCTGTAAGTCACTGTACTTGAATTTTTACGATGCACGGGTGGTGCTGCGGACACACCCCTCCTTCATGCCCAAGTTGCCGTCAGACTTTAATCTAAAGGAGCCCTTGGTGACCTGTGCTTTTTCCAACGCCTTTGTTGCCGGCTGGAAGGACTTTGCACTTGCTGGATGTGGCTAGAGCGCTGAAGTTGTATGTGGCAACTTTCCGACACTTAGACAGACACTTTCCGGAAGACATCACAACTTTTTGTGAACTTTGGCCCTGTGAACAATGGGAAGGCCCTCTCCAAGGCTTCCATTTCCAGGTGGCTCTCCGGCTGCATCACTCATTGTCACCGGTTGGCAAACCGACCGTAGCCTGGCCGCCCGAGAGCCCATTCGACCAGAGCAATCGCTGTTACTACGACTTTCCTGTTTGGTGTGCCCCTGCTGGACATCTGCAGGGCTGCTACGTGGAGGTCGACGCAGAACTTAACGAGATTCTACTGTCGACAGGGATTCCAGAGAGGAGTTCAGAGTCGGCCAGGCAGTGCTGTGCAACCTGTTGGTTTGAAGGTGAGCCTGGTGAAGAAGGAGGTAAGAGATGCTTAATGTAGAGATGCTTAATGTTGAGCCTTGCCACCTCCCGTGGTTGTGCATGTGTGTACTGCTATGTATTCTTTATTCACGAGCATGTGAATCCATGCCAGACCCCATGCTGTAGAAGAAATAAGTCACTTACCTGTAACTGTGGTTCTCCAGCATGGGTGTTTCATGGATTCATATGTGAACCCTCCCTCATGCCCTTCTGCGGCTCTTCTCTTGGTCCTACTGCCACTTTATGTGCTATAAAATCCAGAGATCGCTGCCAGAGGAGGGGCTTAGGTAAAGGGCAGTCATTGGCTGGGGGCAGTATGACTCGGAGACCAGTGATTGGTTGTTAGGAAAAAGACAGTTCAGAAGTGAAACTGAAACTGGTATTTTTTCTTTACTGAGGATTCCCACCCTGAAGACGGGGAATATTCATGAGCATGTGAATCCGTGCCAAATCCATGCTGGAGAACAGTCACAGGTAAGTAAAAAGAAAACCAGCTCACAAAAGGCCAAGTCTTTATCCATCCTGACAGACTACGCCCAAATCGTACACCCAGTCACAGCAGCGCTCCGACAAGAGGCTTATGTACGGAGGGTTCTGCAGCTTACAAGAACGTAGGTCCAGACAGCCAGACCACTAGCCGACTCCAAATCGGCGCAAGCAACAAAAGGTGGGGGTCTGGTGGTTGTAAGGATTTTTTCCATTTCCCCTCCTCCACATCGGCCTCTGAGGGAAAGAAGGCATGACACGCTCCTCCGGGTCCACGTGTCCTCAGTGGGGGGCAGGCTTGCTCTCCACGCACATTTCTGGTGCCACAATTTCACAGACCCTTGGATCCTCTGTTGTATCCACGGGGTACCGCCTACCCATCCCAGCCTCTCCTCCCCCTCAAGTTGGGACAGCAATTCTTCTGGCGGAGGTCTGCTCGCTCGTAGAGAGCCAGGCAGTGGAGGAAATCCCAGCCTCCCAGCGAGGCTTGGGCTTTTACTCCAGGATTCTCACCATTCAGAAAAAGAACCAGGCGGGCCTGAGATTTGTGCTGGACCTTTCCACCCCAACTTTTCCATACCTCTACAAAAATTCAAGATGGTTACGCCAGCTTTTATAGTGGAGACATTGTGCAAGGGAGACTGGATGTGCTCCCTGGATCTGAAGGACGCGTACCTACATGTCCCGATTTGGCAGACCCATTGTTCTTTCCTATGGTTCAGGATCATGGGCTACCATTTCCAATAAAAGGTCTTTCCTTTTGGCCTCAATTCGGCCCCCAGGGTCTTTACCACACTCATGAATACTGTGGCTGCCCTCCTCGGAGCTCAGGGGCTTCACATCTACCCATACCTAGACGACCGGCTCGTCAGGGCTACAGCTGCGGAAACGGTTCACCAACTCTTCCCATGCTCTTATTAACACACTGCACGATCTAGGCTTTTCGCTCAATCTCAAGAAGTCGCAGCTGCAGCCCACGCAGAATCTGACATTATTGGGCCTCATCTCGGACACATGGTCAGACGAGGTGTTTGTCGGAGGACAAGATCTCGGCCATCAGGAGGTCCACCACTCCCTTGCTCAGCTGAGGTGCCAGCATCTCCTTGGTCTCATGGCTGCTGTCCTATTAGCCATTCCATACACAAGACTAAGGATGAGGATTCAGCTGCACTTCGCAGCATCATGGAACCAGGAGCAGGGCGCTCAATCCGAGATGATCAACGTTCCTCCATCTCTCCACCCGGATCTCACATTGTGGTCCAGGAACTGCAACCTATGGACGGGCAAGCCCTTCTGCCCTTCCGGCCTCCCACCCTCGCAGATCACCATCACCACAGACTCCTCGCTCGTGGGCTGGGGAGCCACTTTGGATGATCTCTTGGTCCACGGCACCTGGACTCGACAGGTGCAGGAGTACCACATCAGTTGGTTGGAGCTGAACGCCATCTGGCTAGCGCTCTGAGCATTCCTTCCACTTCTCAGGGGCAAGGTTGTCCTCGTCCAGACAGACAACTCGACCAGCATGTACTATGTCATCAGACAGGGAGGCTCCAGATCCTCTCCACTGTGCAGACTGGCAATCAGCATGTGGGAGTGGGCCCTAGAAAACGACATCTACCTCACGGCATTGGAATCCAACCAGGAGGCTGACACGCTCAGCAGGTTGGGAGCGGAACAGATGGGGCCTCCCCCAGGTGGATCTCTTTGCCACCTGGCACAACAGAAAGTGCCCTCAGATCGCCTCCTGGCAGGGGCGGGTCCCGGGCTCCCTGGGCGACATACTTCAGATTCAGTGGAACGGCATGACAACGTACGCCTTCCCGCCCACTCCGCTGATTCAGAGTGATTTGCAAGATGAAGGAGTCTCGCCAGCTCAAAATCATTGTAATCGCTCCATGGTGGCCGGCCAGACTATGGTTCTCGGAACTGCTCAACCTCTTGGAGATGCCACCCATTCACCTTCCGACGGGCCCGGCACATCTTCTGGCTCAGCAAGGGGGCAGGGTCATTCACCTTGTGCCACAGAAACTAGCCCTCACAGCGTGGTTCCTGGGCAGGTGACGCTAGGGCACCTCAACCTCTCCGAGGCCAGGAGCAAGGCTACCAGGGCCCAGTATAAAGGTAAATGGACCAGGTTCTGTCACTGGGCAGACCACATGAAAATCGACCCCCCCACCCCTCCTGGCATGTACTTTGGACGACGTGCCCTCCTTCTCGGCACACCGCTCCCACTCTGGTGTACAGGTGGACACTGCTGCACTTAACTCGCAGCCTTCGGGGCTTAAAGGAACTCTGAGGTGGGGGTCTTCTCCTCCTCCAATCTGATTGTCAAGAAACATTTGACGGGGCTTGCAAGGCTCTACCCGCCCATCAAGAGGCCACATCCCGTGTGGGACCTGAACATAGTCTTTGGCGCCCTGGCGCACAAACAGTTCGAACCAATGGCATCCGCTGACATCAGGCTGGTCACCATCAAGACTGCCTTACTGGTAGGCCCAATTCGGCGAAGTCCGTGAAATCCAGGCGCTGGTCGCCTCAGAACCATATACTACCTTTCTCCAGCATGGGGTCTGGCATGGATTCACATGCTCATGAATATTCCCCGTCGTCAGGCTGGGAATCCTCGGTAAAGAAAAAATCAGTATCAGTTTCGTTTCTGATCTGTCTTTCCTAGTAGTAACCAATCACTGATCTCTGCGTCATACTGACCACAGCCAATGACTGCCCTCTACGTAAGCACCGCCTCTGGCAGCCATCTTCAGATTTTTACCTCATGTTCAAGTGCTGGGAGTCCTCGTGCTTAGCTCTCGAGCTTTTACTGCGTGTTTTCGCGCTTTTTCAGGTGAATTTTCACATTTTTTCGGTTAATCAAGCCTCAAGCTCCACCGTTTCTACTCCCGTTAACGGCTACCCATTGCGGGATTTTCCTACGCCCCTCAAGGGTGAAGATTTCGTCGAATCAACTTCTTGGAGGATTCCAGAAGATTTGCGGCCTACTTAGAGATGGCCCAGGATGCGAGTTCGTCGCCCGGACCCAAGCTGTTTCGCAGCTGCCCTGGATGCGGGCTGCAGAATGTGTTTAAAGAAGACGAACATTCGCGATGCCTCTGTCTTCATGGGGACAAGACTAATGTAGAGAAGGACTGCCAGTTCTGCAAGAACTTGTCGGAGCGGACCATGAGGGACCGTCGATCCCGTCTCGCAAGCTGGTTCGAGAAGGGCTCGACGGGTGAGAAGAAAGGGTCTGAGCAGGCTTCTAAGTCCTGTGCGGGCGCCTCGGCGACAGGGGCCCAACACCAGGCCAAGCGCCGCGAGTCCGCTGGCTCCGGGAGTGCCGAAAGGTCGGGCTCTTCGGTCGCCAGGCAGGGCGCACCTTCCCCGGCACCGTCAACCACGAGCCAACGCTCCGGTTCGGGGAAGAGAAAGTCCGAGACCCCGGTTAAGCTTCGGGAGAAGCCCCGTCCGATCTCGGAAGAGGGGGAGCGAGGCGTCGCCACTCCCCCGAAGGAGAAGCCCCGGGACGCACCTAAGGTGGTGAAGGCCCCTACCCAGCAGGCGAAGGCCTCTATCGAGGCTATCGCGGCGACGCTTGCCAAGCCGGCAGAGACACCGCCAGCGGATACTGCCTCTGGGCCTAGAGTTTCCCTGCCGCCAAGGAGGGAATCCTCTTTTCAGCCCATTGTCGTGGCCGCCATGATGGAAGAAGCGAGGGGGGGGCACGGTGCCCTCCTCGAGCTCCGAGTTAGCCTCGGAGGAGGAACTGACCGAGGCCGTGAGGAACCTCGAAGTCCAACGGGCGGCTTTCGAGAAGGTTCGATCCCGTCGGGAAGATCCTCGGGAGTTAACCGAGGAAGACGACGATGGTGAGGAAGAGCGGCCTTCCCTTCCGGCGCAGCCGGATCCTAGGCCTCAGGATGGCTCGGCGGCCATTTTGTCTGCCATCCAGTCCTTATGCTCTGAGATAAGGACGAGATTCCCGCGGCCCAGGCCGGAGGACCCGCGACCTGGCCCGTCGGGAAGTCCTCAGAACAAACGACGGAGGACCCAACCCTCTCCTCCGCTCGCCCCCGTAAGGCCTACAGTTCCCTCCTCGTCCTCCCACGTGGTCGGGAGATGACGGTGCGTTGGGCTCGACGACGGGTTCTGAGGGCGACGACGACGGAACGGGTCTCCCGTCGCACGGGCCTCGCCGCCCAACGAGATTGGCTCATTCCACGCCATGATCGCCAGGGCGTCCGAATTGTTCCAGCTCTGCTCGGAGGAGCAGAAAAAGGAAGGTTTCCTCTATCAGCGCCGGGAGGCCAAGAGGAAGACTGTCATCGCGGTGCCCCTAATCGATGACATCTGGGAGGAGGGCCTGTCGGTTCTCAAAAACCCCTCCACGGCACCAGCCAAACGGGACCGGTATGAGAAGTACCGGGTCCCCGAAACCACTCCCCTGTGCCTCAGGGCCCAGCCAACGCCAGACTCGGTCATCTCGGCGGCGGCGAAGAAGAAAGCGGCAGGGTCAGGAGCCTCGACGTCTAATTCCCCGCCGGACGGCGAGGGAAAGAAGTTGGACGCTATGGGGCGGCGGGTCATTTCGTCGGCGGCGACTACGATCAAAGCGGCCAACGCCCTGGCGATCGTGGCCCGTTACGACAGGGAGCTCTGGTTTAAGCTGGCCCCCATATTGGACTTCCTGCCGGACGACAAGAGGTCCGAGGCCCTGGAGATACTGCAAGAGGGCGAGGTGGCGTCGGACCACGCCATAACGGTGGCAACCGATATTGCCGATACCGGGTTCTGCCAGCTGGGCATCGGTGTTTGCCTACGACGACGGGGTTGGCTCCGGGCGACCGACTTCCGTCAGGACGTCCAGACCAGGGTGTTGGACATGCCGTTCGACGGCAGCAACTTGTTCGGGAAGGCGGTGGACGAGTCCCTCCAAGCCATAAAAACGGACACGGAGACAGCCCGCGCCCTAGGAGCCCTTCAGCAACGACGGCCCTTTCGGAGCTCTGGAGGCAGACAGAGCGCCTCCAAGGGATCCAGCGGTGGCTCGTCCTACCGCCAGGCGGCACGCTCCTTATCCCAGGAGGCCTACAGAGGTCGCGGCAAGCAGGGAGTCCCTCGCCGCCGTCGGCAAGGTGGCCAGGGCGGCAAGGCCACCACCTCCAAGCAGGACTGAACCGGCCGTGGTCTCAGGCCCCCACTGAAGCACCCCGGTGGGAGGCCGGCTGACAAATTTCGTCGGCGTGTGGAAGTCCATCTCCACCGACCGTTGGGTGCTGGATACCCTGGCAAGAGGACACTCTATCGAATTCCTGAAGAAGTGCCCTCACGTTCCACCCGTGGCCAGGAAGGAAAATCACGTCCCGCAACTGCTGTTGGAAGTACGGGCGATGCTCAGGAAAGGCACCATCGAGCTTATCCCGAAGAGGCTCCAGGGCTCCGGGTGGACTCAAGATACTTACTCGTCAGGAAGAAGACGGGCGGCTGGCACCCCATCCTGGACCTTCGTCGTTTGAACAAATACATCAGATCACAAAAGTTCAGGATGGTCACCCTCCAGCACGTACTGGGACAGCTGGAGGAAGGCGACTTTCTATCGTCGTTGGACCTGGATGGAGGATGCTTACTTCCACGTTCCCATCCTCAAAAGTCACCGAAAGTTCCTCAGGTTCGTCGTCCAGGGACGCCACTACCAATTCAGAGCACAGCCGTTCGGATTGAAGTCGGGCCCCAGGGTCTTTACCAAGTGCCTAGCACCAGTGGCGGCGCAGCTGCGCCTACGGGGGATTCACGTCTACCCCTACCTGGACGACTGGCTCATCCGCTCAAGGACGAGGGAACTCGCCGTCGAACACACTGCGAGGACCGTCCAACTACTCACAAACCTGGGATTCGCCATAAACTACCTGAAGTCCCACCTAATGCCGTCGCAGGTGGCCCTGTTTCTGGGAGCGAAGCTCGATACAGTGAGGCGCCTGGCGGCCCCGTCGTAAGAACAGACGAAGACCATTCTGGGCAAAGTGCAGCACCTGCTAGCCACGGACGTGGCCAGGGTGAGGTCCATCAAGTCCCTCCTGGGGATGATGTCCTCGTGCATCTACCTGGTGCGCCTCTGCCGACTACGGATGCGCCCCCTTCAAGAATTTCTCGACACCCGTTGGATACAGGCGACGGGCACCTTCGAAGACAGGGCCCCCCTTAACGAGGTGTTCCGGCGGGCGATTCAGTGGTGGGGCGTTCGATCGCACCTCACGGCGGGCAAGGACTTTCAGACGCCGGCGTGCCAGGAGACGGTGACGACGGACGCCTCCCTGAAAGGTTGGAGCGCCCACACCGGAGAGCTCCACGCAAGAGGCCTCTGGCTCCCGGAGGAGAGAGGCTCATGCACATCAACGTCCTGGAACTCCGAGCCGTGTTCTGGGCTCTCAAATCGTTCCTCCCGTCGCTCAAGGGCAAGGTGGTGCGGATCTTCACGGACAACACCACGACAATGTTTTACATATGGAAGCAGGGAGGCACCAGATCCCCAGCCCTATCCAAGGAGGCACAGGATCTGTGGCACTGGGCGGTCGCCCAGGGGATGTTCCTGGTTCCCTTCCACCTGGCAGGAGAAAGCAACACCATCGCCGACTCGATCAGCAGGGAGCTGCGCGCGTGTCACGAGTGGGAACTGCGCCAGGATCAGGTGGATCAACTCTTCCGACATTGGGGCAAACCCCAAATCGACCTGTTCGCAACAGCGACGAACTCGAAGTGCAAGAGGTTCGCTAGCAGGTTTCCCCAGCCGAGAACCATGGGCGATGCGTTCTTGTTCCCCTGGGACGGCCTATACCTGTAAGCGTTCCCTCCGTTGCTGCTTCGACTCATAGCCAGCTCAAGAGGTCCCGGTGCAGGATGATCCTCGTCGCACCGGCGTGGCCGAGGCAGATCTGGTTCCCGGACCTTCTGGACTTGTCAACGTCCCCTCCCATCAAGCTGTCGGCAGACGCAGACCTTCTCTCCAGAGAAGGAGGCGCCATCTTCCACCACGACCCAGCGTCGCTGAACCTGCAGGCTTGGCTCCTGCAGCGCTAGAGTTTGGAGGCTACGATATACCGGCCGATTGCAGAGAGGTTCTTGCAAAGGCCAGGGCGTCCTCGACTCTCAAATGCTACGGTCATAAGTGGAAGAGGTTCTCTATCTGGTTCCGGGCACAGAAGATCAACCCCCTACGGATTACGGCCCCTCAAGTTCTGCCGTACCTGCTATTGCTGGCAAAGGCTGGGCTAGCCCATGCCTCCATTAAGATTCATCTGGCGGCGATCTCCAGATATACCAGAACCACAGGACGGACGTCCCTGTGGTCCCATCGACTGGTAAAAGAGTTTATGAAAGGACTGTTCCGGTCGTTCCCGCCGGTGAAGGCCCCGGCGTGGGTGCTTAACATGGTGCTGACCAGGCTCATGGGGCCCCCATTTGAGCCGATGCACTCCGCACCTATGAAGTTTGTGTCGTGGAAGACTGCGTTCCTGGTGGCCATTACCTCCGCACAACGAGTGGGAGAGATCCAGGCCCTATCCTGCAAAGCACCGTACTTGACTTTCCATGCCTCGAGGGTGGTGCTTAGGACGCACCCCTCCTTTATGCCCAAGGTGCCGTCGGACTTCCATCTTAACGAGCCCTTGGTGTTACCTGTTTTCTTCCCGTCTCCTTCGTCGCCGGCCGAGAGGACTTTGCACTCGCTGGATGTGGCTAGAGCGCTGAAGTTCTACGTGGACCGCACAAAGAGTTTCCGGAGGACATCACAGCTGTTCGTGAACTTTGGACCTGTGAATCAAGGGAAGGCTCTCTCGAAGTCTTCTATTTCCAGATGGCTCTCCGGCTGCATCATGCACTGTCACCGGTTGGCTAACCGACCGCTGCCAGGCCGTCCGAGAGCCCATTCGACCAGAGCGATCGCTGCTACTACGGCGTTCTTATCCGGTGTGCCCCTCCTGGACATCTGCAGGGCTGCTACGTGGAGGTCGACGCACACCTTCACGAGATTCTACTGCGTCGATCGGGATTCCAGGGAGGAGTCCAGGGTCGGCCAAGCAGTGCTGCGCAACCTGTTCGCTTAAGGTGAGCCTGGTGAGGAGGTAAGACATGCTTAATGTTGAGTTTTGTATTGCTTAATGTTGAGCCTTTTACCACCCCCCCGTGGTTGTGCATGTGTGTACTGCTATTTAATCTTATATTCATGAGCATGTGAATCCATGCCAGACCCCATGCTGGAGAAGGAAAAAGTTAACTTACATGTAACTGTTGTTCTCCAGCATGGGTCTGGCATGGATTCACATGCGTACCCTCCCACCTACCCCTCTGCGGCTCTTTACTTGGTCATACTGCCACTTCACGTGCTACCAAATCTGAAGATGGCTGCCAGATGAAACGGCACCAGAAATAATGAGCATGTGAATCCATGCCAGACCCATGCTGGAGAACAACAGTTACAGGTAAGTAACTTGTTCCTTATCTTATACAATTCCAACATTCCATAGGTATTCGACGTTAATAATTATCCATGAGGGGGGCGCTGCTGAGCAGCCAAGGAAGATGGCTGCCTAGTCTGTAAGCTCCGTCCTTGCCCACCAGCTCATCCGACATATCGGCGGTTACCTAAAACTTTTCGACAAATTACTGCAGCGTTTCTGCCGCTACAACTCTCCTACACCTGTGGCCGAAAACTGGGCGGAAAACGCTGCTGCCATCCGCGAGTTCTGCTGCCTCGGCCTGCTGCGGCTGCTCGGCCTGCGCGGCTGGCTGGCGGCTCCTGGGACCCTGTTGCCGCTGCCTGCCGGTGGCCGCCGGCGCTCCGCCTTCCGCGGGCGGCCTCCTCGATCCTGCGGTCCGCTCCGGGTCTGGGCCCGCGGGCGCTCTGACCCGTCTTCGCGGGACTCCCGGTGATTGTCGGGAGGAGCGGCCTGGCCCGCACACCCTGGGCCGGGCGCCGTGCCTCGCCGGAGCGGGCGCGTCGCCTGCTCGCCGGCCGGCCCCGGAGCTGCCTGCGCTCGTTGACCGGGCCGCGGCTGACATCGCCGCTCTCGTTGGCCCGCGGGCTGTTGGGACGGGAAGGCCCCCCCCGGCTCGCCTTCGGGACCCGCCGGGAGACCCTCCACGCTGACATCCTACTCATCGGTGGACCCCAGGACTGCCCAGATTAATCACCGCGGCTCCCGGCTCGCCTTCAGGACTCGCCGAGGGACCCTCCGCCTTACTTCCTCCTTGTCGGTGGGCCCCAGGAGTGCCCAATTAAATCACCGCGGCTGCAGCTCCCACTAAGCACGCGGGCCCTCCCGGCTCGCCTCCAGTATTCACCGCGGGGCCTCCCGCACCGGGAGAGAGGCTCGTGCTTTCGAGCCAGACATCACCACCATCAGCCCTCGTACGTCCCCAGGAGATACACGGATAAGCCACCCTGCAAACTGAAAGAGGTGGGTGCTATTAACTTTATTGTGGCTGCCTATTGCTTAACATTAATGCCTGCAGATAGCCCGGCTCTACCTTTCCCAGATACTCTCGACTGATAAAGACTGTTGAATTAACCTCCTTTGTTAAGGAACAAGACCCTTTGGCTCCTTCTCCCGTGTCCCTAAAGTAGGGGGGGGGGCTGCCCGCGGAGGGGAACACGGAGGGGTGCGGTGCCGCCGGGACACGTCAAGTCGAGATTCCAACTCCACCTACCCTGCCTAGAGGTGCGCTCCAGGTCTCCTCCACCACGTACTTCGCTGAGCTGGCCCTGACCCTGCCCCCGAAGAATGGCTAACAGATCGCGTAACACTAACAAAGCCGGGGCTATGGACAAATACGCCAGGGCGACACCCAGGGGAGACCAGGCATCATCCGCTACAACCCAGGAGGAGGGCGACCATAGGCCGGACCCCCCGCAGCCGGACCTGGCCGCCATGATGGAATCCATGGCCAAAAACTTTGCAGCATTCCATGAAAAGCTGGATGACATTAATGCAAATGTAGCGTCATTAAGGGCTAAACTCGACCAACACGGCGCCAGAATCACTGAAGTGGAGCAAAGGACGGGCACCACCGAAGACAATGTCCACGAACTGCAAAATACAGTATCAGAGCTTGTCCGAGACATGAAGCAAGTCAAGTCCAAATGCGATGACCTCGAATCGAGGTCGCGAAGAAATAACATTCGCATAATTGGGGTCCCCGAAAATGCACTTAAAGGCCGTATGGAACTGGCAGTGGAAAAACTCATCAGAGACCTCCTGGATGATCCCGTGCTCTCACCATTCTTCACGATCGAAAGGGCTCACCGCTCCTTGGCACCCCGCCCGCGTCCCGGGGACTTCCCCAGACCTATTATAGCAAAACTGCTCAGCTACAAGGACAGGGATCATATACTCCGCCTGGCCAGAGAGAAGGGAGAATTAAGGATGGATTCACAAACAATCAGGATCTTCCCCGATTTCTCAGTAGGTGTCCAATCGGAAAGACGCAGATTCACTGGGGTGAAGAAAATGCTACGGGACAGGAAGATTGAATACGCTATGCTCTTCCCCGCACGCCTTAAATTCACTCACCGGAACAAGCTCTATTTCTTCACAGTCCCGGACGAGGCTGTGAAATTCATTGAGGCACAGATCCCACTGGCGGAGCCGCCTGCGATCCCGATGGACAACGATCAAAACGGACTGCTGCCCTTATCATATGAATCTGTTTTTGTTGCCCATTAAGTTAGGCATCCTTGATCTGTAACCTCATTTATGATAGCCGAACCTATGATTATGCTACTTATCCAGTACTTGTATCAACACTGGTGGACAGGGCGGCAGCGGTGGCCCCCACTGCAACTGCAATTCCTGTGAGATCTAAATGTTTGTGTTTTTGCCCCAGTTGGGCTTTCTTTCAAATACTGCCAAGTTGGGGATGGCAGTTATTGGTTCACGCTAAGGGTGGGTATACACACACTGCTAGTTGGGACAGGGCGGTGAGGGTGGCGGGTTGGAAAGTTGGGATAGGTTATACTCAAAATGGCATGGGGGCTGAGACGGGCCACACGCGATGGCAGCGGTGCTGCATGGCAGCGTTCATAGCGTACATCAGAGGCAGGGCTTTCACTTGGGATGTCCCGTAGGCCACCTACATGGCAATTAAAATGATGTCATGGAATATACGTGGCCTAACAAACTTCACGAAATCCCGAAGGATCGCGGCCTACGCTCAGCGACACGGGGTCAAGGTTCTCCTACTACAAGAGACACACGCCCTTAAACATCTGTCATCGAACGTTGCACAAACTTGGGGTGCCAACAGATATTTCACCCAATACTCCACCCAAGCTAGAGGGGTCCTGACTCTCATCCATAAGTGTATCCACTTTAATCTCCGCTCATCACACGTTGACCCTGAAGGCAGATATGTAATCCTACACTGCACCTTGGCTCACCAAGAATGCCTGCTGGTCAACGTGTACGCACCCAACATCGACACCCCAGAGTTCTTTGATGAAGTGACGGCCATACTTATGAAATACATAGACATCCCCATAATATGGGGGGGGGACATGAACCTCACACTGGACAGTCTTCTGGACAGAACGACGTCCAGTCGCAGACCCACACCAAGAGCAACCAAGCGGCTTCTCTCGCATATGGCCTCCCTCAACTTACATGATATATGGAGAACGCTCCACCCCCACGACAGGGACTATACTTTCTATTCCACGGTCCATGACAGCTCCTCTAGGATAGACCTGTTCCTACTCTCCGGCAGACTGGTTGGGAAAGTCTCGGATGTTACGATACTTGCACGCACGCTATCTGACCACTCCCCGGTACTCCTACAGATCCGACTCGGCGATGCGGCGCCCCTAAGACCCCACTGGCGATTCAAATCCACCGCCCTGTCAGACATAGTCTTTAAAGCTGAGATCCTAGCTGACATAACCACATTCTTCGAAAAGAATAAAACAACCGATACGACCGAGGGGATCCGATGGGAGGCGTTCAAGGCGTACATCAGGGGGATGTGCATCTCAAGGGAAGCTGGGGTCCTAAAAGCCATAAGGCAGTCCTTAACTAACTCGGAAACCAAACTTAAAGCACTTGAACAGGAATATCTGACCACTCGGTCCCCAATAACCCTTGCTGCGATCAGATCAGAGTTGGAAGAGTTTGAATCACACGCCATAAGGGAGGTACAATACTTTACACGCCCGATTGCGGCCCGCAGGTATGGGGAGGGGGACAGACCAGGTAGAACCCTGGCCAGGCTAGTCCGTGCTGAGACCGGTGGAACCCGCATTGATAGCATCATTGATAGCAACGGAGTGCGACACTGGTCGGATCGGTCCATACTAGACACTTTTACTAACTTCTACGCTAATCTGTATGGCCCCCAACCCGAACACTCGGCACAGGACCTAGATGATCTCCTGGAGAGCATCCCTATGACCCTTATCTCCCAAGACACCCGCGAAATATTAGACGCCCCAATCACCCTAGAGGAGATAGTTCAGGTGATATCGAACCTTCCCAAAAACAAGGCACCAGGCCCAGATGGGCTCACCTCCGAATTTTACCAGGAACATGTGGCTATACTGGCACCTGTGCTACACGGGGTCTGGGCCGAATCACTCCGTCTGAATTGCCTCCCTCCCTCAGAGAAGCCTTGATAACTGTCCTCCCCAAACCAGGTAAACCCCCGGACGAGTGTGGATCTTATAGGCCTCTATCCCTTATTAATACCGACATAAAAATCTTCGCTAAAATAATCGCCCTCCGGTTTCTCCCTTTCATGTCCCACATGATTCACGAGGACCAATGTGGGTTCATCCCGGGCCGGTCCACGGCACTGAACATACGTCGCCTGTTTAACGTGATGGCTAGAATTGATCCATGCGCGGAAGCTGTGGCGGTCACATTGGATGCCCAAAAGGCTTTTGATATGGTCTCATGGCAATATCTGTGGGCCGTACTGGAGAAAATGGGTGTAGGCCCCAAAATGACCTTGTACATAAAACTATTATACACAGATCCACGAGCTAGGGTCCTTGTAAACTCTGCGCCTTCCTCTCCCATCACGCTGCACAGAGGCACTCGTCAGGGATGTCCCTTTTCTCCCCTCCTGTTTGCGCTTGCCATAGAACCTATGGCGGATCATGTAAGGGGACGGCATGGCAATAAAGGCATACGATTACTGGATGCACCAGAGATCATCTCTCTATATGCAGACGATGTCCTCCTGTATGTCAGAAATCCTTCCATACACCTGGACCCGATCATCCGCGACATCACCAAGATAGGCACATTCTCAGGTTTCACTATCAACTACTCTAAGTCCGAAATCTTCCCCCTCACGGCGGCGACCCCACGACCATCCTGTGAGTACCCGCTGCGCTGGTCCCCGGATGGGGTGAGATATCTCGGGGTACAAATATCACTAGCCAGACCCTCTCTACTCTCAGACAACTACGAGGCAACAGCTCGCCTTGTCTGCTCCAGATTCTCCAGATGGCGCAAGCTACCTTTGTCACTAGCGGGCAGACTATCACTGATAAAGATGGTGGTGGTCCCTAAACTCCTTTATGTCTTCGCCAACGTCCCAATTTGGCCTGGGAGCCAATACTTCAAGAAGCTCCATTCAGAGTGTGCACAATTCCTCTGGCATCCAGGCTCAGTCCGCAAGAAGTGGCAACACATGACACTGCCCTATGACAAGGGTGGGTTCACGGCCCCAGACCTTCGCCTATACTGGAATGCTGCACAGGCCCATCACGCCTCTCACTGGTACATATTCCAAGACCCGCCCGTGCATGTAAAACTTGAAAAACAGGCGGGAGGTGGAACCAATATAATGTCCTTGTTATTAAACCGCACATTCCAGACAAACGCTCAGGCGGACCCGGTGGCCGCTACACTTAGGGCCTGGAGGAACATCCTGGGCTCTGACCGGGAACAGCATCCATACTACAAATGGCTTCCCCTATGGCAGTTCCCTGGCCTCCCCCCCACACACGACCCCAATCTCATGCGCCACTGGGAAAACCTGGGATACCATGCCCTCGCAGATCTCTTCCCCGATGGGGATTTCATCACCCCCCAGACATGGCGCCCTGGTCACTCCAATTCCGCACTCGAAATGTTGCAGTATTATAGGCTTAGAGCTGCAATACGGACAATGTGGCCTTCATACCCTACTGAACCCCCAGACACTCCGGAAATACAATACATAGCAAATTCCGGCAGCGCCAAAGGCATAATCTCGAATTTGTACAAAATACAACTGAACAACACTGCGGACAACTCCCTTAGACCACGCGAATCTTGGGCTAAGGAGCTTGGAGTCGAAATCACAGACGATCTCTGGAGTAAAATGTGCACACACACACACGTAGGGTCTCCCTGAGCGCCAGATTTCGATGTATACAATTTAAACTCCTCAACAGACTCTATTACACTCCGTATAGAGTGGCGTCTTTCACTGGCGCCCCGAACCACTTGTGTCCCAAATGCAAATCGTGCGAGGCGGACCACATACATATGTTTTGGACTTGCCCTGCCCTTGACACATTCTGGACGGCCGTGATAGAGGCACTCTCCGAAATAGCTGGGTCCCAGTTAACTATGGAACCACTTGCCATGCTGTTTGGTCTATGGGAGGGTGAGAATGTAAAGAAAATGTCAAAGTTTCTAAATGTAAGCATCATGGTGGCCAAAAGATGCATATTGCAATGCTGGAAGCGCCGCAATCCCCCCACGTTCACGACGTGGCTGCAAGCTCTTACATGGACACAAATGTGCGAGGAGGAGTACATTGGATCCCTACCTCCGACATCCCGGCCCCAAAATGTCTGGCCGGAATTTCGCAGCTACCTCAATGGCAGAGAAGTTGTAGAGCTGACCTCATCTCCCCCCCCAGGACAACCAGACAGGCCAAGCGTGAACTATCCTCTATTTTTGTTTTTCAATCTTTGCTTTCTCCCTGAACGGCTTTTCGCCTTCCTATGATGTCAAATGCTGCTATGCCATGTAATTCGTATTGTGCCTGTCTTGACCCTTATGCCAATAAATAAAAGGTTTAAAAAAAAAAAAAATAATAATAATAATTATCCATGAGTATTACTCACCCACCTATGTCAGTTTATGTTCAATATCACTCCCAAATGCCTGGGTTAGTTCCCTTAGTTGTAAATAAATGTTTCAATTATACAGAACCTACATATTGCAATTTTCATATCGTACACTTTTTTCTGTAAATGTATTTACATGTACTGTGTGCTCTGTTAGGGTATTGCCTCTTTATATATCTAGATGGTTTGCTCAAAATGTGTGCTAGATTGAGACAAAGTTCCCCTCCAACATTACCAGATCACAAACCAGCACCTCAATTAATTTGACCGTATCCGATTATGAACAGGGAGATCCCTTATTCAAAACATAACTGCATGTCTTTGAAAATAAAAATGCTGCCTTGTATCGACAATGTTGCTTACCTTCCTATGTAAAGAAAGACCTCGAAAGCGTGCTGCGTGTATTTCTCATGGCACAGTCGCCATTTTTAACTGATTATACACTCATAAACATTTACCAATGTCACACGTTCTTAATGCGTGATGTCATGACTTTTGTGCGGCCCGTGCTACCAAATCTGAAGATGGCTGCCAGAGGCGGGGTTTAGGTAGAGGGCAGTCATTGGCTGTGGTCAGTATGACGCAGAGATCAGTGATTGGTTACTACTAGGAAAGACAGATCAGAAACGAAACTGATACTGATTTTTTTCTTTACCGAGGATTCCCAGCCTGATGGGGAATATTCATGAGCATGTGAATCCATGGCAGACCCATGCTGGAGAACAACAGTTACAGGTAAGTAACTTGTTCCTTCACAGGGACAAAATAGTCCTGCAAACGCACCCAACATTTCTGCCTAAGGTGCCGTCTGCTTTCCATTTGAACAAGCAAATAGTCCATCCTACGTTTTTTGTCGATCCTAAGGACGAGGCACAGAGTTCTGCACTGCCTGTATGTCGGGCGTGCCCTGAAATTCTACCTTAACAGGACCAAGAGTTTCCTCAAGTCAGACGCCCTGTTTGTCACTTTCGGAGGCTATGGTCTTGGCCATCAAAGAAGCATACCAAGGGCAGCACAGTCTGCTTCTGGTGAAAATAAACGCCCACGCAGGCAGGGCCAAGGCAACGGCAATTGCATTCCAGCGCCATGTCCCTTGACAAGTCATAAGCAGGGCGGCCACTTGGGCCACTCCCTCGGCTTTTTGCAAGCATGACTGTTTGGATGCCAGCTCTAGATCTGATGTGGCTTTCGGACAGGCGGTTCTCGGGAACCTATTTGCTTAAGAAGGGTCTTCTCTCCACCCTGGGGCTACATTCAGTTTTAATCGGCCATGCAGTATGGTGAAAAGTGGACGGGATGTGAGAGTAATTATAACTCACTCACTGTAGTGACTAAGGTACTTAGTCCATAGTCCCCTTTCCTCCATACGTCCCACCATCCCCCCCCCCAATAATACTGGTGTCATTATACAAGGTTAACTATTGTCGACGCGTCAATGGGGACTGAGGTTTTTGTTTGTTTTGTTGATTATTTATATTGCGCGCCGGACCCGAAGGTATCGGATCGCAGAAGTTGCAGGAAGACTCGCATGTTTTCCACCGGAGGACGGAGTCAGGGCAGCGCATGCTCCTAGGGCCGCACGCCCGCTAGCCTCTAAATTTAAAGGGCAAGGTTTTTTTCTGGTGAAAAAGGTTCTGTCTCCCGTCCTTTGAAGGGATGCCCATGAGTATGGAGGAAAGGGGACTATGGACTAAGAGTACGTTAGTCACTACGGTGAGTAACTTATAATTTCTCTCCCATTCATTCCAGCCTAGGTGTCAGTCACCCAGCAGGGCGGCTGTCCTTGACGGACAGACGGCCAATCAGAGTGCATTTGGGTCTCCTAGGAGCCAAAGCACATGGAGTTTCGGGCACCACCCTCACTTGCTGCCCTCCCCAGACACCCTGGAGCCAGAACCGGGCTTCACTTGTGAATCCCCCAAAGGCAAAGCGAACAAAGGGACCAAACCTGGTTTGGCACTCAGAGTAAATCTCAAGAAGGACCTTTCCACAAAGAAATGGCGAAAAAAGAAGACTGGGCCATTTTGACAAAAATGGCACCCTTTGGTGCTTTACTGCAGCTGCGAACGCAGCCTGCTGTAAATGCACACCACAGTAGTTAAAAAAAAAAATAAACCTCTGCCAACAGCCATTCATCGAGGAAAGGGTAACATAAAAATGTTACATGAGAAGCTAGACAATGGGGATACTAAGTAACCGCTCCAGCACCCTATTGTAAGATAGTGTGTGCTGGGTCTAGAAGGTTACAAATGTAAGTAGTCAATTTCACTTTACTGCTCTGGGAAACAGAAGTGTATCCCAAGGAAGGTATTTAAACCTTGGGAAATTTGAAAGATTTCCCTATCACTGCACTGAAGGTGCTGGGTGACGCAATGTAAAAGATGCCTATGGAGTTTGTCAGACTCCACAACCAAAAGAGAAACAGAGTTCAAAAAGCACATTAAAATACATGAGTGGGGAAAAAGGGTCTCACTCTCGCTAGGTTAAAAAAAAATCAAGTCCACAGAATCCAGCAAAGTTGCTGGGGACTAGTAGAGGGAGGACATATGGGGACTCCTGCACTACGATCCGAAGGTCGGCGGCAGCAATGGGCAACGTTCAGATCAGCGCCACTTCTCGGTTTCAGCTTCTTGCGAATAGCACCACTGCGGTTCTTGGATACCTTCTGGGCTTTCCTTGCTTCTGGGGTCCAGCACTCTGTTGAGGTGGCTCAGGCTTGGTTAGCCCTGCTTGGAGGGAGTGCAGAGGACCTCCCTGGAGCTCTAGTCTGACATAAAAACGATTCTGGTGTTTCGGTCCCTTGGCACTCGGTCCCTGCGGCAGCAAGGGAAGTACAGCCAGCAGAGAGAAGATGTCGAGTCGAGTTCGTCTTGGCATCGATTGGTCCCACCAACCCAAGAGGAGAAGTCATCCTTTGTAGAGCTTCTCTAGTCGAGGCAAAATCAGAGCTTCGGCACTGCAGCTAGGCTTCACTGGGCAAACCAATGGTCCAGGAGTTGCAGAAAGCTTATCTTCCAATATCTTCTTCGGATTCCTCTGTCCAGTGGTCGACTCTCACTTGCAAAACACTCCCATTCATTCAGTGCCTAGTTGTCACTCACACAGCAGGGTGGCTGTCCTCATCTTCTTAGGGTGCTTTCCTGTAACCAAGGAGTTGAAGCACAGGGAGTTTCGGGCACCTCCCTTGCTGCTTGCCATGCCAAACACACTGGAACCAGAGGCAGGCTTCACTGGTGAATCATGCCAAAGACAAAATGAACAAAGGGACCAAACATGGTTTGGCCCGCAAGGTAAATCTCAAGACGCACCCTTACAACAAGAAATGGTGAAAAAAAGACTAGGGCTGTTTTGACAAAATGGGCATGCATGGGCATGCATGGGTGCTATGCTGCAGCTGCAATTGCAGCCTGCGGGAAAAACACTCAAACGTAGGAAAACGGAAACCACTGCCATCAGCCATTAATTGTAGAAAGGGTAACATACAAAAATGTTATATGAGAAGATGGACAAAGGGGATACTAATTAACCGCTCCAGCACCCTATGGTAAGATAGTGTGTGCTGGGTCTGTAAAGAGTTAAATGTAAGTAAAGTCAATTTCACTTTACTACTCTTCGAAACATTAGTTATCCAAGAGATGTTATTTAAACCTTAGCAGAAATCCAAAGGATTTCTCTGTGACACTGCACTAAAGGTGCTGTGTGTCACAATGTAAAACGATGATGCCTATGGAGTTTGTCAGACTCCTAAACCAAAAGAAACAGAGTTCAAATCAAAATGAAATGCACAAGAGTGGGAAAAAGGTATTTCTCTCTAGGACTTTGGTTTTTATCCTGAAGTCCAACAAAAGAGCTGGGGGTCTCGAAGGTAGAAGGGAATTGGCACATTTCTGAAAATTATCCCCGTCGTCCCCCAGAGACTAAGGGACAGGAGGATTTAATCCACTACTGGATGAACCTCCTAATCCAGTCGGTCATACTTTCTGGAGAGACATCACCATTTTGGTGATTACTCCCTGACCTGTATTCTATGGTGAAATCAAACCCCTGAAGGCTGATGGACCATCTTAACAATTTAGGATTCTCCCCCTTAATCTGCATTAACCATCTCAAGGGTGGGTGGTCTATTCGAATTACAAAAGTAGATCCATACAAGTTCGGTCTAAACTTCTTCAAAGACCACACAATTTAAACATTCTCTTTCAATTGTTGCCCACCTTGTTTTACTGTCCTTCAGTTTCCTACTGATGAAGCAGATAGGGTGTTCCCTGCCTTTCTCATCCATCTGACTCGTAACTGCACCTATTCCTGTATTTGAATCAGCCGTCTGTACAATAAAGGATTGGTTGTAGTCAGGAGCTCTTAAGACTGGAGTTTGACAAATGGCTTTATTCAGTCCTTCAAATGTCTTGGTGCACTTCCCATTCCATCTGACCTTCTTAGGTAATTTGGTTGAGGAGATCACATTCTCCAGCATGGGGTCTGGCATGGATTCACATGCTCATGAATATTCCCCGTCAGGCTGGGAATCCTCGGTAAAGAAAAAAAAATCAGTTTTGTTTCTGAACTGCCTTTCTACTAGTAACCAATCACTGGTCTCTGGGTCATATTGCCCCCAGCCAATGACTGCCCCCTACCTAAGCCCCTCCTCTGGCAGCCATCTTCAGATTTGGTAGCACGTAAAGTGGCACTAGGACCAAGAGAAGAGCCACAGAGGGGTTGGAGGGAGAGCTCCGAGCCGTGATCTGGGCCCTCCGGTCTTTCCTTCCGTCCCTCAACGGCAAAGTTGTACGGATCTTCACCGACAACACCACCACGATGTTCTACATACGGAAGCAGGGGGACACCAGATTCCCAGCCCTATCCAAGGAAGCGCAGGATCTGTGGCACTGGGCCTTCTCATCTGGCAGGAGTGAAAAACACAGTTGCCGACTCACTCCGCAGGGAGCTGCGCTCTTGCCATGAGTGGGAGCTTCGGCAGAATCAAGTGGATCCCCTATTCTGACGATGGGGCAGTCCCCAGATCGACCTGTTTGCAACAGTGGCGAACACCAAGTGCCGGCGGTTCACCCCCAGGTTCCCACAGCTGGCGAGCATGGGCGATGCATTCTCCTTCCCCTGGGACGGCCCTTTCCTGTATGCGTTCCCGCCGTTGCTTCTGCGACTCATCACTCAACTCAGACGGTACCGGTGCACGATGATCCTCTTCGCACCGGCGTGGCCGAGGCAGATCTGGTTCCCGGACCTTCTGGAATTGTCAGCATCCCCCCCAGTCAAGCTGCCGACGGACGTGGATCTTCTCTCCAGGGAAGGAGGCGCCATCCTACATCACGACTCGGGATTGCTGAATCTGCAGGCCTGGCTCCTGCAGCACTAGAGTTCGGAGGCTACGATATCCCGGCGGACTGCAAGGAGGTCCTTGCAACAGCCAGGGCGTCCTTGACTCTTAGGTGCTATGGACATAAGTGGAAGAGGTTCTCTGTCTGGTGCCGTGCGCAGAAGATTAACCCTCTACGGATTACGGCCCCTCAATTGCTGCCGTACTTGCTGTCGCTGGCCAAGGCGGGGCTGTCACATGCCTCCATCAAGATCCACCTGGCGGCCGCTACACCAGAACTCCGGGGCGGTCGTCGCTCTGGTCTCACAGCCTGGTGAAGGAGGTCATGAAAGGACTGTTCCCACCAGTGAAGGCTCCGGCCCCGGCGTGGGAGCTCATCGTGGTGCTGACCAGTCTCATGGGACCCCGATTCGATCCCTTGCATTTGGCACCGCTGAAGTTCCTATCGTGGAAGACAGCGTTTCTTGTGGCCCTCACCTCCGCACAAAGAGTGGAAGAGATGCAGGCCCCTCTCCTGTAAACCTCTATACCTGACATTCTACGAGACGAGGGTAGTGCTGAGGACGCACCCCTCTTTCATGCTTAAGGTGCCGTCGGACTTCCATCTCAACAAGCCCTTGGTGTTACCTATTTTCTTCCCGTCGCCTTCGTCGCCGGCTGAGAGGACTTTGCACTCGCTGGATGTGGCTAGAGCGCTGAAGTTCTACGTGGACCGCACAAAGAGTCTTTGGAACACATCACAGCTGTTTGTGAACTTTGGACCTGTGAACCAAGGGAAGGCTCTCTCGAAGGCTTCCATTTCCAGATGGCGCTCCAGCTGCATCATGCACTGTCACCAGTTGGCAAACTGACCGTTGCCCGGCCGTCTAAGAGCACATTCAACCAGAGCAATCGCTGCTACCACAGCGTTCCTGTCTGGTGTGCCCCTACTGGACATCTGCAGGGCTGCTACGTGGAGGCCGACGCACACCTTCACGAGATTCTACTGTCTCGACCTGGATTCCAGCAAGGAGTCCAGAGTCGGCCAGGCATTGCTACGCAACCTGTTTGCTTGAAGTTGAGCCTGGTGAGGAGGTAAGAGATGCTTAATGTTGAGTTGATGAAATGCTTAATGTTGAGCCTTGCCACCTCCCGTGGTTGTGCATGTGTGTACTGCTATGTATGCTTGAGTTCATGAGCATGTGAATCCATGCCAGACCCCACGCTGGAGAACAACAGTTACAGGTAAGTAACTTGTTCCTTCAAGGGAGAAGCTATGGTCCCATATGTTAGACAGAATTGCATGCAGTACCCTCTGGGACCACCTCATACAATTAAGACTACAGGTGTTAGCAAAACCAACCTTTGGTTTAAGTCTGTACTACAGTTTGTGGTAGCGAGCTGAGCAGCCAGGCTGATCTCTAGAGGGAATCTGAGCAGTAAAAGATGGTACACAGAGGTCTTACAATCACAGGTAAAACACCTATTTTATTACACAATAATTTAGAAAACATTCACTAGAAGGAGGCAACTTAATATTATACACACACACTTCAATACCAAACCAATAGGTTTGAGGAAATTAGGCTCCCCTGAAATAAGAGCAAAATGACATTTCAGTTACTTTCAATGGGAGTAAAAGACACAAGTTAGCAGAATAGATCACAAATACTTCCTTTGGCAGTGCAAATAGTTTTAGTTCACTAGAGGACTCAGTTCAATAGGTACCTTTAATATGAAGAACAAGATGCAGCAGAAGACGTTGGTTCCTGTCAGTTCCTGCAGATCTCACTGTTCCTCGATCGTGGGGACAAGAGGGAGGACGTCGGAAAGCGCCGGCAAAATGGAGTCACTTTGTTCGGAAGAATTCTCATAAATGTGCTAATTCCCTTCACCGTAGAGACCCCAAGCAACTTTTTTGAGGACTTTATTTTTTTTTCCTTGAAAGAGTGCAAGCCTTTTTTCCCACTCTTTCATGTATTTTGATGTATGTTTTACTCTTGTGTTCTTTGATTATGGAGTTTTAGACAACTCCATAGGCATCATCGTTTCATGTGTTACACAGCACCTTCAGTGCAGTGACACAGAGATGTCTTTTAGACTTCTCCAGCATGGGGTATGGCATGGATTCACATGCTAATGAATATTCCCCTTTGTCAGGCTGGGAATCCTCAGTAAAAAAAAAATCAGTTTGTTTCACTTCTGAACTGGCTTTCTCCTAACAACCAATCACTCGTCTCTGGGTCATACTGCCCCCCCAGCCAATGACTGGCCTCTACCTAGGCCCCTCCTCTGGCAGCATTCTTCAGATTTTTACTACACGTTCAAGTGTTGAGTCCTCGTGATTAGCTCTCAGGCTTTTTACTGCGTTTTGTGCTTTTTCTTAGAGTTTACTTGTATTTTTCCGGTCAATCGAGCCTCAAGCTCCATCGATCCATCATCCGACTAACGTGGACCTGTTTTTCTGAACTTTCTACGCCCCTCAAGGGCGATTTATCGTCGTTTCCTTCTTGGAGGATTCCGGAAGATTCTTTGAGGTCTACTCCGCGTGGACATGGCTGAAGATAAAGGAGACTCGACGCCTCTGTTCAGGATCTGCCCTGGATGTGGACTACGGAACATTTTCCTGGAAGATGGGCACTCCCTGTGCCTTTACTGTCTACATTCCGACCAAACGCATTTGGAGGAGACCTGTGCGTTCTGCAAGGATATGGTGCCTCGCACCATGTAGGACTCGCAAGCGGCTCTGAGTGGCTCCAGACGAAGATACCGGGGCAGTAAGCCTCACCCAGCATGAGGAAATCTGAGCGGTCTTCTATGACCTTTTGAGGGCCCCCTGGCGACGGGGGCCCAACATAAGGCCAAGCACTTCGAACCCAGAGGCACCGGGAGTGCCCTTGGGATGGACTCATCGGCGGCCAGGTCGGGAACGGCCTCTCTCGGCACCCTCGACCACAAGCCAACACTCCGGGTCAGCGAAGAAGAGGAAGTCAGACCATCCAGGTAAACTTCTGGAGAAGTCCCAACCGACTCTGACAGAGAAAGCCAAGGGGGAGCGGGGTCGCTGATTCCCCCCCCCCTGCCCACACGGTGAAGGCCTCAAACGCGCCCAAGGTTGTGAAGACCCAGGTCCACCAGGTGAAGTCCTCCCTGGAAGGAGTGGTGGCGTCCCTGGTGAAGGCCGCAGTTTTGCAGGTGGCGGCCCCTAAGAGGAGTTTTTCCCTGCCTGCTCGGAGGGAATCGTCCTTTATACCCATTGAGAAGACACTGGTGAAGATGATGCCGATCATCTCCCCTAGACCGTCGCCGCTGGTTGCGCCGAAGGGGGGCAGTAGTCCTGCAGGGCTCGGACATCTGAGGAGGTGCTTTCTGGCCTGAGGGATAAGAAGTTCGTCGAGACAAGGTCCTATGGGAAGGTCCCGGCGAGGCAGATGTGGATAGCAGCAAGGAAACCGACGAGGAGCAGCAGGTTGTGGAGGAGCCAGAGGACATCACGCCACCACTCCCATTGTAGCCACCGCAGCAACCGCCAGCCGACGTGTCGGCCGACATCCTACAGGCACTACACACCTTGTGCTCCGGACAAGGATGCCCCTGTCGCCAGCGGGAGATCCCATGTCAAGAGGGGTCCATCCTCCACCTCCTTGCCACCCCCATGTACATTGCCGACACAGGTTTCCATCAGATGGGCAACAGCGTTTGCCTTAGTCAGCGGGGCTGGTTAAGGGGCACTAGCTTCCGCCAGGACGTACAGTCGACGGTGTTGGACATGCTCTTCAACGGGGACAACTTATTCGGCAAGACTGTGGACGAGTCTCTTCAGGCCATCAAGGTGGATACTGAGATGACTCGGGCGTTGGGCGCGTTCCAGCACCGGCGGCCGTCCTTTCAGAACTCCGGAGGAAAGTCCCAGAGATACTCCAAGGGTTTCGGTGGTGGCCCATCATCCTATCGTCTACCTTCCTGCTCTCCGGCTCAGGAAGCCTACATGGGCCGCAGTAAGTTCGGAGGAGGCCGCTGTTGTCGCCAAGGTGGCGCCCCCATGGCAATGCAGGATTGAATCGGCCCTGACGTTGGGCCCCCCACCCACACACCCTAGTGGGACGCTGGCTGGCGAACTTAGTCAGCGTGTGGAAGTCAATCTCCACAGACGCTGGTTTCTGGATGCCCTGACCCATGGGCACACCCTGGAATTTCAACGGAAGTGTCCGCGCATTCCACTGGTGGCCAGGAAAGAAAACTACGTCCCTCAACTTCTGCTGGAGGTACGGCCATGCTGAAGAAGGGTGCAATAGAACTCGTCCCCAAAAGGCTCCTGGGCTCCGGCATGTACTCCCAGTACTTACTCGTCAGAAAGACAGGCATTTGGAGACCCTATCTGGACCTCTGCTGCCTCAATAAGTACATCAGGTCTCGGAAGTTTCAGATGGTCACCCTTCAGGATATTCTGGGACAACTGGAAGGAGATTTCCTATTGTCGCTGGACATGGAGGATGCCTGCTTTCACATCCCCATTCACAAGGGACACCGCAAGTGTCTGCGCTTCGTTGTCCAAGGGCAGCATTACCAATTCAAGGCCCTCCCCTTCGGGTTGAAGTCAGCGCCAAGTGCCTGGCGCCAGTGGTGGCGCGGCTGCGCCTGCAGGGGATTCACGTCTACCCCTACCTGGATAATTGGCTCATTCACACAAAGTCGCGAGAGACCGCTGTGTGCACGAGCACACGGTGGGGTCCATAAGGCTACTCACTGAACTGGGGTTCTCGATAAACTTTGAAGTCCTGCTTGGTGCCATCGCAGGACGTGCTGTTTCTGGGGTCCCGGCTCAACCCGGTGTCGTGCCTGGCGTCCCCGTCGGAGGAGAGAATAGCGGCCATCCTGGGCAAGGTACAACGGCTGTTGACCCTGAAGATCGCAAGGGTGATGTCCATCAAGTCCCTTCTCAGCATGATATCGTTTTGCATATACCTTGTGCGCTTGTGCAGGCTGCGAATGCGTCTGCTGCAGGAGTTCCTCGACACCCGTTGGATCCAGTTATCGGGAAGCTTCGAGGGCAAGAGTGCCGTCGTCGTGAGTTTATTTCGGGCGATTCGGTGGTGGGGTGTCCGCGCGCATCTTGCGGCTGGCGCAGATTTCCAGACTCCCACGCCACCCCCACCCTCCCAACTCCACCCCCCCAATCAGGAGATGGTGCGCACACTGGTCGTCTCCATGCAAGAGGCCTGTGGCTACCGGAGGAGAAGTCGTTGCACATCAACGTTCTCGAGCTACAGGCAGGGTTTTGGGCCCTCAAGTCTTTCCTCCCGTCCCTCAAGGGCAAGGTGGTGCAGATCTTCAGACAACACCACCGCAATGTTTTACATCCCAAAGCAGGGGGGCACCAGATCCCCGGCGCCCTCCAAGGAAGCACAGGACAAATGGCGATGGGCCGTCGCCCAGAAGATGTTCCTCGTCCCATTTCATCTGGCAGGAGTTAAGAACACTGTGGCCGACACTCTCAGCAGGGAGCTGCGCTAATGCCATGAGTGGGAGCTTCGGCAGGACCAAGTGGATCTTCTATTCCGACGATGGGGCAATCCCCAGATCGATCTGTTTGCGATGGCGACAAACGCCAAGTCCCAGAGGTTCACCAACAGCGAGAGGTAAGTTCTCTCAATCGGGTTGGCACAGTACCTTGATATGAAGAACAAGATGCTGCTGAAGACGTTGGTTGCAGGCAGATCCTGCAGATCTCACTGTTCCGGGGCCTCAGTCGTGGGGACAAGAGGGAGGACGTCGGGGGACTCCTGCACTGCACAAGATCGTCGGGAAAACGAAGACAAAATGGAATTCAAGCACACAAGTTGGTGTCCCTCTCCCTGGTTAATCCTAACCAGCTTCGAGAATGGTATCCAGGTGGCTTACGAGTTGATTGGTCCCACCAATTCAATGAAAGAAGTCGTCCTTAAAGGGGCTTCTCTGTCGAGATGAACTTGGCAATTCGGACCTGCAGCAGGGCTTCACCCGGCGAACCAACGGTCCAGGAGTTGCAGCAGCCATCCTCTTCCAGCTCGTCTTCGGTTCTTTCGTTCCGGTGGTCCACTCTGCTTTCCAGTCCAAGAGACTCAACTTTTAAATAGTTTACTCCCTTTCATTCCAGCCTAGCTGCCACTCATCCAGCAGGGTGGCTGTCCTTGCTGGACAGTCAGCCAGCCAGACAATCACGCCAGAGTGCATTTGGGTCTCCTAGGAGACTAAGCACAGGGAGATTTGGGCACCTCCCTCACTTCCTGCCCAGACACTCGGGTGCCAGAGGCGATCTTCAGTCCTGAAGCCTGACAAAGGCATAGAAACAAAGGGACCACACCTGGTTTGGCGCGCAGAGACAAACACTAGAAGGACCTTTCCATAAAGAAAATGCGAAAATATACTGGGACCTGTTTAAACAAGGGGCTTAATGCGCCATCTTGAAAAACATGGCTCCCGCGATTTTTGGCTACCGGTGTTCGCGGTCTGGTAAAATCATGCTAGTTCATTGGAAAACCATTGCCACCAGCCATTTCGATAGGCTAGAGTAGCATTTGACTGCTACATGAGTTTCTAGACGTAGGGGATACTATGTAACCCCTCCAGCACTCTATTGTAAGATCGTGTCTGCTGGGTCTAGGAGTTTGGAAAGACTAGTAAAGTCAGTTTCACTTTACAGTCTCTGGGAAACAGTAGTTTATCCCAGAGATAGTATTTAAACCTGTGAGAAGTCTTAAAGACATCCCTGTGTTACTGCACTGAAGGTGCTGTGTAACACACATGAAAAGATGATGCCTATGGAGTTGTCTAAAACTCCATAATCAAAGAACACAAGAGTAAAACACACATCAAAATACATGAGAGTGGGGAAAAAAGGCTCACACTCTTTCCAGGTAAAGAAATCAAGTCCTTAAAATTCAGAAAAGTTGGTGGGTTTCTCTAAGGTGAAGGGAATTGGCACATGTATGATAATTCTTCCTAATATAGTTCTCTATGAAGTTCCTACAGTAAGCTGCGAGACCTAGGGAGGCTCTCACTTGGGTTTTAGTAGTAGGGGTGGCCCAGTCTTGTACAGCTTGTAACTTTTTATTTCACCTGCTCCTACCTCATGTCCAAGGTAGACCGCTTTACTCTGACCAATTTGACATTTGCTTGCCTTTATGGTCGGACGGGCCTGCTCTAGATCCTGCAATACATAGCCACAGTGGTCAAAATGCTCTTCCCAAGTGGGGCTGAACACTTCAATGTCATCCAAGTATTGAGAACATGATTCACCATCCTCTGGAATCTAGTAGACACTTTTTTTTTGTCCAAAAGGCATAACTTTGAACTGGAAGAGGCATCCTGGGGTCGAAAATGCAGTTTCCCTCGAGGACAGCGACACAGCCTGTTCTTGCAGTAAAGTATCCGGGGGGATCGGATCAAAAACTTCAGGCCTCCAGGCTTCCTGTAGAACCTCCGTTGACGAGGCCACCATCGCAGTCGTTGTCGGTGGGACGGTGGATACCACATGCGTCAGTGGCAGGGTGGAGGCCGATGACTGGACCGCTGTCGACGACGGTGACTTAGCAGGTGGTTTAGGCGGTCCCGCCTTTTCCACACTTGGCCTGCCTTTACCCGACTCTCGACTCGTGGTCGATCTATGGTGATCGCCCGAGGAGGATTTTGGCCTTTCGTTGTCATGCATTTTTGATGAAGATGACGATTTTTTCGACAAGGATTCTCTAGCTGAATGACTCCGAGATGACTCTCTTTCCATCGGTCGAGATTTCTTCGCCGGTGGTTCCGACGAGGCAGCGCGGTGTGATGTTTTCGCCGATTGTGTGGCGCCTACCTCCGAAGGGGGGTATGCCCCCGCTCCATCATTCAGCCATGCCACCAGCCGTCGATTGCGGTCTTTGAGGGTCTTTTGAGAAAACCCTTTGCATATGTCGCAGTTATCAGCCGAATGATGAGGGTGGAGACAGTATATACAATCCATATGTCCGTCCCCCTCGTAAACGTTTTTCAAGCCGCACGTCGCGCACGGACGGAACAGCGCTTTTCCTGACATGGAGGAAAAATGTCCTCGAACTCCAACTCCAGGTACACAAACTTGTACAAAATAGTAAGACGACGCGAGGAGATCCCACTACTTTGGAGACGGTTGAAATCTGAAGGGGAGTCGCGGGGGCGGGCCTCTTATACTGGGATGGCCTACGGAGCATGCGTAGGCGGGTCCTAAAAAGACGTAGATAGGACACAAAAGTGTCGGAAGTTTTCCTATAGGAAAAGGCTATATATGTGTACCGAGGGGTCCCAGTCTGACGACAGGGAATATTCTAAGCATGTGAATCCATGAAAGATACCAATGCTGGAGAAATGGAGTTACAGGTAAGAAACTATTCCCTTATCCGCCAGCTCATCTGTCCTAGGTAAAGGATGTGCTCAGTCGTGGTGACTGCATTAAGAGCTCTATAGTCCACACAGAATCTCAATTCATTGGATCCTGCATTTGGCCCTAGTACAACTGGACTAGCCCATGGACTTGTAGATGGCTCTATTACCCCAAGATTAAGCATCTTCTTGACCTCTTCCTTTATGTGGGTTCTTGCATGGTCTGACATTCTGTAACCCCTGCTTTTGACACTGAGACAGTCACCAGTGAGAATATCATGCTGGCCCCAAGGGGTCAAGCCTGCACTCCTCCTGTTGTTGCAGAGTCATATCTGAAGAGAGATTAACTTATTTTTCCATCTGAGAAGGTCAGGTAGAGGTTCAATCTCCTCCTCCTCTTGATCAGATGCTACAAGCAAAGCTCCTACTTCTGGTCTGGATACATATGCCTTTAGGCGGTTAGTGTGAAAGGCCCTAGAGGCCTCGTTGGGATTGCCCAAATCCACTAAGTAATTGACCTCTACAAGTTTGCCCACAACCTGGAAGGGTCCAATCCATTTGTCCTGTAAGGCCCTCTGCCCGTAGGCCCCATAACTAGAACTAGTCGGTCTGGAGTAAACTCTACCATGTTGGCCTTCTGGTCATGCCAATGTTTAACCAGAGCCTGGCCTGCTTTCAAGTGATCAGAAGCTTCTGTCACTAACACATAGTCAGTGACTCACTGGCTTGAGGGAAGGAGAACTCTCCAACCCTTCCCTGATTACGGCCAATGGACCTCTAACTGGATGACCGTAGAGGAGTTGAAAGGGGATGAAAGAACCCCTTACTGAGGGACTTCTCCATAAGCAAAGAGAAGGCATGGCATTAGAAGTTCCCACTTTCTTCTAATGGGTTCCGCTAAAACACCAATCATGCTCTTCATAGTTCTATTAAACCTCTCCACCAACCCATTGGTTTGGGAATGGTAGGCTGTTGAGAACTTGTAGGTTACTCAGTTTTTCCACATGGCTTGGCTTGCATGTAGTGGGACATAAAATGGGTCCCCATGTCTGAGATAACCTTCTTAGGAAAACCAACCCTGGTAAAAAAATACCAAAAAGGGCCTTAGCCACCGCCTGAGCAGTAACAGTCCTCATCGGTATGTTTTCAGGGTACCTGATATCATGGTCTACCACAACCAATATAAATCGGTTGCCTCAAGATGTGGGAGAGTCTATGGGACCAGAAATGTCGATCCCTACCCTCTGAAAAGGAACTCCCACCACTGGGAGGGGCACCAAGTGTGCCACCTTCTTGGCTCCACTCTTGCCAGAAGTCTGACAAGTGCGACAGCTTCTACAGAATGTATCTACATCAGACCCCATCTTGGGCCAGTAGAAATAAAGAGAAATCCTCTCCTTGGTCTTCTTAAAGCTTAAGTGACCAGCTAGTGGAATCTCATGGGCTAACTGTAGAAACGAGGGTCTCCCCAGCTGAGGCACTACAAGTCACCTGTAGGCCCCTGGGGTGGACTCAATAGGCTCACTGTAAATGAGGCCATCCTCCCAGTACAGCCTGTGCTTCCCTGGCTCTTGCCCTTCCATCTGGAAAGCTGCCTGTTGGCAAAGTCCTTCAAGAATAGGACACTCTTTGACCTCTGCTGAAGTCTGCCCTAGAGGGTCCACCCTATGCAAGCAAAGTCTGCAGCTCAGGATGGTCTTTATGTCCAGATCTCCAACATGGGGAAGGGCTTCTTCCAGCTCTGTTTACCAGTAGCTAATTCACCATTTCTTGGTTGATCCTCACACACAGCCTCAGGTGGGGGGGGGGGGGGTGTCACAGGTGTGACCTTGGACTGTCCTCTCTGGGATGCCCTTGTTTTGTGCACAGTGGTGGCACCTTTTTTCTTTCCTGAGACCTTGGGTTTCCCCTTTGTTTCCTTCTTTGGCTTGGAATTATATATGGGTGTGCTTCCTGTGAGTCATCTAAAGGTGCCCCTCTTGCCAATCTAGTATGTTCCTGCTTCCCTTTACTGGTAGGCCTGCGGGTGCTTGATACAACTCCAAGAGTCTTTAAGTCATTCCCCAACAGGAGACTCCCAGTCACCTCCCTTTGTGCACTGACCGGTATTCTTACAGTCATATTGTTGCACTGGATGAGAGCTGGTATTATTGGAACCATTTGGAGTGGGCCTCCAGCAAGTTTAGTGGGAACTTTGGGTGCCTTAGCAACATCAGGTTTGAAAAAGGTTTCACCCACTAGTGTAATGCTGGCCCCATTGTCTCTAATGGCAGCAGTCTCCTGGCCATTTACAAGTACACTGTCCTTGTAGTGTTCTTTTGTTATCTGGATTAGTTATGCACTTCTACATTTGGCTGTTCCCACAGACCAAGGTACACTAAAACACTGGCTGAGACTTCAATGGTATCCTCAGCCAGTAATGGCAAGTTACCACTTGCCACATGAACTTCTTCCTATAAAGAGGCGCCTGACCCTTTCCTTGCTGTCCCCGTCCCTCACACGGGTGATCAACCCCCAGGTTGAGAAATTATTCCGCCCATCACCTTCCGACCCACTCTCTGAGGGGTCATGCTACACCAGATTCGTCGGTGGTTACTATCCCTCGGAAGAGGGCGGGGGTTCCACTGTCGTCTGCGTAAGCCCCTCCGGATCAAAGACTGTAAAAAGCATTATGCCCTGGGTAAACGGGTCACTGCCTCTGTGGCCTACTCTACAAGGATCGCAAATAACACCACTATCCTGGCAAGTTAATGTCCAATGGGGCCTAGTTCAGGATGGTCTTCAAGATGTCCCAGAGCCCACCGATCATGCCTGCTGGCGGGCGTGGCTGAAGGCAGACCAGTAACCAATAACATACTGAGGGACACTCTGGACTCGGCTGAGACCGCTGGACGCACCCTAGCCCAGGGGACCTTAAGACATGCCTGTTGGGGAGAATCCTCAGAAATGTGCGAATTTTCTCTGCCATAGAAACCCCCAGCAACTTTGCTGGATTTTGAGGACTTGATTTTTATTTTTTAACCTGGAGAGTGACCCTTTTTCCCCGACTCTCATGTATTTTAATGTGATTTTTGTACAATGTTTCCTTTGGTTGTGGAGTCTAACAAACTCCATAGGCATTATGTTTTACATTCACACAGCACCTTCAGTGCAGTGACACAGGGAAGTCTTTCAGATTTTTCAAAGGTTTAAATACCATCTCTTGGTTAAACTACTGTTTCCAAGCGCAGTAAAGTGAAACTGACTTTACTTAAATTTGTAACTTTCTAGACCCCGCACACACTCGTTATCTAGCTTCTCAAGTAACATTTTTTAGGTTACCCTTTTCTCACTGAATGGCTGGTGGCAGTGGTTTCGTTTGCACTATCATGGTGTGCATTAACCCGGGCTGCGTTCGCAACTGCAGTAAAGCACCGAAGGGTGCCATTTTTGTCAAAATGGCCCAGTCTTCTTTTTTCGCATTTCTTTGTGGAAAGGTCCTTCTTGAGATTTACTCTTCGTGCCAAACCAGGTTTGGTCCCATTGTTCGCTTTGCCTTTGGCAGGATGTATGAGTGAAGCCCGCCTCTGGCTCCAGGGTGTCTGGGGTATGCAGGAAATGAGGGAGATGCCCGAAACTCCCTGTTCTTAGTGTCCTAGGAGACCCAAATGCACTCTGTGGTGATTGGACGGCTGTCTGTCTGGCAATGACAGCCATCCTGCTGGGTGAGTGACAGCTATGCTGGAATGAATGGGAGAGAACAGAATAAAAGGCGAGTCTTTTGGCTTGGAAGGCAGAGTTCACCACTGGACGAAGGAACCAAAGAAGAACTTGAAGAGGACACCTGCTGCAACTCCTGGACCATTGGTTTTCCCAGTGAAGCCCTGCTGCAGTGCCGAAACGCCACGTTGCATCGACAGAAAAGCCCCTGCAAGGACGACTTCTCCTCTTGAGTTGGTGGGATGAAACCACTCCAAAGGAAGCCACCTGGACATCCATCTTGGAGCTGTTTGAATTTCCACAGAGTTGCTGCAGGAAACCGTATATCCAGGGAGAGGAACACCAGATTGTGTGCATTGCTTTTAAGATGGCCAAGTGCTCCGGGAAGATCCTCCGGACTCACAGAAGCAAGGAAATGCTATCTCGACAGCCAGAAACCGCGGTGTTGCTATTTGCGGTAGACGCAAGGAGCTGAAACGCTGAACAGCCACTGAAAGTGAAGTTTGGCGGTTGCGAGTTTTGACCGTCCCAGTGCATTGCAGGAGTCCCCCCGACGTCCTCTCTTGTCCGGACGACTGAGGCCCAGGAACGGCGAGAACTGCAGAGCTGCACAGGAACAGGAGTCATGTGCTGCATCCTGCCTTCATTTAAAGGTACTGTACAAAGTCTGAGAGAACTTATCTTGCTGTAGAGTTTCTTGCATCTTCTACTACTCACAAGTCTAATCAGCTTGTGGCCCAACATTTGATTCTTCTTTTCAAAGACTTCTAAAACATTGTGCAAAGACTTTTCCATTTACCTACCAGAGGTGCTTCATCCCATATAAGGCTTTGACCCATTGACTTTGGATTAGCCTACTATATTGAGTGACTTTCTTGGGGTACCCAAAAGTATTTGCCTGCTTAAGAATATGTGAGGTCTCTTGTATGTTCTAAATAATCATTTCCTTTGACATCTTACTTCATGATTCTAAATGCAACGGTGATATATTAATGTCCCCAGCACCCTATCAATTGAAGTCGCCTGAAGGTGTAGGTAGTGTCTGTGGGCCATCCCAAAAGGCGATCTCCTGATGTATAGATATAAGTGTGTATTTCATGAACTTTATTTGAGTGTTACTGTTATATTGCTCCCTTCTGAAGAAGGCTTATCCTAACTGACTGATAAATTAATAATGGTTTATTCAAGAAACCTTGAGTTTAAGCGTTTATTTGAATTCTTGTAACTGTAAATCTCTAACTCCACTACAGCTCAAATTGACACTTTTTGAGATAAGCCTGGCTGCTCAACATGCTACCAAAACTGCGTAGTACAAGCCTATACCAAAGGTTGGGTTTCCTATACCTGTAGTCAGTTGTTTGTAGTGTTCCCAGATGGTACTGCATACAAACTTTGCCTAACAGAGGTCAAGACTCTCACCCTTCACGCTTGGTTTCTGAGAGGTTGAGATATAGGGATTGGGACCTCCCAGATGACGTGATTGAGGTGGTGCTTTCGGCTAGGCGACCTGCAACAAAGTCCCTGTACCGCTGGCATAAGTTTTGCGACTGGTGCAGAGGAAAGCATGTGGATCCTTTTCAGTGTTCGATTCTGGAGTTTCTCTCCTTCTTACTTTCTTTGGCCCACAGAGGCCTTCAGGTGGGCGCCATTAAAAGGTTATTTGGCAGTGCTGTCTAGCTTTTAAGCACTCTCCAGAGGAATGTTCTTATTTTAAAATTCCACTGATCACTCAGTTTTTGAAAGTGCTCACGAATGTGTTTCCACCGCCGCCGTTTCAGTTGCTGGTACCTAAATTTGATTCTAGACTTTCTGATGGGTGCTCCGTTTGAACCCTTGCACTCTTGCCCTGTAACATTGTTGACCCTTAAAACTGTTTCCTTGGTTGCAGTTACATCTGCTAGACGAGTGAGCGAGTTGCAGGCACTTTCTTCTAAGCCACCCTTTACTTTGTTTCACAAGGACAGGGTTGTACTGAGGGTACGTCCGTCCTTTCTCCCGAAGGTTGTGTCAGACTTTTATTTGAGTCAGAAGGTGGTATTCCCCGCTTTCTACCCTCCTCCTCATCCTAGTAAGGAAGAACGGCTTCATAGGTTGGATCCTAGAAGAGCCTTGAGCTTTTATCTACCCAGAATAGCAAAGATCAGAGTGGATCAGCTCTTTGTGGGGTATACTGGACACTGTTTAGGACTGGCTGTTTCGAAGCAGACCTTATCTAGGTGGATTATCCTCACTATTTCAGAATGCTACAGATTGGCTGGTAAGGACCCTCATCCAAGTTTGCAGGCTCATTCCACCAGGGGTATTGCTACTTCGACAACCTTCCAGACGGGGGTGCTGGTGAAGAATATCTGCGACGCTGCAACGTGGTCTTATATACAAACGTTTGTCAAGCATTACTCCCTGGATACTTACCATGCCCAGGCTGTTCTTTGTTCTGCCATTTAATTGTGTATGTCTAAATTCTTTTCCCTCCTCCAATAATTTTTACTGCTTTGGCAGTCTGTCATAGATGTGGAATACGTTGGAGGACACAATCCATTGTTAGGAGAAAGACAGTTCAGAAACGAAACTGATTTTTTTCTTTACTGAGGATTCCCAGCCTAATGACAGGGAATATTCATGAGCATGTGAAGTAACTTGTTCCTTTTTAACTAGTATTGCTGGGAAAGGGGAGGATTTAAAAGTGCTCATATGCTTTGAGAACCTGTTAACCTTTTTCCTTCCCTTTAACTTTTCCTATTTTACCAGCCTCTGAATTTTACCAAGTACAGAAGTGATAAATAAATGCCAACACTGTCCTAGCAATTGGAGTTACTGCAGGGTATATGAAGTGTGTATGAAACATCTCTAAAGAGTATCTACATCCTTATCTTGATTCTGACATGTTATGAAGTGTATTTTTATTGTTGCACATTGCCCTTTTTAAAGAATGCTTATTTAAAACTAACCGTTAAATAAATAAAACATTATTTTACTAGAAAACCTTGTGTAAGTGTTATTTGGATACTACTAATTGTGGATTTCAATGCTACAGCTCTACAGCTCACATTTACCCCTCTTGAGATACGTCTGGCTGCTTAATCACTCTACCAACTTGTGTAGTACAGACCTATACCAATAGGTGGGTTACCTAATACCAAGAGAACACGACTTGTGTAGTCTCCCACAGGGTTACTGCATCAAATCCTGCCTAACAACTAATTACGAAACAGTCTATTGCAATTCGAATGTGATAAAGAACGTGTTGCTATCTTGAAGGATGAGGCTTTCTCCCTTGTGGTACCAGCAATTACAACCAGTATCGAAAGGCTGTGGCCGTGCATGTCCTTTATATAATAGATTGGGTTCGCACTGAAAGTGGGCCGACAATGTTTCAATGTTCTGAACTGTAGATGAGTTCAGCAGTATTAATTTTAGCCAAACCATTCTCTGATTTCATTCTTCAGACAGATCTCAACTTTGTATAGTTTTATGCTCTGGGGGTAATAGCAGATGTCTAGTCTAACCGAATAAAACTAGTCAACTAAACCAATAACGCCAGTAGGCATAATGCCTAATTCTCCATGTGCCGCACTTCTGAATTTTTCTAATCTTCCTTTTTGTTTTTTAGATTAATTGGGCTTTAAATAAAGGCATAAAATCGGAGTACAAGAAATTTTGGAACGTAGAATTAGGTGTCACCTACATACCTTGGAATAAAGTCAAGAAGGACGACCTTGAAAATATTTGTGAGGGAGGAATGTTGGACACTGAAACCCTTCGCTCAGGTAAGACAGAATATATTTTAAGTATTCATGGAAAATGTACAACTACAGTAGTTTAAGAAAGGTGCACACAGTCAACACATGGACTAGATAAGTACAGATAACTTGTGTGAAGGCAGAGTTCCGTTTTTAGGGTTTATCTTTCCATTTTATGGGAATCATACATATAGTGCTTTTTCCATGCTGATTTTTCCCCTTGCGCCCTTTATGTGCTAGTTTAAGGTGGCCTCAAAGACATGGATTCTTTGTAATCACTCTATTCTGTTCCCAGGCGAATTATTTAGCACTACATTTGTGTTTTTGGTCTAGGCTTGTGGCAGTTGTAATGTAGTAGTGGCTTTGCCAAGGCTGCAGCTGGTTGCACTGCATTTGTAGCCCAATGTCCCAGTATGGTAGCCATTGGAGTAAGACTACTGAACATTTGAATATCCCTTTGTCTGTGTACCCCGAGGCAGGTCTAAAATGGCCTTTCTGCTAACATGGGCTCACTCTCGGCCCTTCACCTCCTAGCCTTTAACCCTTTAAGTGCCATGGGTCTCCCCTCCCCCACCCCCCCAGTGCCAAGTCCTTTTTTGGTGATTTCTGTATGTCGCCATTCAATGCCTTGTAACTTTTTTGTTAAATGAGAGATCTCGGCCAAATTTGGCCCCTTTTTTCCCCAAATGTAGGCAGTCGTAATGTCATCCAGGAATCCTAGGTTGCTGTAAGGGCGAAAATGTTGTGTTTTTTCAAAAAATGCCAATAAAATGATGTACAAAGAAGCCTGTGGTTTCCTTGTAAGAGCTAGGAACAAATTGTTTGCTGTGCTAAATTCCCCAGTTTCCTGGCTTTCAAGAACAGGTTGAGTGGAAACGAAAAAAATATTTTGATGTGGTTATCAACCGTTTTGTGAGAGGTAGGCGATTTTGCCCATTTTTGACAATTGGACATGCCTGGACGAATGGAAGAAAAGGGTAGAAAAGCCGAATTACATACATTTCTGAAAAGTAGACAAAATTCCAAGTTTAGGAAGGGGTGATTTGTGCAGGTCGGGCAACAACTAGGTAGGGGAAAATGCCATAGATTGAGGAAAAAGCAGGAAAATGACCGGAAAAAAAGGTATGTGGTGGACATGGTTGGCTTGGTACGGCAACGGCTTCTATGAATTTTGAGAAAAACAATGCTCTGCTACATTCCCCCGACTCTTGCAGTTAGGAAAGCACACATGTTTTGTAGTGTTTCACAAAACAAGCAATACCACAAGCCAAACACTGAGCCATGGTACACAGGAGTTTTATGCTTACGGCCTGAACAGACGTACTCGGCATGTATAAATCAGGAAAACCAATGCGGTGAGGAACGGCAAGCATACATTTTTTGAAAGAGCACAGGCAGACCTTTTCAAGGGTAGGTGACTTGTGCAGGTTACAAAAGTGTATGGTGCCTAAAGCAGTGACTAAATGTAGGGCACATTTGGGAAATTAAAGGGTTGTGTGACAAAGGTCACCAGCAAATGGGTCAAAACATTATGAAAACCACACAAACACAACAAATGTCATACCTTCCCGCGTTACCACACGTATCCCGATGAAAACAGTACCTCACATGTGTGGGTGCACCTACCTGGGCGCCAAGGGGAAAGCCGAAACACACCCTTAACCCCAAGCCTTTTCCTTCATTTAAATTTCATGAATTTTGCAGGTGGGCACACCATACAGATATGGGCCTCGGTTGTCCAAGCCACCTAGGAAAACGGGGAACCCCATGCATTTCCAAAAGGGAACACCCGTGGGTATCAGCAGTGGTCTGACTTGCACAAATCGGCCCACAATGTATTACCCACAAACCCCAGCAAAGTCTGAAATGTGGCAAAAAAAGGCATTTTCCGCACATTTCACTCGGCTCACCCAATGAAACACGGCACCAACAACACATGGCCTACCGTCCCGCGTTCCCACAGGTGTCCTGATGAAAACGGTACATCACATGTGTGGGTGCACCTACCTGTGCACCAAGGGAAAAGCCTAAAACACAGGTAACCACAAGTCGGCAAAGCATCATTTCAGGAATTCTGCTCATGCGCACACCCTACAGATTGCGGCCTAGGTTGTCCAAGCCACCGAAAACTCGGAACACCATGCATTTCTGAAAAGAGAATACCCGTGGGAATGCACCAAGGTCTGACTTGTGCAAAGCAAGCACATTTTTCACTTTTCTTCATGTGGGCAACGTATAGATTTGGGCCTAGGGTGTCGAAGCCAGCAAGGAAAACGGGGAACCCCATCCATTTCCCAAAAGAGGACACCCGTGGGAAGGCAGAGGTCTGACTTGAGCGAAGCGGGTGAGAATTTATTACCCAGAATCCCTGACAAAAGTGAACATTTTGTTTTTTCCCCACCAAATATCACACTGTCGGGGATTGTGGGTAATAAATTCTGGCCCGCTTCGCGCAAGTCAGACCTCTGTGCATTCCCAAGGGTGTCCTCTTTTGGGGTTGGGGGGAGAGGGCCCCCGAAAATTGTGGGACAGGCCCCCCAGTGCATGTGCCAGTAAGGTTTGGGCACCCTGGGGCCAGATTGGCACCCTAAAATGTGCTGTGCCGAAAGGCTTGGGGTTACCAGGGGGTTACCCTTTTCATTTTGCGCCCTAGTAGGTGCACCCACACGTGAGGTATCGTTTTCGTCGGGACACCTGTGGAAACGCAGGAAGGTATGACATCTGTTGTTGGCGATGTGTTTCAGTGAGTGGAGAGAGGGAAATGCCTCTGAAATTGGCTGGAAATGAAGACAATTCTCAGACCTTTCACTCTGGCCACCCACCGAAACACACAGCCAACACATGGCCTACCTTTCCGCGTCTCCACACGTGTCCCGATGTAAATGGTACCTCACATGTGTGGGTGCACCTACCGGGGGCGCAAAAGGAAAAGGGTAACCCACTGGTAACCCCAAGCCTTTCGGCACAGCACATTTTGTTCATGTGGTCAACCTTCAGATTTGGGCCTAGGGGTCGAAGCGAGCAAGGAAAACAAGGAACCCCATGCATTTCCCAAAAGAGGACACCTGTGGGAATCCAGAGGTCTGACTTACACAAATCGGCCCAGAATTTATTACCCAGAAGCCCCGGCAAAGATCCACATGGGAGAAGGGTGCCCAAGGCCAGGGATATTACCGCCGACTTTGCTGGAGCTCTGGCTGGCCTGCGTTACAGCTTCTCCCCACCAGGGAGTCCCGGCAGTGTGTCAATACCTCCCCGAAGGGAAAAGCTGTAATGCAGCCCAGCCGCAACTCCAGGACGGTTGGAGGCGATGTCCCTGGCCTTGGACATCCATGTACCTGTTAGGGAAAATTCTCATTCTATGGCTAATTTCCCTTACCTATAGAGTCCCGCAGCAGCTTTGCTGGATTTGAAGGGTTTGTTTCTTTTTCCTGCTAAGAGTGAGACTCTTTTTTTATTTTATTTATTTATTTTCCCCACTCTTAGGCATTTTTGCTGTGTGTGTTCTAGGCTATTTTTGTGTTTAATGTCTATGGGATTTTCTTGCCCCCATAGAAACCATCTTTATTCACATGTGTTCAACAGCACCCTCAGTGTAGCGACCCCCAAACATAGACTCCATACCCTGGGACTGACTGTCTCCCAGGGCATGTAAGGTCCCAATTGACTTTACTAGTCAATTTCTATGAACTAAACCAGTACAAACCATCTTACTATGGAGGTACTGGAAAGGGTTAATAGTTTTTCCCTTATGTTCATTTTCGAGAGGGTAACGTACAGTCCCTCCCTCAAAAGTTTCTGGCTGATGGCAGTGGTTACTACCGTAAATATTCGACCACAAATACTTCCCTATGGGATTCTCCCATTGTTCGAGGCTATCACTTTTTCTGACAGCCTCGAACATACCGCTGGTTTATTTTATTATTAACTTTACTCCGGTAGGTTTTATTTGCCAGAACTTTAATATAAATTATTTCTCGTGTCTTTCTCTAAACTCCTAACCCAGGTCGGGGATCCTTTGTTCGTCCTTTTGGCGGGCTTCTGCCTTTCGGTGCCACTGAGTCTGGGGTGGGTCCATCGTGTGGGAGGGGGAGTAGGACCCCTGGACAGGATTGCCTCAGCAACCCATGTCGCACTCTATCCTGATAGGCTGGAGGGTCTCCGCCAAGATGACCACTCCACTGTGTGAGTGACAGCTAGGCCGTATGAATGGGGATCTTTTTGGACAAAAGCAGGGTCCTAAGGACTGGAAGAGCAAGACGTCGCCACTGGAACTAAGAAGCCGAAGAGCAGAGAAGCCAAAGACATCTGCAACGACTGAACCACCGGTGAAGCCCTGCTGCAGCGTCTCACCACTTTTCTCCACACGACGAGAGAAGATCTTCATCTGCAAGAGCCTTCTTTCCTTGAGCGGGTGGAGCCAACCAGTTTGCCAATCGCCTTCCCGGACCTGCCTTGGTTGAATCTCCCGTACCCTGTACTCGGGGGCCGGATAGCCAGGCACCAGTCCTCCCGGACCGCGATTTAAAGGAGCTTACCTTTTATTCGTCTGGCAGCACGGCGGCTGGTTTCATCCCTGGGTAGTGCAGTAACTCGAACCTTCGTCCACGACGAGAGCCTCTCTTCCTCTGCTGGATCACCCGAACTGCAGGAACTACCAGGAACAACCGCCACCGCAGGAGCCACTTCTTCATTTAAAGGTACATTTTTCCGCCAGGCCGCCCTTTCTTCGCGGTAGCACTAAAGGTGTTTTAAATCCTTTACCTCCCTGTTGGGTTGGCCGCCCCTCTCTTACCATTGTCTTTTCAACTTCTGCATCCACCTTTTCAAATTCGTTAATCAAAGACTTGACTGCAGCTACAAGAACAATTTGATCCTGGGCCCTTGCCTTGTATCACTGACTCTGGCACAGGCCTACTGAGACTCGCTACGTTTGTTAGACCTGCTTTCTTTAGATTGATTTTCATCTAGAACTGTGTGGTGCACCTATTTCTTACAACTACTCTTTCCTTCCCATTTTTAAACCTTGTGAAATGCCATTTTGCTCAAATTTCATTTAAGTATTGCCTATACTGATGCACTGTCTTGCTTAAACTGGTTCACAAACTTATGGGAAGTGTTGCTAGGATGTGTAGGAAACTATTTATATATAACTTGTGATTTCCCTCCCTTGTAAGGAATTGATAGAGTATCCCTTGTGTGTAGTTTTCACTGTGCCGTTTTGCTCAGTTTTCACTCTGGTTCACTTGGCCTACAATTTAACTTGGGAGTGTGTATATTTTTCCTTTGACTTAATTTAACTTGCTTGATGACTGTGATACATGTGTTTTATTAGAAGTGTATAAAATAAATCTATAACTACTTTTTAATGCAAAGCTTAGGTCGGTGTTTCCCTGTGCCATAGTACTGTAGGCCTATTGTGTAAACCCTGAATACTGTTAATCTCTGACTGCTCAGCCACGGCTACCAACTAAATCTTTGTGGTACAGACTGATACCAAAGGGGATGTATTGCTCTCACCTGTAGTCTTATTCTTCTGTAGTGCTCCCTAAGGGAAATGTACAGGATTCTGCCTAACGATACCATGTGGGTGTGCTGTCCCCTAAGCACACCAGCAGCTCCAGGTAGCCCCGGCAGGATCCCCATTCCACCCTGGAGGTGACATCTGTAACGTAGCACAGCCCGAGGTGGAGCCTGGGCTTGCAAACGGACAACCCACATGGGAGGGATCCGCTCCCGGGGAAGCACCAATGTTCTGCTGGCATGGGGGGCAATTTATGGCCTGCCCCTGCAATTGTGTCCCAGCCCACCAACAGATCTGCCCAGACGGCCCATTCCCACCCACACCACCAACAATCCAGCCCCAGTCTCACCCACCCCACTGACAGTGGGCCCTAACCATAGAATAATAAAAAACAGTACTCACATAACGTTGCAGCTGCTCGCATGAAAAAGCTGTAAACAAAACAAACATGTTACCTACGGTCACAGCAAAAACAAATAATTTTCAAGCATGCCCCCCCCTTGCAAGCCATCCCTGGTGGTCTAATGAACCTCATCACACCCCCTCCCCCCCACTGAAATCCCATTTGCCCCTTCCTAAGGGCAGATCTCTGCCCCCAGGGAGGCCTGCATGAGGTACCCCTGCCACCTATTTTGGGTGAGGTGGGAGAGTGCCACCAAAAATTGTGGGCCAGGCCCCCCAGTGGGTGGGGCAGTGGGTTTAGGCACCCTGGGGGCAGATTGGCACACCCATGTGCCCATCTGCGCGAAGGGAAGTTTGGGAAACAAATGAAAATGTCAGGCTGCACTTTAGGGGGGGGCTGAGGGGCACCTTAAACCGCCGTAAAATTTTCAAATGTAATGGGGGGATACACCTCTCCACCACCTAGGAGCAGATATCTGGCCCCCGGGAGGGCTGCATGACATGGCCCCCACTCCATTGTCGGGGGGAGGGGGGGAGGTTGTCACCACCCCTTCCCATTAGAAAATTCCCCTTCGGTTTGGGGTGCCCCACAGACCCCCCTAAAATACGGTCCACCATTTTAACTTTATTTCTTTGGTAACCCAACTCACCTTGGTGTAGGTGGCAATCTGGCCCCAGGGTGCCCAAACCTTGCTGCCCCACCCACTGGGGGGGGTTGTGTCTCAATTTTTGGTGGCCCTCTCCGCCCTCACCCCAAATGGGTGGCGGGGGCACCTCATGCAGGCCTCCCTGGCCCTCCTACAAACGGCTGCGTGAGGTACAACCCCCCTTCCATTTGGGGTGGGGGGGAGAGGGCCACCAAAAATTGGGGGACAGGCCCCCCCAGTGGGTGGGGCAGCAAGGTTTGGGCACCCTGGGGCTAGATTGGCACACCAATGTGCCCCTCTGCGCCAAGGCACGTTTAGTAAACAAAGAAAACAATTCAAAATGGCAGGCTGCCCTTTGAGGCAGGGGGGGTGAGGGGCACCCTACACCGCCAGGTAATTTTCTAATGTACTTGGGGTTGACCCTCTCCCTCCACACCAAATGCAGGAGGGGGGTTCTCATGCAGCCCTCCCTGGGGTTACATGCCCCTTCCTATGAGCAGATACCTGCCCCTAGGGAGGGCTGCATGACATGACCCCAAGTCCATTTTGGGTGGGGGTGAGGGGCAACCCCTTTCCATACATTATTTTCTTTGCCCCAGGGGTCTCCATACATGTGGCCCCATGCTTTGGGGCCTCGGTGGGGGAGGGGGCCGCTCACCTAGTAAGCGCCCCCCCCAGCTGACTGTCTGGCAAGGACAGCCACCCTGCTGGGTGAGTAGCAGTTAGGCTGGAATGAAAGGGAGAGAACTGTTTAAAAGGCGAGTCTCTTGGACTGCAAAGCAGTCGAGCACTGGAACGAAAGAACCGAAGAAGAGCTGGAAGAGGATGGCTGCTGCAACAACTCCTGGACCGTTGATTCGCCCGGTGACGCACTGCTGCAGGTCCGAATTGCCAAGTTCATCTCGACAGAGCAGCCCCTTCAAGGACGACTTCTTCCTTCGAGTTGGCAGGACCCATCATCTCATAAGCCACCTGGATACCATTCTCAAGGCTGTTTAGGATTAACCAGGGAGAGAGATACCAGCTTGTGTGCTTGAATCTACAGCTACTGGAACTGAAGTGACTCCATCTTGTTTGCTTATTCAGTGATCCCGTGCAATGCAGAAGTCCCCTCAACGTCCTCCCTCTTGTACCCACGACTGAGGCTCAGGAACAGTGAGATCTACAGGAACTGCCAGGAACAAACAACTTCAGCTGCATTTGTTTCTTCATACTAAGGTACTGTGTCAACTCAATTTAAGACTGCCACTCTTGCAGTGAAAGTTCGTGAAACTTTCCCAACTTGCAGGCCTAATCGGCTTGTGACCTCACAAATGATTCTATTTTGCCTAAGCTACTTCTGAGAACATTTGCAGAGACTTGATCGTTTGATGCCAGAACTGCTCTTTCCTAGCCAGAACACTAGCCCATGGACTTTGGCCCGGCCTATTGACTTGAATTGAACTCTACTGTTGAACTGAAACTATTTACACCATGTACCAAGTATATGTGATCTATTCTACTTACCTTGTCCCTTTTGCTAATTTCTAAGTAACTGAACTACCATTTGGCTCCTATTTCAGGGGAGCTCAAACTGTCTCAAAAACTTAGTTTTGTATTGAAGTGTATTGGTCGATAATATTAAGTTGTCTTCTAGTGAAATGTTTTCTAAATGATTGTGTAATAAATGTTTTACCAAGAAACCTTGAGTATGTGTCTACTTGAACCACTGTGATTGAAAGTCCTCTGTAATTACTTGTACTGCTCACATTCACTCTTGAGATACGCCTGGCTGCTCTGCTCGCTTCCAAAAACTGTGTGGTACAGACTTAAACCATAGGTTGGTCTTGCTTACACCTGCAGTCCTAATTGTATGTGGTGGTGCCAGAGGGTACTGCATGCAATTCTGCCTGACAGCCAACTGGATACCATTCTCGGAGCTGGTTGTATTTTCCTCAGAGTCCTGCAGGAAACCGAATAACCAGGCAGAGGGACACCAGTTTGTGTGCTTGACTACAGCTACCAGAATTGAGGATTGGCCAGTTGCCAGCTTTTTTCACAGTCCCAGTGCAGTGCAGGAGTCCCATGATGTCCTCCCTCTTGTCCCCACGACTGAAGCTCAGGAACAGCGAGATCTGTAGGAACAGAATCTTCAGCTGTATTTTTTTTTTCTTCATTTGTACGGTACTGTGAAACGAGACTGAGAGTACTTGCCTTTCGCGATGAGTGTTTGAAACTTTCGCAACTAGCAGTCCTAATCAGCTGTGACCCAACAGATAATTCTTCTGGTTACCAACTACTTCTGACAACTTCTACAGAGACTTTACCGTTTACTTACCAGAACCGTTTTTACCTATCCAAGACTTTAGCCAATTGACATTGGCCTAGCCTATTGAATTGAATTGACTGTTCTGGTGAACTCAAAGTATCTGCACTGTCTAAGAAATTGTAATCCTTATATGTTCTGAACCTATTCCTTTTTGCTCCTCCCAAGTATTCTGAATGCCCTTTTGCTCTGCCTTCAAGGTAGTCAGAATGCCTCAAACTTATAGTACTGAAGTGTATTTGTGTGTGATATTTAACTGCCTCCTCCTAGTGACTAGTAACTGACTGTTGAATAAATTTAATAAGTGTTTAACCAAGAAACCTTGAGTGTAAGAGTTTATTTGAACACCCGTGATTGTAGACCTGTGTAACATCCTTACAGCTCACATTCCCTCTTGAGATAAGCCTGGCTGCTCAGCTCCGCTACCAAAAACGGTTTAGTACAGACTTGTACCAGAGGTAGGTTTTGCTTACCCCTGTAGTCCTACTTTTGTGTAGTGTTCCCAAGGGTACTGCATATAACGGTGGCAACAGTTAATTTATCATGATTTTTACTGTACTTTTTATTAGGGTTACCGTGTTTGGCTACTAACAGTGACAAGTGTCCCAACATGCTGTTGCCGCATGGTTTTTTGTTCGTGCCTCAGCCATCTTGTCCGTTGCCCTTCCTCCTACCTTGCCAGTTCAGGAATATCCTTTTATGGTTCCATTTGCCCGTGAAAGCCTTGCTTTTCGCGTGCTTGTGCATACCATGTGTGTGGGGTGCAGGAAATGTGCTGGGACTGTCTGGTCCCAGTCCACATAAGGGTGCCTGCTAGACTGCATGTCTATACTCTGGCCTGGTGGACAGATGTATAGGAGGGACAACTCTGGGAGCTGTAGCCACACCAATCAAGGTAACATGGAAAGTGGTCATGGCTAAGTCTCAGGAAGGGGTGAGCCTGGTAAAGGGTCCACAAGATAAGTAATACACAAGTACTATTGGACAAGTAGTCATAAAGGTGCTATATTTATTGCCAAACAATTATAAAAATGGCTATCAGCAAGTAATATCACACAACCCTCATAAAAAAATACATATATGCAGCCTATTGCAAGAAGAATCAAATTATCCCCACCCCGCTGTTAGGGAGAATTCTCATTTGGAGGGGATTGTGTCCTCTGACGTATTCCACATCTTTGACAGTAATTACCACAGCTGTGCTGCTTCGGAAAACTTTTTCGGCGTAGACGTCCTGCGCCTGACGTCGATACGCTCCCTCGAGGACCTCCGTCGACGTCACCGGATGTTATATCTAGGATGCACGACGCCCGTAGCCTGTTACGTTCGGCGCGCTCGATTCTTCTACTTCGTTGATGAAAGTTGAGATCATGTCTTCGTCTTCTTCTACCCCAAAGTTGGGCTTCAAAAAGTGTCGGGACTGCGGTTCCAAAATGTCCATTACGGACCCGCACAACGTCTGCCTCTGGTGCCTTGGCGAAAGCCACGCCACTGACTGCGATGACTGTCAGTCCCTGACTTCGAAGGCCTTGCGGGAGCAGAAGTAGTAGTAGTTAGCAGTAGGTAGGGTATCTAAAACCCGTAAGCCGAAATCTGCTGGACTGATGACTCGAGGGGCGACTCTCTGCGTTGGCGTGAGTCCTGGGGGTCTCGGTTTCGGAGTGGGTCCCGCCATTCCTCTGCTTCTTCTAGGCATTCTCAGAAGTGCCGTCACCGGGCGCCGTCCTCGTCAGAGGGCTCCGCCAGACAGTGGGTAGCTTGTCCCACCAACCATTCATTGCTGGCGGAATGGGATGCATTCCGCAAGGAGATGATGGCGATTTTGGAATCGCAGGGCACCGTTCCAGTGAGGCCTGTATTTGAGCCCTTCTCTGGTCATCCCACCCCCAGGCTTGATTTATTGCAGCCTTTGGACTATATTTCAGAGGTGGAAGAAGGGTCGGATGAGGAGGGGGTTGTGCCTCCTGAGGTTCCTGATGACCTGTTGTCTGGTCACAGCCAAATGGATGACCTACGTCAGTCTTTACATGACGGCAGTGGTCTGGACACCTATCCGGAGGTTGACTTTGGCAGGCCTGAGCCTGGTACACATGCCGAGTCCTCGTACAGGCGTCTCATGTCGAGGGTGACTGAGTACTTGGGGTGGTCTGCTCGACCTGTGGATTTTCTGCAGGATGACCTGACAGATATATTGGACCAAGGTCCACCCACTGACCCGGTGTTGCCATTTCATATGGCCTTACAAAGAAGGGTGGCGGCGGCTTGGACTTCTCCGGAGAGTCTCCCCGCAGTGAATAATTTGCTTCCGAAAAAAATACCGTCCAGCCAGTGGTGACCCCTGCTACTTGTCTACGCACCCCACTCCGGAGAGTGTGGTGGTGCAGGCGGCTATGGCCCCAGCAAAGAAGGCTGCGTACCCTACCATCCCTCCGGATAGGGACGACAAGCGTTTTGATGATTGGGCGAAGAAAGTATTTTTATCTGGGGGTATGGCTTTAAAGGACGCCAACTCCGTTTGTGCCTTGGCAAGATTCACTCACACTCTGTGGAATTGTGTATCTTTGGCGGCTGAACATATTCCCGAAGGGGAGGAACGGGATGGTTTTTTAGCCCTCGTTCGGGATGGCAAGGATGCCATGTGTGAATCTGTTTAGACTGGTCTGGACGTGGCAGACTGTGTCAGCCGGTCCATGGCGGCGAGCACCGTGATCCGCAACCTCGCAAACCTGCGCAAGTCGGGGTTTGCTCCTGATGTACAGTCCCGGCTTCTCAACATGCCCTTTTTGGCAGCAAGGCTGACGAGTGCCTTGAGAGGTTGCAGACCTCCAAAGCTGCGGCGAAGTCCTTGAGCGCTGCAGTACGTCAACCTCTGCCTTTTCGTCCTATGGGACAGCAATGGAGGGGAGGTTCCTTTCAATCCTACTCTTCCTTTGGTAGATCAAGTGGTGCTGCCGGTCAAAGGGGCCAACGTAGGAGTACCAGAGGTGGAAAACAAGGTACTCGAGGTGCCAAAGCCGCTCGGGCAGTTGCCTCTTTGCCCTCAGGCACTGCCGCAGCTGCTACCACTCAGTCATGAGGCCATGGCTCATGGTTCGCCGGTTGGAGGGAAGGCTGGCGCAGCATCTTGTAGAATGGTGTGCCATTACTTCAGATGTTTGGGTTCTGGAGATCATATCCCACGGCTACTATCTTCCTTTCCGGCAGAGGCCTCAATCCACCGGGGAAGCTCTTTGAAGCGTCCGGATCCACTCCTTGCGCAGGAAATCCTATCCCTGCCGGACAAAGGCGCCATAGAACTGGTGCCTGTAGCGGAGAGGAACAACGGCTGCTAGTCCCCAAGTTTTTTGATCCCGAAAAAAGACTGAGGATTGAGACCCATCATGGACTTGCGTGGTTTGAACAAGCTCCTCAGGAAGGACAAGTTCAAGATGGTTACTCTTTCTCAGGTCCTCCAGGCTCTTCAACTTCAGGATTGGTTGGTGTCTCTCAACGTCAAGGATGCTTACTTTCATGTGCCGATTCATCCCAAGCACAGGACGTACCTGAGGTTTGCGGTTGGCGACTTGCATTTTCAGTTTCGGGTTTTGCCGTTCGGATTGACCTCCGCCCCGAGGGTCTTCACCAAGCTGGTGGCAGTGCATCTCAGGAAAAGGGGGATTCACGTCTACCCCTACCTGGATGATTGGTTGATCAAGGCACGCTCTCCCAAGCAAGTTCTGGATCATCTGTACGTCACCTGCCTCTCCGTTCACAAGCTGGGCTTCTCCCTCAACATAAAGAAGTCTCATGTGACACCTACCCAGCGGCTCCAGTACATCGGAGCAGTGCTAGGCACATCCCCAGGGCCGTGTTTGCCTCCCCAGGTGAGGGCTCATCACATTCTGCAGATGGTGGACAAGTTTCACCGTGCCCAGAGTCTCCCGGCATTCGAGTTCTTGAAATTGCTCGGTCTCATGGCATCCTGCATTTTACTGGTGCCAGAGGCCAGGCTGCGGGCGAGATCTCTGAAGTGGGCGCTCAAGATGCAGTGGTCACAGTGATCCGGCAGGATGTCTGATCCTGTTCAGATTCGGCCCTCGGTCGCCCAGGAACTTCTGTGGTGGGCCGTCGAAGGAAATCTGTTGAAAGGGGCTCTGTTTCGGCAACCGTGGCCGGAGGTGATGATTGTGACGGACGCATCCCTCACGGGTTGGGGAGCTCATGCCAACGAGCTGACAGCCAACGGTCGTTGGTCTCAGTCGGAGTTCAGACTCCACAGCAATCTGTTAAGAGTTGCGGGCTGTCGCGCTAGCCCTGAAGGCTTTTCTGCTGTCTGTGCGGGGGAAGAATGTCCTGATTATGACAGACAATAGAGTGGCCATGCACTACCTCAACAAAAAGGGTGGGGGGGGTCACTCCCACTGTGCAGGGAGGCGATGCAGCTCTGGTTCTGGGCCATCTAGCAGGAAATGTTTATCCCAGCAGTTCATCTGGCCGGAGACGTAAACGCGGCGGCCGACGCTCTGAGCAGACAGAGCACGGTCTCTCACGAGTGGGAGCTGGCTCAGGAAGTTCTGTTGGAGATCTTTGCCCTTTGGGGAACCCCACAGGTGGATCTCTTCACCACCAGTGTCAACCGGAAGTGCGAAAGATTCTGCTCGCGGGTCTTTCCTGCAAGAGGGGACTTGGGGGACGTGTTCGTAGTGGAGTGGTCCTTCCCACTGCTATACGCGTTCCCTCCAGTCCCCGTCATTCCGCAAGTGTTGCGGAGGTGCGGTTCCTGGATGATCCTCATTGCTCTGGCATGGGCCTGGAGAGCGTGGTACCCGGACCTTCTAGATATGTCCATCATGCCCTCCACGTCGTCTTCCCTACCAAGACGATCTGCTCTCACGGGAGGGGGGTCGAGTTCGCCATCCAGAGGTCAAGTCTCTCAAACTTCATGCTTGGTATCTGAAAGGCTGAGGTATAAGGATTGGGACCTCCCTGAAGACGTGATGGAGGTGTTTCTTTCGGCCAGAAGACCCGCAACGAAATCCCTTTACCGTTGCTGTTGAAGGTTCTGCGACTGGTGAAAGGTACAGAATGTGGATCCTTTTCAATGTTCCATTCCTTTGGTTTTGTCTTTTTTGCTTTCTTTAGCCCACAAGGGCCTGCAAGTAGGTACCATTAAGGGGTACCTGGCGGTGCTGTCCATATTTATGCGCTAGTCTGTGGAATGTTCTTATTTTAAGATCCTTTTGGTTTCTCAAAGGGCAAACCAATGTGTTTCCACCGTCACCTTTCCAAAAGCCGGGATGGGAATTGAATTTGGTTTAAAAGTTCATAATGGGAGCTCCGTTTGAGCCTTTACATTCTTGCCCGCTGAGACTGTTGTCCTTTAAGACTATTTTTAGTTGCGGTTACTTCCGCACGCAGAGTGAGTTAGTTGCAGGCACTCTCCGCCAAGCCACCTTTCACATTGTTCCATAAGGACAGGGTTGTCCTTGGGGTTCGTCCTTCTTTTCTTCCGAAGGTTGTGTCGGAATTTTATTTGAGCCAGAAGGTAATTCTTTCAGCGTTTTATCTCCTCCGCATTCTGGTAAGGAAGAGGAGAGGCTCCATAGTTTGGATCCTAGGAGAGCTTTGAGTTTCTATCTCTCACGAATGTCCCGGGTTAGAGTGGACGATCAGCTCTTTGTTGGTTACGTTGAAAGGCGTTTAGGTCAGGCTGTTTCCAAACAGACCTTGTCCAGATGGATCATTTTGACTATCTCTGAATGTTACCAGTTACCGGTTGCCGGGTAAGGACCCTCCAGTAGGCTTACGGGCCCACTACTAGGGGTGTGGCTGTCTCCACGGCTCTACAGAGGGGCGTTCCGATTCGCAGTGTTTGCGAAGCAGCCACGTGGGCTTCTGTCCATACCTTTGAGACACTATTCCCTGGACTCTATCCATGGGCAAAATTTGGCCTTTGGTAGATGTGCCAACATAGTGCTCAGCCTGCATGTAGCTGGTGCTAAGGGTAGAAATCTTGGCTGGATTTCAAAATATGCAAAATACACATGTATCAATGTAGGTTGTAGTACTTCAAAAAAAAAACCAACATGTAAAAATTAACCCTGCACACAAAACCAAGCCGCTTATTCCAAAAATATATTTATTTCAATACAAAAAGTTCTTGTGCAACCAACATTGCCAATTGGCTAAAAAGGGATAGGCATCATTCCCATGCCTCCCTCATTGACAAAACAGGTTGTAAGGACACTCACCCCATCAGGGTGTAAACCGCCACGCGTTCCGCTTGCTTCCTCAGGCTTTTCTATTCCTAAATTCGTGCAAACACTCTTTTTATAGAAACCAGACGCCAAACCGGCGTTGATACTAGGCTCCTCCCTTTTGCTTTCAGAATAGCTGGTCATGTGACCATCGAAATGCCGTGGTAACTCATACATACAACCGTGGCCATCTTTGAATGATTTCCATATAGCTAAGTATCAATGTGAGTACATCCCGTTTCAGCAAAATACCGTATGGGAAAAGTTTCGAGAGAGCGCAAGGGAGAAGCTGCATATCACCAGCCTAATTCAACATACTGGTGTCTCTTTACAATTTCAAAATGAATAATAATGTGTTTGTGGGCAAGTGCGCAGTTATTGCATTAAATGGTTCCTGTTTTAATCACTCATGATAAAAACTACAAACAATTACACCCCATGGCTTAGGGTGCCCATAACAAAAGCCAGTAAAGGGCGCAGCGCATTACCTGTTGGGGAACGTAATTTCCTATTTTTCATGACAAGTCACACCTCAAAATTGAGGTTGTGCTTTAAAACACCTGAACCTTACATCAAAGTTGCAGGGAAAGCTTCACAAATCTATATGCTCTATGAATGGTAAACGGCATAAATGCCATGGTAAAGGGCCAAGGCGGACAATAAAGTGTGAAATGCAATTATAGCAGCAATTGATCCAACAGTATACGTGGGACCTTCTAATTAAGTGCAGATGCATCATCATAAGTTCCAGCATGTAATTTCACAATCGCATATAATATCTCATAATTACCTCCCATAGTACACTGCAAATTCAAATAAGGAATTTTACAGTGTAAAATGGTCTGTCATATACTCAATGTAAAAACACAAACATTTCCTGATCAATGTTCAATCCCAGGGGTCTAGGTGTGTCAAATTTGCAGATTAGTGAAGCTTCTAGCTGTCTTAATTTAAGCTCTCGATTTCCCAGTCTCTCATGTACTGGGATGTGAGCAAGACCCACAAATGACATTGCTTTCACATCACCTCTGTTTCTCCATAAAATGGCCCGTAAGGGGATTAGTGAGGTCCCCATTCTTAATGGCTCTGTAGTGTTGTAATATACGCAACTTCAGGGCTCCTATAGTGGATCCAATGTAGGGTAACCCACATTCACATATAATAGCATACACTACAAATTTCGTAGTACAGGTGATTTTGTGTTTGTACCTCCATTTCAGGCCATTACAACTTACAAATGGTTTCTTAGAAACAAAATTACGCATCTTACAATTTGCACATTTCCGAAAACCCACACTCCCAGAAATCAAAAAATGACTCTCAGGTGTATTGTGTTCTGTGATCACCATGCTGGGGGATAAAATAGTCTTCAAGCCTGAGTGCGGGTTTCCAGTTCAAACTGGAAGGCTGGCTGTCCGGAAAGGATTGCAAACCCCCCAAGTTTGAATGTTGCAAGGCTGTTTGATATGCTGGGTTCCTGCATAAGCGTCCGATCCTGAAGAGGTAGTCGACCACTGGAACCAAACCGAAGAGGAAGATGAAGAATACGTTGCTGAAAGGATTTCCAGCCACTGCAGAACCTGCTGTGTAACTGGAGCCTACAGTAGCCCTTCCTTCCAATCGACCTGGGGACTCTGAAAATGACGACCCAGAGCCTGGTCAGACCCACCAGACTCAAAAAAGACCTGCATTTTGAGCCATCCCACGCCGTGCTGCAACCTTGCAGGGCTTCAATATCGTGGGACCTTGAGCCATTGTGCAGTGCATCGTATTCCGAATCTCGCTGAAACTTCGTGGGCATCCTGCTGGATCTCCAGAGGCATGATTCCAGTCCAAAAAGTCCCCTCACCAGAGTGCTGGATCTAGCAAACGAGAATCCGACCAGCAATATTCCGTCGTCTTCTGTGCTCCTGAAAAGGTGCTAAATCCACAGAGCCGCATCCAGCCATGTGGAAAACTTTGCCTAGAGTGTTCCCCGTTGATCCTTGCTGCAGAGTCCCTTCCAAGGTCCTGTTTTAAGTCACCTCGACAAGGAATCCACTGATTGTTTTTGTCTGCAGATCCTGAAGTTCTTCTGCTGCAAGAACTTCCCCAGTGCAAGTCTCTTGTGATTCCTGTGCACTTCTGGGGTGTTTTCATTGATTGGGAGGTCTCTCGTCCAGTTCACCCATGCCCCCTGCTGTCTTCTATGAAGCCCCTGGACCCCCAACTAACTCTAAAGTAAAATCCTCCCTTTTTTTAACAGTCTTCCTTAGGAACTCTGACTTTTGCTACTTAAACTATCCCGACACTACCTGTTGGACATTAGACCCTAGTGACCCCCCTCTTCTGCCACTGAACACTCATGCTCCAAGAATAAGGCAAATTACTTTTAAAGGGTTGGGCCCTTTGCCTAGAAAAGAAAATGAGTTTAAAAGTTACTTACTTGCAAAATAGGTTGGTTGGTAACTGTAATTCTGAGACTGAGCAGTTACAGAAGTTCTTACTTCTCTTGAATGTGTGTTGCGCTATTCTGAAAAGTATATATAAGGTTAATCCCCTGTAAAAGAAAGTTTCACTTTCACGTAATAATAATTAGAGATAAGAAACCCACTGGGCTGTGGCAACACCCCAAACCCCTCAGATAAACTATGCAACGACCTGGCAGACCACTTAAAAAAGAAAAAACATCAATGACATCCGACAAACCATACAAAACCTACCAACCACAACATACTACCTAGCGAACCTAACACAGAACCTCAGCACAAACTCTAAAACTTTCCTGAAATATCAGCAGAGGCATTTGCAATGCTGGTAAAACACAGCAAGAAAACTGGATCACCCATGGATGCCTGTCCCCCGGACGTCTACAAATCAATTCTCGCACAAGGAACGCCAGCAGAATACTACAGAAACCTTCTGAACCTATCGCTAGCAACAGGAACTGTACAGAGGACCTTCAAATCAGCATATATCAAACCACTTCTGAAAAACACAAGTGGCGGTGTGGAAGACCTCTCCAACTACAGGCCGATTTCAAACATTCCCTACCCGGCAAAACTCCTGGAAACCTACATATATAACCTAACCCAAGAACATGTAGAAAAACGCCACCTGCTAGACCAAGCTCAAGTTGGTTTCAGACCCGCAAGAGGAACAGAAACAGCACTATTATCCATCTGGAACGACCTAAAAACTAACGCAGACTCAAACGCAACCTCAGCCCGTATCCTACTCTACCTCTCTGCAGACTTCGACACAGTTAGTCTTGACACCCTAACCAAAAGACTACAAGACATAGGCATAACAGACACAGCACTACTCTGGACTAAATCATTCCTAGCAGACAGAACAGAAACCGTATGGATTAAACCCTTCAAATCTACTCCGAGAGCGAACGACTGTGAAATGCCACAAGGATCCTCACTATCACCACTGTACTTCAACATCTACCAGACTCCGGTTATCAGAATCTTCAAAAAGTAAAACATCACATGCTACAACTACGTACGTGATGCTCAAATCTACAAAATCGGACACCCAAGCCGATCATTCATCCCTAATCGAGTGTCTAAAAAGTCTTCAACTGGATGACTGCCAACAACCTAAAAATCAACCCAGGAAATACAGAAATCATGATCATATCCAAAGACCAAGAGAACGAACCCGCCATCCCATGGCCAACAGTAATGGGAACCGCACCATCACCATATAAGGTAGTAAAAAATCTGGGAGTCCTGATGGACAACACCCTAACCTTAGAACCACAAATAAATGCGACAGTCAAGAAATACTTTTTCCTCCTCCACACGGCAAGAAGAATCCTACCTTTCCTCTCCTTCACGCATAAAACACTCCCTATCGTCACCCTCATAATGTCAAGAATTGACTATGCAAACAGCCTCTACCTCGGAATACCAGAATACCTCCTGAAGAAACTACAACGGATCCAAAATGCAGCAGCCAGACTACTCAAACTATCAAGAAGCGCACACATCACTCCTGCTCTAAAATCACTACAGTGGCTCCCAGTAAAACATTGCATCACCTTCAAAACAATGTGCATAACAGACAGGGCAATCAGCAGACAAGGAGCAGAATTCCTCCAAAAGAAAATAACAATCTACAAGCCAACAAGGCTCCTCGGGTCGAGCAACGAAATCCATCCGGAACCAAAACCATACCTCAAGAAAAGACTTGGAGGCACCTCCTTCTACCACTTAACCGCAAAAACCTGGAACATCCCAAAACAAATGCCAAAGATCAGCTAAAATTTAGGAAATTACTAAAAACCTGGCTCTTCAACACCAGAGACTCAAATTGAAAACAGAAAGGAAAAGGGGTGATTAAACTAGAGTGGACACGGACAACTCCCAGAACCGACTGGGAAGCTCCCACAGCACCCGGATGAGTGACGCAGAGTATAGAATGGAACTCAGGTGACACCCATGGAGACGGAGTCAACAACCACACCCTAACCCCACACAACACCCTTACTCGCCCCTTAGTTTCCACCAGGTACCACAGTGTTGTGAAATTGTCGGGATATTATCAAACACCACAATAACTGAGCTGTGGACATTGCAGGTATGAGTAGGAATGGAAGACGGGTATGGCTGCGAGGGAGACTAGGGGGGAGGGGGCTAGATGTGAAAGGGACCTTGAACGCCAGACGGACCCAGATCAGAGGCGCAGGGGTGCTCCCGAAACCCATATGGGGAGATTACAGAAGCAAAGCCCGCCTGCTCAAGTCAGGATAGAGATGCCAAATAACCAATTTGCATTTCAATTTCCCCCTCCGCATAAATCTCTCAAACTACAAACCAGAAACAACCACAAACCTACCGCACAACAAACCACACAAACTTCACTACATTACAACAACAAAACAAAAACACAGACTCGCACAACAGTACTTGATGACTATTGGCGGCAAACACCCCAGGCCCAGCTCTTGCACTTTTCCAGCTTCCTCCCACTAACCCCCTCCCTCCTTTCCTCTTTCAGAGCCGCTAGAGCGCCAGGGGAACCACTCCGGTGGTGATAGTGTGCGGTGCAAATGTCCTTTAACATTAACACAAACGTACAAACTGTATTTCTCCGCTAAACCAATCACTGTACTCTGGTTCATACTGCCCCCAGTAAATGACTTCCTTCTTCCTAAGCCCCTCCTCTGGCAGCCATCTTCAGATTTTTACCTCATGTTGAAGTGTTGGGACTCCTTCAGTTTTGCTCCGTATGATATTATACGGTTTTCACGCTTTTTTTCGGGAAAAAGTCCTATTTTTGTCAAACAGAGCCTGTGTGCTCTTCTCTCAATCAGCTGTAATTGCAGCGCCCCTCCAGGGCAAGGACCATAGAGTTTTCATCAAAGTTTCCAGGAGGCCAGGGTGCCTACTCCGCACCTCTGACCATGGCAGACGGGAAGAAAGCGGGAAGTTCCCTTTTCGAGCTCTGCTCCAGCTGCAGACTGTGGAACGTTTATGTTAAGTTATGATGTTTGGTATTTATATAGCGCTCTATATATCATTGGTATGATCTCAAAGCGCTGGTAGGTTGAACGCCCTTGGGAAACGCAGTCCTGGTCAGTAGAGAGAGTGTCGTGGAGGACAAACACCTTCAATGCTTCTGTCTTCACCCGGACCACAAAGCAGGGGATTGTGAGATCTGCATCATATTCTCCAAGAGAACAATGACAGATCGTCACAGTAGACTGGCGATGTGATTAAACACCAATGCCTCTGCCCTGTGCCCCAACCAGGGTCATGCCTCACCCAGGAGCGGCCAGTCCGAAGAGTGGGCTTCTAAGTCCTTTGAGGGCGCTCGATCAGTGGGGGTGCAAATAAACAAGGCCAAGCACTGCAAGTCAGTTTCTTTTTGGGGTCGCCGCGCAAGCGGGTCCCGCGATGGACAGGACAAGATCAACTTCACCATCTGCCTCCATCTCCAGCCATCGATCGAGCTTCTCGCCAAAAAGGAAGTCGCCCATCCTGGCTAAGCTGCTGAAGAAGGCCAAGAACCCTAGGGTGGACGAAAAGACAGCCGACCTACCCAAGAAGGCCAAGGCGGCACAGGACAAATAGTCGACGATTGAGATGGTAGCGGACGCTCTCTCGAAGGCCAAAGGGGCTGACCCTGTGAAGGTAGCCCTGACTGCACCCAGGGTGTCCCTACCCCAGAGGTGCGAGGCCTCGGCAGGGATGGTGGCGAAGACACCAGAAAAAGGATTCTGTCGCTGATCCATGCAGAGAACCCTCGGGTTGCAAAAAGGGGGGTGGTTGATTAGGTCCCAGGCTAGCCACAGGCCATACCCCAAGACATGGACACAAAGACCAGGAGTCCGTACACATGATCCACGAAGACTACCGCAGAAATGCTGAGGGTGATGAACGTGCAGGCCTAGTAGTCCTACTGCCGACCCCGCTGAGATGCATCTCTGGACATCCCTTCGACCCTACACATGTTGGCGTCTGAAATACAGAAAAGAATGCTGCAGTCCCTGATCAGGCCCCGGATCAGCCGCCTGCGAAAAAGAGGAAGCACCACCCAATGCTGCTGCATCAACCTCGACACCCGCGCCGGGTGCCCCCCCGCCTGGGGGACACGACGGACGGCATTGTCACGGTGGACGGGTTGCCGCAGCCAGGGCATCCCCAGCAGATGAGGTGGGATCATTTCATGCCATGATCGCCAGAGCTTCTGAGCTCTTCCAGTTGACTCCCAGAGAGACCAAAAAGGAAGCTTCCTCTACCAGAGGCGCAAGGCCAAGAGGAAGACCATCATGGCTGTGCCCCTACTGGTTGACATATGGGAGGAAGGCCTTGCCCTGTTGAGGAATGCTGCCTCAGCAAAGCGGTATAGACTAGAGAAAAAGTACCGGAGTAGGCTCCCAGATGCCTAAGGTCACAAGTCGCCGGACCCAGTGGTGTCAGCGACTGCGAGGAAGAGATGGTTTAACCCGTCGTCGTCGTCCTCAGTCCCTCCAGACTGCGAGGGGGAAGAAGATGCCATGGGGAGAAGGGTCATCTACTCTGCAGCGTTGACCGTCAAGGCGACATATGCACTGGCGTTCCTGGCCAGGTACGACGGGGAACTGTGGTACAAACTGGCCCCGATTCTTGAGTTCCTGCCTGACAACAAGCAGGTGGAAGCGGTCTCACTCCTCCAGGCAGGGGAAGTGGCTGCGGACCATGCCATCTCGATGGCCCTGGACATTGCTGACACATGCCCTGGGTACTCTTCAACAGCACCGTTCTTACTTTTTCGCCTCTGGAGGAAAGTTGGGCAGGTCGATGAAAGATTTTGGTGGAGGCTCCTCGTCGTACCGTCCGACCTCCTGGTCCACGACCCAGAAGGCCCACATAAGCCGTTCCAAGGCTTTCGGTGTAGGTGGTCAGTGCCTTTGCCGTCCCCTGGTGGGAGGCTGGCTGACTAGGTTCGTCAGCGAGTGGAAAAAGATTCCCACCAACAGATGCGTGCTGGACACACTCGCCCACAGACATACCCTGGAGTTTCAGCAAAAAAAAATGTCTGTGGATCCCCCTGATGACCTGGCAGGAGCAGCACACCTCTCCTTGCAGGAGGTAAGGGCCATGCAAAAAACGGGCTGTTGAGCTAGTTCCAAGACGACTCCAGGTCTTCGGAGTCTATGCCACCTACTTTTTAGTCTAAATGAAGAAAGGGGCTGGAGGCCGAATCGAGACCTGCGTCGTCTCAATAAGTACCTCAAGTCAAAGAAATTCAGGATGATTACGTTGCAGCACATGCTCGACCAACTGGAGGAAGGAGACTTCTTGACGTCGCTGGATCTGTAGGACGCCTACTAACACATCCCCATTCACAGGAAGGTTCCTACGCCTTGTGGTGCAGGGAAGACTCTACCAATTCAAGGCCCTCCCTCTCGCCATAAAGTCTGCTCCCGGAGTGTTCTCGAAGTGCCTGGCACCAGTGGTGGCCCATCTACGTCTATGAGGGATACATGTGTACCCGTAACTCGACGACTGGCTCATCCGGGTCAATTCAAGAGAGGTAGCGGTCCAACACATGGAGAACACCGTCCAGCTGCTGACGGATCTGGGATTCTCCGTCAGTGTTGGGGAGAACTTTCAGAAATGTGCCGGCTCCTCAAGATTCAGACATCCCCGCAGGCAGTTCCACAACAGGCCCCGCAGCAGCCACCGGCTCTGGTCTCCACACCGCAGCCCATGGCACCCAGTACCCCTCCACCTGATCCCGGATCCTCTGAGCACTCAGGTGGACACAAAGAGGAAGACCCTGATAAGCCATCTTCAGCCAAGGCCTTCCACGAACGCCTGGCAGTGCTGGCAGAGTACTTGGGCCTTCCTCCACCTGAGGTCGAACAGCCCGTGGAGGGGGGGGTCTTGGCAGAAGTCTTCACCCTAAGACCCCCTACCAAGACGGGGATCCCGATGTAGAAGGACGTTGTTGCCCTTGCCAAAAAGGGGTGGCTCAAGCAGCACTCTGCCCAGCCTGTCAATCAGCGCTTCAACTTCAAGTACAGGCAGATGGAGGAGGATACACTCTTGCTTTTGGCGCACCCTCAACCACACTCTCTTCAGTGATTGCTGCAGCGTCACCTTACTCTAAGCCTCAGTCGTCCTTTGATTCCTCGTCCTCGACACTGCTAGGCAAGTAGGAGAAGATCTTGGAGGTGTATGGAAAAAAAGCTGTACTCCAGCGCCTCCTTGCACCTGCGTCAAGACAATGCTGATGCCATGCTGGCAGCCATTAATCAAAGGCTGTGATTTTGATCGGGAAATTGCAGACTTCCTCCTGGAACATCCGGCACACAGCCAAGCTCACTGAGCTCTGGGTCATACTGCCCCCAGCCAATGACTGCCCTCTACCTAAGCCCCTTCTCTGGCCGTCATCTTCAGATTTCTACCACACGTTCAAGTGTTGGGAGTCCTCGTGTTTAGCTCTCAAGCTTTTATTGTGGGTTTTTTTTGCTTTTTGGAAGAGTATTACTCTATTTTTGGTCAATCGGGCCTTGGTGTTCCATCGATCAAGCTTCTGATTAACAGGGACCCATTTTTCAGATTCTTCAGCACCCCTCAAGGGTGAATTTCGTAGTTTCTTCAGAGGCTTCCAGAAGATTATTCAGGCCTGCGCTGTGTGGACTATGTCGGAGGAGAAGGATTCAACCCCCACCCCCTTTCAAGCTTTGCTCCGACTGCTGCTTACGGACTGTCTTCTCGGACGACAAACATTCCCAGTGCCTTTACTGCCTGTACCGGATGCACAAGGAGGAAGATTCTTCTTTTTGCCAGGAGATGACCGCTTGTACGCTGAAGGATCGGCATAGACTGCTGAAAGAGTGGCTACAGGCCAAGGCCCCTGCTCTGGGTTGGTCCCAGGAGCATGCCTCTCCCGGTTCTGTTAGGCAGAATCATATGCAGTACACTTAGGGAACACTACACACAATTAGGTCTACAAGTGATAGTACAATTTCACCTTTGGTACAAGCCTGTACTGCACAGTTATAGTGGTAGCAGTAGCAGAGCAGCAAGACTTATCTCAAGAACAAATGAGCAGTAATAGGGATTTCACAAAGGACTACAATTACTGTGACTCAAACACTGACTCAAGGTTTCTGGTTAAATATAAATGTTAAAGGTATTTGTACCGCGCACCGTCACCAACGGAGTTGGTTCCCAGGCGCTCTGGTGGATCTGCAAATGAGAAGGTGGGATGGGTTAGTAGGTGAAGCAAGAGTAGGATAGCGAGAGGAGTGGTGTTCTGTTGGCACCTTCAACTCGGTATACACCGGGTGCTGAGCTTCGTTGCAAGTATTGGATCGATGTCAGTCCTCGTGTGCTGTTGGTGTTGCTTATGTGTTGTTGCTGTGTTGTGAAGTGCGTGCGGGTTGTTGTGCGAGAGATGGTTGCGTGACATTTGTGAGTGAGATAAGTCTGCAGAAATGCAGAGTTTTTTGTTAGTCAGTTTGTATGAAGGTTAACAGAAGTTCAGAAATCTGTCCGAGTGTGGCACTCGCCAATCCTCCCAATTTCATCGGGTTGTGCAAAAAGGCTACACCTGGCAGGGTTTGGTTTATGTGTGGCGCTCCCTATGCTGTTCTAACACGCTTTGTAGATGTTATGATTGCTCCTCACCATTCTATTCTAGCCAGCTCTGTAGGTGTTCTAATGGTAATGGATTGATTAATCTGGGTTGGGTGTCTATTCTTCTCTGTGGGTGCTGGGGCTGGTGTAGCGGACTCCTCGCAAGCTTTCTATCTAAATGCGTCTGCCGGTTTGGATATGGTCCGTCCGAGAGGAGTGGGTGAGACATTTGGTGCTTTCGTCTGGATCTATGTGTGTGTGTGTGTGTGTGTTCAGGTCAATTCAAGTTAAGTACATTTGGATTTGACGGACAAGTGTTTCAAAAAACAAAGACGTTACCGTGGGTTAATACGCAATCACTTTTTGACAGATGACAGTTCAGTCTTATGAAAGAAAAGCGTACCCGTGGGAAGAAATGTAACCGAAGTCAAACACACTTAGCACATAGAATTAAAACAAGGGAATAGTGGATAAAAATCATAGGCAATACTTTTGTCAAGGCAATAGAATCAGAGGACATGTTCTAAGAGTCAGATAAGTCAATAGGCCTGCGCCAGTGTTAAATGGAGCATATGCTCAGTTGTCTAGGATCACACGGTTAGAACAGTTCAAGATTAACGTTGCCAGGAGTACTGGATATTGTCAAAGGGAAGCAAAAGTTATAAGACGGACGGACGGAAGAAAGGAAGGACAAGCCTTCCTAAAGGAAAAGGGTTCACCCCGATTCCTCAGGGTTGGATGGAGAGAACGACCAAATGGACACAGTACCTTTTTCGAAGGAAGAAAGCTGGTGCTCCTGCAGTTGTTCCTGGTAGTTCCTGCAGACTCGCGGTTCCTGAAGCTTCAGTCGTGGGGACAAGGACGTAGTCTGGAGCGATCTGCGCTACCCAGGGATGAAGCCAGCAGCAGCAAAGCAACGATGAATAAAAGGTGCGCTCGTTAAAAACAGGAGAGGGCTCTTCTGATGGCTATCTGGACCACTACAGCTCAGTGCAGCGATTTCGAACTAGAAGAGGATTCTCTGGCTGTAGAAGGTGAGCTGGTTGATCCCACCAGGCTCAAGGGAAGAAGACTCCGGACTGGATCTTCTCTGTCGTTGAAGGGTAGATAGCTCAGGACTGCAGCAGGGCTTCATCGGGATCCAGGAGTTGCAGCAGCCGTCGTCTTCTCCACTTCTCTTCGGTTCTTGTAGTTCCAGTAGCGACTCTTGACTTCCAGCCCAAGAGTCCTGCTTTTTATGCCAAAATCCCCCATTTACACAGCCTGGCTGTCAATCCCACAGCAGGGGGGCTGCCCAGCCCGGACAACCACCTCAGCCAATCAACACAAAGTGTGACTTGGGTCTCCAAGGAGACCGTGTGCAGGGGGTTACTAAACCCCTCCCTCACATTCAGCCCACCTAGACACCCAGACTCCGAAGGAGTGCTTCTTTGCAGAAGCCCATCAAAGGACGGTGAACAGAGAAACCAAACCTGGTTTGGCGCAAAAAGCAAACAAGAAAGACCTTTGCAACACGAAATGGTGAAAAACCACACTAGGACCCAAGATAAAAAAATGGTATGGGGTAGCGCGTTTTACGTTCACGTCTGTCACCACAGCCAGAACACTAACACGGGAATCCATGTAAAAATGATAGTTACCACTGCCACCAGCCATGTCGAGTCGGGAAGGGGGACACAAAGTGCCCCTTGAGGTACAAAAAGGACAGGGGAAAGATATTCCCCTCCAGTACTCCATTGTAAGATGGCTTGTACTGGATCTGTAGTAAAAAAGGACTAGTAAAGCCAATGGTGACTTTACGTGTTTCTGGGAGACAGTAGTCATCCCCAGAAACAGAGTTTACAAGGGCAGTTTAAAAGGCATCTCTGTGTCACTGCACTAAAGGTGCACTGTGACACACAAGTAAAAGATGATGCCCCAGAAATCCAGCAAAGCTGCTGAGGGACTCACTAGGTAAGGGAAATTAGCCATAAATGAGAATTCTCCCTAACCGGTTCCAAGAAAGCTGAGCGGGCTTCTAAGACCTTTGAGGGCGCCCTGCCAGCGGGTGTCCAACAGAAGGCTGAGCATTGCAAGTCCACTGCTGCCAGGAGCGCCGTTGCGGTGGGCACCTCAGCAGCCAGTGTGCGTCTGACGTTTCCAGCGACTTCAGACACCAGTCAATGCTCAGGATTTTCCTCCAAGAGGAATTCGCACCATCCGGGTAAACTAAAGGAGAAGCCCAAGACCGACCTGCTGGAGAAGGCCAAAGGGGATTGGGGCGCTGAGGCCAAGCAGGACAAAGGCGTCCGGGACGACCAAGGCCGAGCAGGACAAGGGACCAGGCCTGACCGTGAAGGCACATGTACACCCGACAGACCCAGCCTTCCATCGACGGGGTGGTGGCGTCCCTCGTGAAGGCTGATCCACAGGGTGCTCCCCGAAGGCAAGAGTGTCCCTCACGGCCAGGAGAGACTTCTTTCCAGCCCATAGACCAGGCCCTGGAAAAGAAGATGCTGGTCATCTCCCCGAGACGTCGCCTTTGGTCATGAAGATGGGTGGGAGGGGTGGAGGTCCTCCAGGGCACAGATATCTCCTCAGAGGAGGATCTCATCTACCTTCAAACCATCCAGGAGGAGGAGAACGTTGGGGGCAGGCGACGATGAGGGCGACGACAGCGAGGAGACCGTCGAGGAAGGCGACGCAGAGCGACAGGGTCTGGCTGCGCTCCAACTTCCAATTCCACCTCTGCCTCAGGTGCCGCCTAGAGACCTCTCTGGACATTCTCTCTGCACTGCATACTCTGGTCTCTGAGATACAGATGAGGATGCCTGTTGCACCAGTGGACCTCCTCCCATGATGCCGGTGACGGCCGACCCTCTGGCGACGGAGGAACCGCTGGCCAAGACGAGGAGGAGGTACCCTCCTTGCCACCCCTCCCCCCAATTCCCTGAGGAATGAGATGGACCCTGACACGGCGACGACTGGCACAGACGAATGATGGAGCTTGTCCCACAGAGGCTCCGGGACTCCGGAGTGTACTCGAGGTACTTCTTTGTGAAAAAGGCCAGGGGCTGGAGGCCCATCCTTGACCTCTGGCGACTAAACTAATACATCAAGTCCCAAAAATTACGAACAGTCACTCCTCAGCACGTGCTCCGACAGCTCGAGGAGGGAGACTTTGTCGCTGCTGGACTTGGAGGATGCGTACTTCGACATCCCAATTCACAAGGGACACCGCAAGTTTCTGCGTTTTGTCTTTCAAGGGAAGTATTACCAATTAAAGGCCCTTCCCTTCGGATTGTAGTCGGCGCCAAGGGAATTCAGCAAGTGCCTGGTGCCGGTGCATCTGCGACAAGGGATCCATGTCTATCCTTACTTGGCTGACTGGCTCATCTGGGCCAGCTCAAGGAACATCGCTGGCGATCACACAGCAAGGACCATCCACCAACTGACTGATCTGGGGTTCTCAGCGAACTTTACAAGGTCCTGCTTGACTCCATCGCAGGATGTGCTGTTTCTGGGATCCGGACTCAACACTGTGTTGTGCCTGGCATCACCGTCTGAGGAAAGGATAGTGGCCATCTTGGGCAAGGTGCAGTAGCTATTAGCACTGAAGATAGCACTGAAGATCGCTACGGTGAGGACCATCAAGTCCCTGCTCGGCATGATGTCCTGCATCTATCTCATCCAGCTCTGCAGGCTACAGATGCGTCCACTACAGGAGCTCCACGACGAACGTTGGATACAAGAGTCAGGAAGCTTCCAGGAAAAGATCACACTCAACGAGAGCTTCCGTCGGGCAATAAGATGGTCGGGAGTGTGCTCCCATCTGTCCGGAGGCACGGATTTCCAGACCCCACCGCACTAGGTGACGGTCACGACGGATGCCTCACTGGAAGGATGGGGAGCTCGCACCGGAGGTTTTCACGCCAGAGGCCTGTAGCTGCTGGAGGAGAAGACATTGCACATCAATGTACTGGAGCTTCGGGCAGTGTTTTGGGCCCTCAAGTCTTTCATGCCGTCCGTCAAGGGCAAGGTGGTGTACAAAGAGGCGCAGGACCTATGGCACTGGGCCATTTGTTAGGCAAAGTTTGAATGCAGTACCCTTTGGGAACACTACAAACAACTATGACTACAGGTATAGGAAGCCCAACCTTTGGTATGAGCTTGTACTACACAGTTTTGGTAGCGTGTTGAGCAGCCAGGCTCATCTCAAGAGGGTTCAATGTGAACTGTAGTGGAGTTACACAGGGATTTTCAGTTACAGGTATTCAAATAAACTCTTACACTCAAGGTTTCTTGAATAAACAATTATTAATTTATCAGTCAGGATAAGCCTTCTTCAGAAGGGAGCAATATAACAGTAACACTCAAATACACTTCATGAAATACACACTCTTAATATCTCTAAATCAGTAGATACCCTTTTCGGATGGCCCACAGACACTACTTACACCCTCAGGTGACTTCAATTGATAGGGTGCTGGGGACATTAATGTCACTGTTGCATTTAGAATCATGGAGTAAGATGTCAAAAGGAAAAGATTATTTAGAACATACAAGAGACCACAAATATTCTTAAGCAGGCAAATACTTTTGGATCCCCCCAGAAAGAGTCATTCAATACAATCGGCTTAGCCAAAGTCAATGGGCAAAAGTCTTATATGGGATGGAGCACCTCTGGTAGGTAAATGGAAAAGTCTTTGCACACTGTTTTAGAAGTCTTTGAAGAAAAGAAGAATCCAATGTTGGCCTACAAGCTGATTAGACTTGTGAGTAGTAGAAGATGCAAACAACTCTACAGCAAGAGGTAAATTATCTCAGACTTTGTACAGTACCTTTTAAAGATGAAGAAAAGATGCAGCATATGACTCCTGTTCCTGTGCAGCTCTGCAGGTCTCAATGTTCCTGGGCCTCAGTTGTGGGGAAGAGATGGAAGATGTCGGGGGACTCCTGCAATGCACTGGGACGGTCAAAACTCGCAACCGGCAAACTTCACTTTCAGCGGCTGTTCAGTGTTTCAGCTCCTCGCATCTACCGCACATAGCAACACTGTGGTTCCTGGCTGTCGAGATGGACTTTCCTTGTTTCTGTGGTCCCGCACTCTGTTGGGGCTCGGGCTTGGTCAGTCCTGCTTTCTTGGAGTCTTCCTGGAGCTCTTGGCCAGCTTAAAAGCAATCACACAATCTGGTTATCCTCTCCCTGGCTATACGGTTTCCAGCAGCACCTCTGTGGAAATTCAACCACCTCCGAGATGGATGTCCAGGTGGCTTACCTTGGAGTTGATGGGTCCCACCAACTCAAGGGGAGAAGTCGTCCTTGCAGGGGCTTCTCTGTCGATGCGAACTTGGCGTTTCTGCACTGCAGCACAGCTTCACCGTGCAAACCAACGGTCCAGGAGTTGCAGCAGACGTCCTCTTCAAGTTCTTCTTTGGTTCCTTTGTCCAGTTGTCAACTCTGCCTTTCAAGCCAAAAGACTCGCCTTTTATTCAGTTCTCTCCCATTCATTCTAGCCCAGCTGTCAGTCACCCAGCAGGGTGGCTGTCCTTCCCGGACAGTCAGCCGACCAATCACCACAGAGTGCATTTGGGTGACCTAAGAGACTAAGCAAAGTGAGTTTTGGGCACCTCCCTCACTTCCTACCTATCCCAGACACCCTAGAGCCAGTGGCGGGCTTTACTCTTGAATCCCGCCAAAGGCAAAGCGAACATTGGGACCAAACCTGGTTTGGCGCGCAGAGTAAATCTCAAGAAGGACCTTTCCACACAGAAATGATAAAAAAAAGAAGACTGTGGCCATTTTGACAAAATGGCACCCTTGGGTGCTTTACTGCAGTTGCGAACGCAGCCCGCAGGAAATGCACACCATGGTAGTTAAAAGGAAACCACTGCCACCAGCCATTCAGTGAGAAAAGGGTAACATAAAAAATGTTACATGAGAAGCTAGACAAAGGGGATACTACCATCTCGGAGTTCGTTGAATTTCCAGAGTAGCTGCTGGTTGATTGCCCTATTTAGTGAATGCTTTATAAATGATTGTGTAATAAATTTGTTTTACCAAGAAACCTTAAGTATAAGTGTCTATCTGAATAATTGTCATTATATAGACCTTTGTGTAAGACCCTTACAAGCTCACATTCTCTCTTGAGATAAGCCTCGCTCCTCAGCTCGCTACCAAAAAATTGTGTGGTACAGATTTGTAGCAAAGGTTGGTTTTGCTTACACCTGTAGTCCTAGTTGTGTGTAGTGGTCCCAGAGGGTACTGCATACAACCTTTGCCTTACAGGAAGTGTCAATTTCACTTTACTGCTCTGGGAAACAGTAGTTTATCCCAGAGAAGGTAGTTAAACCTTTGGGAAATCTGCAAGGACTTCCCTGTGTCACTGCACTGAAGGTGCTTCGCGACACAATGTAAATGATAATGCCTATTGAGTTTGTCAGACTCCACAACCAAAAGTAACAGTGTACAAAATCACATTAAAATACATGAGTGTGGGTAAAAGGGTCACTCTCTCCAGGTTAAAAGTCCTCAAAATCCAGCAAAGTTTCTGGGGGTCTCTAAGGTGGAGGGAATTGGCACATTTCTGAGAATTCTCCCTAACAGCGAGCTAAAACGTTAGGACGTCAACCGTTCCCCGATGGAATCTGTGAAAAGGCTCCAAAACTGCAGATTGACATTGGAGCATGAATAATCCTTTGAGGGAAGTCCTTTCTCTCGACTTCTGCTACAACATCCCTTCCAGAGTTCCTCCATTCGTCAACACGACCAAGGGTTAGGAGACCGGGTTCACTGCTGCTGCGTGAAATTATCCAGCTGCATCATCTTCGTCACTCCTCGGGTGCTGTGGAACCCGTGGTAGTACGTGCTGTTAGGGGTTTTGTCATAGGGCTATTACCTAACTTGGGTGGTATTTTAGTTTCGTGGTAAATTAGCAGTAAAGTGGCAGTAGTTTAGTATTGTGATGTAAAAGTGGTGAGCATATATATAATACTGCTCTATATGATGAGACCAGTGTTTCCCCCTTTGTATTTATATTCTGTTTTAGGGTTGACTACAAGTACAAATCACTGGACCTTACACTTATAGGAACATAATATCACCATCTGTCATGCCGATGACTTGTATACGACATCAGCCTACCATATTTAACCGTTCTGTTCAGCTTCCAGCATGCACAGCTGAACACTCACACACTCTCTCACACACACACACACACACACACACCCTCTCACTCTAGCTTGTGTTTGAACATTTAATTTTATTTTACTGCATGTGATAAACATTTTACTGCCTTTCGTTGCTCTGACACCTCCCTATTATTCCCCTCATTCAAAGTCACCACCGCTTGTTTTTTTTTGTGCGATTATTATTTATTGTGCGATTATTTTCTTTTAGGCTTTTATCTTTTTGAAATAGATGTTGCGATACATATGTCACACAATCAACACTTTTGTAGAAAATACATGAGCCACCTTGTACACAGTGAAAACATATTTTTATTATCAAAACTTGAAACACAATGTGATTACCGAGCGTACTTTCTAAGAGAAAAGACACAAACAAATATAGCACAAGCCACTTCATTTTTTGTTTTTTGTTATGTTAAGGATTTCAATCAGGCGACGCACACCTTAGTCTCGGCCTAGTATGCAGCGCGCGATTGAAATGCTTATGTTTGATGTTAAATTTAATATTGAGATGGTACACCACTCATAACACAACCCCTTTTCAAATACCCCGGGTCACATTGGACCATGAACCAGGCTGGGTGATAAAATGTAATATTTATTTTAAAATTCAAAAGAAATCATAACATTTTTACTATGGGGCAGCAATCAACAATAGGGTTATAAGAACAATAGGAATGTAGGCAATGCACTTAGTTTAACCTTCTATGAACACAACTAAAAAACACCAGGGAATAGGAGCACTTTTTGATTTTAGGTAAGATAGCACTAGAGTTAGAATTTCCCCCTGCTATGTTCCCTCAACCCACAAATAATTCTAAATGGATAAACAGAAGCAGCAGGTAATCAGGAATGACGAATGGTAAACAGAATGAAAATCCGATCTTCCCTCTGCAAACAAGAGCGAAAAACCCTGGCAGTGCTTAAATGACACTCGAAATTGGATGAATAAATCAATGAATGTGTATAACTCTTGAAACAAAAACAATTCTTTACTGGAGCAACACTGGAAAGAAAGTTACTAGCAATCACAAGCAATGGATTGAGCAAAAGCAGACAATTCGAATTTGAATGGAAATTTAAAACAGTTTATAATCAAATGACACGTAAATTTAGCAACTTTTGCAATTCCCGCCTGAATTTACCAAAAGTTTTTTAATAAAAACGGGTGAAATATTGTAAATCGCGATGTGTGATGGGGTGTAGCTATGGGTCATAGGTACAATATGGATGTGAAATTAGGTCTATAGCTGGTAAATTGAGTGAGTTAAGCAAGATCTAGTAAGGTGAGTTTTGAGAAAATGAAGGCGCAAAAAGGAAAATAAATGAATTTTGACAAGAACAGTTTTACTCTACACGAGAGCATTCAGGCTAGACTACCAGATTGAGACACAGTAAACTCCAGGGTTGACTCGCAAGTTGAACCCTAGCACCTCTGTGCCCACACTGGCAGAACCAGTCCGATCACCCGAAAGAGGATTAAGTGCTTAGGATTTCACAAGACAAAATTATTAAAGAAGTTGGCGCTAGCACAAGAAATCAAATGCAGGGTTTCAAGAATGATTTTTGACAATATTACAAGTTATCAGGATAATGAAAGGATGACTTATAGAGTGGAACTAAGGGCAAGACGAGGTATACTATGGTTCCTATTAATACACAGTCCACCTTTTAGTTTGGATTTTAGACAGCGGTTCTGGTCACCACACGGATCTGGTCTAACAAAGGACAGCCGGACAAAATCAGCGGGACACTATCAGCTGGGCAGGGACTGGATACCAAAGGATAGTTCTCCTGGACTGGCAATTCTGGTTACTGGATATTATAGGTCAGCAGGATAGCGGCAACATGCGGTGAGTGGCGGCAAGCCAAACTGGATTAGTATGCCAAAAGTACCACAGTTTCTCCTAGTTACTGTGAGATTAGTGGGTTTCAATATTGTAGGGTAGGCCTTGCTGTAGCAGGATCAGCAATGCTTGGGTTTTGCAATGGGCCCTGGAATAGGATCAGCAATGCTCGGCCTTGTAGCTGGAGTCTGAAAGATGAAACAGGAACGCAGTGCAGGAAATCGGGAAGAGTGTCTCTATAGGGTCTTGTCAACGACACTTATTTATCATGCAAAATGACATCAAGGTAGAGGCTGGGCAAGGTTAACTACGCCTGGCCCTAAACTACTTGGATTGGGCAGGGGAGCTAGTCTCCGCCTCGCTCTCAGTTGGTTGTACTTCTAAGGGAATATCAGACTTAAGAGGTGTGGTTTACAATGTCCAAACACTCCCACATTTACTTTACTTAAAATCCGATTTTGCCAAAAACATACATTACTTGTAATCTCTTGGCAGATTATACTCACAGGTTACATATTATGTGCATAACATTTCAGTCCAATCTTCAGGTCTGTGCGACCTTGTTTTGCCTTTCTGATACATTTTGGTAATTTTACACATTAAAGATTTGGCCTCGAATTGCACAATTGTCCCCAGGCATGTATGTACAAAATGTTATGTTTGCCACATTAATACTTTCCTTGGAATCTGTCATATTTTGTAACTTCTGTTCCCCATGCGGCAATGAATTCTACCAAGTTTTAAAAAGATCGCCCACAAAATTTGATTTAAAACTGCAAACTTTTAAAGTTTTTTTCTAATTCTTGCTGCAGAAATAAGTCTTTAAAGTTTCTTAGGTCTTGAATTAAACCTGTGCAAGAAGACAGTCTGTGTGTATTATCGCCACTAACCTCCCTTTATATTGCTAAGTAAACAGGCTTTCATTAACAGTTGAGTTTTAAACAGGCCATTTTTTTCTCTTCAGCACAGCCTTTTTCCACATGTTAAAAACGTATAGCATTTCTTTCTTTAATTCGGTTTGTAGCTCCTCAGATTGACTACAGCTGCAAATAGTGTGGGCATTTCCTTGCAGCATGAGGTTTATCCAAAGTATGGATACATTTATCCTTGACCTGGCTCGGGGAAAAAAACATCTTTGAACTGTTGCGCTTGGATACATTTTGGCAAGAAATAAACATGTGTTCCTGTGCAAGTGAAAAGAAAATTGCTTGTTGATTTCTTTCAAATCTACTTTGACGGGACCTGTCATTCAGGAATTATGCCCGGTTTTTCTGAGGCACAATGACTTATCCTGGGCCTGGCAGGGCCGTTTCCATCAGAATGCACAGATGGAAATAGCATAACACAGCATTTCGAAATGGTGAGAGAGGTTTCATTTTGACAGGGAATTTTTGGCGCTTGCAGCAATGCAGTGCTGCCTGTTCACTCGATTCCATATGTTTCAGAACACATTGGTTTTCTTTTTCAGCGTGTCCTCTTGTTCCATTTTGCCTGAAGTGTGCTAGGCAGGAGGGTGCAGCCATCTTTTGTTGCTGGCAAAACGCAGTTTTGAAGTCCTGGTGCGCACAGGAGCCAGAGCAACCAGGTTGCTGTTTCTTGCGCAAATGCAGCTTAGTGATGTGGGTCAATATATGAACTGTTGCGCTTGGATACATTTTGGCAAGAAATAAACATGTGTTCCTGTGCAAGTGAAAAGAAAATTGCTTGTTGATTTCTTTCAAATCTACTTTGACGGGACCTGTCATTCAGGAATTATGCCCGGTTTTTCTGAGGCACAATGACTTATCCTGGGCCTGGCAGGGCCGTTTCCATCAGAATGCACAGATGGAAATAGCATAACACAGCATTTCGAAATGGTGAGAGAGGTTTCATTTTGACAGGGAATTTTTGGCGCTTGCAGCAATGCAGTGCTGCCTGTTCACTCGATTCCATATGTTTCAGAACACATTGGTTTTCTTTTTCAGCGTGTCCTCTTGTTCCATTTTGCCTGAAGTGTGCTAGGCAGGAGGGTGCAGCCATCTTTTGTTGCTGGCAAAACGCAGTTTTGAAGTCCTGGTGCGCACAGGAGCCAGAGCAACCAGGTTGCTGTTTCTTGCGCAAATGCAGCTTAGTGATGTGGGTCAATATATCCCACAGTTAAGCCAAAGTTTTCTCAATTTCAATGTGAGTAAAGAAATACCAACTCAGTTTAAAATAGTCTAATTTAGACTGAGAAGGTTACACTCTCTCCGCATTCTTAATTTCCACAGATACTCACATTAAACTGTGCAGTCTCTGCGCCGTTATCAGGAGAAGCCCTATCCCCGATGGGGTTATCAGCAAAGGGAGTGTTGCAAATTCCCCACTGCTTTCGCCACCACTGTAGGTCAGCTCACAGCCCCAGCTGTCTAACGGCATGGACAGCTCGGCTCTTCGCTCTATCTGCTCTAGTCTCCCCTTCTTCCCCGGACAGCAAGAAACAGACCGCCCCACCTTTATCTGCCTCCTTCATTTATAGATCAGCACTGTCAGTCAAAATTACCTCCTGCCCTTTTCCTGATGTCTTCTATCACCCCAGTAATCTTCTAGAAACATAGCATTTCTCTGTCCAATCACCCAGCGAGGGCCTAAATTTATCAACTTTGCTTCCTGCACAGGACAATAGCCTTTCTGAATGGAAAAGACAGCTCATTCATTTTGCACGCACATTTACTTCAGCTGAACGAAAAACATAATTTTCCATCTGAGCCACCTTGCATTTTACTGTTAAAAGAAACACTAATTGAACAGGGGTCAATGTTATTTAATAGGGTCTTATTAATGGATTAATCTGGGTTAGTTGTTCAATCCAAAACTACTCGGATGGCGAATTCATTTATAATATGAAGCATTTTTACACATGCTTAGTGCATTTAAATCTGCTGTCTTTGCATCCATTTTATTGACTCTATTGCAAACCTAGTTCACAGCCCCCCAGGAGCCCAATGCATTACCTTTTAATTTGCTGCCTCCACTTGCACTAAATAATTTGCTGTCTCCATTTGCATTTATTTCTACTGACTCCACTGAAAATAATGTAATGTCATGTACTGTTCTCACATAGGAGTTTTGTAATGTCATTTATTATTCTACAGTGCCTAGTCATTCTATCGCTCCCTTGTTACTGGAGTGCTGAGACCCGTGTTTGGGTGTTCGCCCATACCATTGTTAAGCTCACCTGGTTCCCACAGGGGCGTCGATCGGACACGGACAGCTGCGGTCTCCACCAACGTGATGCGTAGTGCCGAGATGACTGTCTGGACTGGCCCGCCTAATCTCGTCTGCTTGATCTGTAGAAGTATTCTCATGCAAGTGGAGAAAGGGATTTAGCCACCCGTGGATATGAGTGATAGCCCCCTCCCACTGTTCTCGTGCTCCCTTCTTGTCACCTCCAATAGCCCCTTTTAGGAACCTCACCTTATGTTTTTAAATGAGCTCTCCATCCTGCGTGGATTGCCGGGGCGCGTTGATGCCAGTTACTTCACTAGTTTGAAGGCGTGTGAGAGTTCCAGAGAGTATTGACTCTGAGGTTCCTGGCAAGGTTCGGTAAGTATCAAGTTCATAGAGTTCAATATATCCGATGATTCACTCTTGTTCCCCCCTTCCTTCCTTGTCTTGCAACTAAGATTGTGAGAAGATATCCCTCGTGGCAGTTGGTGGCGCTCAGGTAAGAGTCTGTATTACCCAACGCCAAGGGGTAAATGTTGCCGGTGTTTGTTTTCTCTCCCTTTGCAGGTGCGGCACATGAAGATGTGGAGAGTTATAGAATAATGCCTGCGGTGGTAATCGGGTAAGTCTATGATAAGTGTTTTATTTGTTGGTTTTCTCGGCTCACCTTGTTGTTTTCTTTTGTCCCTCAGGTGCCGGAGTTCGGCGAAGAAATGGTGGAGGCAGCGCCGAATAGAAAGATGCTGCGAGGACTGGTGAGTATGGCACAGCGCTGCAGCTCGAGATGCGACGCATACAGAAATGATGTTCTTTCCAGGTCCGGAGGCGAGATGGACCCGAAATCAGGTGAGGAATTCGAAATAGTTCATTTTCTAATCTTGTCCTTTTCTTTCCTCTTTGTTTTAGGAGCTCCAGATTCGAGGCGGGCGTGGCAGAAGAGTGGATGCAGACTGCAGGCACGGTGAGCGTTACGCTGCTGGATGCAGAATAACGCGAATCGTGTGCTGTTCGGGCATGGTTTAAATAGCCTCCAAAGTAGTTCCAGGTAAGAAGTTCCCTAGAACCACGCCCGAGTAAAAAATAGTCCCTGTAGACAAATAGTCCCATCCAGACCTCACGTTGGCTTGGACTCGCTAGCAGCATGGTCTGCATCAGGTAAGTAAAGTATATGAGCCTGGCGCCTATGGCGCTAGGAATGATTTCCATGATGAGCCTGAACCCAAACAGCCCCCAGCCGGGGCCGTTGGGTTTTAATAAGTATCTGGATGCCTGCTCCCGGAGCTGATGGGCTTGCTCCTGGTGCCCGGGGGTAGGCATCATGACAACCATACGGCCCGGTCTAACGCTTGTGCGTTCATAGGGAGCCTTTCCCAAGGTCCCTGAAAAAGTTTTGACCAACTGTTAGGTAAGATTTTCACAGAACTGGTAAATCTTCCTGACGTGGGTCAACCCCAGAACGTTTTGCTTTACTAGTTGGATGTTTTTCCTTCATACCTCTGTGAGTGGGAACTTTTTTCTACACTCACCGAATCTTTAACTCTTTTTATGGGTGTCATTTTATTGACTCTCCATAGTCTTTTTTTTTTTTTTTTTTAAAGTTATCCTCTTTAACAGCTTATTGGCAATACGTGCCTGTTGCTGGTTTGCCTGAGGGGCTCCCCTTTTAACTTTCTTTTGCTAACCTTGAGAGAACTACAGTTCCCAAGGGTAGAAAGGATCTTTGGATCCCTTTTACATTTTATTCCGTGAAGCCAGCACACCCCACCTTATGTGGAGTACTGGGGAGATGCAATGTATCCCCTTTCACACTAAAATTGTAACAATTTTGTTACAGGGTCAAGCTTAGCTTCAATAGCTGGTGGTAGTGATACCTTTTATTAATTTCGTGCACCTTTACTGTGGGCTGTGTTCACAGCTGCCGTACAGGCACCTAAGGGTGCTTATTTTACCAAAATGGCCACTGTCGTCTTTTTTCGCCCTTTTAGTGTTTCTTGTCCTTGCTTGTTCCTTCCCCTGACATCCAGGGCGGGAAATTCCTTTGTGTGATTTAAAAAAAAAAGAATGTAATCTTCGGTGGGAGTCCCCTGGACTCCCCGCCCAGGCTACAGTGTGTCTGTGAGGGCAGGAAGCGAGGGGGTCGGGGGGGGGGGTGGGGGAGTCCAAACCTCCAGTCTCTTGTCTTCTTTGCCTGAATGGGGACAAATCCCAGTGGTGGGGGTGGCTGTCCTGATTGGACAACCAGACCGCCCCTTCTTGTAAAATGCAGGGAGAAAATGCAGAGGTTGTGCTGCAGTTCCTGATAAATATTGCGAAGCTGAAGACAAGTCAACCACTGAAACCCAAGAGGAGGATGGAAAAGCTGATGAAACGATTTCCAGTGACCGGAGAGCCTGCTGTAGCCCTTCCTTCCAATCAACCTGGGGACTCCGAAGACGACCCCGACCCAGAGCCTGGTGAAACCCACTAGACTCAAGAAGACCTGAATTTTGAGCCACCCCGCGCATTGCTGTGATCTTGCATTGCTGCAATACCCTGGGACCTTGAACCACTGTGCAGAGCACGGTCTTGTGGATCTCCAGAGACACAAATCGAGTCCGAAACGTCCCCTCAAATGAGAGCTAGACATTTGTAACGACAAGAATTCAACTGCGATTTTCTGTCTTCTGTGCTCCCTGAAAAGGCGCCAAATCTGCAAAACCACTGTTAAAGAGAATTCTCATAAAGGTGCTAATTCCCTTCACTAACTTAGAGACCCCCAGCAACTTTGCTGGATTTTGAGGGCTTGATTTTGTTACTTGGAGAGAGTGAGAGACTTCCACCCTCCCTCTCATGTATTTTGATGTGTTTTACTCTTATGCTCTTTGATTATGGAGTTTTATACAACTCCATAGGCATCATCTTTTCATGTGACACACAGCACCTTCAGTGCAGTGGCACAGGGAAGTCTTAGATTTCCCAAAGGTTTAAATACCTTCTCTTGGTGAAACTTCTGTTTCCAAGAGCAGTGAAGTGAAATTGACTTTACTTACATTTTGTAACTTTCTAGACCAGCACACGCCATCTTCCAATAGGGTGCTGGAGGTGTTCCTTACTTTCCCTTTTGTCTAGTTTCTCATGTAACAGTTTTATGTTAACCTTTCTACAATTAATGGCTGGTGGCAGTGGTTTATTTTTTACTACCATTCTGTGTTTTTACCGCGGGCTGCGTTCGCAGCCACAGCGCCCATGGGTGCCCATTTCATCAAAATGCCCCATGTCATCTTTTTTCGCCATTTCTTGTTGGAAAGGTCCTTATTGAGATTTACTCTGTGCGCTAAACCAGGTTTGGTCCCTTTGTTAGTTTGGGCAGGAAGTGAGGGAGGTGCCCGCAACTCCCTGTGCTTAATCCCCTTGGTTGCAGGAATGCAGCCAAGGGGGATTAGCCGGCTGGCTGTCAGGCAAGGACAGCCACCCTGCTGTGTGATCGACAGCAAGGCTGGAATGAATCGGAGAAACCTGCATAAAAGGTGAGGCTTTTTGGCTTGGAAGGCAGAGTCGACCACTGGACGAAGGAATCCGAAGAAGAACTTGGAAGCCCGGTAAAGCCCTGCTGCAGTGCTGAAGCTCCGAATTCGCCTCACCTAGAGAAGCCCTGCAAGGACTATGTCTCCCTTTGAGTTGGTGGGACCAATCAACTCCAAAGTAAGCCCGTCTGGACATCCTCTCGAAGCTGGTCGTATTTTCACTGCTGCTGCTGGAACCGAAGTGCCAGGGAGAGGTACACCAGATTGTGTGTTGCTCTTAAGTCGGACCCGAGCGCTAGGAAGATCCTCTGGACTTCCCTGATGCAAGACTGGCCAAGCCTGAGCCACCTCAACAGAGTGCTGGACCCCAGATGCGAGGAAAGTCCAGAGTAGTATCTCAGAACCGCAGTGTTGCTATTTGCTGTCAAGCGCGAGAAGCTGAAACACCGAAGAACTGCTGAATCGAAGTTTGCCCATTGCTGCTGCTCACCTTCCCATTGCAGAGCAGGAATCCCCAGACCACCTTCCTCTTGTCCCCATGATTGAGGCTCAGGAACAGGATCTGCAGAGCTGCACAGGAACAGAAGCCAGCTGGAACCATCTGCTCTAACCATGTGCTGTAAAGAGAACTTGCCTCTTGTTGTGTAGCCTTACTTGCTCTCAGTGGAGACCTGTCTTGGTTACCTTGCAGAGTTGCTAAAGCTTTGTCCCTCTCAAGCCTCCCAGCTTGTGGCCCTCCAAGTGTTCTATTTTCTACAAACATCTAAAAACATTGTGCAAGACTTTTTACCTACCTGCAAAGATGATCTTCAGCTCCCCTAGACATTGTGGAGTTAACATTGGCTGTCCTGGCTCCCGGAGAGACTCTTCTTTACCTCTGCCTTTGTGCTTTGGCCTTTCCCCCAGGAAAGGGTTAATTTACTCTGCTTTGGAAGGTTTTTAAAAGTACTTAGCAGTTTGTGAATGATCTGTTAACCTTTGTTTTATTCCTATATTCTATCTTTTACTCCTAACTCTGTATTGCTTGAAATGTACTAGTGATAAATCAATGTCCACAGTGTCCTAGCTATGTGTCACCTGAGGGTGTAGGAAGTGTAGTTGGAGAAAGAGTTGGACAGTCTATGCAGCTGGAGGACCCAGAGTGTTTTTTCACTGTCCATTGAATAGGAGGAGTTCGCCTTTAAAATTTCTCTCCTACCGTGTAGCGGAGCGGAGTTGGAGAAAGAGTTGGGCAGTCTATGAAGTCTGCGCAGGCTGTGCGGCGTCCCGAGTGATCTGTCCTGATTGTTGTCGGCTTTGACTTCCCGCTGCGCTACGGCACGCCTTTTCTTTGTGATTAAGGTGATTAAGATTCCAGAGCATGACAATAGCTTCTTGCTTTTCGTGGGAAGTATAAATTCTCTCCTTCCAACCACACGGATATTCGTGGGGACCCTTATAACTAGGTGGGGATTCCCTGGCACGATACAACCAGTTATCTAGACATCAACACACTAACCCTTCAGTGTCTGTCCAGCCCTGATGAATGTGGCCCTTGTGCCACTGAAACCGGTAGGCTTCAAATATCAGGAAGAGTCCCAGACGAGTAAAACAATGAATTCAAAACCCACCTGGGCTCCCTGATTCAGGACTCCCCATCAAAAAGATGGGAATCATTTAATAACCTCTAACCTGGATTCTGAAAACTAATCATGAGAAAGATCAGAAGAGGAATACGGGAGAGTCAATAGAAATATGTTGATCTGTACCTCCTTTTTATACCCTGTGGATAGAGAAATCAAATAAAATTACTATTTTTTCATCTATGAAGGAGCCTTATTTTGAAGTAATCCCAAGTACCTCTCTAGAGGGCGAACTAAAAACAAAAATTAAAATATTTTGTGAAAATATTCCCACAGAATTAATCAACCCGAGTTCTTTTGTGTGAATGGAAGTGTATGTGTGCCATCCCCAATGGGTATCATCTAATTTAGATAAACTAAGTGTGTGAAGTGTATTTCAATTGTTACATATATTGCTCCCTTCTGAAGAAGGCTTATACAACGGACTGTTAAATAGTTTTATCATGAAACCTTGAGTGTAAGTGTTTATTTGAATAACTGTACTGTGCCACAACATTACTGTTCCCATTGACCCCGCTTGAGATAAGCCTAGCTGCTCGACTACACTACCAACCTGTGTAGTTCAGACTTGTTCCAAAGGTTGTGTCCCTATTGCCAGGAGGTCAAGGTTATTGTAGTGCGCCCAAAGGGTACTGTTAGGCAGTTTGTATGCAGTACCCCCTGGGACCACTACACACAACTCTGACTACTTAGAGCAATGCTGAAACGCCAAGTTCACATCGACAGAGAAGCCTCTGCAAGGACTCCCCCCCCCCCCCCCCCCCCTCCCTCACCCCTCCTCCCCCCGCCTTGAGTTGGTGGGACCAATCAATTCTTTGTACTTACCTACAGCTCACATCTCCCTCTTCCTTAGATTAACCTGGCTGCTCTGCCATACTACCAAAACCTTTAGTACAGGCTTGTCCTAAAGGTTGGGGCTTTGTATACCAAGGGGTTCGTTTTTATAGACTTCTACCATAAGTGAACTTTAGAAAAACGTCCCCAACAGCTGCTAATGTGATTTGTGTGGGCCTGCAAGTAGGTTCTCCCAATATAACCAGGAATGAAAAGAAATGAGCACCAAATCAATAAATATGACTGGACAATCTTTGTGAACACTTCAAGAGTCTGTGTTTTTTTCATTGGTTTTCTTGGGTCTCATTATGACATTGAGTCCCGAGTGCTGTTGGGGACAATTGACATTTGAGAATTGCATGTTTTGGGTTGCATGTAAGATGAGTTTGCTTTATATATGTAATATCTTAGTTCAAATTGCAAACTTTATTAAAAGTTGTATTTTTTCTCTGTAGAGTGGAAAGAAATTCTGAAGAAACCTGAAAAAAAGGAGATGCCTCAAAATGGAGGTTCAGACAATATAAAATCAAAGGAAGTGGCACAGGTGCCCCCATCAGTACCAATTCCTATGTCTCTTCCTATCCGTGCACCAATAATGGTACGTGGTTTTGGTAAATTTTCATGAATCGCATGATTAACCAAAATGGATTGTTGCATGATATTAGGTAATTAGTAACATGATATAAGGTAATTAGTACTTTGTCCATTCGTAAACCAATGCAGGGGAACAGCCAAGTTTATTCTTAGGTGACCACACGGGAGTGGAAATCAGGAATTCAATGTAAACTGTATGTCCTGTTTGACAATGCTGTAGAGACTTATTGTTACGAGATTTTTGCCAAAGACCTGTCTGTGACAAGTCTTTAGAAAACCTACTGTTGAAAAACAGGGGGGGGGGAAGCAGTGGGGGGGTGTTAACACGCCTTAGATTTAGCCTGAACTAACCAAAGGTTTGGTAGCTAAGGCTGAGCAGCCAGTCTTGGTCTAGGAGGGATCAGGACTGTAGTGAGGCACACAGTAATCTCAGCATACACTTGGTACACACGCACACGTACAGAGACGTACAGAGGCGTACAGAGGCGTACACAGACACGCGCACAGGGACGCGCACGCACACACAGAGACAGACGTTAAAATATCCAATACTTTAGAACAGTTGTAAGGTAACACAAAGTAACAAACGTCTGAAATAGGTATGCAAACTGTAGACCCACTTGTGTAATTTAAGTCAATCCCTTCTTAAATCTTAAAAAGTCAAACCCTTTTCTTTCTATGTGGCTCTCACAGAGTCAAGGAGTGTGGGGAGGAAGGGTGCTGAGGTTCCATTGACCGAGGGCTGAGGAAGGAAAGGCAGGTAAGCACCAACAAGATAGTATCTGAGGATTTCTTCAAGTTTACAGGTGAGTAGCAAATAAGTTTCTTTGGTAAAGATCACAAAGGGGTTTCCACCCTAATGTAGCTCAATGTAGGCCTATGAGGGGTTGCATGTAAAAGCTTAACTGCAACCCTCCAAAGCACAGTAACTACAAAGCAGGCCCCAGGTAAGTATTAGGGGCTGATCAGTATGGTGTAAGCGAAGAAGCTAGTGCAGCTGGGCGGTCTCCACAGAGAGGTGACAGCAGACCCCGCATCAGGATTCTCCATCTTGGCGACTGAAGAAAAGAACTTGGAATGGATCTAGTGGTTTTATGGGTGTAATTTTTAAGAGTCTCCATACTGCCTTTTAAAAGTTATCCTCTTTGACAATGTTTTGGCAATATGTGCCTGTTGTTGCTGGGTTTCTCTAGGGGTTCCCCGTTTTAACTTACTCTGGCTGCCCTTGTGAGAACTACAGTTCCCAAGTGTAGACGGTATCTGTGGATCACTTCTACATTTTATTGGGCAAGACCAGCACCCGCCACCTTATGTGGAGTTGATGGGGAGATACTGAGTATCCCCTTTATCATTTGAAATGAGACATGTATGTTACAAGGACAAACTTAACTTTAATGACTGGTGACAGTTAACCTTTTTATTCATTCGGTGCACCTTTACTGCGGGCTGTTTGCACAGCTCCGGTAAAGGCATCCATGGGTGCTCATTTTACCAAAATGCCCTTTGTCTTGTTTTTTGCCATTTTAGTGTTCCTTGTCCTTTCTTGTTCCTTCCCCTGACATCCAGGGTGGGAAATTCCTTTCTGTGATTTTTATTTTTGATGGGAGTCCTATGTACTCCCCGCCCAGGCTCCAGAGTGTCTGTGAAGGCAGGAAGCGAGGGAGGAGTGCAAAACTCTGAAGCCCTTTGTCTTCCAGCCTGAGTCTGAGATTCCAGTTCCAACTGGGAGGCTAACTTCCCAAGTTTGAATGTTGCAAGGCTGCTTAATTGGCTGGGTTCCTGCATAAAGTTTGATCTTGGAAGCTGAAGAGGTAGTTCACCACTGGAACCAAAACGGAAGAGGAAGATGAAGAATTTGCAGCTTAAATGATTTCCAGAGACTGGAGAGCCTGCTGTGTAACCCGGAGCCTGCTGTAGCCCTTCCTACCAATCGACCTGGAGACTCCGTAAACGGCGACCCCATCCCAGAGCCTGGTGAGACCCAATAGAATCAAGAAGACCTGCATTTTAAGCCATCCCACGCTGTGCTGCGACCTTGTGGAGCTGCAATACCCCCAGTACCCTGGGACCTCAAGCCATTGTGCGGTGCATGGTCTTCCGAATCTCGGGGAAACATGGAGATCCAGCAGGATGCCCAGGGGCACGATTCCAGTCCAAAAAGTCCCCTCGCCAGAGTGCTGGGCCTTGCAAACGACGAGAATCCTACCAGCGATATTCTGCCGCCTTCCGTGCTCCTGAAAAAGGCACCAAATCCACAGCCGCATCTAGCCGCAAGGAAAACCTTGCCTAGAGCCTTCCCTGTGATTCTTGCTGAAAAGGTCCTTTCTGTGTCCTGTCTTCTTGATGAAGGGAATTCAACAACCAGGTTTTTGGCTGCAGATCCTGAAGAAGTCATCTTCGAGGGGATTGGGTCCTCCGACGTATTCCATATCTGACAGTAATCACCACAGCTGTGCTGATTACTGTCATAGATATGGAATACGTCATTGGACCATCCCATCGAAAGAACGTTACCAGGTAAGAGAGTAACGTGTTGTTCTGTGCTGAGGTACTGTACTTTGCTAGCTTGTGTATTTACTTACCTTAAGTCTCTTGTGATTCCTGTTTGTTTTTGGGGTGTTTTGTGATTAGGAGGCCTCCTGTCCAGTTCACCCAGGCCTACGTCTGGAATCCTCCTAGGGTGTCTTCTGTGAAGCACCTGGCTCCTCAACTAACTCCAGCATGGGGTCTGGCATGTATTCACATGCTCATTCCCTGTCGTCGGGCCGGAATCCTCAGTAAAAGAAAAAAGTTTCACTTACAAACTGTCTCTCATAAACCAATTACTGAGCTCTGGGTCATACTGCCCCCAGCCAATGACTGCCCTCTCCCTACGCCCCTCATCTGGCCGCCGCCTTCAGATTGTTACCGCACATTCAAGTGTTGCGAGTCTCGTGTGTCGCTCAGATTTTTTGTTTTTGCGTTAAAAAAAGTGTCTATTTTTGTCAAATAGAGCTTGTGTGCTCTTTTGTTTTTGTTCGGCAAGCAGGGATCCGTTTGTTGGCGTCTTTAAACGCCCCTCAAGGGCAGAATCGTCAAGAGTTTCATCGAAGATTCCGGAAGGCCTTCTGGCCTACACCATACGCCGGTCCATGTCGGAGGATAAGGACAGAGCTTCTGTCTTCAAGCTCTGCTCCAGCTGCGGATTGAGGAATGACTTTGTGCACTACAAACACTCCCAGTGCCTCTGTCGCCACCCGGATCACAAGGAAGTGGATTATGAGATCTCCCTTGGGTTCACTAAACACACCGTCGAGGATCGACACAGAAGATTGGCGGCGTAGCTTAACGCCAAGGCCTCTACCCAGTGTGTCAAACAGGGGCATGCCTCACCCGGGACTGGCCGGTCCGAGGAGCAGGCTTTTAAGTCCTTTGAGGGCCCTCCATCCGTGGGGACCCAAGACAAGGCCAAGCACCGCAAGTCAGTTTGTCGGGGTCGCCGCACAAGCGGGTCCTGCGATGAGCAGGGCATGCTCATCTTCACCGTTGTTAGGCAAGATTGTATGCAGTAACCCTGGAGAATTTTCAGTTGAGTACTAAATTCCTCCCACCTTAGAGACCCCCAGCTCTTTTGCTGAACTATGGGAACTTGAACTTTTTTAATTCTATGTTTTCTGTGTTTGTTTCTTTTGGTTATGGAATCTGACAAACTCCATAGGCATCATCTTTTACATTGTGTCACACAGCACCTTCAGTGCAGTGACAAAGGGAAGTCTTGTTAGATTTCCCAAGGTTTAAATACCTTCTCTTGGATAAACTACTGTTTCTAAGAGCAGTGAAGTGAAATTGACTTTACTTACATTTGTAACTTTCTAGACCCAGCACACACCATCTTACAAAAGGGTGCTGGAGGGCTTACTTATCCTTTGTCTACCTTCTCATGTAACATTTTTGTTACCCTTTCCACAAGTAATGGCTGGTGGCAGTGGTTTACTTTTAACTAATGTGGTGTGCTTTTACTGCGGGCTGCGTTTGCAGCTGTAGTAAAGCACCCAAGGGTGCCTTTTTTGTTAAAATGGCCCAGATCTACTTTTTTCGCCATTTCTTTGTGGAAGGTCCTTCTTGAGATTTACTCTGCGCGCCAAACCAGGTTTGGTCCCTTTGTTCGTTTTGTCTTTGGCGGGATACATGAGTGAAGCCTGCCTCTGGCTCCAGGGTGTCTTGTGGGGGCAGGAAGCGAGGGAGGTGCCCGAAACTCCCTGTGCTTAGTCTCCTAGGAGACAGGAATGCACTCTTAGGTGATTGGCCGGCTGGCTGTCTTGCAAGGACAGCCCCCCCGCTGGATGACTGACAGCTAGGCTGAAATGAATGGGAGAAACTTTCATAAAAGGCAAGGCTTTTTGGCTTGGAAGGCAGTCGACCACTGGACAAAGGAATCCAAAAAAGAACTTGGAAGCGACGCCTGCTGCAACTCCTGGGCCGTTTGTTTGCCCGGTGAAGCCCTGCTGCTGTGCTGATACTCCAAATTCGTATCGACTAGAGAAGCCCTGCAAAGACGACTTCTCTCCTTGAGTTGGTAGGACCAATCGACTCCAAAGTAAGCCACCTGGACATCCTTTCGGAGCTAGTTGAAATTCCACTGCAGTTGTTGCTGGAACCGAATAGCCAGGGAGAGGAACACCAGATTGTGTGCGTTGCTTTTAAGTTGGCTGATAGCTCCAGTAAGATCCGCCAGACTCCCAGGTAGGAGGACTGGCCGAGCCTGAGCCACTCAACAGAGTGCTGGACCCAAGATGCAAGGAAAGCCCATCTCGACAGCCAAGAGTCTGTGGTATTGCTATTTAATTAGACGCAAGGAGCTGAAACCACAAAGTGCTACTGAATAGAGGTTGATCCTTTTCTGTCGCTGATCCTCCCGTTGCCGTGCAGGAGTCCTCCAGACGTCCTCCCGCTTGTCCCCACGACTGAGGCCCAGGAACACGGGATCTGCAGAGCTGCACAGGAACAGAAGCCATCCAAAGCCCTTTTTCTTCTAACCAAAGGTGCTGTACAATATAAGAGAACTTACCTCTTGTTGTGTAACTGCACTTGTTTTCTGTTGGTGAGACTTGTTGTGGTTGCTCTGCAGAGTTGCTGACAGCTTCTTTACTTCACAAGCCTAAACAGCTTGTTGCCCTGCTTTGATTTCTTCTTTTCTATGAAGACTTAGACTTGTACTTAACTGCAGGAAGTGCTTCAACTCCCCTAGACTTTTGCCCAATTGACTTTGGCCTGGCCTGGCTCCCTGAATGACTCTTCTGCCCTTTGACATTGTTTGGTCTTCTTCCAGGAAGGGGTTAACTAACTTTGCGTTGGGGGTTACCAAATGTACTTACCTGCTTCAGAATATTTGTGTGATCTCTTGTTCTGTTCTAATAACCTTTTTCTGATTTGAAAAATATGAATTCTGATTCGAAATGCAACCAGTGGTATATTAATGTCGACATTGTCGTAGTTACTAAAGTCACCGGAAGGTGTAAGAAGTGCCTGTGTGCCATCCCAAAAGGGTACTTGGTGATTTAGAGATATTGAGTGTGTATTTAGGAGTGTTTTTGTGTTACTATTATATTGCCCCCTTCTGAAGAAGGTTTACCCTGACTGTTTAATTATTATTTAATCAAGAAACCTTGTGTGTAATAGTTTATTTGAATACTTGTCACAGTGAATCTCTACAGCTCACATTGACCCCTCTCGAGATAAACCTGGCTGCTCAACATGCCACCACCCTTTGTAGTACAGACTTATACAAAAGGTTGGGTTCCTATTGCCAGGTGGTCAGTGTTGTTGTTGTGCACCCAAAGGGTACTGCATACAGTCTTGCCTACCAGAAGCCACAGATGTTCCTGGATGTAAACTTGGGGGCATTTCTATTAAAGTTGCTGCTGGGACATTTTAACCTGCTTGAACATCTCCAAAGCCCCCTCCAACCAAGCCCAATCATCTCCATCTACGTGGCCTGTCAGGCAAGTTTTCGCTTCAGACCTTGCAGACTATCCATTATTGGCACTGGTTTTAGGTAGTCTTCTATTTCTCCAGCATGGGGTCTGGCATGGATTCAAATGCTCATGAATATTCCCTGTCGTCAGGCTGGGAATCCTCAGTAAAAAAAAAATCGGTTTCAGTTTAATTTCTCAACTGTTTTTCTCCTAACAACCAATCACTGGTCTGTGTCATACTGCCCCCAGCCAATGACTGCCCTTTACCTAAGCCCATCCTCAGATGTTTACCACACGTTCAAGTGTTGGGAGTCCTCGTGCTTAGCTCTAGAGCTTTTACTGCGTTTTGCGCTTTTTCTTAGTTTTACTCTATTTTTTCGCTCAATCGAGCCTTGCGCTCCATCGATCCACCTTCCGATTAACGGGGACCTGTTCAGATTCTTCACGCCCCTCGAGGGCGAATTTCATCAAGTTACTTAGTGGTGGATTCCAGAAGCTTCTTCAAGGCCTACGCAGCGTGTCGGATGAGGAGAAGGACTCGGCGCCCCTTTTCAAGATTTTCCCTGGCTGCAGTTTACAGAATGTCTTCTCAGAAGACGGACATTCCATGTGCCTTTGTCTGCCCTCGGACCCGACGCACGTGGAGGATGACTGTGGCTTGTTAGGATAATGTTGCCCCGCACACTGAACAATCGGCGCAGACGGCCCAAGGAGTGGCTGCAGGCGAAGGCCCAAGGAGTGGCTGCAGGCGAAGGCCCCTGCTCTGGGTGAGTCCCGGCAGCATGCCTTCCCTGCTCAAAAGAAAGGTGAGCGGTCTTCTGCAACCTTTTGACGGAGCCCCTCCCCCTGGGGTCTGTTGGGGAGAATTCTCAAAATGGTGCCAATTCCCTTCACCTTAGAGACCCCCAACAACTTTGATGGATTTTGAGGACTTGATTTTTTTTACCTGGAGAGAGTGGGCCCCTCCTTCCCACTCATGTATTTTGAAATGTGTTTTACTCTTGTGTTTTCTTTGGTTATGGAGTCTAAATAACTCCATAGGCATCATGTTTTCATTTGTGTCACTCAGCACCCTCAATGCAGTGGCACAGGGAAGCCTTTCAGGCTTTCCCAAGGTTTAAATACCTTCTCTGGGATAAACTACTTTTTCCCCAGAGTAAGTAAAGTGAAATTGACTTTACTAGACTTTTTTAAATTCATAGACCCAGCACACCCTATCTTACAATAGTGTTGGAGGGGTTACTTAGTATCCCCTGTGTCTTATAACCAGGGAGAGGGACACCAGTTTGCGTGCTTTACTTACAGCCGCCAGAATCGAAGTTTGCCAGTTGCAAGCTTTTTGACCAGTTCCAGTGCAGTGCAGGAGTTGCCCGACGTCCTCCCTCTTGTCCCCATAACGGAGGCACAGGAACAGTGAGATCTGCAGGAACTGTCAGGAACAGTAGTCATCAGCTGCATCTTTTTCTTTATTGTAAGGTACTGTGAAATCAAACCGAGTACTTGCCTCTCGCGGTGAAAGTGCTTGAAACCTTTGCAACTCGCAGGCCTAATCTGCTTGTGAGCCAACATGATTCTTCTTTTTACGACTCCTTCTGAGAACTTGTGCAGAGACATTTTCGTTGAACTACCAGAACTACTTTATCCTATACAAGACTTTAGCCCATTGACTTTGGCCTAGCCTATTGAATTAATTCTTCTGGTGAACTCAAACACTGTCTAAGAATAATTGTAACCTTTCATGTTCTAATAACCATTGCCTTTTACTCCTCTTGAAAAGTATTCTGAAATAGTATTGAAGTATATTAGTGTGTTGTGTAATTGCCTCCTTCTTATGAATGTGTTGTAACAGACAGAAAAATTAATAAGCATTAATCAAAGAATCATTGAGTGTAAGAGTTTATTTGAATACCTGTGATTCTAGACCTCTGTGTAACATCATTACCGCTCACATTCCCCTCTTGAGATAAACCTGGCTGCTCAGCTCCGCTACCAAAACTGTGTAGTACAGACTTATACCAAAGGTTGGTTTGCTTACACCTGTAGTCATAGTTGTATGTAGTGGTCCCAAGGGTACTGCATACAAACTCTGCCTAACAGGGTCCAACAAAAGGCTAAGCACTGTGAGTCCACTGCCACCGGGAGCAGCGTTGCGTCGGGCTCCTCTCAGCCAGGGCAAGTATAGCGTCTCAGATGGCATTGGTCGCGAGCCAACACTCAGGATCTTCGAAAAAGAGGAAGTCGGATCTTCCGGGCAAACTCTTGGAGAAGACCCAGATGGGCTCTCTGGATAAGTCCAAGGGGAGCGGGACTCAGATGCTCCCCCCTAAGGCTGCGGGCTTGACCAAGACAGTGAAGACCCAGGTACATCTGTCGAAGGCCCAGTCTTCCATCAAAGGAGTGGTGGCGTCCCTTGCGAAGGCTGCCATGGTGAATCCGCAGGGCGCGGCCCCGTAGGTGAGAGTATCCCTGCCTGCCAGGAGGGAGTCCTCTTTTCAGCCCATCGAAGAGACGCCGGAGAAGATGATGCCTATCATTTCGCCAAAACAGTCCCCCTTGGTGGCGGAGAAGTGTGGGGGCTCGGGGGAGCACGGTAGCCCTCTAGGGCACGGATATCTCGTTGGACGAGGCGCTTACCAACCTCCAGACCTCCCAGGAGGAACGATGCATCGAGAACAGGCACTTCGGCGCGGATCCCGACGAGGGCGATGATGAAGGTGACGAGGAGCAGCAGGGCGTGGAGGGCCTACCGAGGCCGCAAACGCCTTCTCTGTCGCCACAACCACCTCGACATACACCTGGAGATATCTCGGACATTCTCACTGCCTTGCATACTCTATGCTCAGAGATCTGTGTTAGGCAAAATTGCATGCAGTACCCTATGGGACCACCACACACATTTAGGACTACAGGTGTAAGCAAGACCAACCTTTGGTATAAGTCTGTACCACACACTTTTTGGTACCGAGCTGAGCAGCCAGGCTTATCACAAGAGGGAATGTGAACAGTGAATGAAGTTACACAATCACAGTGGTTCAAGTAGACACACTCAAGGTTTCTTGGTAAAAAAAATACTTCTACATTTATTTCTGGTGCTTGTTAATCTGCTTAGAATCACATGCTGTGCATATGGTCTGACATCCAGTGGTAACCGCGGAGTATTGCATCTTGTCTTTCGGGGACCGAAAGGGGACGTCGGCATAGGCGTGTCTAACACTATCACGTGCCGAGGTCCCTGTAACGCTCACCTGATTCCCACGGAGGCGCAGGTCTGGCTTCGAGTGCTGGTGCTTCTTCAATGGTGAAGCGCAGGACCCTGAAGATGGACAAGAAGGGCCCCTCTACTCTAGCTTCTCTGGCTCGCAGGAATATTCCCCTGTGCGTGAAAAGGGAGTATTACCTACTGACTGAGTTATGCTCAAGCCTCCCACTCTCCTCCAGCCCTCCACGATACCCTTCCACGATTCCCCGTGAAGTCTCACCTTGGGGTCAAGAAGGATGAGCTCTCCATCCTGCTTCTGATGCAGGGGCGCGTTGAAACCCAGTTACTTCACTGGATTGAGGATTGATCAGAGTTCAGTTAAGCTTGACTATTCAGGTAAGGCGCTGTAAAAGTTCTGCTGCAAGTTCTAAAGTCCAAGCTTAATAATAATGTTCATTGTCTTGTTGCAGCAAGCGCTAAGGCTTATGTCTTTTTCCCCTTAGGGGCCGGGGTTCGGAATGCCAGAGATATGGCGCTGACCCGAAGTGAAACGTGCAGTTCCAGTAAATGACAGGTAAGTTCTGGATGAGCGCTCGGGTAATGTCTTTGCATTCGCTCATTCAATGTCTTTGTCTTTTTTCCCCATAGGGGCCAGGGTCCGGAGAATGCCTGGAAGCGGCAAGACCCGAAATGAAATGGGAATGACCCAACAGGTAAGTCTTAGAAGGAAACTGAGCTTTTCCTATTCCTTTCCTTCTCTCACCTTGTTCTTGTCTTTTACTCTCTAGGCTCTGGGAAGTGGCTGTGGATCCGGATGATCGCTGCTGAAGATGGAGGCGTCCAGGATAGGTGAGTGAAATGCAGCGCTGCAGCGATCATAGCGAAATGCTTTTAAAAATGATGTCTTCCTTTTCAGGATCGTCGGTGTGATGTCTCCGTGGTGCTGATTTAGCAGGTAAGGTCTTTTGTCTCCCTTTGCAGGTGACCCAGGATACTGACAGGCGTGGCTGAGGTCCAGATGCAGGAGCTGACACGGTGAGCGTCCAGCTGCGAGGAGCACAACAACGCGAAGCGTGAGTTGCTGATCGGGTGTGGTTTAAATAGCTTTGGAAGAAGTTCCCAGTGTGTATCCTTCCACCGATCAGGTATGTATCCTTCCACGACCACACCCGGGTGGAAAGTAGTCCCACAGGTAAAGTAGTTCCATTCAGGCCTCAAGAGGGCCTGGATGTAGCAGCATGGTCTGCATCAGGTAAGTGCACATTAAAACACTTGAACACATGTCTAGCTTTATGAGCCTGGCGCCCAAGGCGCCAGGACAGGGGTCCAACATGAGCCTGGCGCCTAAGGCGCCAGGACTGCGTCCAAAGGGCCCCAGCTTGGGCCCGCTGGCACTCCCCTGGGGGAAATGATGCCTGCCTCTGGGGTTGCTGGGTCGGACCTGGCTCCTTGGATGTAGGCATCATGACAGTCCCTCAGATTGTTTTTTCCGCCCAGATAACTGGTCGCCCTATAGCGGAGCTTTTGCTTAAGAGACATTGTTTATCCTAAACGACTTGTCGGTTATTTCCCCCTTAAGTCATTTTGACGCCAAGAACAACTTCGACGAAGACTAAGGGGGACTTGTCTACGGCGGTGGTTTTTGGTGCCTACCATCCGGCGGCTGAAGCATCCACGTGGCCAGGCCTTCTGGCCGGCCTTTACAGTATGGAGAGTGGGGTCGGGGTGGCCATATGTCCGGTATGTCTTTCCTCTTTCTCCCTCTTTACCCTATAGGTCTGGTCATCTTCCCCTTTGGCTATGGAAAGGACTCCTTTTAGGTTCTGTCCTAAGTGTAGGACTAGATACCCTTGGAAGGACGAACACAGGACTTGCAACTCCTGTCTCCCCTTAGATCACAACGAAAAGCGGTGTGCGGCTTACAAACTCCTTCTAAGACCCTTAAGGAGTGCTGTGTAAAGCGGTGTGCCACGTACAGTATGTCGCCGGTGGAACCCTCTTGCCACACCCGCCGAAAGTGATGGGGGCACCTCCGATGGCCAAACATCTGTTGCGGATATGATAAGTCTCGAGGCGGACACTTCTAGGTCCACCACGCCCGTCCCCAACCCTTTAAGGCCTGACTCTGGTCTCGCTTCAGGGACAACCCCCGGCGACAGGGGCGTACAAGCCCATTGCATTAAGCACACAACCCCTACACCTATTTCGACGGGTACGTCAAAAAAGGTGAAAGCACCAGCAGGGCTGTCGAAAATTTCGGCGGATTCCTCTGATCGTTCAGATCCGAAGCCTTCACCGCATCCGCAGCAGCGTTTGACTGGGCATCCCAAAACAAAGGCGCTACCCCTAAATCAAGTTTACACGTCGAAGCGTGGAATTTTGATGCTACGACTGTCCCGAAAGGGCCGGTAGGCCCAAAAACTACAACTAGGCCTCAAGGCGAAAAACCTACCGCTAGACCCTCTAACGCTGCATTAGGCGGTAAACCTACCGATAGACCTTCAGAACCACTATCTCATGCCGAGTCGGCGGAAATCGAGCGCAGTATCCCTAGAGTTACTTCGGCGGTTGGGCTTATACCTGTTTCGTCGAAAAACATGGGGCAGTCCGCGGACAAATCTATAGATACGCCATGGTGCCCCGATTCTCGTGATTACTAAGAGGACAGTCAAGAGCCTCTTTCCAACACCCTGAATGACGCATTTCGGCCTCAAGGGCCGGAAGACAACGTTTTTGCACCCGTTGGCCCTTCTAGTTCCTCTAAATGGACAAGGGAGAAATTTGAAGGGTGCATGGATCGTCTTGAAAAAATTATTTATTTTTCTGAACATCCTTCCCCGAAAAGATCTTGTGGAGAACCTAATCTTCAATCCGCTGCACAGTTACAAGAGGATCAGCCCTCAGCCCCGTCCATCATGAAGACACCATACAAATGGATACTTATCAGGACATTTACAGTGAATGTGAAGAAACTTCCTTCCTGTAGGGCTACACTGAGGACCAGGAGGATTCCACGGACAATTGGGAAGTAGCACACGAAGTGGGGACCCATGGACGCTTCCCCCAACAGGATCAGGACACTGATGTTCTGTGCCTGGATTCTCCTCTGTTCACCCGCCCCACCAGACCTCGCCTGTAGACAACCAAATGGCCTTCAATGCCATGCTAAGGAAGGCAGCAGACCACTTTCAAATCACTACTCAAGAGGCGATGCCTGAGCACGACTTTGTGGAAGACATTCTGAAGGAGAAACCACCACCTTGCCAGGCCATTCCCCTCCTTAATTCTATTAAGAGAACATTGGTCCCCTCCCTGATGTCACCAGCTCAGACCCGGGCAGTGAACCCAACAGTAGAAGTTATTTCGGCCAGCTCCTTCAGACCCTCAATACATTAAAGGGCACGCCACCCCCGATTCCCTGGTAGTCACTACAACCCGGAAACTGGCAGGAGTACCCGTTCTATGGGGGAAGGCACCTCCGGATAGAGAATCCAAGAGGTTATATGTCCTAGGTAAACGGGTTACCTCGGATGCCGCATATATTACGCACATAGCGAATAAAACCACGCTGCTGGCAAGTTATGCTGACACTCAATGGAACCTTGTGCAGGAAGGTCTCCAGGAGGTCCCAGAGTCCATCAGGTCCAAGCTTCTCACTATTGTGGCCGAAGGCAGACAAGTGAACCACAATGTGAGAAAGAACACTCTGGACACGGCTGAAACAGCAGGCAGGTGTCTGGCCCAGGGGACCTTATTTAAAAGGCACGCTTGGCTTTGTACCTCAGGGTTTAAGCCTGAAACACAGGCTGCTCATCAATAAACCCATTGAAGAAACTAACCTCTCCGGAAAGGCGGTCGATGAGGCCCTAGAAACAGCCAAAAAAAGAGCATGAGACTCTTAAGTCTGCAACAAATTACCCAGAGAGCTTCCCCCCAGAGGGGAGGTAATTCTCATCAGTCCTTTCGAGGGCAGTCCCGTCCCAGTCAGAACAACTATGGCACGGGAAACTTTAATGCTGGCCAAACTTAAGGAAGACCCACATACTAACCACCAAGGGGTCAGCGACGCGGCAAAGCTAGAGGTAGAGGCCCCAACCCTAGAGGATCCGCAATCTCTGGTCAGAAATGACAATTAGATCCAGGTCCCCTCCCATGTCACCCCGGTCGGGGGGCACTTAACATCTTTCCTCACTGCATTGGAGGGGATAACTTCAGACCAGTGGGTCATAAAGATGGTCGCCCACGGTTAATCCACAATTCAAACCACTGCGCTCACGGCGCCTCTCACTGGACCATCTGGCGATCCTGAAGCAAGAGGTGGAAGCGCTGCTCGGAAAGGACGCCATAGAAGCCATCCCTATTCTTCAGGTAAACGAGGGTATTTATTCAATGTACTTTTACCCAAAAAGGACCTCCCCATGCGCCCTGTTCTAGACCTGCGCCCAGCGAACAAATTCATAAAGTCTCAAAAGTTTCGCATGGTAACACTACAGGAGGTGATCCCACTGTTGAAACAGGGGGACTAAATGGAAACATTGGACATGAAAGATGCATACTTTCATATGTCAATGTTGCCAGCGCACAGGAAATATCTTAGGTTCATGGTAGAGGGCAGGCATTATCAGTTCAAAGTGCTCCCCTTCGGCATGGCCTCAGCGCCAAGGGTGTTTACCAAAGTACTGGCACTAGCAGCAGCACACCTGCGCAGACTATCCGTCCCGGTTTACCCTTCGATGACTGGCTCATAACAGGACACTCGTACGTCACATGTTTTTTGAACACCCAAAAGACTGTAGACCTTCTGTTCAGTCTAGGATTCTCTATCAACCAGAAAAAATCTAGTCCCCTTCAAGTAAAACAATTTCTGAGGGCTCCAATCTGGACGAAAGAAGGCCTAGTCTTCCCCGCCAACGAGAGTGTTCAAAACATTTTTTTCAGATCCCTCAATATGTAGCCAGTTGGGAGGAGACGGTACGAAAGGCCATGCATTTGCTAAGGATGCTGGCATCATGCATATCTTTGGTTCCCCACACGCGGCTGCGCATGCGTCCCATGCAAGAGTGGCTCAACAACCAGTGGTGTCAGGCCAGCGGACAATGGGAAGATCTGTTAGTTGTCTCGCCAGCCCTTGTTCTCTCTCTTCAGTGGTGGTCAATGGAAAACTTTCTGAAGGGGAAAACCTTCACCACCCCTGCAGAGGAAGCCACTCTCACGACAGACACATCTCTCACGGGGTGGGGGGAGCTCACCTGCTTCAGCAGACAGCGCATGGAGTGTGGTCCCCACAAGTAGCATCCAACCACATGAACTTAGTGGAGCTATTAGCGTTTTTAAGGACAAGGCTTTTCAGATGCAACTACAAGGGAAGACAGTGCTGATTCTAACAGAGATCACTACAGCCATGTATTACCTGTACAAACAGGGGGGCACACACTCCCTCAGGGCTATCCAAGCTGTCCCAAAACATTTGGATATGGGCTCTCAGACACAATGTTTCTGTTGTCCCAACATGTTCCAGGGGAACTCAATCTTCTAGCAGACATCGTGTCCTACTTCTTCGCAGAATGGGGCTTACCAGAGATCGACCTGTTTGCGACTCAGGAGAATGCCCAATGCCAAGATTACGCCTCCAGGTACCCCCAGAACCGACATCTCAACAAGATAGTGCACAAGATGCGCCAGGAACCAGTCACCATGATACTTGTTGCCCCCATGTGGGCCCGCCAACCCTGGTTCACTCATCTGATGGAAATGTCCCTCTTCCCACCAGTAAAACTACCCTGCCTGTACAATGTTGTCTCAGGACAGGGGTGAGACCCTACACTCATGCCCACAAACTCTGAACTTAGCAGCCTGGCTCCTGAGAGTTTGGAGACCTACAGCTCCCTCAGAGGTACATTGACATACCCAGGGAAGCTAGGAAACCTAACCGCCATTATTGCTATGCCAGCAAATGGAAACGTGTTATCTGGTGTAATACCAAGGGCGTCAATCCTATCGATTGCTCGCCCACACACATTGTGCTATACCTAACCCGTTTGTTTGACACAGGTTTCGTATTCAATCCCCGGAGCAAAAGGTGTCGTGGTGGAAGAAACCGGTAATTAAGGTTTTTATGGAAGGGGTTAAAAGAATGTATCCTCCCATTTCTCACCCAGCTCTTGGATGGGGTCTAAATGTGGTTTTAACTAGGCTCATGGGATCTCCCTCTGAGCCAATGCATAAAGCAAGTCTAAAAGACCTTGCCTTCATAGTGGCTATCGCTTCGAATGGATTGTGTCCTCCCACGTATTCCTCAACCTAGATATATTCGTCAGCTTGCTGCTTCTTTCGGACCTTTTTTCACCAGACGGCACTGTGCTCGAAGCCACGTTAGCTTGGTTCCTCGAAGGCCGCCGTCGAGTGTCGACGTCATCCATCGTATAAATGGCTCGAGCCGCGCCCGTTGGTACAGTTGTTTTTCTGAGCTTCTGCTTCATGTATCAAAAACGGCGCATCAGTTTTTCTCATCAAGAAATGTCTTCTTCCTCAACCCCGACAACACCCAAGACGGGTTTTAAAAAGTGTTTCAAATGCAGAAGGACAATGTCCATTACGGATCCTCACTGCAACTCTGTCGTACCTTGGTCCTGATCACCGAGTCGACGAGTGCGGGTCGTGTCGAACGAGGCTCTTGAACGCCAAGGTAAGCTAGCAGTGGGGGAAGTCTCAAGTCTGCTAAAAGACTCGAGAGAATTGAGATCTAAATCTCGTCATGAGTCAAGGCAATCGAGGTCGGAAAGTCGCTTCCTCGTCATCGAAAAAAGCGACGTCCTAGATCTTCGTCCTCTTCTTCCTTGCCCGACAGAAGGTTAATTTCTTGTCCTTCAAAGCATGATTCCCCAAAGAAATGGGAGGCCTTTAGGGCTTCAATGCTAAAAAAATTTGAGAAGGCAGCCCAACCCCTTCAAAAAAGCTTTGTGAAGAGCACGCCCTTGTCCACGCTAAAGGTGACAGAGGGAAATCCAAAACGTCTCACTTTAAATCTGACAAAAAGTCAAGGGCGTCCTCGGACGATGATTGTCCAGCGCATCATGAGACTGTACAGAAACCTTCGGTGCATAAATCGAGGTTGTCTGTGGACAAAATGGCATCCGCATCGTCGAAGTCAGCTCAACTCGACGCGTCCTTCAATAATGCCGTCAAAATGTCGTCTATACCTTCGGCGTCGAACCCTTACTCGACATTGAAATCATCCTCGATGACCTCAGGGATTCCTTCGAGTATGTCGAAGCCGGTGTCGATTCCGTTGACGCCTTTGTCTGGGAAATCTTTCATGCCGGTTCCCAAGATAACTTTGGCTAATGCTAGGCCTGTTCCTCATTTACCAGAAACATTTTTCCACCCTCAGCCCAGGCAAGAATTTTTTTAATCTGTCTATTTTTGAGGAACACACCTCTGATGAGGAAATTACATCAGCTGATGTTCATTTTGGGGCAATAGAAGTCCCTGAGGTACTGGTAGATCCTAATTCAAAAATGTCTGACCTTTATGACTGCCTACAATCGGCCAGTGGCCTAGATACCTCACCTGAGGTAGATTTTGAAAGGCCTGACCCCACAGACTATGCTAAACCGGGGTATAGGAACCTCGTGGGAAGAGTGATAGATTTTATGGGGTGGAAGTCAGTGTCCCCTAAATATGACCAGGACGATTTAACAGACATTATTGATGAAGGACCTCAAAGACCCAGTCCTTCCCTTCCACAAGGCTCTTCAAAAGAGACTAATGACAAATTGGGAGACACCTGAATCTCTACCAGCTGTAAATGAGAAATTTGTAGGAAAGTATAGACCTGCTCCCTTGGATCCAGAATATTTGTCTAAGCATCCTTCACCTGAAAGTTTGGTCATCCAAGCTGCGACTGCAAATAGACAGTCGGTTTATCCCTCTATGCCCCCTGACAGGGACGATAAAAAGATTTATGCCTGGGCGAGGAAGGCTTTTACTTCTGGTAGTATGGGCCCTTAAGTCTTCTAATGTCACTTGTACATTAGCTAGGTTCACTTACACCCTGTGGAGCTGTTTAGATGCAGCGGCTGATCACATCCCGGAGGGTGAGGAGCGGGATGGTTTCCTGGCTATAGTAAAGGATGGGAAGAAGGCTATGGAGGAGGGGTGCCTCAAGTCAGGACTGGATACTGCAGAGAGTATAAGCAGATCCATGGCATCTAGCGCAGTATCGCATAGATTCACATGGCTAAGAAAATCTGGTTTCGCATCTGATGTACAATCCAGGTTACTTAATATGCCCTTTGACGGCTTGAGATTGTTTGGCCGCAAGACGAACGAGAGCTTGGAGAAGTTGCAGACCTCGAAAGCGACAGCACAATCACTCTGCACCGCTATAAGGCAACCTCACCTGCACTCTTACGCAGGGTCATGTTCCTGGAAGAGTCACCCTTTTCGCTTCTATTCCTCTTTTGGGAGAGGGTAGGCCAGTCAAAGGGGACAACAAAGAAACCCCTTTCGTGGTGGAAAAGGGAGAGGTGCTAGATCAGCCACAGCAGCGGCTACTACCTCCTCAGCCACTGCAGAGCCACTTTGAGGCCTTAACCCACAAGACCCCGGTGGGAAGCAGAATCACTCAGTAACTGGACGAATGGCGGGGCATTACATCGGATGCTTGGGCACTAGAGATAGTGACCCATGGTTACTGTCTTCCTTTTCATCAAAGGCCTCAAGATCATCCACCGGGAGCCAACTCTCTAAAAATTCTAGACCCGCTCCTTGTGCAGGAGATTTTAACCCTGATAGAGATGGGTGCAATAGAGCATGTACCTGTAGCGGAGAGGAACAAGGGTTGGTACTCCCTTATTTTCTCATCCCCAAAAAGGACGGAGGATTGAGACCCATCTTGGACTTGAGAAATTTGAACAAATTCTTCAGGAAAGACAAGTTCAAGATGGTGACCATTTCTCAGATCCTTCAGGCTCTTCAGCTTCAGGACTGGCTGGTTTCATTGGACCTCCAGGATGCTTACATTCATGTGCCAATCCATCTCAAACACAGAGTACCTGAGGTTAGCAATTGGCAAGACACTCAACCTTCACGCTTGCCTTCTGAGAGGTTAAGGTATAAGGATTGGGACCTCCCGGATGACGTTATGGAGATTTTGCTTTCGGCCAGAAGGCCAGCAATAAAATCCTTATACCAGTGTCGTTGGAAGAAATTCAGTAACTGGTGCAGGGATAAGAATGTGGATCCTTTTTCAATGTACCACTCCCATGGCGTTCCTTTCTATTACATTTAGCCAGCTCGGGGCTCCAAGTTGGAACTATTAACGGATATTTGGCGGCGCTATCCATCTTCAAGCGCTCCTCAGAAGAAGTTTCATATTTCAAAATGCCTTTAGTTATCCAATTTCTTAAAGGGTTAACAAATGTGTTCCCTCCTACACCTTCCAAGTTCCCATTTGGGATTTAAATTGAGTTTTAAAGTTTGTGTGCCCCTTTTCAGCCTTTACATTCTTGCCCTTTAAGGCTCCTAACTTTAAAAACGGTTCTACTAGTGGCTCTAACTTCAGCCCGCAGGGTGAGTGAGTTGCAGGCGCTCTTGCAAGCCGCCTCACACGGTTTTTCATAAAGATAAAGTTGGTTTAAAGGTTAAGCCTTTTTTCCTACCTAAAATAGTTTCGGATTTTCATCTGTCACAAAAAATAACTTTACCATCTTTTTATCCTCCTCCGCATGCTAGTAAAGAGGAGGAAAGATTTCACAGACTAGACCCTAAAGGGGTTCTCAGTTTCTACATATCTAGACTGGAAAGATTTAGACAAACGGATCAGTTGTTATTCGGGTATACTGGACAAAAATTGGGCCTTAGTGTGGCCAAACAAACTATATCCAGATGGATTATCCTAGCAGTATCTGAATGTTACAAATTGGTTGGGAAGGAGCCTCCAGATGGTTTAAGGGCTCATTCAACCAGGGGCATAGCAACTTCTACGGCTCTTCAGAGGGGTGTCTCAGTGCAAGACATTTGTGCTGCGGCCACTTGGGCATCAATGCACACTTTTGCAAAACATTGTTTAGACTCCACTTCTTACCAAGGAGGCCTTTTTGCAAAAGCCGTCCTTCATTCTGTGCATAATTGAAGAACTATGGTACTCCCCCCTCCTCTAAATTACAACAGTTATGGGAGTCTATCTAAGATGAGGAATACGTGGGAGGACACAATCCATTCGAAGAACAAGTTACTTACCAACTGTAACGTTCTTTCAACTGGATGTTCCTCCCACGTATTCCTCTTCGGCCCGCCCAACCTTCCCCTCCGTACAGTTCTGAAGCTTGTTGCACTTGTACTTCCTTAAGAGCCTGACATCTGCCGACACAGAATACAACTGATGCAACATTTAACATCGAAAAAAACAGAACTGAACCAACGGGCGCGGCTCGTGCCATTTACACGATGGATGATGTCGACACTCGACGGCGGCCTTCGAGGAACCAAGCTACTGAAAGCAAGCGTCCCCAAACAGCACGATCCTCCCCGCAATGAGAGACAATGAAAGACTCTCCCAAAATGGGAATAAGGCCAAGACAGAGTGCGGGTGAGCGTAAATGGGAGTTTATCAATCAGAATAGGGCATGCAAAGAACTCTGCAAACTCCGAGAGCGCTCTGTCTGACAATAGCAAAGACAGGCGTATATATTTACAAAAAACGTCACCAAAACCTACATACTATAGGGGGCACAAGTTCATTGGGATTGGGTGGCGATGACTAACTATAGGTGCTGCTGCGGCGTGGTTGGTCTTGGCTGGAGGACGTCACTGGTCACCCTCGTGGGTGGGGCTGGGCCTGGCAGGTCGGCTTGAGTTCATCCGTGCGGTGTTGGTGTGCCAAGGCGGTCTGTGGCAGAGATGAATGCCTTTCCTGACTTACTTGCCCTCGGCCATGCACACCGCAGTCATTCAGTCATTTACAGTGTTATTCTCTTTAGTAAATCTTCCAATAGGTTATTTCATAGGTTAATGCAACACAGGAGGAATGCACCTTGTGAGGGGTCTGGAGGTAATACATCGAGGCCTGGTTACCCGTGTCCTGCTGACCGGGGCTATAGGTCGAGGGGCTAAGCTTCGGGGCCTGGGACGGGTGGTACAGGTCTTTCTGTCTTGTTAGAAGTTGTTATGGATGTTCCGCTGTGTGTTGTCAAAGTGTTGGGTGTCCTGATTGCACAGGGCCATAAGTCTAAGACGGTCCGGTGGGTTGTGGGGTTTACGTGGGGGGCGCGTGAGTTTAGACAAAGGTTTACTGCTGTGCTGTAAATAATGCAGGTGGCTGGTCACGGCCTTGGGTGCTGCAGTAGGGCTACAAATCTTTGAAGCGGCTCCAGTCTGGTCGGGGGAGGTGGGATAGCGCAGAGCGGGCCTCTGTTCTCATGTCTTGGCAGCCTTCGCAGGGTGGGAGGGGGAAATGGCCTTGTACGCACTCACAAAGGTATCTCCCTCGTGTGTTGCTGAATGTAGGTAAAGACATCACAAACATTTGAACACTTTCTATAATACTTATTCAACATCGCTTCAAAACATGCATTTAAACTTTGCTGGATGTGTCTCGATTATACCCAGTCCGAGCACCATATTTGTACATTATATTCTAGCAGCTACAGTATTTTAGTTACATGCATATACATTCGCAGTAAATGAGGTAGTAGTTGAGTCGGTGGAGTACATAGAAAACGACCCGCCACTGTACGTGACGGTGGTGGCACATAAGGGGCTTAGACATACACACATAAGTGCATTCTCGCGCATCCTTTACATGAGTTCATAGTATAGTTGCATTCGCTTTCCCGTGTAATCTAGCAGCATTAGCTTAGTTATGGCGCAAAACCATGGGAGGTAGGCTGCCCAGTGATACACGCAACAAACAGATCCCTGGAGCGTTCCTTTATTATTAGCATCCACCTTCAATGGTGTGAGCTCGCCATTGCTCATATCATGGGAGCATGCTCTCTCATTTTAATACATTCTACAGGCGTTTGTAATATAAGAGATTTTGTGGAAGAAGCATACTTTGCAAGTGGTCGTAACATTACTATATACATGTATATTAAGCTATTAGATGACCATTTTACCGTTCTTCTCATTGTTCAGGCCTGCTGGCCGGGTCATGCTGATAGTGATAGTACACTGCGGGAGGTGAACTGTTACAATGTTAGCGTATTGCGCTAGCTCATGTCCGTCTTGTTCGTGGGAACGTGCCCGCAGCGGATCTGCCAGGGTGCTGCGGCAACAGGGATGAGACTCTCCAAGGGTGGGGGCCGCGCTACAGTGCGCTGAGCTCACACCATCTTTACCAGACAAAAATGGTTTCTGGGCCTAGCTAAATTTGTATGGGCAATCAATACGTGTGGGCAATGTCTCCAGCGGGTGAGCCCTCCACCACCTGGGCCCGGGTGGCACGAGGGAACGCCCAATGAGCCATAGCCCTCACCTGGGGAGAAAACGCAGGCGAGAGGGGTCTCCTGGACCAGCCCTCCCCTACACTACGCAGCCTCGAGCACAGTGCCCTCTGGCAAACATTTCTGAAAGAAGCAGCAAGCTGACGAATATATGTAAGATGAGGAATACGTGGGAGGAACATCCAGTCGAAAGAACGTTTCAGTTGGTAAGTAACTTGTTCTTCTATCAGAGGGGTTAGTGAACTACAGGCCCTTTCTGTTCTAGACCCCTTTGTTACAGTCCACAGGGATAAGGTAGTTCTACGCACTCATCCCAGATTTGCGCCTAAATTCATCTCGAAGTTCCATGTGAACCAACCGATTGAACTACCTACCTTTTTCCTGAATCCCACTAGCATGGCCGAAAGAAGCCTACACACACTAGATGTGCGCAGAGCAGTAATGTTCTACCTGGAAAGAACAAAATCACTGAGAAAAACAAACCAATTTTTCATTTAGAGAGAACTGCCATTCAAGCCTAGAGCACATTCCACTCGAGGCACTAGGGCTTCAATAGAATTCATTGCAAATGTTCCCCTAGAGTCCATTTGCAAAGCGGCAACCTGGAGTTCTGTACACACCTTAACAAAACACTATTGCCTAGACACTCATTCTAGGTCTGATTCTCAGGTGGGACAAGCAGTACAAAGACATCTCGTCCCTACTGTTTCTTCTCACAACCCACCTCCAACTCCGGGTACTGCTCTTTAGTTTATGCACAGCATGTGATTCTGAGCAGATTAACAAGCATCAGAAGAGATGCATTACTTCTCGTAATAGCATTTCTGATGATTGGATCTGCCTAGATTCAAATGCGCCCTCCTTATCTCCCCTCTCGGGGTGGAAGGAACTTGGATGTCTTACAACTTCTCTCTCCATGTACTCGCTCACAATAGCCTTGGGCTCCGTCATGGCAGAAAAAATACAATCGGAGGGACTTCGGCACGTGAGGGATTTTGAGTACACTACACGTCACGATAGGGATAGTGTTACAGACACGCCTATGCCGACGTCCCCTTTCGGTCCCCGAAAGACAAGATGCAATACTCTGCGGGTTACCACTGGATGACAGACCATATGCACAGCATGTGAATCTAAGCAGATACAATCATCAGAAATGCTATTACGGTAAGTAATGCATGTCTTATTTCAGTTATTCAGAAATTGATTTAAGTGCCTGACAAATGTTTTTCTTCGGTAGTGCTGTGTAAGCTTGAATGGGAAACTATAATGCCAACTTACCTTGAAATTACTTGAACAATTTGGCAGATATTTTCCTAGGAACCTAAATTGTTGTTTAACTTTAAAGCACTTAAAAACTCTGTTGTCTTTGCCCACACATGTTCAGACTACTTAAGGTTCCTAGCCTCCTGCAAATGGTTTTATTTTGGACTTCATTTTAAGGGCACTAAAATCCATCTCTTCTCGCAAGAAGGACTTTTAAGCGCTTAAAATGAGTTGCAAGGGTTGTGTGCTTACATATTACTTTTCAAATTGTTTTTTCTTAACTTGTCTTTTCTTTCCATAATACAGTATTCTATTGCTAAATTTACTGTTTAAAAGTAAACCTGTTGGTGTTCTGTAGCCACAGTACACCAAAATGAATGTATATATTAGTTTAGTGGTTTCCTTATCTGTAGTTTTTAATTGATAAGTTGTCCAAGGCCTAAATAAATGTTTTATATACATTTTGTCTGTCTTTTGTTGTTTTAGAGTGATCTGTGTTGCTTTACTGAACCCTTCATCACTCTAGCACGCTAAGTGTATTACTTACTGCTCAGTCAATATGCCTCAACAGAGTTTTGATAAGACAGTGTGTTTCCCTGTTCACCAGAATACGGTGACCTTTCAGAACCTGTCCACAGCGCTGATTCTGAAAATCCACCTTGACAGTGACGCATGGAATAATAACATATTCTGAAGTAATGTATGGATTGTTTTATAGATAACAATAGTTTGTTCTGTTTTCAGAGTAGCAGTCTCTGATAAAGAATTGAAATCGAGCTTGCAGTTTACATTTCAGTTTTGGTTTGCTTAATTGTGGCTCCAATTTAGGGCAGAATCTTAAGTTTCAAGTACTACCTTGAATGAACATTGCTTTAATCTGATTTGGAACTGTCCTAATGTGAATAGGATTAGTCTTGACCTTTCACAATGAGCATGCTACTGCTTTTGTATATAGCAAATGTTATTTTCAACAGTTTTGTAACAGCAAATACTTGTTTTCCCCACAGGGTTTTTCACACATGCCGGGTATGCCGCATCCGGGTATGATGCACCCACTGAGTTTGCCTCCACTGCCAGGATTACCACCAATGCCAGGTTTACCACCTCCACCGATTCCTCCACCCAGGCCTGGCCTACTACTTGGACCACCACACCAGCCAGGACTACAAATTCAGACCAGTCTACCACCACAGATGGGTTCGCTACTTCACACTGGACCACCACATCAAATAAGCTTGGCGTCGCAGATTGGTGCTCCACACCAGACTGTTCCACATCCGCAAACTGCTTTGCTGCCACAGAGTGGTCCACCATCACACACTGGTCAGCCACCACTCCTGGCAGCGGGCCAGCCTCCTCCCCAACAGCAAGGGGCGGGCCAGCCTCCTCCCCAACAGCAGGGGGCGGGCCAGCCTCCTCCCCAACAGCAGGGGGCGGGCCAGCCTCCTCCCCAACAGCAGGGGGCGGGCCAGCCTCCTCCCCAACAGCAGGGGGCAGGCCAGCCTCCCCCCCAACAGCAGGGGGCGGGCCAGCCTCCCCCCCAACAGCAGGGGGCGGGCCAGCCTCCTCCCCAACAGCAGGGGGCGGGCCAGCCTCCCCCCCAACAGCAGGGGCCGGGCCAGCCTCCCCTCCACCAGCAGGGGCCGGGCCAGCCTCCCCTCCACCAGCAGGGGCCGGGCCAGCCTCCCCTCCACCAGCAGGGGCCGGGCCAGCCTCCCCTCCACCAGCAGGGGCCGGGCCAGCCTCCCCTCCACCCGCAGGGGCCGGGCCAGCCTCCCCTCCACCCGCAGGGGCCGGGCCAGCCTCCCCTCCACCCGCAGGGGCCGGGCCAGCCTCCCCTCCACCCGCAGGGGCCGGGCCAGCCTCCCCTCCACCCGCAGGGGCCGGGCCAGCCTCCCTTCCACCCGCAGGGGCCGGGCCAGCCTCCCTTCCACCCGCAGGGGCCGGGCCAGCCTCCCTTCCACCCGCAGGGGCCGGGCCAGCCTCCCTTCCACCCGCAGGGGCCGGGCCAGCCTCCCTTCCACCCGCAGGGGCCGGGCCAGCCTCCCTTCCACCCGCAGGGGCCGGGCCAGCCCCTCCTCCACCACCAGATGACGGGCCAGCCCCCCCACCACACTGGCCCTCCATCCCTTATGAACCCTCTGCAGCTGCCCACTTACCCAAGCCTTTTAGGGCCCCCTCCTGGATTTGCCCACGGGATTCCACCACCACCTCCTCCACCGCCGTTCATGAGGCATGGCTTCAACCCAGCTCATATGCCACCAGGTATGTGTCGCTTAAATGTTCTTAACTGTGTCCTTTATATGAAGCATCCTAAACGTGCTTTTATGCACTTGTCTTTAATATCACTGGATGCAACCACATCACTCTGGGTCATTTTCACGTGTAACCTTTGATTCATGGTGGTATGTCACAGGATTTTCCACCTTGACAATGCTAATTTGGAAGTTCCATAATCGGTATGGTAGGTTATACAGAATGCAGGACAAAATCTATAGACAAATCATATTATTTAACTTGAAACTCATATAGTGCCCTTTCCAAGAGCAGAAAAGTTAATCACCTAAATTGAATTTGTTATTTGGTATCTGACATGGCTTACTTTGAGCCAGGCAAGTACCTTTTTTAGTTGGTTAGCAAGCCTAAGGATAATCATCATGCTCCTTTCCACCACATCGGTCTATCTGCTAGTTCGCGCCAAATTGCAGATTCATCCAATTTATAAAGGTGGTCACTTCCATGAAAGAACAGTCTCCGCTCATGGAACTCTCCACTGGATGGTGATCGGATTATTCAATGTATGAATGTAGGAGTAAGACTACTTGGGGATGGGGCACATGTGGGTGAGAGAGAGAGGGAGAGAGTTGGGACTTTTTGGGAGTTTTGTTCTGAAATCCTCTGGTGAAAGTGTCAGGTAATTCAACTAAACTGGGTGTACATGGTTTACCACCAAGTTAGTCAAACTCTTGCAATGGTAATCTGACAGAGCAGTCTGACTTCATTATTGGGAGAAAGGGACAGGACTAGTAGAAGGTACTGCTACCCCTGACGTACCTCAACATCTCTGCCACTAGCATACAGCGACTACCAACAAAAGAAATTCGGTATAGCTGGGCACACATCGAATCTTTCAGCAATAGCACTTCATCCAAAGCCACCAACAGTGCCCACCCTGCCTGACCTCTGGGCTGCTTAGTGGAGCCTAGCCAGCCACCTAAGCCAGCGAAAATGCACACAAGCATCTCTTAATATAAACTATTAGAACCTTCTACCAGATTGACTGGTAACCAAGGGCGTTCCAATCACAAAGTGCATTTAGGCCATACAAATGGGGAAAGAGCGCTATATAAATAACGCATTACAATACTCAGTATACTTAAAGAAAAACATACTCTGTAGTATTCACTTTAAAAATGACACCCAAGTATTATAAAACCTTAAAGGATACTGAAAAGATTCAGCAAACATTTAAATCCATTAGTCAAAAGATCATGCGCCTTTACAGCTTTGACTGCTTTGTAAGGCTTTCAATTTAATTGCAATAATTTTTGCATATGAAATCGTGCAAGTATTAAAAATACAGTGAGCACTTACACTCCATGGCCCAAGTGGGAACAAAGGTACGTATGCTGTTTACCGATAAGTAAAAGTATTGATTAGTTTTAGGCAGCTAAGAAAGTTTTAGGGAGTTATGAAAAGTTTGTTCATGGTATTGAACAGGCAAGATCCCAGGAGTGAACGCAGCAGAAAAAAAATCTAGTTTACGAGGTCTGCGGACCCCATCAGAGGAGATATAGATGTATGTTCAACAGCCAGTAAACGGGGATTGGATTGCTGCTGAGTGGGCCACAAGCCAACTGAAGGATTTGGTTACTGTCCAGGCGCCTTGGAAGAAGGACTGCACGATCAGCAAATAAAACAATGAGGAAGAGGAACTTTGGGAGATGGTGGCCAGAGAATCTAGGGAAGGCTGCCACTCTGAAGACTGCTGTGAGAAATGCCCAGGAAGCACTGGTGCAGTACCTTAGGTGTTGAGATTGGTTGTGGCAAGATGCCAGCTCTGTTTGCCAGTTCAGTTTGTGAAATCCCAGTAGCTGGCACAACTAGATTTAATATGGATGAGCTTATCTAGGTTACACACAATGAGGAGGGCACAGAGGCAGCAGTGGGGGCACCAGGAAGACCCTTCAAAGCAGGTCATAGGCAGCCCAGGACTCAGTACAGACCACAGTATTTTCAATTTCGGTAAAACAGCTGATGGGAGGAGAGTCTGGATGTCCCATGACAGACTTTGTGTGAAGCAGCAGTAAGCTCACATTGTTTCAGCCAGGCAGAAGGGACTTCCACCTCATGCCCAGCTAATACCACAGTGATCGACTTCAGGGGGGCATCGGAGACAGCAGGCATTGATAATTGATCAAAGGAGTCCAGGAGGAAGGCTAGAAAGCTTGAGAAAAGCTTTCCAAGCACAAGATGCAGAGTGGATCAGCAGAACAATTGGGAGACACTAGCCATTAGAACAGCACGATCTGGAGTCCTCTCAATTGTATAGCTTTTTAAGGTAAGCTTTCAGCAAACAAATCTCCAGACGTTAACATATTTCTGTTGCTTGTGTAATCTGCTTAGATCACATGCTATGCGTAGGTCAACATCTAGTGGAAGCTGCGCAGTATTACAGTTGCTTTTCAAAACTCAAAAATCGGCGTCGAAATAGGGCGTGCCAGTAATTCTATCCCTATTGTGACGTCCCCTGTAGCCATGATCCCTCATGCGTGTAGGTCCCACAGATTTTTTTTTTCCGCCATCGTGAGCGGTCGCAAAAATATAAGCAGAGTCCTTTTTCGTTGTACGCCGTTGAACTTTAAGTTAGTGTTGCTTCCTGTCCTTTGCCGATGCTATGACTCAACGTGGTGAAGAACGAAAAAAAGACTTCAAAGCTGACCGTCGGACAGAGACTTCGACAGCGCCACTCGGCCTTACAGTAGGGAGACTGGGGCGGGGGTGGTCATAAACATGTTTCTGATGTTTGTTAATCTGCTTAGATTCACATGCTGTGCATAGGTCCGACATCCAGTGGTCACTGCGGAGTATTGCATTTTGTTTTTCGTAGTCGAAAAGGGGACGTCGACAAGGCGTGTCTGAAACACTATCCCTATAGTGACGTGCGTTGTACCCACAATCCCTCACGCGTCGAGGTCCCTCAGATTGTTTTTTTCCGCCCAGCTTCTGGTCGCCTTCACGCGGAGCTCCTCGAGAGACATTGCAACTCCTCGACCTTTGGTCGTTTTTTTCACATAATATTAATAATCCCTCCCTCGACGCAGTTGTAAGCTGTTCTCCGCCGAGCAAAATCTTCGACGGAGGGTCGAGCGGAGGAAATCCTTCGGCGCTGCCGAACACGTGGCCTGGTCTCGCAGGCCATATACAGTAGGGAGAGTGGGGTCGTGGGACATCTCTGGGTCTTTTCTGAGAATGCCTTTCCCTTTCCCCTTCCTTTCCCTTGGGGTGCTTATCGCGATTTATTGCCTCGGCTATGGAGAGGACACCCTTTAGGTTTTGCCCGCTTTGCAAAGGCAAATTCACTTGCAAGGACAAGCATTCACGGTGTAACCGCTGCTTGCCCCTCGATCACAAGGAGGAAGGTTGCGCGGCTTGTCGGCTTCTTAAGCCTAAAACTCTAAAAGACCGTAGGGTTAAAAGGTGGGCGGCCTACGCGATGTCGAAGGCCGAAGGTTCACCCGCCGCTGCTACCACCGACAGTGACGAGGAACGCGATAACACGACCTCCGCTACGGAAGTCGAAACCCCCTCTAAGGAGCGCTTGCGCGCTTCGTCGTCTGTCCCCGGCCCCGACGGGCTCGGCTCACGCCCTGCTTATGGGGATGAACACCCCGGCGACACTGACGCACACAAAGACTCACATAAGCACACAACCCTTGGCTCTTCTTCGTCTAAGACGAAAAGAGCTTCGGCGCCCAAGGAGACGCAGGTTCCACCGGCGGCCTCCTCGGACCGTTCGGGTTCAAAGCCCCTCTCGCAGCCGCGACCAGCGACTGGGCTTTCGGCAAATAAGGGCGCCGCCCCCAAAACATCGGCCGGCGCGCATCAACAGAAGGCGCATACCGCCGTAGAGCGTTCGACACCCATAGCGTCGAAAACGCAAGCTTCCGCCGACAAACGAGTCGCCGACAAACGAGTCGCCGAAAGCTTGGCGAGGATCGCTGTAGCCGACGCCCAGAAGCGTACGCCGAAGAACACGTCGAGCGCTACGCATAAGTCGAAAGACACGCCGAAAAAGCCCGAAGAAAGGCAGGGACTACCCCCTTCAGTCGGGGGGTCACCCAGCACACCTGAAGGTTTTTCGGAGGGCGACGGGACACTTTCCTCGACGCTTTGGGAGAGGTCGAGCCATTTCGAGTTAGATAACCCTATGTTTCCCCCGCCAGACCGCTCTGGGGTACCCCATGAAACAATGGAAAGACTCCACCTCTGTATGGAGAGGATGGAAAGGTTCATGAGCACCCAGGCCTCTCAAACTCACAAGAGGACTAGAGAAGGGCCTCAGGAGGACCCCAGGGCCAAAAATCCGAGGCTAGTCGATCCCCAGCAGGACACAGCCTCAGACTTCCAAGATGTATATGACCTCACTGGGGAGGAACAATACTTCGAGGAAGAAGATGATTTCATAGACAATGAAGGACAGAACCAGGAGGAATGTCTGGAAGACAGAACAGACATTATAGAAGAAGGCTTCGGGGTTAACCCAGAAGAGGGACCTTCACACCCCTGGCAATCACCATCAGTGTATTCCGACACCGATGTCCTAAACCTAACTCCTCTGGACAATTCTCCAGTTAGGAACACGTCTCCAATTGACGATCAGCCCACTTTCAATGCACTGTTGCGCAGAGCAGCAGCGCATTTCGAACTCGACACCGGGGAACTCTCTCCAGAATTGGACTTTGTAGAAAGAGTGATTAAAGAAAAACCCCCGGTCAGCCAAACCATTCCCCTCCTCGCTTCAGTAAAAAGAAGGATCATACCTTCGCTGTCCACTCCCGCAATGATCAGAGGGGTCAATCCACGGATTGAAAAACTTTTCACTCCTTCACCCTCAGACCCCCTCTACATTAGGGGACATTCCATTCCGGATTCCCTAGTGGTATCTAATACTAGAAAGAGGGCAGGGGTACCACTTTCCACCAGTGAGGCACCCCCTGACAAGGAGGGCAAGAGGCTATATGCCCTTGCAAAAAGAGTTACTTCCTCGGCTGCCTTCTCAGCAAGAATTGCCAACAACAATTCCTTGCTTGCAAGCTACGCAGACGCGCAGTGGGCCAAACTGCGAAAAGACGCCGAGGAAGCACCGGAGCCTTTACGTACGCGCCTACTGTCAACTATTGGCGAAGGAACCCAAGTGAACCAGAGCATTGTTAAAAACTCTCTGGACGTGGCAGAAACAGCAGGACGTTCCCTGGTACAAGGAATACTCCTAAAGCGCCATGTATGGCTGCGCAACTCAGGCTTTAAACCAAAGACACAGGCGTCTTTGATAAATAAACCTGTCGAGGATGCTAACCTCTTCGGAAAAGCGGTAGATGAAGCCCTAGAGATGGCTAAAAAAGAGTTCGACACTATCAAGACTCTTGACCAAATCTCTAAGCCCACTACCAGGCGCGGCTATGGCAACAAACGCTTTTTTCGTGGCCAACGCCAACACCAACAACAAAGTCAACATCAGCAATACCCTGCCACCAATTACCAAACCAATAGTGGGCAGTACAGCCAAAGAGGCCAACGCCGGGGCAAAGGGAGGGGTCGGGGATCCACCCCCAGAGGCTCCCAAGCCCCCAACAACTCCAAGTGACGCGAAGATTCGCGTCCCCTCCCATGCAACACCGGTCGGGGGCCGGATAACATCCTTTCTCCCTGCATGGGAGGAGATAACGTCAGACCGTTGGGTACTTTCCACCGTAGCCCACGGATACTGTATCGAATTCAACAGTTCCCCATCCTACAGACCCCCGAGGGGACGTCGCATGACACCGGAACATCTTGCCATCCTTCTCCAAGAAGTACAACAACTGCTGGAAAAAGGAGCCATAGAGGTCGTGCCTCTATCTCAGGTAACGGAAGGTATTTATTCAGTGTACTTCCTTGTACCCAAAAAGGATCTAACCATGCGCCCTGTATTAGATCTGCGCCCAGCGAACAAGTTTATCAAACCCCAAAAGTTTCGTATGGTAACCTTACAGGAAGTAATCCCACTGCTTTCTCAGGGAGATTACATGACAACATTGGACATGAAAGATGCATACTTTCATATTTTAATGTTGCCAGCGCACAGAAAATACCTCAGGTTCATGATAGAGGGCAAACACTACCAGTTCAAAGTGCTACCCTTCGGCATAGCATCAGCACCAAGGGTATTCACGAAGGTGCTGGCAGTGGCAGCGGCCCACCTGCGCAGGTTGTCCATCCCAGTTTACCCTTACCTCGACGACTGGCTCATAACAGGGGATTCTTACGAAACATGCTTCTCCAATACCCAAAAGACAGTAGACCTTTTGTTCCAGTTGGGCTTCTCCATCAACGAAAAGAAGTCCAGTTTAGACCCCAGTCAAATCAAGCAATTCCTAGGGGCTCTAATTCAAACAAAGGACGGCCTCGTCTTCCCCTCCAAAGAGAGGGTCCAAAACATGCTGTTTCAAATCCCTCAATATGTAACCGGTCGAGAGGTGACGGTACGCAAAGCAATGCGCTTGCTAGGAATGATGGCGTCGTGTATTTATTTGGTACCTCACGCGCGCCTGCGCGTGCGCCCAATGCAAGAGTGGCTCAACAGCCAGTGGTGTCAGGCCAGCGGACTATGGGAGGATCTAGTTGTGGTCTCGCAGGCCTTAGTTCTCTCGCTACGGTGGTGGACAAAGGAAAACATGGAAAAAGGGAAACCCTTTGCCACACCCGTGGCGGAAGCCACTCTAACCACAGACGCATCCCTCACAGGATGGGGGGCGCACCTATCCCATCAGACTGCTCACGGAGTGTGGACTCCGAACGTAGCATCCAAACACATAAATCTACTGGAGCTACTAGCTGTGTTCAAGGCGCTAAGAGCCTTCCAGGAACACCTACAAGGCAAAACAGTAATGGTCCTTACAGACAGCACCACAGCCATGTACTACATCAACAAGCAAGGGGGCACCCACTCTCCAGGCCTGTCCAAGCTGGCCCAGAATATATGGAAGTGGGCTCTCAAACAGGACATGTTCCTACTATCACTACATGTACCCGGGGAACTCAATCTGCTAGCAGACAGTCTCAGCAGAGATTTCCCCCTGCCCAAAGAGTACGAATGGCGCCTGCACGAAGACATCGTCTTCGACGTCTTCACACAATGGGGATTCCCAGAAATAGACCTGTTCGCAACCCTGGAAAACTCACAATGCCTGAGTTACGCCTCCAGGTACCCCCAGAACCAATCCAAGGGGAACGGTCTGTCGATGCAATGGTCAGGGAAATTTGTTTACGCTTTTCCCCCGACTCCCCTTCTCAACAAAGTGGTGCACAAGATGCACCAGGAACAAGTGACCATGATACTAGTGGCCCCAATGTGGGCACGACAACCATGGTTCGCTCACTTGATGGAGATGTCTCTATCCCCCCCAGTAAAACTCCCCTGCCCGTACAACATGCTGTCTCAGGACAAAGGCAGGACTCTGCATCCATGCCCCCAGAACATGAACTTAGCAGCTTGGCTCCTGAGATCATAGAGTTCGGACATCTACAACTCCCGCAAAGATGCATGGACATCCTCAGGGAAGCCCGAAAACCGAACACTCGCCACTGCTATTCTAGCAAGTGGAAAAGATTTGTCATCTGGTGCAGGAGTAAAAGCATCAACCCTATTGACTGCTCTCCCACACATGTGGTCCTATACCTGACCCACCTATTGGATTCAGGTCTAGTGTTTAACTCCATTAAAGTCCACCTAGCTGCACTTTCTGCATACACCACTTCCCAACTCAAAGTGTCGTGGTGGAGGATCCCTGTTATAAAGGCCTTCATGGAGGGAGTAAAGAGAATACACCCCCCGATAGCTGACCCAGCTCCCGGATGGGACCTTAATGTGGTACTTACCAGACTCATGGGCTCTCCATTCGAACCCATGCACAAAGCATCTCTTAAACACCTCACGCTTAAGACTGCTTTTTTAATAGCTATCACCTCCATCAGGAGAGTAAGTGAACTTCAGGCTCTTTCTATTCTAGACCCCTTCGTTACAGTTCACAAAGATAAAGTGGTTCTACGCACTCACCCTAGGTTTGCTCCGAAATTTATTTCTAAATTCCACGTAAACCAATCTATAGAACTACCAACGTTCTTTCAAAATCCTTCCAATTTGGGAGAAAGGACTCTGCACACACTAGATGTACGCAGAGCGGTCATGTTCTACATGGAAAGAACCAGACCACTGAGGAAGACTAATCAGTTCTTCGTCTCGGTGGCAGCAGGAAGAGAAGGAGATGCAGTTTCAAAGTCCACTATTTCTAGATGGATTGTTCAATGCATCACTCTCTGCTATACTCTTGCTAAGAGAGAACTGCCCTTTAGGCCAAGAGCACACTCTACTCGAGGCACGGGGGCGTCCATAGCATTCATTGCAAATGTTCCCCTTGAGTCCATCTGCAAAGCGGCTACCTGGAGTTCTGTGCACACCTTTACAAAACACTACTGTCTAGATACACACTCTAGATCTGACTCCCAGGTGGGACAGGCCGTATTACGACACCTTTTCTCTACTGTTCCTTCTCATAACCCACCGCCAACTCCGGGTACTGCTCGCTAGTCTATGCACAGCATGTGATTCTAAGCAGATTAACAAACATCAGAAGAGAATGCATTACTTACCGTAAAAGCATTTCTGATGGTTGTATCTGCTTAGATTCACATGCGCCCGCCCTTCCTCCCCGCTCGGATGGAAGGAACATAGACTTCCTTTATATATCTCTCTCTTTTCTGTACTCACTCACGTCTAGAAGGCTCCCTCAGGGCAGAAAAATACAAACAGAGGGACCTCGACGCGTGAGGGATTGTGGGTACAACGCACGTCACTATAGGGATAGTGTTTCAGACACGCCTTGTCGACGTCCCCTTTTCGACTACGAAAAACAAAATGCAATACTCCGCAGTGACCACTGGATGTCGGACCTATGCACAGCATGTGAATCTAAGCAGATACAACCATCAGAAATGCTTTTACGGTAAGTAATGCATTCTCATATTCCCACCCTTTCCCATAGTCTCCCAGCTGCCTACCAATATTATGGAGCGTACTCCCTTTAAATTCTGCTGCTCCTGCGATAGGAAGTTCACATGGGTCGACAAGCATAGGGTCTCTAACCTCTGCTTGAATAGAGACCACGACGAGGTGCATTGTCCGGCTTTTAAGCTACTCTGACCTAAAACCCTCAGACAGGTGAACTAAACGTTGGGCCCATCATGCCATGCAGGCCGAGGCCTCCATGGACGTCGAAGAGGCATCCAGCAACGGCAGCGCTGCATTCCCTTCGGACAGCAAGGGTGACGGGGAACCTCCACGTTCCCCAGTGCCAGCCCCCGACCCTAGCAGACAGGTCTGCGGTCCTGTTACGGGGAAGAGACCCGGCGGCAAGGGAACCACACTCGCCCACAAACACACACCCCACAGCGATGCACGTAAGGTCGCACACCGGGAGTTGACTGTGAAGGGCAGATCTTCCAATCAGATGTCCTCTAGGTGCTCAGGGCGGCTGCTGCATGAGAAACCTGCCAAGACAAAGGTCATCGGACTCAAAACTCCCCAGTCCGGCCCCGCGACGGCGAAAGACGCCGCGCAAGCCATCCCTGTGGTCGAAGTTCGGCCTACATCCGGGGACAAGCCCAGGGAGTCCTCCGAAGCCCCCTCTTCGACCCCAAGCTCCATAATATCATCGTCTAAGAGCAGGGACCATAAGGAAAGAGACGTCCAGTTCCTCTAGAGAGAGGGACTCACTTAGCAAGGAGAAGGCTAGGGAGAAACCCTCTAGCCAACATAAAAGTATGCCCCTACAGGACACTATAGTGGAGTCCGATCATGCACATCAGCCCGACTCTTAAGTCTTGATGAAGAGGAACATACCCCCACTACCCCTCACTCCTGCCTCCTCCTACCCGAGGGCTATACCCAGTTCAGTCAGATGGTCTGCATAGGATATTGACAGTCATGAGTTGCATGACCTGCTTGGCAAACCTCTTTGAAAAACATCCACATGTTCTGGACAACTTGGCCTCCACGCCTCCCACTACACAGGCGTTGGGTTCCAACACAACACCTACAGCCTCTTAGTCCCAGGCAACGGCTGTACCTTATAAGAAGAGATCTCTTCCCCCAGTAGAATTGGCTGTTGAGCGAACCACCACACGAAACTCTTCGCCTCTCCTACAACCTTTATGACTGGGATGTAGGGGAGGATGAATACTTAGATGAGGGTGAACCCTTTTATGGTGACATCGAGGGTTACGACCCCGGGGGGGGGGGGCGTAGACGATCAAGACCAAGATGAGTGTCTGTGGTTTTTGCGATGGACTCTCCAGTCTCCCAAGACCCTGCTTTACCAGACTCCCCGGTGGAAAACCTGCCACTATTGAACGATATACTCATAAGGGCTGCAGAGCATTTGGGTATCGAAACACAAGAGGCAAAAAAGGACAAGGATTTTGCAAAGAATATGCTGGGCAATGAAAAAACCAGAAACCCAATTCATCCCCCCTGCTAAAATCAGTCCAAAGAAGGGATTCAACCTTCACTAGAACTACCAAACGATACCAGGGCGGTGAACCCCAGGATCGAGAAACTTTTCAAACCAGCATCTTCCGACCCCTTATATATAAGGGGCCAGCTTTGACCTGACGCTCTGGTTGTTACCATCACCCGCAAGAGAGCTGGTACCCCCTTGGCCTCCTCCGAAGCCCCTCCTGACAAGGAGAGTAAGAAATTTTCTGATGTTTGTTAATCTGCTTAGAATCACATGCTGTGCATAGGTCCGACATCCAGTGGTCACTGCGGAGTATTGCATTTTGTTTTTCGTAGTCGAAAAGGGGACGTCGACAAGGCGTGTCTGTAACACTATCCCTATAGTGACGTGCGTTGTACCCACAATCCCTCACGCGTCGAGGTCCCTCAGATTGTTTTTTTCCGCCCAGTTTCTGGTCGCCTTTCGCGGAGCTCCTAGAGAGACATTGCTATACTTACCACGGACCTCGGTCCTTTTGTCATAACTTAATATACTGGTAACGATCCCTCCCCCTCGACGTTAGCTGCGAAGCTGTTTCTCCGCCGAACTATTTTCGACGGAGAGGAAGAGCGGAGGAGATCCTTCGGCGCTGCCGAACACGTGGCCTGGCCTCGACGGCCAACTTACAGTAGGGAGAGTGGGGGTTAGAACTTTGTCTCTTCTCTTTGAGAATGTCTTTCTTTCTCCCTTTTCTTTCCCTTGGGGTTGTTATCGCCAGCTATTATTGCCTCAGCTATGGAGAGGACACCATTTAAGTTTTGCCCACGCTGCAGGGGCAAATATACTTGGAAAGATAAGCACAAGCTCTGTAATCGTTGCTTACCCCTCGATCACATAGAGAACAGCTGCGCAGCCTGCAAGCTCTTAAAACCCAGGACTCTTAAAGAATGTAGGGTTAAGAGGTGGGCAGACTACGCTATGTCGAAGTCAGTTTCCTCACCCGCTGCCGCTGTTACTGAAAGTGACGAGGAGTGCCATAACTCGACGTCCGTTACGGAAGTCATGAACCCCCAGAAGGAGCGCTCACGCTCCTCGTCGTCCGGCCCCGACGGGCTCGGCTCACGCCCTGCTTATGGGGATGAACACCCCGGCGACAAGGACGCACACAAACCCCATAAGGCTAAACACACTACCCACGGCTCTTCTTCGTCGAGAACGAAGGATCCATCAGCGCCGAAGGGGACGCAGGGCACTCCGGCGTCTACCGCAGACCGTAAAGGTCACAAGCCCCACCCGCAAACGCAGCCGCGACCAGCGATTGGGCTTCCATCTAACACGGGCGCTACCCCAAAAACATCCGACGCAACGCTCCATAGAGCGACCGTCTAGGTACAACGCGCAACGCACACAACGTCGACACCAAAGCCCTCGACGGACAAAATCGTGGCCGAGAGCCTAGCGAGAATTGTCGCCGAAGACGAACGTACGCGGACGACGAAACAAACGTCGAATACCGCGTCGAAAAAACACAAAAGTAGCCAGGAACTGCCCCTTTCTCCAAAGGACGCTTCCGAACTACCTGAAGGCTTTTCAGAAGGAGACGGGAACCTCTCGTCGACGCTGTGGGAGCGTTCGAAACGATTCGAAGGCGAAAACACTAATTTTCCCCCTCTAGACTATTCAGGGGTACCCCATGAGACCCTTGAAAGACTCCATTCTTGCATGGAGAAAATGGAAAGGTTTCTAGGAAACCAAGACCCACCCACTCACAAAAGACAAAGAGAATGGCCACAGGATGACCCTAGAGTCAAGATTCCTAGGCTGGTTGACCTCACTGAGGAGGAGCAATACCTCCAAGAAGATGAGGAGTGTTTGGGTGGAGAAGAAGTCGAAGAAGATCCTTACACCACTCCTACAGGGTTTGAAGAGGATACAGCTACCTCGCAGCCCTGGCATTCACCGTCAGTGCAGCCTTGGCAATCCCCATCAGTACATTCAGACCCTGATGCCTTTCTCCCTTCTCCTCTCAAGGATTCACATGGGAACTCCTCTCCCATAGATGACCAACCTTCCCTCAATGCACTATTGCGCAAGGCAGCAGCGCATTTTGAGATTGATACAGGGGAAACTCTTCCAGACATCGACTTTGTAGAAAAAGTCATCAAAGAAAAAGCCCCTGTTAGCCAATCTATTCCTCTCCTGGCTTCTATTAAAAGAAGAATTTCTCCTTCCCTTACTAACCCAGCTCTAGTAAGAGGGGTCAACCCTAGAATAGAAAAGCTCTTCAGCCCTTCATCCTCTGACCCTTTATACATCAGAGGACACTCTATTCCGGACTCCCTTGTGGTTACCAACACAAGAAAAAGAGCAGGGGTGCCACTATCCACTAGTGAAGCACCTCCAGACAAAGAAGGCAAAAAACTCTACGCACTGGGGAAGAGAATCACGACCTCCGCCGCCTTCTCCACTAGAATTGCTAATAACAACTCACTTTTAGCTAGCTACGCAGATGCACAGTGGAACAAGCTGCGCAGCGAAGCAGAGGAAGCACCTGAACCTCTGCGTTCTCGCCTGCTAGCTATAATATCAGAGGGCACACTGGTAAACCAGGGCATCGTTAAAAACTCCCTAGATGCCGCTGAGACGGCTGGCCGCTCCCTAGTGCAGGGAATACTTCTCAAGCGCCACGTTTGGCTACGCAATTCAGGTTTTAAGCCCGAAACCCAAGCCTCCCTCATAAATAAACCCATTGAACAGACGCATCTGTTTGGGAAAGCAGTAGATGAGGCCCTAGAACATGCTAAAAAAGAGTTTGATACCATCAAAACTCTTGATCAAATTTCTAGGCCCCCTAACAGGCGAGGCTATGGTAATAAACGCTCCTTTCGTGGCCAAAGACAGCAGCAGAACCAACAACAACAATATTACTCTGGCTCCAACTGGCCCACCAACCAGGGTAACACCCAGTTCAGTCAAAGAGGCCAACGCCGTGGCAAAGGAAGAGGTCGTGGCTCCAGCCCCAGAGGTTCCACGCCCAATACCAGCAAATGACCCGAAAATTCGGGTCCCCTCCCATGCATCACCGGTCGGGGGCCGGCTAACATCGTTCCTTTCAGCATGGGAGGGAATCACGTCAGACCGTTGGGTATTATCCACCATAGCCCACGGATACTGCATCGAGTTCAACGGTTCCCCGAAGTACAAACCCCCACGGAACCGGCGCATGACACCGCAACACCTCTCCATTCTTCTTCAAGAAGTGGAAGAACTACTGAAGAAAGAGGCTATAGAGCCCGTCCCCCTATCACAGGTAACAGAAGGTATTTATTCAGTGTACTTCCTTGTACCCAAAAAGGACTTAACCATGCGCCCTGTATTAGATCTGCGCCCAGCGAACATATTTGTCAAACCCCAAAAGTTTCGTATGGTGACCTTACAGGAGGTAATCCCACTGTTATCACAAGGGGATTACATGACAACACTGGACATGAAAGATGCATACTTTCATATTTTAATGTTGACATCGCACAGAAAATACCTCAGGTTCAAAATAGAGGACAAACACTACCAGTTCAGAGTACTACCCTTCGGGATAGCATCTGCACCAAGGGTATTCACGAAAGTACTGGCAGTGGCAGCGGCCCACCTGCGCAGATTATCCATCCCGGTATACCCTTACCTCGACGACTGGCTCATAACAGGGGATTCTTACGAAACATGCTTCTCCAATACCCAAAAGACCGTAGACCTTTTGTCCCAACTGGGCTTCTCCATCAACGAAAAGAAGTCCAGCTTAGACCCCAGCCAAACCAAACAATTCCTAGGGGCTCTAATTCGAACAAGGGACGGCCTCGTATTCCCCTCCAACGAGAGGGTCCAAAACATGCTGTTTCAAATTCCCCATTATGTAGCAGGCCGAGAGGTGACGGTACGCAAAGCAATGCGCTTGCTAGGGATGATGGCGTCATGTATTTATTTGGTACCTCACGCGCGCCTGCGCATGCGCCCAATGCAAGAGTGGCTCTACAGCCAGTGGTGTCAGGCCAGCGGACAATGGGACGAACCACAGACGCATCCCTTACAGGATGGGGGTGTGGACTCCGAGTTTAGCATCCAAGCATATAAACCTGCTGGAACTACTAGCGGTGTTCAAAGCACTGAAAGCCTTTCAGGAACACTTACAAGGAAAGACAGTGATGGTCCTCACAGACAGCACCACAGCCATGTACTACCTCAACAAGCAAGGGGGCACTCACTCTCCAGGACTGTCCAAGCTGTCCCAGAATATATGGAAGTGGGCTCTCAAACACAACATGTTCCTACTAGCACAACATGTACCAGGGGAACTCAATCTGCTAGCAGACAAACTCAGCAGAGACTTCCCCCTGCCCGAAGAGTACGAATGGCAATTGCACGAAGACATCGTCTTAGACATCTTCACGCAATGGGGATTCCCGGAAATAGACCTGTTCGCAACCCTGGAGAACTCACAATGCCAAAGTTACGCCTCCAGGTACCCCCAGAACCAGTCCAAGGGGAACGGTCTGTTGATTCAATGGTCAGGGAAATTTGTTTACGCCTTTCCCCCGACTCCCCTTCTCAACAAAGTGGTGCACAAGATGCACCAGGAGCAGGTTACCATGATACTAGTGGCCCCAATGTGGGCACGGCAACCTTGGTTCGCTCACTTGATGGAGATGTCCCTATCTCCCCCAGTGAAACTTCCCTGCCCGTACAACATGCTGTCACAAGACAAGGGCAGGACACTGCATCCATGCCCTCAGACCATGAACTTAGCAGCCTGGCTCCTGAGATCATAGAATTTGGACATTTACAACTCCCACAGAGATGTATGGACATCCTCAGGGAAGCCAGAAAACCTAATACTCGACACTGCTATTCTAGCAAATGGAAAAGATTCGTTATCTGGTGTAGAGGTACTAGCATCAACCCAGTTGACTGCTCTCCTACTGACATTATTCTATACTTGACCCATTTACTGGATTCAGGTTTAGTATTCAATTCCATTAAAGTCCACCTAGCGGCACTTTCTGCATACACCACTTCCCAACTTAAAGTGTCGTGGTGGAAGATACCAGTTATCAAAGCCTTCATGGAGGGGGTAAAAAGGATACACCCTCCGATAGCTAACCCAGCTCCCGGATGGGACTTAAATGTGGTACTTTCCAGACTCATGGGCCCTCCCTTCGAACCCATGCACAAGGCAACTCTTAAAGATATCACCCTTAAGACTGCTTTCCTAATAGCTATCACCTCCATTAGGAGAGTAAGTGAACTACAGGCTCTTTCTGTACTAGACCCCTTTGTAACAGTTCACAAAAATAAAGTGGTTCTACGCACACACCCAAGGTTTGCACCTAAATTCATCTCGAAATTTCATGTAAACCAAACTATAGAACTACCAACGTTCTTTCAAAACCCTTCCAGCTCGGGAGAAAAAAGTCTGCATACACTAGATGTACGCAGAGCTGTCATGTTCTACATGGAAAGAACCAGACCACTGAGAAAGACTAATCAGTTCTTTGTCTCGGTGGCAGCAGGAAGAGAAGGAGATGCGGTCTCAAAATCCACTATATCTAGATGGATTGTTCAATGCATCACTCTCTGTTACACTCTTGCTAAGAGAGAACTACCCTTCAAGCCAAGAGCACATTCCACTCGAGGCACTGGGGCTTCCATAGCATTCATTGCAAATGTTCCCCTTGAGTCCATCTGCAAAGCGGCTACCTGGAGTTCTGTGCACACCTTTACAAAACACTACTGTCTAGATGCACACTCTAGATCTGACTCCCAGGTGGGACAGGCAGTATTAAGACATCTTTTCTCTACTGTTCCTTCTCATAACCCACCGCCAACTCCGGGTACTGCTCGCTAGTCTATGCACAGCATGTGATTCTAAGCAGATTAACAAACATCAGAAGACAATGCATTACTTACCGTAAAAGCATTTCTGATGGTTGTATCTGCTTAGATTCACATGCGCCCACCCTTCCTCCCCGCTCGGATGGAAGGAACATAGACTTCCTTTATATCTCTCTTTTCTGTACTCACTCACGTCTATAAGGCTCCCTCAGGGCAGAAAAATACAAACAGAGGGACCTCGACGCGTGAGGGATTGTGGGTACAACGCACGTCACTATAGGGATAGTGTTACAGACACGCCTTGTCGACGTCCCCTTTTCGACTACGAAAAACAAAATGCAATACTCCGCAGTGACCACTGGATGTCGGACCTATGCACAGCATGTGAATCTAAGCAGATACAACCATCAGAAATGCTTTTACGGTAAGTAATGCATTGTCATATGCCATGGGTAGAAAGATGGCGTCCAAAGCAGCATACCAGGCAGGTATAGCAAACCATTCCACCTTGCTATCCAGCTATGACTGCACAAAGTGGGATGAGGTAAAGGCCCTGGCAGAGTCGGCGCCAGAGCCACTAAAAGCCAAACTCTCCCTTCTGGGTGCCGAAGGCAGAGCTACGGTAGACGTCCTCCTAAAAAATAACTTTGACGCAGCTGACCACGCTGGACGTGTTATTGCAGAAGCCACCATTTTAAAACCAGATGCCTGGCTTAGGCATTCAGGCTTCAAACTTGAGACTCAAGCTACCCTACTAAATATGCCAGCTGAGCAGAGCGTACTATTTGGAAAGGCAGTTGAAGACTCTTTCAAGTCCGACAAGGATGAGTATGAGACCCTTAAATCCCTTGGGCAACTGACTAATAAAAGACCAGGCCAAAGAGGTGGTAGTAATTTTCTTTGTTTTCCGGGGCAAAACGCGCAGAGAGGAACCGGATACAACCAAAACCAAGGTTCCTCTTGGAATACCAGTCAACAAGCGATCCAGGGTTACCCCAGGGTTCAGCGCAGGGCCTGCAGAAGAGGGAGAGGCTCCCCGACCAGAGGTGGAGGGACACCCTCTAAGCAATGGCGCCCCGCTACGGGTCCCCTCACATGCTTCCCCAGTCGAGGGACGAATATCTTTTTTCACCCACGCATGGGAGGGTATAACATTGGACAAATGGGTGTTGTCAATGGTGACGGGGTTATTGTATGGAGCTTCAAGGAAGAACGTCAAACCTCCCCCCGCACCAAAAGAAACCATCGCAGGAGGAACAACGTATCCTGCTAGAAGAGGTGAAAGCTCTACTCCTCAAAGACGCCATAGAGGTCGTGCCACACAAGGAGGTAAACAAAGGGTATTTATTCAACGTACTTCCTTGTTCCAAAAAAAAGATCTGACCACGCGGCCGGTACTACACCTGCACCCTACAAACAAATTTGTAAAGCCACAAAAATTTTGCATGACAACGCTACAAGAAGTAATCCCTCTGTTAAAAAGGGGGGGATTACATGGCAACATTGGACATGAAAGATGATTATTTTCATATCTCAATGTTCCCAGCGCACAGAAGATTCTTGCGGTTTAATAGCAAAGCAACACTATCAGTTCAAGGTGCTGCCCTTCGGAATAGCCTTGGCTCCAAGGGTGTTCACCAAGGTACTGGCGGTGGTGGCAGCGCACCTACGCAGGGAGTCAATACCAGTGTACCCTTACCTGGACGACTGGCTGATCACGGGAGTAAACTACCATCTTTGCAAAGTAAACACGCAAAGGACAATAGACCTTCTCTTCCAATTGGGCTTCTCAATAAACGAGAAAAAGTCAAGTCCGATACCAAACACATCAAAACAGTTCCTAGGAGCTGTATTAGATACAAAGACAGGCTTAGTCTACCCATCCATGGAAAGAGCGCAAAATATGCTTCGGCAAATACCCCAGTATCAAGGCGGTCTCCGGATAAGCGTACGCAAAGCAATGCTAGGTATGAATGCATCATGCATATACTTAATCCCACATGCGCGCCTGCGACCAATGCAGGAATAGTTGGCGAAACAATGGTCTCGGGCAAGTGACCAGTAGGACGATCTAGTGGTTGTTTCGCCAACACTGGTTCAGAACTTACGCTGGTGGTAAAAGGAAAATCTACTCAAGGGGAAACCCTTCCACGAACCGGAAGCACAAGTGGTCGTCACAACGGATGCGTCCTATTCCGGGTGGTTGGGTGGGGGGGACCACTAGCTTCACACGGCCTGTGGTCACAAGTGACTGTACAGAAACACATAAACATTCTGGAGTTATTGGCAGTCCTCAAGGCCCTACAAGCCTTCAAAGAACACCCAACAAATCTGTCGGTACAAGTCCTAACAGACAGCACCACTGCAATGTTCTATGTCAACAAACGGGGAGGTACACACTCTCCAAATCTGTTCAAGCTGGTACAGAAAATATGGAAGTGGGCACTCAGACGAGGGATGTCACTGTCCTCCCAACATGTTCCAGGGATACTGAACACACTAGCGGACTCTCTCAGCAGAGACCCTCTACCAGAAGAGCACGAGTGGAAACTACACACCGACGTCGTAGACCACATCTTCTCTCTTTTGGGATACCCCTCTCTAGACTTGTTCGCTACAGGAGAAAATAAGCAATGCCCAGACTTCGCATCCAGGTTCCCCCAGCCACACTCCAAGGGGAACGTCCTATGGATGAACTGGTCAGCGATATTTACTTACGCTTTTCCCCCGGTTCCGTAAATCAGCAGGATAGTGAACAAAATACACAGGGGCGAGATGACACTCATCCTAGTTGCTCCTATGTGGGCGAGACAACCGTGGTATCCACATCTGCGCAAGCTGGCGATGTGCGATCCTATCAAGCTCCCGTACCAAGTCAACCTGTTGACTCAACACGGGGGATCAATATAACACCCTCACTCTTTGAACTTGGCAGCATGGCTCCTGAAGTCCTAGAGTTCGGACACCTTAATCTTCCACAAGGGTGTATGGACATCCTAAAGGAAGCACAGAAACCAAACACTGCTATTTCCACAAGTGGAAAAGATTTGTCATTTGGTGCCAATCTAAACAGATCAACCCCATAGAGTGTATGCCATCACACATTCTTAAATGCTCCACCTGTTGGATTCAGTGTTGGTCTTTAATTCTCTTAAAGTCCACCTAGCAGCTTTATCCAGAACCAGGTACTGTTAAGATAGGTTTTCAAAATTAGCCCTGGTGGGAGGATTTTGGGAGGCCACCCTTTTATGGTGAACAGAGAAAGACACTGAGTTTAGCTAAACCTAATCAATGTGAAGTAGCAGAGTGGCACTGATTAGTCTAAGGAAGGATGTGTGAGCAACACAGAGCAACGCCAGTAGTTCGACAGATGCTGGGAAAGATTTCTCTTTGGGCAACTTTCCCTCCGTAGTTCCTATAGAGCTCAATCTTTCTGCTTGGTATTTGACTTTTTTGAGGGGGAAGTAAATTAGAAAGTGAGAGATTTATATGTACACAAGTCTTGTGGAGAAGGGAGTTAAAGGAATATGTGCGATTCGTATCCAGGCTGGGGAATCGAACACATGTGTAAAGTACTTGAATAGAGAGTTAACAAACCCACCACAAGCCACACTACTTTGGGTTGTACCAGTGCCACATGAGGTGGGATAAAAGAGAATTAACTGCAAAAGTAATCCTAGAGGGATTTTTACTATTGGTAAAAACTAACTTGATCCTGGGGGAAATTAGCCAGTAGAAAACCAGAAATGAGATAAAGCAAGAGGAATTGTCTTTTGTTCCCCAGAGAGAGGGTAGAGCAAGAACTGCAAAAAACAAAAAAGTTACAGGAGGCTTTTTTGACTCCCAAATTTAATCAAACACCTGGAAAAAGAATAAGTATTTTGAGATGTACTTGTCTTTATTTCTTTGTCCCTTGAAACTCCACCAAATTGCATATCCCCCCCACCAAACAGCATGGACCTGGGCCATCTCTACCCCTTCCCCCGACAATTGCATGGCCCAGGTACCCCTATTAGGCCCCTCCATTTGCCCCAATCAAACAGCATAGCTGCAGTCCCCCCCCTCCACTCCCTCCAACAGCATAACTCGAGTCCCACCTCCCCCCCCCCGCACCATCTCCCCTGATGTACTACTCTGGCCTGGTGGACAGTTGCATAGAAGGCCAACCTAGTATAGTGGTAGGGACAACTCTGGGAGCTGTAACCAAACCAGTTCAAGGTAAGTGGATGAGTGGTTTAGGCTAAGTTTCAAGAGGTGGTGAGCGTGTAAGAAAAGTCAGGGAACACACTTACACATTCGGGGAACACACACATTCGGTTATAAAAATATTTATTTATAGCCATACAACACTATGGAAAATGACTACTACATGTAATGTTATCACACAACACTAAAGATATATATATATATATATATATATATATTATAGTCACTGAAGTAGGGCAAAATGCATAACAAACCCCTCTAAGGGAAGTGTAATATTAGTATGCAGCACTACAGGTCCACAGTATTACCACTCTAACTTTAGAAGTCCATCCCTAACATGTATGGGGCCTTGTGCCCAAAGGTTCACTAAAGTTACATATGTTTTGTGAAACGGTGAAAAAATAAGTTTAGGGCTTCGAGTTCCAAGTGGTAGAGCACAAGTTGTTCTAACAAGTGTCCCCAACGGTCAGTGCTTGCGTAAGCAAGCAATGGCAATGCCAAACTAAAAGTTTCTAAAAGTTACCAAACTTTTAAAGGGGGTTCCGGTAAGTATCGTTATGACTCACCCCACATACTCCGATTCTTCTTAGGACTTGGCAGGTCTTCTACAGAGGGTCTGAGGTTACTTTTCCCGCCATCACCGCCTGCGCTTGATGTCCAGGGATTGCATATTCGACAACACTTCTCTGGTCGGTCACAAATGCTGGTGCAAGGTCTTCAGGTTGGATAATACATAACCCTATGCAGGGCCCCTCTCAGCATTGGACTGGACGCAGGAAAGCCTTTTCTGATGACGCCCACTGTGGGGGCTGACCCCCTTATTACCTTCACCCAAACCCCGTCCAGTGCCTGAGGAACAAGTGCAGGTTTGGTATGTAGCAGGTTTATTGTACAAAAATCCAAGTTTCAATAAACTACATCAATTGACAAATTCTCCAGCATGAGGTCTGGCATGGATTCACATGCTCATGAATATTCCCCGTCTGGCTGAGAAGCCCCAGTAAAAGAAAAAGGTTTCACTTTCCCTTACAAACTGTATTTCAAATGAATTGTCATCCCACATATTCCTCATTTTATGATAAATCTCTCCAGCTTTGGAAAAGAAATTCTTGACAGAGGGCGATGTAGACAGTGTCGTCGACTCGATGTCCTTAGAGGGCCTCCTTTTGACGGTCGACGACATCCTTGGTATGAATAGCGCATGCAACTAACTCCCTTTTGCTTCAGTTCTGTTTTTCCAAGCCAGCGCTTCGAGTGAATTACAGCGTGCTTCAGTGATAGATTTTCATGAGAAAATGTCTTCAACTCCGATGCCCAAGTAGGGTTTCAAAAAATGGCAGGCCTGCGGGTCGCAAATATGGCGATTACCGACCATCGCCGCTTCTGCTTGTGGTGTCTGTGCTCCAGCACCCTACCGCCGACTGTGGATCCTGTCAGGCCATGACCAAGAAGGCTCTCAGGGAGAGCGTAAAGATAAACTGGTGGGGAAAAAGACGGTCAGTCGAGAGATTCTTCCTGGCGCAAAAAGTCAAAAATCGATCGCAACACTCTTAGTCTTCGTCTAAGAAGGCAGAGACCGCATAGGTCACCTTCGACCTCCAGTGATTCCTCCACTGAGGTAATTGAGAATGCAGCCTAGACACAAGCCCTCCCTCCCCCCAATAGGAAAAGCAAGAGCCATGCCCCAGTCGCTCTGAGTAAGGATGACAAGGGGGAATTTGAAGCCTAAATCTTCGCAGTCAAGTTTAAAGCCGTTGTCACATTAAAGTTCTTGATCCGACTGGAAATCGTCAAGCGCTTCGATGAGTCGAGAACCAAGTCCAACTATGGTTCTGTCGAATAAGCACAAGGCGTCGAAAGCTTCGTCTTTGCCGACCCCAACAGAGCCGTCGACCCCAAAATCAAAGTTGACGCAGACTAAACAGTCACCATTTTCGAAGCCTTCTTCGACATTGTTCAAGCCATTGATCCTACAAGACAAGGTTTATAAGCCTTTACCTAAAAAAGACTATTTTAACTCAGTCCGTGATATGAGGAAGACAACCCTCTGATGAAAATTCACCACCTTTTGGTCTACAGTTTGACACCCCCAATGTGCCGGAAGAATTTATATCGTGACAAGTCCAGACTAAGAGATTTGTATGATCATCTCAGTCAGCTAGTGGCTTGGATACCTCGCCAGAGTTAGTTTGTCAGGCCTGACCCCTCTGAGCATGCTGACTCATTGTACCGAAAACTGATGGGGGAGGTTATTGAATTTATGGGAAGGAGTAGGCCTACTCCAGCCTTCGAACAAGATATGACTGACATCTTGGACCAGGGTCCTCGGAAAGACCTAATTTTCCTTTCCACATGACACTACAGAAGAAAGTCTCTGTTAATTGGGAGACCCCGGAAACTGTGGCCTCAGTTGACAAAACCTTTGCAAGGAAGTACAGACCTTGCAGCAGTGCCCCGAAATATCTTACTAAGCATCCCACTCCTGAAAGCTTGGTGGTTCAGGCGGCTACATCTGCTAGGCAGTCAGCTTATCTGGCCCTCCTGACAGGGATGACAAGAGGGTGACTGCCTGCGCGTGAAAAGTTTTCACTGCGGGTGGTATGGCTTTGAAATCCACTAACGTGATTTGCACATTGTCTAGATTTACGTTTAGCCTGTGGGACTGTGTTGCAATGGCGGCTGAACACATCCCCCAAGGTGAAGAAATAGACTGCTTCCTGTTGATCATCAAAGATAAGGAGGCAGTGAGTGAATGTCTCCAGTCAGGTTTGGACACTGCAGATAGCATCAGCAAATCCATGGCTCCTAGCACGGTTTTATGCAGATTTGCTTGGTTTAGGAAGTTGGGGTTTGCACCAGATGTGCAGGCAAGACTACTCAACATACCCTTTGGAGGATCGAGGTTATTTGGTAGCAAGGCAGATGAGTTTGAAGAAGCTGCAGACCTCAAAGGCGGTGGCTAAATCCCTTTGCGGCGCTATTAGACAACCTCAACAACCATATTCAGGCTTGTCTTCTTGGAGGGGTAAGTCCTTTCGATTCTACTCCTCAATTGGAAGAGGCCAAGCCGGTCAGAGAAGATTCCCTCGTGGTGGATGAGGGAAAGATGCTAAATCAGCCCCAGCAGCGGCAACTTTACCCTCAGCTGCTGCTTCAGCCGCCTCTAAGCCACTCTGAGGCCTTGACCCACAAACCCCGGTGGGAGGCAGACTTTCTCAGTATCTCAACGAACGGCAAGGCATTACTTCAGATGCTTGGGCTTCGGAAACGGTGGCCCAAGGTTACTGCCTTCCTTTTCAAGAGAGGCCTCGGGATCATCCACCGGGATACAACTGTCAAAATTCGAGATCCACTCCTTGTGCAGGAAATGTTGACCCTGCTAGAGAAAGGTGCAATAGAACATTTACCTGTAGCAGAGAGGAGGATCCCCGAAAAGGATTGAGACCCATCTTGGGCTTAAGAAGGGCAAGTTAAAGATGGTTACCCTTTCTCAGATTCTTCAGGCTCTCCAACTCCAAGACTGGTTGGTATATTGAACCTTCAGGATGCTTACTTTCATGTGCCAATACATCTTAAGCACAGAGTACCAGAGGTTCACGGTTGGCGGTTCTCATGATCAGTTTCAGGTTCTGCCTTTCTGGCTGACCTTGCCCAAGGGTTTTCACCAAGTTGATGGCAGTGGTGGCAGCGAGTCCAGGAGACTGAGGATTCACGTCTACCCCTACCTGGACAATTGGCTGATCAGGGCTTGTTCACCTGAGCAAGCCCGGGAACATCTCTGCATCACCTGCCACTCGCTCTACAGACTGGGCTTCAACTACAAGAAGTCCCACATGATACCATCCCAAAGACTCCAATTTATTGCACCAGTCCTGAATACTTCCTCTGGGAAAGCCGTGCCACCCGAGGTGAGAGCTCAACACATTCTGCAGATGGTTACCAAATTCCAGAGTGCTCAGCATCTTCCGGCCTTCGATTTTCTGAGGTTGCTCGGTCTCATGGCATCCTCATTTTCCTGGTGCCAGAGGCCCTTCTGAGAATGCGATACTTTCAATGGGCTCTCAGGGCTCAGTGGTCCCAGTTCCGGGCACGATATCGGACCAACTGCAAGTTTCGAGCAGAGTTGCTCAGGACCTCCTGTGGTGGGCTTGCAAAGACAACATTCTCAAGGGAGAATCTTTTTGGCAACCATGGCCGGAGATAACTAGTGACGGATGCCTCACGGGGTGGGGGGAGCCCACACCAACGAGCTGACAATTAGCAGTCGTTGGTCTCGATTGGATTGCAAATTACATATCAACCTTTTGGAGCGGAGGGCGATCAGACTAGCTCTGAAAGCCTTCCTGCCCTCTGTACGGGTAAATAATGTCCTTATAATGATGAACACAGTGGCCATGTACTACCTCAACAAGAGAAGTGGTGTAGGGTCACTACCAGTGTGCAGAGAGGCAATGCAGCTCTGGTTCTGGGCATTACAAGAAGAAATCTCTAACAGCAGTTCACCTAGCTGGAATTGAATTGATATTTTATTTATATCGCGCTCATACACAATTGTTTCAGAGCGCGACAAGGCAAGGGAGGAGAGCTAGGGAGAATAAAACATTGATCTTACTAGGCCCAGTGACATTGAGAATGCGCAAGTGAATGGGAAAGGAAAAAGGGGAAACTTGCATGGAAAGGGGGAGAAGTGGAAAGTGCGGCGCAGAAGAGAAACAGATAAATAATAAATGGATAATAATGGCAATAAACAGTGGTAGTGCAGCCGGCAAGTGCTGGGTTACATACAGGGCATGTCTAAGTGCAGAAGGAATAGAAGGGGGCTGGGTTGACTGTATGGGTACAGATACAGACACCAGTGCAAGGTGTTAGGGAGAATTCTCAGAAATGTGCTAATTCCCTCCACCTTAGAAACCCCCAGTAACCTTGCTGGATTTTGAGGACTTTATTTTATTTAACCTGGCGAGAGTGAGATCCTTTTTCCCCACCCTCTCATGTATTTTAATGTGATTTTTGAACTCTGTTTCTTTTGGTTATGGAGTCTGACAAATTCCATAGGCAGCATTGTTCACATTGTCACACAGCACCTTCAGTGCAGTGGCACAAAGGAAGTCTTATAGATTTCCCAAAGGTTTAAATACCTTCTCTGGGATAAACTACTGTTTCCCAGACAGGAAAAGTGAAATTGACTTTACTTACATTTGTAACTTTCTAGACCCAGCACACACTATCTTACAATAGGGTGCTGGAAGTGTTACTTAGTATCCCCTTTGTCTAGCTTGGTGGTCAGTCAAAAGGCCGAAAAAAAATATCGAATGACAAAAATATCGAATTTTTTATTTATTTATGTATTTTTGGGGTCAGGTAAGTAAAAAAAAGGGGGTAAAATAAAAAAATTTTAAAAAACCCATTTCGAAAAAAAAACGTATTGGAAAAAAAAGCGTTTTTTTTTTTTCCACCCGAGATGAGATTTTTTTGGTTCGACCTTTTTTTTTGGTCTTTTTACTATAAACCGTCTAGCTTCTCATGTAACATTGTTGTTACCTTTTCTCACTGAATGGCTGGTGGCAGTGGTTTACTTTTAACTACCATGGTGTGCATTTACCGCGGGCTGCTTTCGCAGCTGCAGCAAAGCACACAAGGCTGGCATTTTTGTCAAAATGGCCCCAGTCTTTTTTTCGCCATTTCTTTGTGGAAAAGTCCTTCTTGAGATATACACTGCGCGCCAAACCAGGTTTGGTCCCTTAATTTGCTTTGCCTCTGGCTCCAGGGTGTCTGGTGGGGGGAGAAAGTGAGGGAGGTGCCCGAAACTCCCTGTTCTTAGTCTCCTAGGAGACCTAAATGCACTCTGTGGTGATTGGCCGGCTGGCTGTCAGGCAAGGCCGGAATGAATGGGAGAGACCTGAATAAAAGGCAGTCGACCACTGGACGAAGGAACCAAATAAGAACTTGAAGAGGACACCTGCTGCAACTCCTGGACCATTGGCTTGCCCGGTGAAGCCCTGCTGCTGTGCTGAAACTCCAAATTTGTATCGACAGAGAAGCCCCTGCAAGGACGACTTCTCCCCTTGAGTTGGTGGGACCAATCGGCTCCAAAGTAAGCCACCTTGACATCTTCTCAGAGAGTTGCTTCTGGAAACCAAATAGCCAGGGAGAGGAGCACCAGATTGTGTAGGTTGCTTTTAAGTTGGCCAAGAGCTCCAGGAAGCAGGACTGACCGAGCCTGAGCTCCCTCAACAGAATGTGGGACCCCAGAAGCAAGGAACGCCCATCTCAACAGCCAGAAACCACAGTGTTGCTATTTGCGGTAGTCGCGAGGAGCTGAAACACCAAAGTGCCACTTGTTTGAAGATTGCTGGTTGCAAGCGGTGACCGTCTCATTGCAGTGTAGGAGTCCCCGAAGTCCTCCCTCTTGTCCCCACGACTGAGGCCCAGGAACAGTGAGATCTACAGAGCTGTACAGGAACAGGAGTCCTCTGCTGCACTTTTTGAACTTACCTCTTATTATAGAGTTGCTTGCATCTTCTACCACTCGCAAGCATAAGCAGCTTGTGGCCCTATATTGAGATTTATTTTCTTCAAAGACTTCTAAAACATTGTGCAAAGACTTTTCTACTTACCTACCAGAAGTGCTTCAGCCCATATAGACTTTTGCCCATTGACTTTGGCTTAACCTGTTATACTGAATGACTGTTTAGGGGATCCAAAAGTATTTGCATGCTTAAGAATATTTGTGATGTCTTTTGTTTGTTTTAATAACCCTTTTCCTTTGACCAATTCCTAAGACTGTTATAAATGCAATAGTAAGATGTTTGTCCCCAGCACCCTAGCTATTGAAGTCACCTGAGGGCGTAGGTTATGACTGTGGGCCATCCCAAAAGGGTCTTTACTGATTTAGAACCTAAGAGTGTGTAGTTTTGGCGTGTATTTGTGTGTTGCTTTTATATTGCTCCCTTCTCAAGAAGGCTTATTCTAACTGACTGATGAATACATTCCAGAAACCTTGAGTGTAAGTGTTTATTTGAATACTTGTCCTTGTGAATCTCTGTGTAACTCCCATACAGCTCACATTGACCCCTCTTGAGATGAGCGTGGCTGCTCAACATGCTTCCAACCTGTGTAGTACAGACTTATACCAAAGGTTGGGTTCCTTTTGCCAGGAGGTCAGGGTTGTTGTAGTGCACCCAAAGGATAGCGCATACAATGTTGCCTAACACAGGGGGTGGCCTGCAGGCAGTGCAGGATGGCCTGCAGGCAGTGCAGGAGGGTGCGCAGGTGCCTGGGCCCATGGGACATGGGGTGGCCAGGTGCACAGTGCCAAGAGAAAAACATATCAGAAGGGTAGAAGGGGGGTGAAGGCAGAAGCAAAGAGGAAGGTATTGAGGTGCTTCCGGAACCGGAGATGGTTCTCAAGTTTCAGAGTGGCAGGGAGGCTGTTCCAAAGGGAGGTCTCAGCCGAAGATGGAGATCTACCCCCAGCTAGTTTCTTTGAAAAACGACTGACCCTGAGGGAGTTGTAGGTAGAGGAGCGACGAGCTTGAGAGGGGAGGTATCTACAGAGGAATAGTTGAAGGTATTTTTGACCCAGGCCCCAGAAAGCCTTGTGGACAATTCAGAGGGTTTTGAATTTAATCCTTGCATCCACGGGCAGCCAATGAAGGGATTTCAGAGCTGGAGATATGATTTCAGGGCTTGAGACCAAGGACAAGTCTTGCAGTCCTGTTGTGGATTATTTGTAAAGGGTGGAGAGTAGAGGCAGGTAGGTTTAGAAAGGAGCTGTTACAATAGTCCAACCTAGAGAGAACCAGAGCTTGGGAGATGGTGTGCTTCTGGGGGAAGGAGGAAAGGCAGAGTACCTCTGAGGAGGTGCAGTAGGAAGTTTGACTTTTTTTTAGAGAATTCAGAGATGTAGGCGGAGAAGGAAAGTGTGGAGAAGATGACCCTGAGGTTCTTAGCCTCACAGGTAGGGGTCGGAGGAGGGCCAAGGGAGGTTGGCCAGAGAGTGGGGGGAAAAAATGGTGAAGGTTTACCAGTGAGGATCTCGGGCTTGTTGGCATTTAGACAAAGGTTGTTGTCGGCAGACCAATCTTGAATGGCAGTTAGGCAATCAGATGAGAGAAGGAGGAGGTAGTCGAGGGCCGCCTGACAATGTGTTGTCAGCATAGCACTGGAAATTTGAGCAGAAAATGACAATGCAGTGTGCCAGGTATTGGTTGAAAAGCCAGGGCGAGAGGTTAGACTCCTGGGGAACACCACATGTAGAGTGGGAGATAGATGATAGGAGGGACCCAAGTTGGACCTGGGAGGGTTGATCGGAAAGGAAAGAGGTCAGCCAGGCCACCGCCTGATTGGAGATGCCCGGGTTATCATGGAGACGATTGAGCAGGGTGATATGGTTGACCATGTCGAAGGCAGAAGAGGGATCGAGTAGGATAAGGACAGAGGGAATGTTGGAGTCAAACTTGTAGAGCAGATGTTCAGGAGAGCAGTTTTCTTGTTTCTGGCAGCTCTGAAGCCTGACTGGTTGTCGTGGAGAGAGCCAACAGAACTGGAATGAAGGTGTTGGGCAAGATTGTCTGCAGTACCCTTTGGGTGCACTACAATAACCTTGACCACCTGGCAATAGGGACCCAACCTTTGGTAGAAGTCTAAACTACACAGGTTGGTAGTGTGGCTGAACAGCCAGGCCTCTCAAGAGGGGTCAATGTGAGCAGGAATGTTGTGACAGAGTTTCACAGTAGCAGTTATTCAGATAAACACTTACACTCAAAGTTTCTTGATAAAACAATTATTCATTTATTTCAGTCAGTTGTATAAGCATTCTTCAGAAGGGAGCGATATATATGTAACACTTATAATACACTTCAAAACACACTTTTAGTTTCTCTAAATCAGATGATACCTATTGGGGATGGCACTCACACTTACTACACCCTCAGGTGACTTGTATAGCTAGGACACTGTGGACATTGATTTATCACTGGTACATTTAGAGCAATACTGAGTTTGCTGTAAAAGATAGAAGGGAGGAATTAAAACAAAGGTTAACAAAGAATTCATAAACGGATAAGTACTTTTAAAACCTTCCAATGCAGAGTAAATGTCACCCTTTCCTGGGGGAAAGGCCAAAGCACAAAGTCAGAGGTAAAGGGTAGTCATTCAGGGAGCCAGGACAGCCAATGTTAATTGCACATTGTCAAGGGGAGCTGAAGATCTTCTTTGTAGGAAGGTAAAACATCTTGCACAATGTTTCTAGAAATGTTTGTAGAAAATAGAACACTTGAAGGGCCACAAGCTGGGAGGCTTGTAAGGGGCAAAGCTTTAGCAACTTTGCAAGGTAACCAAGACGGGTCTCAACTGAGAGCAAGTAAGGCTGCACACCAAGAGGTAAGTTCTCTTAGACTTTACAGTACCTCTGGTTAGAAGAAATGGTTCTAGTTGGCTTCTGTTCCTGTACAGGTCTGCAGATCCTGTTGTGCCTCAGTCATGGGGACAAGAGGGAGGACGTCTGGGGACTCCTGCTCTGCAGTGGGAAGGTCAGCTGCAGCAAGGGGCAAACTTCAATTCAGCGGTTCTTCAGTGTTTCAGCTCCTCGCGTCTGACAGCAAATAGCAACACTGCGGTTCTCGGATACCACTTCAGACATTCCTTGCTTCTCGGGTCCAGCACTCTGTTGAGGTGGCTCAGGCTTGGTCAGTCCTGTATCAGGGAAGTCCGGAGGATCTTCCTAGTGCTCGGGTCTGAATTAAAAGCAAGCCACAAAATCTGGTGTTCCTCTCACTGGCTCTTCGCTTCCAGCAGCAGTGTAAATGCAACAAGCTTCGAGAGGATGCCCAGTTGGGCTTACTTTGGAGTTGATTGGTCCCACCAACTCAAAGGGAGAAGTCTTCCTTGCAGGGCTTCTCTAGTTGAGGCAAATTCTGAGCTTCAGCACAGCACTAAGGCTTCACCGGGCAAACCAACGGTCCAGGAGTTGCAGCAGGCGTCTCTTCCAAGTTCTTTGAATTACTTCGTCCAGTGGTCGACTCTGCCTTCCATGCCCTAAAGCCTCGCCTTTTATGCAGGTTCCTCCCATTCATTCCGAGATAGCTGTCAATCACACAGCAGGGTGGCTGTCCTTGCCAGACAGCCAGTCGGCCAATCACCTTTGGGTGTAACCAAGGGGATTAAGCACAGGGCGTTTCGGGCACCCCCCTCACTTCCTGCCGGACATACTGGAGCCAGAGGCGGGCTTCACTCGTGAATCCTGCCAAAGACAAAACTAACAAAGGGACCAAACCTGTTTGGGCGCGCAGAGTAAGTCTCAAGAAGGGCCTTTCCACAAAGAAATGGCAAAAAAAGAAGACTGTGGCCATTTTGACAAATGTCACCCTTGGGTGCTTTACTGCAGCTGCGAACGCAGCCCGCGGTAAATGCACATCACGGTAGTTAAAACGAAACCACTGCCACCAGCCATTCAGTGAGAAAAGGGTAACATGAAAAATGTTACATGAGAAGCTACAGAAAGGGGATACTAGGTAACCCCTCTAGCACCCTATTGTAAGATTGTGTGTGCTGAGTCTAAAAAGCTACAAATGTAACTAAAGTCCATTTCACTTTACTGATCTGGGAAACAGTAGTTTATAACCGAGAAGTTATTTAAACCATTGAAAATCTGAAAGACTTCCCTGTGCCACTGCACTGAAGGTGCTGTGTGACACAATGTAAAAGATGATGCCTAGGGAGTTTGTCGGACTCCACAACCAAAAAGAAACAAGAGTTCAAAATCACATTAGAATACATGAGAGCGTGGGAAAAGGGTCTCACTCTCTCCAGGTTAAAAAAAAAATCGAGTCCTCAAAATCCAGCAAAGTTGCTGGGGGGTCTCTAAGGTGGAGAGAATTAGCACATTTCGGAGAATTCTCCCTAACAGCCGTCACCTTTGCCATGAGGGTAGGTTAGATCGAGGCCCTATCCTGCAGCCTTATTTGACATTTCACGACACGATGGTGCTGCTGCGGACACACCCCTCTTTCATGCCAAGGGTTCAGTCGGAATTCCACCTCAACAAGCCTTTGGTTTTGCCTGTGTTCGTTCCGAAACGTTTGTCTCCGGCTGAGAGGGCCTTGCACTCGCTGGATGTGGCTCGTGCTCTGAAGTTCTATGTGGCGTACACAGAGTTTCTGGAAGACTTCTCAACTATTAGTAAATTTTTCGGTCCTGTGAACCATGGGAAGGCCTTGTCCAATGCTTGCATCTCCAGGTAGCTCTCTGGCTGTATCACACACTGTCACCGGTTGGCAGACCGACCGCTGCCTGGCCGTCCGAGAACCCATTCCACCAGAGAGATCACTGCAATAATGGCATTCCTGTCTTTTGTGCCCCTGCTGGACACTGCAGGGCTGTTACGTGGAGGTCCACTCACACCTTCACAAGATTCTACTGCTTCGCCAGAGATTCCATAGAGGAGTCCAAGGTCGGCCAAGCACTTCTACGCAGCCTGTTCGCTTGAAGGTAAGCCTGTTCTGGAGGTAAAAGTAATTGCTTCTGTTGAGCCTTGCCATCTTCCGTGGTTGTGTAATGTTTTACTGCTATGTATTTATTCATGAGCATGTGAATCCGCGGTAGACCCCATGCTGGAGAAGGAACAAGGTACTTACCTGTAACTATTGTTCTGATGCTTGTTAATCTGCTTAGAATCACATGCTGTGCATATGGTCCGACATCCAGAGGTAACCGCAGAGTATTGCATCTTGTCTTTCGGGGACCGAAAGGGGACGTCGGCATAGGCGTGTCTGAAACACTATCCCTATCGTGACGTGTCTAGTACCCAAAATCCCTCACGCGCCGAGGTCCCTCAGATTGTTTTTTTCCACCCAGATAACTCGTCGCCCTATAGCGGAGCTCTTCATGAGACATTGTTTATCTTACCGAATTGTCGGTTTAATCCCCGTTAAATCACTTCACCGATCAAGAACATCTTAGACGAAGACTACAGGGGAATAGTCTACGGCTGTGGGTTCCGGCGCCTAAGATCCGGCGTTCGGACTTCCACGTGGTTGGGCCTTCTGGCCAGCCTACACAGTAGGGAGAGTGGGCTCGGGGTTTGCCATACTGTTACAATTATGTCTTTCCTCTTTTCCACTGCTTTCCTTTTTGGTCTGGTCACCCTTCCCTTCTGCTATGGAAAGGACTCCATTTAGATTCTGCCCTGTGTGTAGGGTCAAATATCCGTGGAAAGACGAGCACACGTCGTGTAACGCTTGTCTCCCCCTAGAGCATGACGAGAAGCAGTGTTCGGCGTGTAAACTCCTTAGACCTAAAACCCTTAAGGAGCGCCGTTTGAAGCGGTGGGCCGCGTACGGAATGTCACGCGTGGTGCCTCCCTCCCCTGCCGCGACACCAGCCGAAAGTGACAGCGGGACATCGGATGACCAAACGTCCAATGCGGACGTTATAGACCTAGAGGCGGACTGTTCTAGGGCCGCCACGCCCGTCCCGACCCTTCCAGGCTCAACTCCGGTCTTGCTACAGGGACCACACCCGGTGACAGGGGCGTACAATCGCACCGCACAAAGCACACAACCCAAGCGCCCTAGCTCGACGACTTTGTCGAAGAAGGCTAAAGCGCCAACGGATCGGTCTGATCCGAAGCCTTCCCTGCATCCGCAGCAGCGCATGACTGGGCATAGCAAGGGCGCTACTCCCCAAACTACACGCACCGAAGTTTCAGAACAAGAAACTTCGACAGATTCCAAGCTTTCCAAGGCCCGTACAGGCCCGAAAACTACGTGTAGGCCTCTACCCGAGAAGCCATCCGCTGGCCCTTCTGGAGCCGCCGAAGCCATTTTCACTGCCGACACATCGGAGGCGTTGTCTCCCGAAGATTCGGTGACCATCCGTAAGAGCATCAATAGGATTGCTACGGCGGTAGGCCTAGTACCGGTTCCGCCCACAGTTATGGGCCAATCCGCTGAAAAGTTTTCCACGGATTTGGAAGACGATCCCGAAGACTTACGAAGAAAGCCAGGTACCCCTCTCAAGCACCCTGAGGAGATCCTTTCAACGCCCTAGGGTGGAGAACGTGGTTCCTACTCAGCTAGGTCCATTTGGGTCATCCAAGTGGACCACAGAGCAATTCGAGGGGTGTATGGATCGTCTGGAGCAGTTTTTCAGGGTTTCTGATCAACCTAACCGAAAAAAGCTCAGGTAGAACCTAACCCTCAAACACAAGATGTCCAACACCATGTTGACTATCAAGATGATGTCCAGATGGACACATATAGAGACATCTATACAGAAGAAGAGGAGTCTTCTTTTCTGGACAACTATGGGGAAGATCGAGGAGCAACAGACAACTGGGAGGACACCCAGCAGGACGATCACAACTCTGATATCGCCTACCTCGACTCTCCCCAGCCCCCCCCCTCCCCCCCATCCACCCCGATTCGACAAGCTTCCCCGGTGGATGATCAATTTGCTTTCAACAACATGTTGAAAAAAGCAGCAGAATTCTTTAAAATTGCCACGCTTGAAGCCTTGCCCGAACAAGATTTCACAGAGGACATTATTAATGAAAAGCCTCTGGCAAGCCAGTCTATCCCTCTCTTGAGCTCTGTAAAGAGACGGCTGGCCCCTTCCTTACTCACACCCGCTCAGACTAGGGCTGTGAACCCAAGGGTCGAAACTTTTCCGACCTTCCCCCACCGACCCGCTTTATATCAAAGGACACGCAATCCCAGACTCGCTGGTGGTGACCAACACTTGCAAGAGAGCAGGGGTTCCCCTTGCCACGGGTGAGTCACCCCCGGACAAGGAGTCCAAATGTTGTATACCCTAGGCAAACGGATTGCGGCGGCCTATACCGTCCGGATTGCCAATAACGACGTTACTGGCAAGCTACGTCTACGCCCAATGGAACCTACTCCAGGAAGGCCAGAACCAACCAGAGCCAAGGTTCTCGCCAGTATCTCGGAGGGCAAACTTGCCAATCACAATGTGGTAAAGAATACCCTGGACACCGCAGAGACAGCAGGCAGGTCTCTCGCGCAGGGTACTCTCCTAAAGAGGCACACGTGGCTGCGCACGTCGGGCTTCAGGCCTGAGACCCAGGCATCCATTATTAACAAACCCATCTAAGAGGCCAACCTCTTTGGGAAGGCGGTAGACGATGCATTGGAGACAGCCAAGAAGGAGCACGAGACTATTAAGTCGCTGCACCAAATTTCCCAGAAACCCTCTTCACAGAGGGGCAGTAATTCTTGGCGGTCCTTTCGAGGACAAGCCCGCGCCGCTCAAAATAATTTTGGCACGGCAACTTAAGTCAACCTGCTGCAAACCCCACTTACTACCCCCAGAGGGCTCAGAAGCACGGGAAGAATAGAGGCAGAGGCTCCAATTCCAGAGGAGCGTCAACTTGGGGTCAGAAATGACCACCAAGTCCAGGTCCCCTCCCATGTCTCCCCGGTCGGGGGCGATTAACATCTTTCCTCAAGGCAAGGGAATGGATAACTTCAGACCAGTGGGTCTTAAAGACGGTCGCCCACGGTTATTGCGTGGAATTCGCCCGACCTCCACAGTTCAGACCGCCGAAGCATCGACACCTTTCACCGGAACATTTGCAGATCCTGATCCAAGAGGTGGAAGCGCTGCTGGGAAAGGACGCCATAGAAGCCGTCCCGATTCTTCGGATAAACGAGCGTATCTATTCAGTGTACTACCTTGTACCCAAAAAGGATCTCACCATGCGTCCTGTTCTAGACCTGCGCCCAGCGAACAAGTTCATAAAGCCCCAGAAGTTTTGCATGGTAACACTGCAAGAGGTGATCCCATTGCTAAAACAGGGGGACTTCATGAGAACATTGGATATGAAAGATGCATACTTTCATATTTCAATGCTGCCAGCGCACAGAAAATTCCTAAGGTTTGTGATTCAGGACAAACACTACCAGTTCAAGGTACTCCCCTTCGTCATAGCCTCGGCGCCAAGGGTGTTTACCAAGGTCCTGGCAGTGGCAGCGGCACACCTGTGCAGACTTTCAGTTCCAGTTTACCCTTACCTCGACAATTGGCTCATCACGGGGGACTCGTTCGACGTTTGTTTTTCGAACACCCAAAAAACAGTAGACCTACTGTTCAGCCTGGGATTTTCTATCAACGAAAAGAAATCCAGCTCAGTCCCCAGCCAAGTAAAACAGTTCCTGGGGGCTCTAATTCGTACGGAAAACGGTCCAGTCTTCCCTTCCAGCGAGAGGGTTCAGAACATGCTCTCTCAGGTTCCTCAGTATGTAGCCAGTCGAGAGGTGACGGTACGCAAAGCTATGCGTTTGCTAGGGATGATGGTGTCATGCATATACTTGGTCCCCCACGTGCGGCTGCGCATGCGTCCCATGTAAGAGTGGCTCAACAGCCAGTGGTGTCAGGCCAGCGGACAATGGGAAGATCTGTTAGTTGTCTCGCCAGCCCTCGTTCTCTCTCTGCAGTGGTGGTCGAAGGAGAACCTCTTGAAGGGGAACACCTTCACCACCCCTGCAGTGGAAGCCACTCTCACGACAAACGCATCTCACACGGTGGGGGGCTCACCTGCTTCAACAGACAGCGCACTGAGTGTGGTCCCCTCGGGTAGCGTCCAACCATATAAACCTACTGGAGCTACTAGCAGTGTTCAAAGCATTGAAAGCCTTTCAGGAGCAACTGCAAGGGAAGACAGTGCCGGTCCTAACCGACAGCACAACAGCAATGTATTACCTGAACAAACAGGGGGGCGCTCACTCTCCAGGGCTATCCAAGCTGTCCCAAAACATCTGGATATGGGCTCTCAAACACAAAATGTTCCTGATATCCCAACATGTTCCAGGGGAACTCAATCTTCTGGGAGACGTACTCAGCAGAGATTTTCCTCTGCCAGAAGAGTACGAATGGCGACTGCACGAAGACATTGTATCCAACGTCTTCGCAGAATGGGGGTTTCCAGAGATCGACCTGTTCGCTACTCGGGAGAACGCCCAATGCCAAGATTACGCCTCCAGGTACCCCCAGAACCGATCCAAGGGGAACGGTCTCTGGATAACTTGGTCGGGGAAATTTGTCTACGCTTTTCGCCCCCGGCTCCCATTCCGAACAAGATAGTACACAAGATGCACCAGGAACCAGTCACCATGATTGTGGTGGCTCCCATGTGGGCCCGCCAACCTTGGTTCGCGCACCTGATGGAAATGTCCTTCTCCCCACCAGTCAAGCTGCCCTGCCCGTACAACATGTCTGAGGACAGGGGGGAGAGACTGCACCCATGCCCATAAACTCTGAATTTAGCAGCCTGGCTCCTGAGGTCATAGAGTTTGGACATCTGCAACTCCCTCAAAGATGCATGGACATATTGAGGGAGGCAAGAAAGCCTAACACACGTTATTGCTATGCCAGCAAATGGAAACGTTGTGTCATCTGGTGCAGTTCCAAACCCGTCAATCCCACCGATTGCTCACCTTCACACATTGTGTTATATCTAACCCATCTGTTGGACTCTGGGTTAGTCTTCAATTCCTTAAAGGTTCACCTAGCGGCGTTGTTAACCTACACCACGTCACAGCAGAAGGTGTTGTGGTCGAAAATACCTGTGATTAAAGCCTTTATGGAAGGGGTTTAAAGAATGTATCCCCCCATCACTCACCCAGCCCCTGGGTGGGATCTAAATGTGGTTTTACCTAGGTTCATGGGACCCCCTTTTGAGCCTATGCATAAAGCTAGCCTGAAAGACCTGACTTACAAGACAGCCTTTCTAGTAGCTATCACTTCCATCAGAAGAGTTAGCGAACTACAGGCCCTCTCGGTTTTGGACCCCTTTGTTACAGTCCACAAAGATAAGGTAGTTCTGCGCACTCATCCCAGATTTGCGCCGAAATGTATTTAAAAGTTTCATGTGAACCAGTCAATCGAACTACCCACGTTCTTCCAGAGACCTACTAACATGGCCGAAAGAAGCCTTCACACACTAGATGTGTGCAGGGCGGTCATGTTCTACATGGATAGAACTAAACCACTGAGGAAAACTAAACAATTCTTTGTTTCAGTGGCAGCTGGTAGAGAAGGGGATCCTGTCTCTAAATCAGCAATATCAAGGTGGATTGTCAAATGCATCACACTATGTTACACTCTTGGACAGAGAGAACTGCCCTTTAAGCCTAGAGCACATTCTACTCCAGGCACTGGGGCATCCATAGCATTCATTGCAAATGTTCCCCTAGAGTCAATTTGCAAAGCGGCAACCTGGAGTTCTGTACACACCTTTACAAAACACTATTGCCTAGACACTCATTCTAGGTCTTATTCTCAGGTGGGAAAAGCAGTACTAAGACATCTTTTTTCTACTGTTCCTTCTCACAACCCACCTCCAACTCCGGGTACTGCTCGCTAAGCTATGCACAGCATGTGATTCTAAGCAGATTAACAAGCATCAGAAGACATGCATTACTTACCGTAAAAGCATTTCTGATGATTGTATCTGCTTAGATTGACATGCACCCTCCCTGCCTCCCCGCTCGGGGTGGAAGGAACATAGACTTCTTACTACTTTCTCTCTTCATGTACTCACTCACTATAGCCTTGGGCTCCCTCATGGCAGAAAAAATACAATCGGAGGGACCTCGGCGCGTGAGGGATTTTGGGTACTACACACGTCACGATAGGGGTAGTGTTTCAGACACGCCTATGCCGACGTCCCCTTTCGGTCCCCGAAAGACGAGATGCAATACTCTGCGTTTACCACTGGATGTCAGACCATATGCACAGCATGTGAATCTAAGCCGATACAATCATCGGAAATGCTTTTACAGTAAGTAATGCATGTCTTCTCCAGCATGGGTCTGGCATGGATTCACATGCTCATGAATAGTCTTGTCAGGCCGGGAATCCTCGGTAAAAGAAAGTTTCACTTCCAATAACGAACTGGTCTAGAGGAGAAATACAATCACTGTAGTCTGGGTCTTTCTGTGCCCTCTCCCTAAGCCCCTCCTCTGGCAGCCATCTTCAGATGTTAACCGCACGTTGCAGTGTTTGGAGTCCTCGAGTTTCGCTTTTGAGCTACTCTACATTTTTCGCTCTTTTTGAGAAAGTCTTTTTTTCGTCATACGGAGCCTGTGTGTTCTTTCTGCATCGGCCGACAAGCGGGATCCGTTTGTCTGTGAATTTCACACCCCTTAAGGGCAAGTAACGCCCAGGGTTCGTCAAAAGCTCCTGAAGGCCATCAGGCCTACTCCGCACTCCGGACCATGTCAGAAGAGAAGAAAGAGTAAAGCTCCCTTTTCAAGCTTGTTCCAGCTGCAGACTGCGGAACGTGTTTGTAGAGGTAAAACACCTTCAGTGCCTCTAATCTCCATCCGGACCACCGAGAAGGAGATTGCGAGATCTGCCTCAGGTTCAGCAAAAGAACCATGAAAGATCATCACAGTAGACTGGCGGCATGGCTCAGTGCCAAGGCCTCTGCCCCCTACCCCAAGCAGAGGTATGCCTCACCCAGGACCGGCTCGCCAGAGGAGCGAGCTTCTAAGTCCTTTGTGGGCGCTCCATCCATGGGGGCCCAAGACGAGGCCAAGCAATGCGAGTCAGTCTCCGTTGGGGTCGCCGCACAAGTGGGTCCTGCAATGGGCAGGGAATGTTCAATCTGACTCCATCTCCATCCATCGATCCAGCTCCTACTCCAGGAGGAAATCGGCCACCCGGCTAAGCTGCGGGAGAAGCCAGTGAAGGCTAATGTCCAAGAAAAGTCGATAGACTTGCCTAAAAAGTCACAGGCAACGCAAGGGAAATCGTCGACTGTCGAGTTGGTAGCAGCTGCCCTATCGAAGGCCAAAGAGGCTGACCCGGTCAAGGTAGCCCTGGCTGCGCCCAGAGTGTTCCTGCCCACGAGGTGGGAGGGCCTCCACCTAGGGCTGTGGAGAGGAGACTGGAAAAGAGGATGCCGGAGTTGAGCCTGAATCAGACCCCCCGGAATGCAAAAAAAAAGGGGGCCGTGAAGAAGTCCTCGGGTAGAGTCTTACTCCAAGGAACTGATGATACGTCATAGGATGAGGAAGACCCAGAGTATGTGATGGGTTTGTGAGTGGACTCATGGTAGCCCAACACCATTCACAGCCCCCATGAGACTAACCCCTGCCACTCTTTTACTTGTATTGGGTTTGACTAGTCTTCTGTTTCTCTGTCCAAGACCTGCTTGAACATTAGTACATTAAAGGGTTATCTGACCGCACTTAATTTTCTGGACTAGATACCTATTGTACTATGCCACATCCAACAGATATTCTTCTAAACATATTTTAATTAACTTGTTAATTCTGCAAGGAATTGTAACACATCAGTAACCAGCATGTGTTACCTTGTTACAGCAATAGGTTTACGAAGGAGCTTTGTGAAGATGTTGTATAGAGTTGGGGATATACAGGAGTTTTGGGGTACCATGCAGCGGATTGGCATCAGGGCTGCAGAGGCAGAAGGTGAGAAGACTCTGATGGTGCGGTTGGATGAAACAGATTTTACCCAGGTGGAGGCGTTCGTGGAGAAGACTGCTGCGGTGGTTAGATGTTCAGTGTGGATTTGGTGGTCAATCAAATGAAATGCAGCCGAAAGGTCTAGGAGGAGCATGGCTAGTTTACCTTTATCTTTGATTTCGTCCATCTGCATCTTCAGGTCCAGGAGGGCGGTTTCTGTGCCATGCCTGGGCCGAAAACCAGATTGTCGGAGGCCAAGTAAATTGTTGTCCTCCAGGTGTTTCTGGATTTGCAACTAGGCCACTCTGTCCAGAATTTTTAAAAGGAAGGGGACATCTGTGATTGGCCTGTAATTCGTTGGGGTGTTTGGGTCTAGATTAGGCTTTTTTAGGAGAGGCTTGACCTAGTCCTCCTTAAGGTTGTTGGGGACCAGATTATTCTCGAACGGAAAGTTTATCATTGTGGCGATGAATGGAGATAGTTCTTTAGCGCATTCCTTGATGATAGGGGCCGGGCATGTCTCTCCTTGGCACCTTGAAGGTTTGAGACTTTTGATGATGAGTTCCACTTCCCTAGATGTGACCGGGGAGAATGTGAACGGGGGGCATTGAGGTGGTAGAGGCCTTGGCTGGAATTTATCTAGTGAGTTATTTGCGAGGCTATTCTTTTTTTGCTTCAATTTTGGTTTCGAGGGAGGCTATTTTTCCCACTAGAGCTTGTATCTTAGTGCACCAGGCGGTGTCCTTTGGGCAGTCCGATAAGGGTGGCGCTGATGATTCCAGTTCCCTTAGGATGCTAAATAGCTCTTTAGCCTTAGATTTGGCATTAGCGATTCTGTTGTTAAAGGTTTCTTTTTTTGGTGGTGGGGACGGCAGATTTATAGGTGGCTGCTGCTGTGGAGAACAGTGCCTTATTCTGAATGGTAGGTGCTTTGCGCTAGGCTCATTCGGCTGCTCTTTTTAGGTTTCTCAAGGTTTTTAGTTCAGGTGTGAACCACTTATTGATACTGTTCAAGGCAGTCTCCAGTGTGGTGGTGTAGAGGTCTACTAAGTTGGTGGGATCGAGATTTTTGTAATTAGTATTGTCTAGGATATTAAGTGGGCGTAAATTTGATAGTGTTATGTTGCGGGTATTCCAGGATAGAGTTGGCGGCGGGGGGGGGGCAGTGCTGAGGTAAGATGGTGAGGAGCCCTGATTGGTAATGGAGATGGAATGGTGGTCTGTCCAGACGAGGGGTACATTCTGAATAATTTTGGTGGAGCAGTTAGGTCAGACCGCTAGTCTAGGGTGCAGCCCTTGGCATGGGTGGGTTCTCAGATTCTGTGTTTAAAGCTGAGTTGGGTTAAGGGGTTTTCGAAAGCTAGAGCATTTGTCTCATTGGTGTCCTGGAGTCAGAGGTTAAGGTCTCCCAAAAGAATGATTTGGGATCATGGTTTTGTATTTGAGGATAATAGGCCTGCGATGTCCTCCTCAAAGGAGGCGATAGGGCCTGGTGGTCGGTAGACAAAGTGAAGGAGCATGGTTTTGGAGGCTGTTAGTGGGATTTTAGCTGAGGAGTTCTGCAGATGGTAGGCTGGTGAGGGTAGTGTCTGAGGCCCAAGCGGGTTCTTGCTATAATGACAAGACCGCCTCCTCTACCTGAGTTTGTCAGCTCTAATTATTGTGCATCCCTCAGGTAGTGCTAAGGAAAGAGCCGGTCCAGCTGCCTGGTGGAGACCTGTTTCTGTAATGGCGAGGAAATAGAGGCTGTTTTCTAAGATGAGCTCTGCAACGTTAGAGGCATGGGCAACTAAACATCGTGCATTGATCAGGGGCCCTTTAAGGGTGGGAGGTGTTGCTGTGGTTCTTGGCTTGTGTGATCTAGGTGAGGCAGTGGGGGGGAGGGTGCTTTGATGATGGTGGCTGAGGTGGGCAGTGTGTGTATCTCAGTAGGAACAGGATGCTGAGTAGTAGGTGCAAGTGTTTCGGATTTGGGGGTGGGATTGGGTGATCGGGTTGGTTGATTCGAGGGTGGCAGGTGAGTGGTGAAGCGAGAACCTAATCTACAGTTCCTGATGTTCACAGGGCATGGCACCAGGGGAGTAGGGGCTGTGGTGTAACAAAGGATCCATTCCAAGGGACTGAGTAGGTTTGAGGAGGTGTCCCATTGGTGGAAGTTGGTAGCTGGAGCAAGGCTATTTTTGATTTGGAGTGGCGGGAGGAAGTTGATGGGTGAAATAAATTGGAATAGCGGGAGGATTGAGGCTATAGTGAGGGTGACTATGTAAAGTAGCAATGAGGTGGGTCTGGAGTCTGCGTTCAAGTTCCAGAAGACCTGTTCGGGGTCACGCTAATGTAGGACTAGAGATGTTTAGGGTGGCTAGACAACTGAAATGGGTGGCTTTGATAGGCTAACTAGAGGAAGTAGCCATGGTAGACAAAGTACATTCAGTCCCAACTTCACAGTGGCATTAGTGAGTGGAGTTGTGGTGTGAGCAGATTGGACGCTGTGCCACGCACTTCACTATTTACAAAGGAGGAGGTAGGGTGTGGTCAGGCATAATGACACTAGTACAGGCAAACAGGCATAACATTTAGAAGGTCAGGGATGGCATGGTACATTTCAGTATAATGGCAATATAGAAATAAGGACCGGCACAATAATGATACTAAGGTAGCGCAATAGTGGTAATATTACAGACATGTAACGTGGTTCACAGAAAGCAGTAGTCCGTTGTGGTAACAATACAGGTCGACTAGGCATAGCATATGTGATACAACAGTAACGGGAGCGAAAAGAATGTGGTCACATAGGAAGCTGCGTGGATTAGCGTGAGAAACCGAGTGCCTCGCAAAAGATCATGGAGGAGGTGTGGCGGACGAGATACAGGGCCGTAATATCGTGGTGAGCAGAAGGCTAGGTTAAGATCCAAGGATCATGGGCAGGGGACCTAAGATGCAGCATATAGAAGCTTAACATTACAGATTAAGGAATATAGAGCTGTGCGGGGTACATGGCGTAGAATGTCTAGATATAGATCTGCAAAGAATCACACGTGTACATAGGTGCCTTACAGTGCTACTCACGGTCAGAAGTCCATCTTAATTGCACATTTAAGAGTGAAATAGGTGATGTAGCTGATTTGATGCAGTCATGAAAGGTAGAACGTCAGTCGCTGTGGGCCGAGGCGAACAGGGGTGGAACAGGGCCTTATCTGCTGGGCCTTCGCGGGATGGGGTGAAGCCGGCTTCCGCTTGCCGGTGAATCCGGTCCGTGTATATGTGGAAGGTGGTTGCTAGGCGACGCAGCCCGCAACGAGGATCGGGAGGCTGGCTATGGGCCGGGCGGCCATTTTAGGTTCAGGCGAGATCAGCTGTGGGCAGGATCGTGCTCCGAGGCAATGTGAAGCACATTAAATTAAGGTGTACACCGTACAAATGAGCCTCTGGATGCTCACCTCATGGAAGAATGCTGATATTTGGCGGATATTTCCTCAGCGTGTACCGAGCACGGGACACAGCTGCTCCAGCAGCTCGAGTGTAGAAGGGAGGGGGCTCCTGCCCTCTGTATATGGCTCTTACACATTGCATTGGACGTATCCCGATAATTAGGTTACACACTTGATTCTAAGTGCATACATCTGATGCCAATTAGCTTTCCTCACACGAATAAAAGGCGGAACATTGAGACACACTCTGAGCAAGGTGGAACACAAGTACGAGTAGAACTTCTCTGGCGAAGGCAAACCTACTGGAGCAGAGCAATGAACTGAGGGACGAGAGCCACGGGTGAAGAAACCCAGGCGTTCCCTGCAGGAGGTTGTTGCCTAAAAAAGGCTGCGAGAGACACGTGGAGAAGGGAGAGTCCCAAACAAGAAGGCTGCATTTTCTTTCAAGGGCGCCAGGGACCCTCCCGGGTCAACGAAAGAGTTGGAGAGGCGAGGACAGTGGTACTAACCTTGACTGGTAAACTGGAAGACTGTAGAGACAAGAGAGAAACACACACAGCCGGTGAGTTGCCAAGCAATGTGAGAGACCGATGTGTGCTAAAGAAATGATTGAAGTGGCAAAATTATATTGCACAATCGAAGGCTGCACGCGTGTGGGTGAGACACGAAGAAAGACAGACCTGCGAATAAACATTGAAGAAACTATGGCTGTAAAGTCAGCAATGCTGAGTAACAGAGTGGTCTGGCGAAAGGAAGAAGACTACTCGAATGTCTCTGTGAAAGGTGAAAAGTTTATAGCGATAAAGTGAATGAACTGTATAAACAAAGTGATTGAAATTGGCCCAGGGGAAAGTAAACTGTGAACGTTTAACTTTTATACGCAATACAGAAAACTAGCCAGACCAGAAAGCACTACGTCAAATAACAAAGGAGTGCGAGTTGGAAGCTGAAAGGTTGAAGTGGTCCTGTGGAGGTCTGTAGACCAAAGCCACGCACATTTGAAAGTCTTTGACATCAGGAAACGGTCTGAGCCCGACAGAGGGAGACAGACGTGAACCTTTTGCTGAACTGTGTTTTGAGAAATTGGAAAGCAGGACTTTAACGTGTAAGGCCAGGCGGGCCTCAATCCACGTCTTTAACTGCTTTTATGTTAAGAGCCAGAGTGTCACCATGCCTACAGACACCGCCTTACTCTGTGCTGTCCAACGTGGGGCGGAGAGCTGACTCAGCCACATTTATTCGTTATATTTGAACACTGACTTTCCTTTTCACGCATATTCTCCTTTTCACATTCGCTTATACAACATATAGGGCAGGCATTAGGTTTTGTTAGTATAGGCCATTTTGATTTGACAGACACAACTTGGACTGTTTTTTTATTTTTTTTATTTGATGGTTGAGACTACTCCCATCTTAGCTATAGGGCAAAGTAGGAGTTTCTTCAACCCCATTGAAACTTCAATAAAAGCTTTAGAAATTGTACCTTTTGTGTCAAGTGTCCTACTTGTGATACCATGCCTCCCTTACACAGGGCAAATGTTAGTGAAAAAGGCATTTAAGATTCTTAAGTCCATTTGTAGAGTTCAGAGTAGCAGCTACCACCGGTGATCTAGTGGGATGACCCTCAGAAGTGGTCCTGGATAGTGATCTGGTAGCGGGACAATGCAACCATGATCAAGGGCGAGGGAGTGGTTCAAAAGATGTGATCTCAAGCCACTGAACCCCTCGACGGTTAAACTGTCCCAGGCATTAGTGAATCGCTGGGGAAGGCATAACTCACTGTCAGAGTCGTTGTGCAGGGTTGTTGGGTCACAGGTTCAAGGACAATCGCTGGCGGTCGTATTTCGGTTCCTCAGTAGACCTCAAATGGCTGATGGTGGTGGGCAACTAGTCATAGTGGTCCTCTGTGAAGAACTCTTATTTCGTCGTGGGACTGAACATTGACCCCAGACAGGGTCAATAGGCATACAGCAGCTCAGCGGTAGAACTTCAGAATCATAACGGGCTCCCTCCTCTACTGGTGGAAGAAACTCAAGGGGGTTTCCAGTGTCCCGGCCAGCAGAGCCCTGAGGATACCCAGGATGAATTCCAGCTGTTGGGCCAGAAGGGAAGAGTTTGAAACAAAGCACACCTGGATCCGGACCTTGCAGAGAAAATGCAAAGGTGCATGCTCAAATGACCCAAAACGTGCCAGATCTCGAGGGGGACAGCTGACTGTTTAGTCCACCAGTCGGGTTGGAAGGCACCTTGCAGAAGTCTTCTCTGTCGAGCAGTTCAGCTTCACAACGCGGTGATATTGGCAGTGCCAATGCTGTTTTCTGTTGTACCTTGATCGTGGTCTACTTCAGTGCCAGTGGTCAACTTGGCTTCTGTGTCCAGCTCAGCTCATCTCATAGTCCTATCGAGAATTCAGGCTGGGAGCAATCCCAGCCCTCCAGGAAAGTCGTTTGCAACATTCAGACTTAGGAGGTGGCTGTCCAGTAATGGACAGCCACCCACCCTGAATCTGCCCAGCAGCACCCATGCCCCTGGAGGAATGTGGATTGAGGGGACACAGCCCCACTTCCTGCCAGCTAACACACACTGCAAAACCTTGTCTGACTTTCTACAAGGAGCCTGCTAAGGTGTATGAAGAAAGTGAACGTCCCCTATTGTCCCCACCTATTAATGTGGGTTTTTCCACAAAGGACAGGCCATCTTCAACAGGGCTTAAAACACTGTATATCGTCCTCTTAAGTGCATTATTGCAGCTAAAAAGGCAGCAAGCAATAGTGTTCACACACAATAAGTGGGGGAAAAGTAATGACTGCGACCAGCCTGTTCAGAGAAAGCTCAGAAAGTAACAAAAATGTTAGAACCCAAGAAAGAGGACAGTGTCCCTTCTGCACTCCATATATGATGGCTTGTGCTGTAATGTTCAAAACGCATGTGATAAAAGGAGAGGACTGCTTCTGCACTGGTAGGCACATGGGCAACACTGTGCTGCAAAAATGACATTAAAAAGGGGGCTCTAGAGACCCCTGGCAGTGAACCACTTGGCGTGATTGCTGCTGTCATAGCAAAACATAATTGCCAAAACAAAAATGTTAGGCAAGATTGTATATAGTAACCCTGTGTGAGACTACACCAGCCTTGCCCTCTTGGCAATAGGTAACCCAACCATTGGTACAAGTCTGTACTACACAAGTTGGTAGAGTGACTGAGCAGCCAGGCTTATCCCAAGAGGGGTCAATGTGAGCTGAAGGGTTGTAACATAGATTCACAGTGACAAGTATTCAAATAGCACTTGAACTCAAGGTTTCTTGATTTAAATAATGTATTAATTTAAGTCTGTTTTAAAATAAGCCTTCTTCAGAAGGGAGCAATTGGCAACAATAAAAATACACTTCAACATACACTCCTTCAGGTCAATCAAGTAAAGTTGATACCCTTTTGGGGTGGTACACAGATGCTTCCTACACCCTGAAGTGCATCATAGTTTGGACACTCTGGACATTAATGTCACTTTGCACACATAAATGGTAATACTTAAGTTGTGGCAAAAAGGAAAAGGTTAGGGAAGGAAGCCATGGTTAACAAGTTTCACAAACGGGTAAGCACCTTTTGAACCCCCCAATGCAAAGTTGATGAACCCTTTCCCAGCTATACATGTAAGGTATGTATGACTTTTTGTAGGGATAGTTAAAACACATTCGGAGGGTAAGAAGAGTCTTTCCGGGAGCCAGGACAGACGATGTCAATTGAGCAAAGTCTAGGAGAGCTGAGGCACTTCATGAAGGTAGGTAAAAAGTCTTGCACAATGTTTAAGAGTTTTGTTGAAAAAAAAAAAACAATGTTGGACCACAAGCTTGGGAGGCTTGTGAAGGCCAAAGCTGCAAGCAACTCTGCAAAGGGCAGCCAATGCAAGTCTCCAGTGAGAACAGGCACACTACACACACAAGAGCTAAGTACCCCTTAGTTCACAGTTCCTTAGGGCCAAAGAAATTGTTCCAGCTGGCTTCTATTATAGTTTCTGCAGATCCTGTTGTTCCTGGGCCTCAGTCGTGGGGATAAGAGGGAGGACGCCTGGGGACTCCTGCACTACGAATTGAAGGTCGGCGGCAGCAATGGGCGCAATTCAGATCAGCAGCACTTTGCCGTTTCAGCTTCTCGTGAATAGCACCACTGCAGTTCTTGGACACCTTTTGGACTTTCCTTGCTTCTGGGGTCCAACACTCTAAGGTGGCTCAGGCTTGGCCAGCCCTGCTTCGAGGGAGTCCGGAGGATCTTCCTGGAGCTTGGGTTCGACTTAAAGAAGACACACTCTATTCTGGTGTGCTTCTCCCTGGCAATCAGTTCCTGCAGCAGCAATGGAAGTACAGCCAGCGCCGAGAGGATTTCCAGAGAAGTTTGTTTTGGGGTCGATTGGTCCCACCAACCCAAGGGGAGAAGTCGTCCTTTGCAGGGATTTTCTAGTCGAGGCAAATTCGGAGCTTCAGCACTGCCGCAGGGCTTGACCGGGCAAACCAAAGGTCCAGGAGTTGCAGCTAGCGTCTCTTCCAAGTTCTTCTTCGGTTTCTCCCATTCATTTTGCAGCCTAGCTGTCAATCACAAGGTGGCTGTCCCCCAAGGACAGCCAGCCAATCACCTTTGGGTGCATTCCTGTACCCAGGGAGACTAAGCACAGGGAGTTTTGGGCCCCTACCTTGCTTCCTGCCCTGCCAGACACGCTGTAGCCAGAGGCAGGCTTCACGAGTGAATCCCGCCAAAGTCAAAACGAACAAAGGGGCCAAACCTGGTTTGGCGCGCTGAGTGAATCTTAAGCCGGACCTTTCCAACAGGAAATGGTGAAAAAAAGACAACCTGGGCCATTTTGACAAAATGGGCACCCATGGGTGCTTTTCTGCATCTGCAATTGCAGCCCGCCGTAGAATCACTCAGTGGTAGTAAAAAGTAAACCACTGCCACCAGCCATTAATTGTACAAAGGGTAACATAAAAATGTAACATGAGAAACTAGACAAAAGGGATACTAAGTAACCCCTCCAGCACCCTATTCTAAGATGGTACGTGCTGGGTCTAGAAAGTTAAGCATGTAAATAAAGTCAATTTCACTTCACTGTTCTTGGAAACAGTATGTTAGGGAGAATTCTCAGAAATGTGCCAATTCCCTTATACCTTAGAGACCCCCAGCTCTTTTGCTGGACTTTTGGACTTTTAATTTCTAACCTGGAGACAGTGAGACCTTTTTCCCACTCTCTCGTGCATTTTTGTTTAATTTGGACTTTGTCAGACTCCAAAGTCAAAAGAAACAAACTCCAACCCTACAGTCCATAGTGGTATCCGAGAACTGCAGTGGTGCTATTTGCGAGAGCCGCAAGGAGCTGAAACCACAAACTGCCGCTGATCTGAAGTTTACCCATTACTAACGCAGATCTTCAATTCGTAGTGCAAGAGTCCCCAGACGACCTCCCTCTTGTCCCCACAACTGAGGCCCAGGAACAACAGGATCTACAGACCTATAACTGGAACAGAAGACAACTGGAACAGAAGCCAGCTGGAACCAATTTCCTCAGACCTAAGGTACTGTAAAACTAAGGGGTACTTGCCTCTTGTTTAGCATTGCTAGCTCTCAGTTGAGACTTTCTTTGGCTGCCCCTTGCAGAGTTGCTTGCAGCTTTGCCCCTCACAAGCCTCCAAGCTTGTGGCCCAACAGTGATTTCATTTTCTGCAAAGACTTCTGAAACGTTGTGCAAGACTTTTTGCTTGCCTTCAAGAAGTGCTTCAGCTCCTCTAGACTTTGCTCAATTGACATTGGCTGTCCTGGCTCCCTGAAGACTCTTCTATCCGAAGGACTTTGTGTTTTGGTCTGTCCCTCCAAAAAGTTATTAATTTATTGATTTTTTTCCACAAAACAATCTTTCAAAATAAGACCTTTTATATGACCGACCAGAATAAAAATCTAAGAAAAAATACATACTAACAGAAAGTCATGGTTACTAATAATTAAAATTGATATCAGTTATAACACATTTCTTTCACTAATGCAACAATAAAACGATCTTAAACACATTCAAGGAAAAAGATTTACAAAAAAGTATCCCTTTTCCAAAATGGTCTAGAGCAAATAAAAATAAGAAAACTAGGAAGTGTTATAAGCAAAAGCAATTCAACTAGATTACAGTACCAATTAATTTTAAATCTTTTAAGACGTATCACTTCATAGGTAAGAAAATTTTCATGTCTTTACGACAATCTTTGCTAAAACATAGTTGTATCTAGCATACTCGGCTCATGGACCAATCTTCGGAACCTTTTCAATCTAGAAATCCACTTCCCCGGGCACTCTGATAAGTCGCACATTCTATCACTTGTGTAGCTGGGAAAGGGTCAATCTACATTGCATTGGGGGGTTCAAAAGTACTTACTTGTTTGAGGTACGTGTTAACCATTGTTTCTAACCTTTTCCTTTTAACACCAAACTCAGTATTGCTCTAAATGTACCAGTAATATATTAATGTTCACAGTGTCCTAGTGTTTTAAGTCACCTCAGGGTGTAGGAAGTGTCTGTGCCATCCCAAATGGGTATATACTGATTTATTGAAACTGAGTATTTTTAAGTATATTTTAAGTGTTACATATTTGCTAGAAGGCTTATTCAAGCTGTCTGTTAAATAAATTAATATTTGTTTAATCAAACCTTGAGTGTACGTTTTATTTGGATACTTGTCCCTGTGAAAGTCTGTTACAACCCTACAACTCACATTGACCCCTCTTGAGATAAGCCTGGCTGTTCAGTCACTCTACCAACTTGTGTAGTACATGTCTCTACCAAAGGTTGGGTTAACTGTTGCCCAGAGGACAAGGCTGGTGCAGTCCCCCACAGGGTACTAATATTGCCTAATACAGGAGGTGAGTGAAATATAGATAAAGTCTCACCTTCTAATTCAATTGAAATAATCCCACTTAGTCGCTTAGAGAGCTGGGAGGCTCAGGGCAGAGAGGGAAAATGATATCTCCCAAATAGATTGGCTGTGCTATATCTTCCATTTAAAATGACCAAACCTTGCTATTCTAGAATTTAACATTTGAACTAACAATCTAGTTTTTTAAAGGGGGGTGTGGGAGATTTAACCTTCTCAAAGATTTTCGGTCTGAACCACAGTCATCTGAATTGCAATATAAACCAAGCTGACTTTGTCCCTCTATAAGTTATCCCATATGGTAATAAAGCGGCATCGATATGCTTGTGTTGATTGAATTCTCTAAGAAGGGCAGATTTATTTTTGTTCCAAGACATGTCTGTTTTTCGAAGCCAGCCTTATTTTTTTTATTTAAACCTGGTAAATCGTGCATTCATTGATTAGTCTTCAGGAACTAGTTCCCGATTCTGAACACCTTGTTACCCACCCGCTATAGCAGAGCCTATAGCTCAATAGTGCCATAGGCTTTCACTTCTTTTGTGCTGGTTTGTGAAGTCCTTTGAAAACCATGGGAAATGTTGCTGAAAGATGAACTTGCTTTCTGCAATTGTAAGAGGACTTGTTCATATGGTGAAAATGCATTTGTCATATGATTATCTAGAGATGGTGCTGGTCATTTGTTCTGCCAATATATAGAGCTTGGAAAAAAAAATTGAGAGCGGGGGCCATTCTGTACCTGCAGCAAATAACTGGCCATACAAACTGAAAATCAAATGTGTATTGATAATACTGTAAACCTTTTTTATTTGTAGGTTTCTTTCCTCATGGTCCTCATGGACAGCTTCCTCCACCAGTATCTCATACTCCTACTCTTGGAACAAACATCCCAACCAGTGAGTGCTTTGCTTACTGCAAGGAGGGGCATGGTCATGAGGTGATGTTGAAACTAGACATTTATTTATATAATTCTTTTTTTTTTTAGCTATGTCAGCTGTGTCTGATGATACTAAAAAAGAAACTCCTCTTGGAAGCCCCATTTCAGAGATGACTGGGCCTAGAGAAAAAAATGCAGAATCTGACGAAGGGGCTAATAAATTTGGGCCTGTTCCACCCTCAAGGCCTACCAACAATCCTACATCTACTAGCACACCGATTTCTCTTCTTGGTAAGTTCATTTTATGTTGGATCTTTAGTATGTGTTGTGTTTAGCGTGCCTATGTGGTTGTTTTCTTTGGCAGTGAACCTACACCTACTAGGATAATTTGGCTTTCTTTTCTTTTTTGTACATGGACATCAGTAACAAGGTGTGATCAGAAATCATGTTAGCAGAACTGGTGTATTTGATAGCATTGTACCCTTCAGTTTTTCGTTTTTTAAACATTGTATTTGGCATTTTGAGGACCACTCCTATTTAAAGAAGCAAAAGCAGTAACTGCAGTTCAGTCATTCTGTAATCTATTGTCATTTTGTTTATTGCGTCACAGCGGGGGAATGCACTAACAATATACATTAATGTTATGAGCTGGGATGCTGATGGGACAGCAGTTTGTTTGCTTTGTATCTTTAAAGTTAGTACTATTAAATTGTGTAGCTCTAACAGCATACTTTGAATGCAACATATTTTGGATGCTATTTGGCAGGGTTCTTTGGTCCTCTATTTGCCTACCTTGGATTCTTCTTTCTCTTTTTGCGACAGTTACATTTCTGGAGTACTTTCTCACAGGCACAGTTACTCAAACAATTTATGCATTAACTTTGCTGTAAACAAATTCCTAGAACTTAACATCTTTAAATAGAATGGTGCCTTACAGGCCACTAATGCACCATAGTTTTTTTACTGTCTCTTGGGCCATCAGTTTGCATAGATTTTCTGTACCTCATCAAACATGCCCTTATCAGGGTGGATGCAGTGATACTATAATTTTAAGTCCTTCATTTCTTTCTCCTGGTGTTATCTCTGCAAATGCTCTGCATTTTTCATGCCTAATAGGATGCGACACCCATTCATATGGCAAGTAGTTGTCAACAAAATTAGTTTAGCAAAATGCAGCTTTGTGCTAAATGCAAATGTCTATGATGCTGGCTCACCAAGCAGCCCACAACCTTGGTTTATTGCTGTAGTGATTCTAATTTCAATTAATTTATCCAAAGCCGAAGAAATGTTAGAAAGCTGTACACAATACCATTTCCCAGATAGTGGAGCCCACCAATTGTCCTATTAGTTCTTGGCTTTTAATTGATATGGTTGCCTACTTATGGGTTTGCTTTTGGGCTCTGCTAGAGAAAACACATTCTGTTTGGTGTGCACCTTTGAACCCATACTAGAGCGGTTTCTTCAACTCTACTTTTGAGCCCTGTGTTGAGGTTAAGCTGTCATAGTTCCCCATTGCAGCTTTTTTAAAATACAGTTGTCGCCAAAGAGTCTCTTTGTAGATTAACGTGACAAAGAGACAAGTATTCATACTGGAAGTGGTAATTATGCAAATCGCTTCTATTTTCCCACTGTAATCTTCTGTAGAGGAACATCTAGGTAACAAACAGCATTAGGCTTTCTTTTATGGCCCGTGTAGTTGACTTTTAGTCGGGCATTCTGTGATCTTGGCAGCCAACCAGCAGTTACAGTAGTGCTGAATTTGTGAGTTTTTATAAACATGTGTCTAACCTTCTTTTACATTTAATATTGCGGTAGTACATGCACCTGAAACTTTTCTATTTGAAAATGTAATGAATAACCTATATTTTAGCTGATTGAAGATCCACAAATCTGTTTCATTTTGCCAAAGTGTCCATCATCTGAATAGCCATATATAGTAAGGGTACGATGATGTGTTTGGGGAAAATGTTGGCCTGTAATCTTCAACAACATGAGCAATAGAAACCATAGAATGTAGTGACAACAAATTTACCTCAAATTCTGCTCCCATAAAACAGACAAATGATCCAATTGGACTAATGCTATTAATAGCTTGTAATAAAGATTGTCCATAATAAATTACTAGAAAGTCTTAATTCTATTAAAGACACGGAGGTGAGCATTATGCTTCTTTCTTTATTGAAACAAGTAAAAAAAAAGCTCAGCAGCAAGATATTTTGTGCACCTGGGTGCAATAGATAATGTGCATCAAGAAAAAAGGTGCACCAAATATAACAAAACATATACACAACATATTAAACACATCATTGAAAGTAAGAATACTGCATTTCCCTCAAGGCCTCCCTAAAGTCCATCTATAGGCCGCCAACATGTGACCTAGTCCTCCAATGGGTATCCACATCCCTTCATAGAACTTCCTTTTTCGAGGCTGCGAACTTGGCTGTCCAAAGTAGAATAGTAACTGTAGCCATCTTGTACGAGAAAACTGGGTCGAGCTGGCGATCAGAAGGATTTGTCTGCAGGTGCTGTCGAGAGGGATAAAGAGTAGAATTACTTCATGTATATTACAACCCTAGTTCCCTTAGCGGGGTGGGAGAGAAAGTTCGTTGAGTTATTCTGACAGAAAAACGCATATAAATTCCAACTTACACACTGCTATATTCTCGCCGGGTGGGATAATGCTTGCCTCCGTTTAAGTTATTATGGAAAATATTTATTCTATGTCAAGACCGGAGGCTCACATTATGCTTGTTTAAAGATTACTTACCACGATGGATGCCGCCTGATCTACCAGTTTTAGGTAGAATTGCTTAAATATTGATTCGCTTGCCCGGTCTGCCATCCTCATTGTCCTCTAGGTGTACTCCAGCCTGAAAGGCTTTTTAGGCCTTGGCTCCTCTAACAGAATGGGCTCCGAAGTGCTGGGTATCGATCCCTGCTTGAGTGAGAGTCCAACGCACCCAGCGTGCTAAAGTTGGAGTGAAAACTGCCTTGTGTGGGTTACGCAGAGCTATCGGTGGTTTTGTTAGGGGAGGTCCTGAGCGGAGCTGTTTTTTCTTTGTAAACCTTCAAGCATTTACCAAGCAAAGCTTGGGCTAGTCTCTAAAGGTGGGACAAGAAATCACTCTGGAGTTGCATTTCGTCCTCCTGTGTGGATGAAATACGATGCCATCAGGAGAGAAGGTCCTACCCGCTAGATCGAGAGCCCTGACATCAGAGACTCTCCTGCAAGAGACAAGGCAAAGCAGGGTAGTACGTTTGCCGGAAAGGGCCGGCATGGATAGCTCCTCGTTATGTGGCCATGATGGAAAAAGATTCAGTACTTTATTAACGTCCCAAAGCTTGTCGTAGCGGGACGGAGGTGGGACTGTAAGTCTGACGCCCTTGAGTAATCTGCAAACGAGATGGTGTTCTCCTGCTTGGACCCCTTGGACGAGGTCATGTCCAGCAGAAATGGAAGCTAGGAAATTAAGGATCTCCTCTACAGGTGCTGAAACTGGATGTAATCCTTTCCTTCTGCAACAGTTGCTCCAAGAGTTGGAATACCTCTTAAGGGTAGCAGGAGCCCAGCTTTCCTCGATGAGGCTGACCGCCATGCGCGTCATGCTGGGGAGACTCCACTTTGACCTGAAATCTTCCAGGCCGCTAGGATCTGTGACCCGCTGAGAAGGGGGTGACGCTGTCCTGATGGATCTAGTAGGAGATCCAGAAACTGGGGTAGTGGGATTGGAGAATCCGAGGAACGTTCCAGAAGAACTGGATACCAGGTCTGAGAGGTCCAGACCGGTGCTAATAAGTACTAGATCTGAATGCTCCTGATGGGCCTTCGCCAGGGTCCTCGCTATCATGGTGAATGGAGGGAAGGCATGATGGAGTCCCTGAGACTATTGTTGCAGAAATGCGTCTGTTGCAGCTGCTGCCGGATCCGGCCTCTGGCTGTAAAACACTGGTGGTTGGGTGTTGAGTCTGGATGTGAATAGGTCTATGGACATGGGACCCCAGACTCTTTGAAGTCGGAGAAAAACTTCTCTGAGCCTCCAGTCGCTGTAATCTGTGGAATGTCGGGAGTACCAATCCGCTACCACATTTGTAAGACCAGGGAGGTACTCTGCTGTGACTGGAATCCAAAGCTTCAGACAGAAATGCCAGAAGTCGTTGGCTAATTCGGCTAGAGGCCTCGATTTGGTGCCACCAAGATAATGTACCTTACTGCTGAAATGTCCACTTTCAGCAAGATAAAGCAACTCTCTCTGCCCCTGACAAAGGAGCGTACCGCGAAGGAGCCAGTGAGAAGCTCCAGGCAGTTAATATGTAGATTCAGCTCCTGAGGTGACCAGGTTGCCCCCGTGGCGATGGGGCCGCATCTCGCTCCCCACCTGGGGTGACTGGCATCTGATTCAATGATATCTGGAGTGGATCCGATGATTGCTCTGCCGTTCCAGGCTTCCATGTGAGTAAGCCACCAGTTGCGTTCCGTCCTCGCCTGAGGTGACGGTGTCAGGCGTTGGGAGTAAGAAAGGCTGTGTCTTAGGTGCTGGCCTTTCAATCTCTGTAATTCCCTGTAGTGAAGGGGGCGAATCTCTCGTTTGGTGGAGTGAATTTTGGCTGCAGGAAGGCGGAGTTGAGAATTCTGAGTATCCACAACGAACCCCAGAAATTCCAGATTCCTGGATGAAGAATTGACTTTTCCCAGTTTATGAGAAAGCCGAGGCTGTGGAGTACATCTATGGCTAGTCTGGTCTGCCTCCGAACTAGCTCTTGTGATTGAGCCATAAAGACGATGTCATCCAAATAAATTATAAGTCGGACACCTTGTTCTCGTAGGTGGGCTACTACTGGCCTTAGAAGCTTGGTAAAAACCCAAGGAGCTGAGAAGAGCCCTAAGGGGAGACTCGTGAATTCCCAGTCTAGATTTTTACATGAAAATCTTAGATAACCTACGTGTCTGATGAATAGGCACTGCGAGGTAAGCATCCTTCAGGTCTAGACGCATGAGCCAATCGTTTGGTCTCAGGAGGTCCCTGAGCATATGTATACCTTCCATCTTGAAATGGCGGTAAATGATGAATTAATTGAGTTTTTAAGTTTGACTGGGCGCACTTTTTGTTTTCTGCGCACCAGAAAAATGGGACTGAAGAAATCTCCTTGAATTGAGCAGGGGCAAATTGCTTGTTTCTGCCATAGGTTGTGTATTTCATTGTCCAACGCTATTTGGTCTGTTTGGAACATTGCTCTAGGGGTAGGGCAGCTAACTTCAATGGGTTGCGCGAAAAACTCTAGGCACAGACCGCGAGCTGTGTCCCTGACCCAGGTATCCCAAGCTCTTGCAAACATGGCTAGCCTCCCTCCTATAGACGTTTGTGGCGCAGGCGCTGTTATAAGTACACTGACCTGAGGATTGTTGTTGCTGGGCTGGGTGTCTAGCTGCTCTTCTCCAGGCACATACTCTTCCGCATCCTTTTGAGGGGAAGAATGTGTCGGTGCGCTCTTGCCGGACGTTATGCTGATCCCTGGAGTGCTGAGGTCTTTATCGAAGAAATAACGGCCGGAGGAGCGACCTCTACTTCGTCCGGCCCTGGAGAACATTTTGGAAGCGAAGACTCTTTATGGAGGCCTGAGCTTTGTCCGAAGTGGTGAATTTACCGACTAACTTTGTCATTTCCTGACTCTGTATCTGCTAATTCGCTTCGTTTGGCGTCGATTTTAAATAGAATGCCTTTACGACGCTCGGTTGACTTGGCGCAACTAGCATTTCCCAAAATGCAGATGGCCCGCTGAACCCAGCCTGATGGAATCATCGGGTCAATGGGATTGGATGTTTTGATGGCTGCTTCAGCTAGGCCCAAGATCTTAGCTAATGGTCCTGTAACCTCCAGAACCTTGTCCTGACAAGACTTCCAGGCACGGTCTATACCTTTCCTGGGGTCTTAGTTTTTGCCCAAAAAGGCGATAATTTTTTAATCTAGCTCTGGTGTTAGAGCTACCTTGTCTGCACTATCTGGACGAGGGCATTTGGCTCGGAGCTTGGCTCTGACTTCCTTATGAAGGGGTTTTCACAGTCTGGAATAGATATATTTAGCTGTCCTGGAAGACCGTTCCCAGTCAGTGGATCTGGAATGTATTGGATCCTCTGGCACGAACATCCCTTTAGGAGACTGGTTCCCGGATGACTTCTTGGTGATGAGGGCTGCCGCAAGCCCGGAGCTTGAGGGCTTCGATCCCTCTGCTTGAAAGTCCTCATCGGAGGAGGTGTGGGAGAGATCAGCGTCGTATACGCTTCTGTTCTGATCGTCTTCTGTGCCCTGTCTGTCTCCCTCCGGCCTTGAGGGTATATTACCCCCGTTATCTTCCTCGGGATATGAGGGTCCATCATGGGAAGGGGTTGCCTTCCTGTCCATAAAGGCTTTCTTTAGCCTGGAGAAGGCGTCCGTTACGGCAGCTGTGGCATGTTCTGGCTGGCTCTGGGGGAAGGGGGGGTCGGAGAGCTTCTGCTCTTTCGAGCCGGAAGACATCCCCCTTCAGTAAGGTGCTTCCTCTTTTGGGTCGTTTTCCTCCCTGGTGGAGAAGTTTCTCGTAGGTGCTCCTCAATTGTATCGAGGCACTGTTAAATAGGTAGGAGCATGTTAGTCACTGCCTTTTTAATGTTGGTCTCAGCCGTAGACCCATCACTTTTTGCAGGCTGTTTGCCATTGCCACCTCATCAATATAGCAGGTATCTTCCTCACACTCAGACCAAGCCTGATCTGATTGAGGGGAGTAATGCGCTGCCATGGTTAGTTAAAAGTACCTTTATACACTTTATTTTTTTTTCCTCTGGGCTTCTGAACGCCTTCTCTAGCTCAGTAATAATAATTCAGCTTCTTAATAATGTCCTGAAAACAGCTGAAACCAGGAGGATTTCTTCCCCCCTTTTTTTTATATATGCTAATTCGTTAAGCTGATAAGGTTAGATCACTCCCGTGATTATTCTGCTCTTTGCTGTTAATCCGTAATATAAATACAGCTTCACCACTGTGAGGGTTCCGGCGCTCGCGCTTACAAAAGACTGTTATAATACTAACGGTCATGCGCACTTAAGCGCCGGAATCCTGAGGAAAGGACTGCGGGGAGCAGGAGCTCCCCTGGCTTTTCTGCGGCGGCTCAGCAGGCCTCCGGAAGGCCGCCCTGGCTTCTCCCGAGCCTTAGGAGAAAAACCCAAAGAGCCGGGGGAAGCAAGCGCGAGGCCACAGAGTGGCCCGCCGCCGCGGGCTTCAATCAGCTGTTCGGAAGCTGATGAGACGCGTACGAAGGAATTTGTGCAGCGTAGCCTCCAATGCTATCTCCGGCGCCAGCAGGAAGTAGCTGGCGTCGGAAGGAACACCAAATAGAGGTACAATATAAATATGAACATGGTCCAAATCAAAACGCGTCGGAAAGGAACGCAAAGCGAAAATAAAATATTATTTTTATAAACACAGTGAAAATCATAACATTGTAATCATGTCAACAATTTAAGTAAATCTAAAAGTAACATATGCAATTGAAAAATCTTCATAAACAGTGCTAAACATGAATGTACTTATCTGCTCACAAGCAGCAAACAAAGAGGAAGTTGCATCATGTTCAGGACTGTTTATGAAGGGATGTGGATACCCATTGGAGGAGTAGGTCACACGTTGGTGGCCTATAGATGGACTTTAGGGAGGCCTTCTGGGAAATGCTTTTTTCTTACTTTCCTCAGACCTATGGACTTTCAATGATGTGTTTAATATGTTATGTGTATATGTCTTGTTATATTTGGTGCACCTTTTTTCTTGATGCATCTTATCTATTGCATCCAGGTGCACAGAATATCTTGCTGCTGAGCTATCTTTACTTGTTTGAAGCATAATGTGATCCTCCGGTCTTTACATAGAATTCTCAAGTTCTACTGGATTAGGGCGGGCATACGTTTTTTTGAAATGCATCAATAGATTTTTTTTTGGTTTTTTTGTTGTGTGCTAGTCATCTCTTGTAGTGTTGCGCTTTAAAGATAGAATTGAGCTTTGAGGAAGAAACGCCTGATGACGCTAACCACTAGATCATTGATTTTGTGTGCTTGCACTCTCAAACCTCAAATGTATGCAATGGATTCAGGATTTGAAGAATGTGCTGAATGATGAGCTGAAGCAGAATTGCAGGGAAAAAACAAATTCCAGCAGGGTCATGAAGACTGATCTGGATTAAGGTGGCAGTGCGTCCTAGTCCATTTGTTAATGCCTTGCTGGGATGTGTTCTTAAATCATAGCTATTAGTCTCAAAAGCGACGTTTCAAAAGGAAGTGCTAAACAGTTTTGTGAAATTGGGGAGCACATGGAAACCCACTATTGAAATAATAAATATATACATGTTTAGACTTTGAGGGAAAGTGTGTGCGCGCCCCTCCAATAATCTAGCATTAGTTGTACTCCTCTTCAGCACCTCTGCATGTCCACTTTTTCTTTTATTTGACCTATTTCAGTACAAAACCTAGCTTTGGTAATCAGTTGAACAACGTGAATGAGAGGTTGCAGGATTACTTTAGATTGTTGTAGGGGTTGTGACACCTCCCCTCAAAATATGGAATTTTTCAGTGGTTTGCGCTCTCCCACAGATTCCTCATCTTAATAGATAGCCTCCAGCTGTTCTCTGAAAATCTTGACGGTGTGTAGTACTGCTTAGCTATATCCTTCCAGCTCTCGTGGGCCTCGACTCCAGCAATCCTTGATCCCCCGACATAACGTTGACCGCCATATTTATGGAGTGCGCCATGTCCCCCTATCTCAGTTCAATTCTTTCTGTGCTCTCGGCACGCTGTTCAGAACACGATCAAGTCACTATTTTTCTCCAGCATGGGGTCTGACATGGATTCACATGCTCATGAATATTCCTCATCGTCAGGCTGGGAATCCTTGGTAAAGAAGAAATCAGTTTCGTTTCTGAACTGTCTTTCTACTAGTAACCAATCACTGGTCTCTGGGTCATACTGCCCCCAGACAATGACTGCCCTCTACCTAAGCCCCTCCTGGCAGCCATCTTCAGATGTTTACCGCACGTTCAAGTGTTGGGAGTCCTTGTGCTATAGCTCTCAAGCTTTTACTGCGTTTTGCGATTTTTCAAAGAGTTTAATCTCATTTTTTTGGTCACTCGAACCTCAAGCTCCACCGTTTCTACTTCCGATCAACAGGGACCAGTTTCGGAATTTCCTACGCCCCTCAAGGGCAAAGGTTTCGTCGAGTTACGCTTCTTGGAGGAGTCCAGAAGAACTTGAGGCCTACCCCGTGGACATGGCCCAGGACAAAGGAAGCTCGCTGCCCGGATCCAAGCTGTTCAGGAACTGCCCTGGATGTGGATTGCAGAATGTGTTCAAGGAGGATGAGCATTCTAGATGACTCGACTGCCTTCACGAAGACAAAACGCATGTGGAGAAGGACTGCGTTTTGCAAGAAAATGTCGGAGCGGACCATGAAGGATCAGCGTATCCGCCTCACCAACTGGCTGGAAGGGAAGAGCCCAGCGGTAGGTGTGAAGAAGAGGTCCGAGCGGTCTTCTAAGTCCTTTGAGGGTGCTCCAGCGACGGGGGCCCAACAAAAGGCTAAGTACTGCGGGCACCGGGAGCCAGGCAGGGCCCACTTTCACCGACGCCATCAACCACGAGCCAACGCTCTGGCTCGGGGAAGAGAAAATCTGAGAACCCAGGTAAGCTTCTGGAGAAGCCCCGTTCGATCCCGACGGCAACAGCCGAGGAGGAGCGAGGCAGTGATCCTCCCCCCAAGGTGAAAGCCTCAAGTGCGCCTAAAGTCGTTAAGGCCTTGATTCACCCGGCTAAGGCCTCTAACGAGGGAGTTGTGGCGGCCCTGGCGAAGCCTGTGGACGCTCCCCAAGTGGAGGCGACCTCGGGGCCCAGAGTTTCCCTGCCCCCGCATAGGGAATCCTCTTTTCAGACCATCGATAACACCCCCGTGAGAACCCCGGTGGAAAAAGAGGGGGGGGGGCGTTGGCCATCACTAACACGGATACAGCCTCTGAAGAGGAGCTGGCTGGAGTCGTGAAGATCCTCAACAAGAAGTTCGAGGGGGTCCGGTCCCACAGGAGGGATCCTGACGAGGTGGACTAAGAGCAAAACGGCGGTGCCGACGAGGTTCCCGTGGAGGCGGAGGATTCCACTCCCCAACCGTCGTGCCTGTCACAGCCGGTACCTGAGCCACGAGACAACTCGGGAGCCATCTTGATGGCGATCCAGGCCTTATGTACGGAGATAAGGGCGAGGTTGCACTTACCCCCAACGGACGATCCAGCGGAGCCTGGCCCGTCGGGGAGCCCTCCAAGCAAGCGGAGGAGAGTTCATCCCCCCTGCCCTTCCAGCCTTCGCGGCCCTCACAGCCTTCATCCCCTTCCCCTGATCCTAGGGAGGACACGGGAATAGAGACGGCCACGACGGGGACGGATGACGACAGTGGTGAGGGGATGGGCCTTCCATCACCACCCCCTCGAGCCTCCCCGCCCGATGAAATTTGCTCCTTTCACGCCATGATTGCCAGGGCATCCGAGCTCTTCGAGCTGCCCCGAAGAACAGAAGAATGAAGGTTTCTTCTATCAACGGCATGAGGCCAAAAGGAAGACGGTCCTCTAGGTCCTGTTACTTGACGACATCTGGGACGAGGGGCTGTTGCTTCTGAAGAACCCGTCCACGACCCCTGCCAAGAGAGACCGGTACGAAAAGTACCAGTTCCCGGATTCCGCCCCTCTGTGCCTTAGGGCGCAGCTGACCCTGGATTCGGTCGTCTCGGCGGTTGGCCAAGAAGGCGGCAGCAGGGGCTACGGCTTCGACTTCAACATACCCCCGCCCCCCATAACCCGCTTCCCTCCGAACGTCGAGGGGAAGAAACTGGATGCCATGGGGCGACAGGTCATCTCGGCGGCGACAATTAAGACGGCCAACGCCCTAGCGATTGTGGCACGCTACGGCAGGGAGCTTTGGTTAAAGATAGCTCCTCTGCTGGACTTCCTCCCGGACGACAAGAGGGCGGAGGCCCTGGAGATCCTGCAGGAAGGCGAGGTGGCGTCGGACCATGCCATAACGGTGGCCACGGACATTGCTGACACTGGTTTCTGCCAGTTGGGCAGCGGTGTTCGTCTTCGACAGCGTGGTTGGCTCAAGGCGACCAATTTCCGCCAGGACGTGCAAACCAGAGTTTTGGACATGCCCTTCGACGGGAATAACCTGTTTGGCAGGACAGGGGATGAATCACTGCAGGCCGTCGAGGCCGACAGACGGCCCGTGCCTTGAGGGTTTTGCGGCAGCGACGGCCGCCCTTTCGGAACTCCGGAGGCAAGCAAGGTGCCTCCAAAGGATTCAGCTGCGGGTCCTCGACGCACCGCCAGGCGGCCCGCTCCTCGTCGCAGGAGGTCTACAGAGGACACAGCAAGTCAGGAGGATCTCGTTGTCGGCGGAAAGGCCGCTGCCAAGCAGGACTGAACCGGCTGTAGCGTTGGGCCCCCACCAGAGCACCCCGATGGGAGGCCGGCGGGCGAAGTTCGTCAACGTGTGGGAGTCCATCTCCACCGACCAATGGGTGCTGGATGCCCTGGCCCGCGGGCACACTCTCGTTTTTAAAGAAGTGCCCCCGTATTCCACCCGTGGCCAGGAAGGAAAACCATGTCCCTCAACTGCTGCTGGAAGTAAGGTCGATGCTGAAGAAAGGAGTCATCAAGCTCGTCCCAAAGAGGCTCCGGGGCTCTGGAGTGTATTCGCGATACTTTCTCGTAAGAAAGAAGACCGGCGGTTGGCGACCCATCCTGGACCTTCGTCGTTTAAACAAGTACATCAAGGCTCAGAAGTTCCGGATTGTCACCCTCCAGCACGTGCTGGGGCTGCTGGAGGAAGGCGACTTCCTATCGTCGCTGGACTTGGAGGATGCCTACTTTCACATCTCCATTCTAAAGGACCTCGAATGTTTCTGATTCGTGGTCCAAGGTCGGCACTACCAATTCAAGGCTCTTCCTTTCGGATTGAAGTTGGTGCCTAGGGTATTCACCAAGTGCCTAGCACTAGTGGCGGTGCGGCTGCGCCTGCAGGGGATCCACGCCTACCCCTTCATGGACGATTGGCTCATCTGAGCGAAGACGAGAGAACTCGCCGTCGGGCACACAGCAAAGACCGTCGCTCACGGATCTGGGATTCTCCATTAACTTCACCAAATCCCACCTGGTTCTGTCACAGGTCGCACTGTTTCTGGGAGCCTTCCCATCGGAGGAAAGGACGAAGGCCATCGTGGGCAAGGTGCAGTGGCTGTTGACCATGGACGTGGCCAGGGTGAGGTCCATCAAGTCCCTTCTCGGCATAATGTCCTTGTGCATCTTCCTAGTGCGCCTGTGCAGACTGCGGATGCGGCCACTCCAAGAGTTCCTCGACGCCCGTTGGATGCAAGCGGCGGGCAGCTTCGAAGACAGGATCTGGCTCAACAAGACCTTCCGCCAAGCGATCCGGTGGTGGGGCACCCGCGCGCATCTGGCGACGGGTATGGACTTCCAGACCCTGGCACATCAGGAGACTGTGACGATGGACGCCTCCCTGGAGGGATGGGGAGCGCACACTGGAGATCTCCACGCAAGAGGCCTTTGGCTCCCAGAGGAGCGGTCACTCCACATCAACATACTGGAGCTCTGGGCCGTGTTCTGGGCCCTCGGGTCATTCATTCCGTCCCTCAAGGGCAAGGTGGTGAGGATCTTCACCGACATCACCACCACGATGTTCTACATCCGGAAGCAGGGAGGTACCAGATCCCCAGCCCTATCCAAGGGAGCCCAGGATCTGTGGCATTGGCCCTTTGCCCAGGGGATGTTTCTGGTACCCTTTCATTCAGCAGGGATAAAGAACACCATCGCCGACTCACTCATCAGGGAGCTGCGCTCGTGCCACGAGTGGGAACTGTGACAGGATCAAGTGGATCTGCTATTCCGACGATAGGCCAATCCCCAGATCAATCTATCCGCGACGGCGACGAACACCAAGTGTCGGATGTTCGCCAGCGGGTTTCCCCAGCCGGGGAGCATAGGCGATGCCTTCTTTCCCCTGGGACGGCCTGTTCCTGTATGCGTTCCCACCGTTGCCGTTGCGACTCATCAACCAACTCAGACGGTCCCGGTGCAGGATGATCCTCGTTGCACCGGCATGGCCGAGACAGATCTGGTTCCCGGACCTTCTGGACATGTCAGCGTCCCCCCCAGTCAAACTGCTGACGGACGCGGATCTCCTCGCCAGAGAAGGAGCGCCATCCTCCACCACGACCCGGGGTCGTTGAACTTGCGCCTGGCTCCTGCAGCACTAGAGTTTGGAGGATACAATATACCGGTGGACTGCAAGGAGGTGCTTGCAAAGGCCAGGGCGTCCTCGACTTTCAAGTGCTATGGACATAAGTGGAAGAGGTTCTCTGTCTGGTGCCGTGCACAATAGATTATCCCTCTGCACATTACGGCCCCCAGGTGCTGCCGTACCTACTGTCGCTGGCCAAGGCGGGGCTAGTGCACACCTCCATCAAGATACATCTAGCAGCAATCTCCCGCTACGCCAGAACTCTGGGACGATCGTCCGTGTGGTCCCATCGCCTGGTGAAGGAGTTTATGAAAGGATCGTTCTGATCATTCCCGCCAGTGAATGCTCTGGCCCCTACGTGGGAGCTCAACATGCTGCTGAGCAGGCTCATGGGGCCGCCATTCGAGCCTCTGCATTCGGCACCGTTGAAGTTCCTCTCATGGAAGGCTGTTTTTCTTGTGGCCATCGCCTCCGCACGACGAGTGGGAGAGATCCAGGCCCTCTCCTGTAAACCTCCATACCTGACTTTCCACGAGGGTGGTGCTGAGGACGCAGCCCTCCTTCGTGCCCAAGATGCCGTCGGACTTCCATCTCAACAAGCCCTTGGTGTTGCATGTTTTCTTCCCGTCGCCGGCTGAGAGGACTTTGCACTCGCTGGATGTAGCTAGAGCGCTGAAGTTCTACGTGGACCGCATGAAGAGCCTTCGGAAGACATCACAATTGTTTGTGAACTTTGGACCTGTGAACCAAGGGAAGGCCCTCTCGAGGGCTTCCATTTCCAGATGGCTCTCCGGCTGCATCATACACTGTCACCAGTTGGCAAACCGACCGTTGGCTGGCCGTCCGAGAGCCCACTCGACCAGAGCGATCGCTGCTACCACGGTTCTTGTCTGGCGTACCCCTGCTGGACATCTGCAGGGCTGCTACGTGAAGGTCGACGCACACCTTCACGAGATTCTACTGCGTCGACCGGGATTCCGGGGAGGAGTCCAGGGTCGGCCTAGCAGTGCTGCGCAACCTGTTCGCCTGAAGGTGGGCCTGGTGAGAAGGTAAGAGTTGCTTAATGTTGAGTTGATGAAATGCTTAATGTTGATCCTTGCCACCTCCCGTGGTTGTGCATGTGTGTACTGCTATGTATTCTTATATTCATGAGCATGTGAATCCATGCCAGACCCCATGCTGGAGAAGGGACAAGTTACTTACCTGTAACTGTTGTTCTCCAGCATGGGTCTGGCATGGATTCATATGCAAACCATCCCTCCTACCCTTCTGCGGCTCTTCACTTGGTGCTAATGACACTTTACGTGCTATCAAATCTGAAGATGGCTGCCAGAGGAGGGGCTTAGGTAGAGGGCAGTCATTGGCTGGGGGGCACTATGACCCAGAGACCAATGATTGGTTACTAGTAGAAAGACAGTTCAGAAACGAAACAGATTTTTTCTTTACCGAGGATTCCCAGCCTGACGGGGAATATTCAGGAGCATGTGAATCCATGCCAGACCCATGCTGGAGAACAATAGTTACAGGTAAGTAACTTGTTCCTTGTGTGCCTCTGTCCATTCCCAAACCTTCGGGTTTGAAACACTGCCGGGACTACAGATCTAACATGTCCATCACAGACCCACATAATGTATGTTTGGCGTCTGGGGGTATACCATATCATGGAGCCATATAGTCAGTGGTCAAAGTGTACGAAAATAAGTAGTGGAGCTATGTTCCCTGCCAGTCTGCCCCACTCTCCACAAACCCCATCGCTGCGCCCCCTCCCACTCAGTCCAAACCCCCAAACAAACACTTATTAATTAAGGGAATGTTCAGTACAGTGCACTGAAGTGCAAGCTTCAACTTCTTCCTACACTTTTATTTGAAAGATTAACCGTTCCGGAACGGTTTCTTTTTAAAATAAAAGTATAGGAACAGTGAGACAGAAAAATAAAAAGTATAGGAGCACCTCTCCCGACTGCTCCCACCCAATTCGACCTCTGCATATGGTTCATTTATAAAACTGAAGGCCCTAAAGGAACACTTAGTGAAGTTGGCACTAGGAAGATTCATGCCCCCCCTCCCCCCCAAAACACTCCCTTATCCGCCACAATCGAAGTAGTCCGCCTGATCGGCCGCAAGATTTTCAGAGGCTGCCACTGAAGGGCCCACTCCGTAGAAAAAGGGCAATGGGGAAAGCAAGCTGCACAGAAAATGAAGAGGTCTCACTCACATAGTGAGTGAGTCTCTTCATTCCTTGTCCCACAAGAAGCAGCGTAAAAGCATAGGTTGGACAAAAGCGATTTGTCCACTGTGAGGTGGAAGTTCGACCCTTCAAAAAAAGGCATTGAGGGTAGGAGTCTGGGTTTAAGCATCAAATTCTGAATTGATTTGCAAAAGCTGTGACTGGTATGGATTCGGCCTCGATAGTCTGCGTCACCACCAATTACTATGCCTAGAACAGCCGACACAAAAGCGTTGCCAAAGGATTGTACACCCTCAAGTTTGACCAAGTCAAAAAAGCCATCTAGCTCAGTGGTTTCCACAGGGGGGCCTCAGTGCTTTTACTATGTCCACTGCAGCTGCTCTGCTGCTGGATCTGGGCTATGTGCCAGAGTCCAGAACAGAATTATTTCAATCGATAGATTCCATATTCGATGAGGAAGGCGGCCAGTCCCCTTCATCTTGGAACAGTTGACTGGTGCAAGGCTAAATCAGGTGCCAGAGTTCCTAGAATTGGCATCAGGCCTTTGATGCAAGGGGTTTGGAAACATTCCCTGATGTCATGATGCAGCAAGTGGTGCCATGTACTCGCCCAAACACCCAATTCTACAAAATAGTAGAGAATATGGTAGCAGCCCTCAACCTCTGAGCCCCATCGAAGCTGTTGGTGCAATATGGACTTATGAACCTTCTTGACAAAGGATCCCAGTTAGACAAGGCTTTCCTAATAAACGCGGCCAACACAGATCCGATCTTTGCGGTGCACAAGTCTGCACGGGCGACCAACCCTTTCAACGCATCACAATGCTTACTGCTCCAGGCTGTGAATGTCAAATTGGGGCCATCTAGTTCCAACCTCCTGACAGATAGGGACTCAAAAAAGACAGACGTTCTTGCAAAGAAAATCTTTGTACCTGGGAGCATGGTGTTTAAGGCAGTGAATGCATCTTGCGCGCGCTTGATAGGTTTTCACATGTCCGAAGCATCAACGCATTTGCTGGATGGTAAGATCAGAGATGGGTGTCTGGACATTGTAAATAACAAGGTAGCAGTTTGGCAAGCTAGTCTGAACGCAGCCGTCTGTGTCGGAAGAGGCATGGCAAATTAAATGGTCCTTCGCAGGGCTGCTTTTCACCAGAGGTCTAGCAGAACTCTTCAACTGTCAGTCCAAGGATATGGGTTTTGACAGAGATGATCTTTTGGGATACAAATCTTACGAATGCTTAGAAATGTTTAAAGAATCGGAGATCAAAGTGAAATCATTGGGGCCATCAGTTAAGTTCCTGAGAGAAGACAAATTCAGGATGTTGACTTTACTGGATATTATCCAGACTCTGCAAATCCTGGACTTGTTGGTGTCATAGGACCTGCAGGAGCCGCATTTCCATCTGCTGATTCATCAGAAACACAGGTGTTTGTTGAGGTTTGTCATGGGGCTGCTCATTACTAATTGAAAGTGCTCCCCTTTGGTTTGCCTGTTGGGGAGAATTTTTAATTTCTCTGCTAATTACCTCCAACCTTAGAGACCCCCAGATCTTTTGCTGAACTTGGGACTTTTTAAATTTTAACTCCTGAGTGGGCCCTTTTTTTTTTTTTTCTTTCAATCTTTTCTTTCATGTGTTTTTTCCCTGATTTGGATTTTGTGTTTTCACTGTTTTTGAAGTCGGACAAACTCCATAGGCATCTGCTTTTTGTATGGCGATAGTCACTTAGTAGCTATCCCCTTACCATTGTGCTTTTCTACCGCAGCCTGAACCCTCAGCTGCAGTACAGCACCCATGGGTGACCATTTTGTCAAAATGGCCCTGTCGTTTTTTCGCCATTTTCTGTTTGTGTGGTCTTTCATGGCTTTTACTCTGTGCCTCGAGTCGGGTTTAAACCCTTTGTTTGTCTTGCTTTTGACGGGTGTTAGGCAAAGTTTGCATGCAGTACCCTCTTGGACCAGTACACACAACTATGACTACAGGTGTAAGCAAAACCAACCTTTGGTATAAGTCTGTACCACACCGTTTTTTGGTAGCGAGCTCAGCAGCCAGGCTTATCTCAAGAGGGAATGTGAGTTTGCAATGAGGTTACACAGAGGTCTACAATTACAAGTATTCAAATACACTTACAATCAAGGTTTCTTGGGAAAACACTTATTAATTTATTACACAGTTAGTTAGAAAACATTCACTAAAAGGAGGCAATCAATATCACACAACAATATCCTACAATACTTCACAATAACCGGTTCTGAAACATTTAAACTACTTTGAAGGAGGAGCAAAATTGCATTTAGAACATTTAAAGTAGGAGCAAAAAGGCATAAGTAAATAAAACAAATAGTAGAGTTACGTCCAATGCAATTGGTAGGCCAAAGTCAATGGGCTAGTGTCTTGTATAGGTAAAAACGGTTCTGGTAGATAAACGGAAAAGTCTTTGCCATGGTTCTCAGAAGTAGTTCTCAGAAGAAAGTGTTATATGTCGGGTCACAAGCTGACTAGGCCTGGAGGTTGCCAAAGTTTCACGCACTTTCGCAGTGAGAAGTAAATGCTCTCGGTCTGGTTTTCACAGTACCTTATTTTGAAGAAAAAGATGCAGCTGTAGACTTCTGTTCCTGGCAGTTCCTGCAGATCTCTCTGTTCCTGAGCCTCAGTCGTGGGGACAAGAGGGAGGACGTTGGGGGACTTGTGCACTGCACAGGGACTGGTCACAAAGCTGGCAACCTGGCAATTCTTTGATTCTGGTAGCTTTCTACAAGCACAAAACTGGTGTCCTTCTCCCTGGCTATTCGGTTCCCTGCAGGAAAATACAACCAGCTCCAAGAATGGTGTCCAGGTGGCTTACGAGTTGATTGGTCCCTCCAACTCAAAGGAAGAAGTCGTCCTTGAAGGGTTCACTGCCAAGATTGACTTGGCAAGTCGGACCTGCAGCAGGGCTTCATCGGGCAAACCAAAGGTCCAGGGGTTGCAACAGCTGTCCTCTTCGGTTCTTTCGTTCCAGTGGTCGACTCTGCCTTCCAACCCAAGAGACTCACCTTTTAAACAGTTTTCTCCCATTCATTCCAGCCTAGCTGCCACTCACCCAGCAGGGTGGCTGTCCTTGCCGGACAGTCAGCCAGCCAATCATGCCAGAGTGCTTTTGGGTCTCCTAGGAGACTAAGCACAGGGAGGTTCGGGTCCTCCCTCACTTCCTGCCCACCCCGGACACACAGGTGCCAGAGGCGGTCTTCAGTCCTGAAGCCCACCAAAGGCGTTGGAACAAAGGGACCAAACCTGGTTTGGCGCGAAGAGAAACTCTCTAGAAGGACAAAAAGAAACGGGACCTTTTTTTACAGAGGGGGGCTCAGACGCCATCTTGAAAAACATGGCTCCCGCGATTTAACACTACTGTTGTGCGTGTCGGGAAAAATCATGGTAGTTTGTTGTAAAACCACTGCCACCCTCCATTTCGATAGGAAAGGGTAGCATTTGACTGCTACATGAGTTTCTAGACACAGGGATACTAGGTAATCTCTCCAGCACTCTATTGTAAGATAGTGTGTGCTGGGTCTAGGAATTTAAAAAGACTAGTAAAGTCAATTTAACTTTACTTACTCTGGGAAACAGTAATTTATCCCAGAGAAGGTATTTAAACCGTAGGACAGCCTAAAAGGCCTCCCTGTGTCTCTGCACTGAGGGTGCTGTGTAACACACATGAAAAGATGATGCCTATGGAGTTTTATAAAACTTCATAATCAATGAACCCAAGAGTAAAACACACATCAAAATACATGACAGAGTGGGGAAAAAGGCCCACACACTCTCTGGGTAAAAAAGAATCAAGTCCTCAAAATCCAGCGAAGTTGCTGAGGATCTCTAAATTGAAGGGAATTAGCACATTTGAGAATTCTCCCTAACAGCGGGCTTGCTCCAGTGTGTCTGGAAGGACAGGCTGTGAGGGAGGGTCCCGAAACTCCTGTCCTTTGTCTCTAGGAATGCCTGTACGAAACGCTGATTGGCTTACTGGCTGTCCGGAAAGAACAGCCACCCTGCTCTGATTCACAGTCTAGACTGTGCATGAATGGGATAAATCTACTCAAAAGGTAAGGGTTTTGGGACTACAGGCAGAGACGACCGCTGGAAGAAACATCTGAATAAGAAACTGTGAACGAAGCCCCCTGCAACCTCCTGGACCTTCAATTGCCCAGTGAAACCCTGCTGCTGTGCCTACCTCCTTTTTCATCTCACCAGAGAAGCTACTCAGGAACGACTTCTCCCCTTGGGTTAGTGCGACCAACTAAACCCAAAACAAACTCCACTTGGCGCCACCCCCGACTTGCTGTGCCACTCAGTTGCTGCAGAAGCCCAAAGCCTGGGGTTGAGTGTCCATAGTAGAGTGCAACATCTGCCGCAGAACGAATAGGACAAAAGCTCCAGGAGCCTGCTAAGGACCCTCCAGAACCAGGACATCCTGATCCAGAGTGCGGGACCGAGGGAGCACGTAAATTCCAACCAGTGTCCAACGTTCTGCATCAGTGCTGTTTACAAAGTGCTGAAACCGCGAAGTGCTGTTGAAACGAAAATAACCTGTAGCTGCCTACCACCATCCTGAGTACTGCCGCAGGAGCTCTCCAGATGTCCTCCCTCTTGTCCCCACGACTGAGGCTCAGGAAGCGGAGTCTGCTTGGCTGTTGCAAGACTGCATCCAGCTTGACCACCTTTTCTTCTAACCAGAGGTACTGTTTGGGCTTGGGGGTACTTCTTGCCTTGAGTCGTGCTGTCTCACTTGAGATTTGCACTTACTTTCCGAGTTGATTTCAACTCCCTTTTACACAGACTTAACAGCTTGTGGCCTGACAAGTGATTTTTCTGAACTCTCTAACTTTGTGCAAGACTTTTATCCAAGAAGTGCATCAGAAATGTAGACTGTGTCCAAATTACCTTGGCTGTCCTGGCTCCCTAAAGGCACTCTTCTAAATCCATTGACGTTGGTATTGCTCCTCCCCCCATAGTCTGTGGCTTGTTGAACACTGTTAGTGCTGTGAAAGGCCTATCTAGACTTCATTGGAGGATTCAGTTGTCCTCACATTTTCTGAGAAACTGTTCTAACCTTTTTGCTTCCTTTATCCTTTCCTTTCTGCAACTTTGAATCTGCAAAGCACGTTAGTGTAATATATAAATGCAAATACTATCCTTGTGATTGATGGCGCTTCCGAGTGTATGAGAAATGTATTAAGCATATCCTAAGATTATTCACTGGCTTTGATTCTGAAAAGTAATTTCAAAGTTTATTCATCTTGTTACAATCTTTTGTCATTTTAAAGAATGCTTATTTAAAAACTGACGTTAAATAACTATAACTGAAACCTTAAATGTTACTTGGCTACTTGTATTTACAGATTGCAATTGTGCAGCTCACATTTACACCTCTTGAGATATTCCTGGCTTTTCATTCATACTAACTTGTGTAGTACAGACCTATACCAAAGGGTGGGTTACCAAATACCAAGAAGATAAGTCTTGTGTACTCGCACACAGTATGACTGTACCAATTCTTACCCAACATTGCCCTCTGCACCCACGGTGTTTCAGCTGATGGCAGTAATGGTGGTCCCCTTGGGTTTCCATATCTGAACTGGCTCATCCTAGATCAGTCCCCCAGGGTAGGTATCGAGGCGTTTTGAGGAAACTTTCTCACTGTCCACAACTTGGACTTCTGCTTGAATTTTCATAAGTCATACACACCTGTGCAGAAGCTTTAGTTCATCGTAACAGTCCTGGATACTCTAGTAGTGAAGGCTTGTCCGCACTAGGAGAGTAATCGGCACTGTTCAAGAACTAGAGCAGGCTGCTAGCTTCAACTTTTCTCTGCCTCATGGCCTCCTACATTTTTATTGTGCCAGAGGCCAGGCTAATGATCTGTTCCCTACGGTGGTTATGTACAGGTCAACGGTACCAGTATTCCAGCAGCATGTCAGTTGGCCTCAAGATTTCAAGGACAATACGCCGGCCGGGACAACATGATTGCAAACGAACCCCCAATGCAAAGTAAATTAACCCTTTCCCAACTACACAAGTTATAGAATGTGTGACTTTTGTTGAGGGATAGTTAAAGCACAAAGTCAGAGGATGGAAGAGTCTTTCAGGGTGCCAGGACAGGCAATGTTAATTGAGCAAAAGTCTATGTGAGCTGAAGCACTTCTTGTAGGTAAGAGAGAAGTCTTTGTAGAAAATGAAATCGCTATAAGGTCACAAGCTCGGAGGCTTGTGAGGGGCAACTCTGCAAAAGCAACCAAGACCAGTCTCAACTGTTAACTAGCAAGGCTACAGAACAAGAAGTAAGTCCCCTTAGTTTTACAGTACCTTTGGTTTGAAGAAATTGGTTACAGCTGGTTTCTGTTCCTGTGTAGGTCTGCACATCCTTTTGTTCCTCGGCCTCAGTCGGGACAAGGGGGAGGACATCTGGGGACTCCTGTACTACGAATTGAAGGTCGGCGGCAGCAATGGGCAAACTTCGGATCAGCGGGACTTCGCGGTTTCAGCTTCTTGCCTCTCTCGCGAATAGCACCACTGCAGTTCTTGGATACCTTTATAGAGTTTCCTCGCATCTGGGGTCCAGCACTCTGTTAAGGTGGCCCCGGCTTGGTCAGTCCTGCTTCATGCGATTCCGGAGGATCTTGCTGGAGCTTTGGTCCGACTAAAGATGACACACTTGATTCTGTTGTTCCTCTCCCTGGCAATCTGTTCCTGCAGCAGCACTGGAAGTACAGCCAGCTCCGAGAGGATTTCCAGATGAGTTTGTCTTGGGGTCGATTGGTCCCACCAACCCAAGGGGAGAAGTTGTCCTTTGCAGGACTTCTCTAGTCGAGGCGAATTCGGAACTTCAGCACTGCAGCAGGGCTTCACCAGGCAAACCAACGGTTCAGGAGTTGCGGCAGGTGTCTTTTCCAAGTTGTTTTTTGGATTCCTTTGTCCAGTGATCGACTCTGACTTCCAAACAAATAGCCTCGCCTTTTATGCAAGTTTCTCCCATTCATTTGCAGCATAGCTGTCAATCACACAGTAGGGTGGCTGTCCTACAAGGACAGCTAGCCAATCACCTTTGGGTGCATTCCTGTTATCAAGGGCATTTTCGGGCACCTCCCTCACTTCGTCCCCCTGCCAGACACGCTGGAGCCAGAGGCGGGCTTCAACAGTGAATCCTGCCAAAGACAAAATGAACAAAGGGACCAAACTTGATTTGGCGCGCAGAGTAAATCTCAAGGACGACGTTTCCAACAAGACAAAATGGGCACACAGGGATGCCTTACTGCAGCTGCGATTGCAGCCTGCGGTAAGAACACACAATGGTAGTAAAAAGTAAACCAGTGCCAAAAGCCATTAATCGTGGAAAGGGTAACATAAAAATGTTACATGAGGAACTAGACAAAGGGGATACAAAGTAACCCGTCCAGCAGCCTATTGTGAGATAGTGTTTGCTGGGTCTAGAAAGTTACAAAATGTAAGTAAAGTTAATTGCTCTTCACTGCTCTTGGAAACAGTGGTTTCACCAAGAGAAGGTGTTTAAACCTTTGGGAAATCTAAGACTTCCCTGTGCCACTGCACTGAAGGTGCTGTGTGGTACAATGTAAAAGATGATGCCTATAGAGTTTGTCAGGCTACACAACCAAAAGAGAAACAGTGCTCAAGTCATAACATAAATACATGCAAGAGTGGGGAGAAAGGGGTCTCTCTCTCTCCAGGTTCAAAATTCATGTCCCCAAAATCCAGCAAAGGTGCTGGGGGTCTCTAATGTAGAGAGGAATTAGCACATTTCTGAGAATTCTCCCTAACACTCGTCCCCACAGACTAAGGGACATGAGGATTTAATCCACCCCTGGATAAATCTCCTTACTCAGTCGGTCATACTTTCTGGAGAGACCATCAGCATTTTGGTGATTACACCTCAACCTGTTTATGGTAAAATCAAACCCCTGAAGGTGGATAGACCATTTTAACAATTTAGGATTTTCCTCCATCTAAATTAACCATCTCAAGGGTTGGTGGTCTGTTTGAATTACAAAAGTAAATCCATACAATTTCGGTCTAAACTTCTTAAAAAACCACACAATGGCAAAACATTCACGTTCTATGGTTGCCCACCTTGTTTCAGGGTCCTTCAGTTTCCTACTGGTAAAACAGATTGGGTATTCCCTGCCTTTCTCATCCAGCAGACTCAAAACTGCACCTATACCTGTATTGGAAGCATCCGTTTGTACAATAAAGGATTAGTTGTAGTCATGAGCTCTCAGGACTGGAGCTTGACAAAGGGCTTTCTTAGTGCACTCCTCATTCCACCTGACCACCTTGGGGAATTTGGGTGAGGAGATCACATTCAAGGGAGAAGCTATGATCCCATAGTTCTCAATGAAATTCCTATGGTAACCAGTGAGACCTAAAAAGGCTCTCACCTGGGTTTGAGTAGTAGGGGTGGCCCAGTCTTGTACATATTGTACTTTGCTAGGCAATGCCCTTATTTCACCTCCTCCTACTCTACGCCTCTGTTCAGGATCTGCCCAGGATGCGGGCTGCGGAACATCTTCCTGGATGATGGGCACTCTCTGTGCCTTTGTCTTCATGCGGACAAATCACACGTGGAGGAGGCCTGTGCGTTCTGCAAGGACATGGTGCCACACACCATGAAGGACCGTCGCAAGCGGCTCGCCGAGTGGCTGCAGATGAAGACCCTGGCGGCGGGTGAGCCCCCGGCAGCATGCTTCTCCCAAGAGAAAATCTGAGCGGTCTTCTAAGACCTTTAAGGGTGATCCGGCAATGGGGGCCCAACAGAAGGCAAAGCACTGGGAGTCCGTGGGCTCTGCGGCAGCCAGGCCGGGCGCAGTATCGCCGATGCAGTCAACAACGAGCCAACGCTCCGGCTCAGCATAGAAAAGGAAGTCCGACCACCCGGGTAAGCTTCTGGAGAATGCCCGGTCGACTCCCAACAGAGAAAGCCAAGAGGAAGCGAGGCGTTGACCCTCTCTCCCCCCCCCCCCCACGGTGAAGGCCTCAGGTGTGCCCAAGGTCGTGAAGGCCCAGGTTCACAAGGCTAAAGCATCTATTGAGGGTGTGGTGTCATCCCTGGCGACGGCCGCAGATGCAGTCCCAGTGGAGATGACCCCCAAGATGAGTTTCCCTGCCCACTCTGAGGAAATCATCTTTCCTGACAATTGAGAAGAGTCCTGTGAAGACGAAGCCGATCATCTCCCCGAGGCCGTCTCCCTTGGCCGAGAAGGGGTGGGGGGCACGATGGTCCTGCCGGACTCTGATATCTCCTCCTCCGAGTAGCTCTCTGGCCTGAAGACAGTGCTTTACAAGAAGTTCGTCGAGGCCAGGTCCTACGGGAAGGACCCAGAGGAGGTGGACGTGGAAAGCAATGAGGGAACTGACGAGGGGCGGTAGGACGATGAGGAACCGGAGGACACCACACCACGGCAGACGCTCCTGTCGCAACTGCCGCCGCCGCCACCACTGACGGACATGTCGGCAGACATTCTACAACCTCTGCACACCCTGTGCTCAGAGATAAGGACAAGGATGCCCGTGCCTCAGACGGGCGATCCATCAGCACCTGGACCATCAGGGGACCTGCCGCCTAAGAGGAGACGAGTCCATCCGCCTCTGCCCTACCATCCTTCACCTCCATCCCCTCCACCGAGGGACGAGACGGATGTCTGAGACGGCGAAGAAGGGTATCGCCGACGACGACGGAACGGACCTCCCGTTGCCGGTACCTAGGGCTTCTCCACCCGACGAGATTGGCTCCTTCCATGCCATGATCTTTAGGGTCTCAGAGCTATTTCAACTGAAACCAGATGAACAGAAGAAGGTGGGGTTCCTTTATCAGCGCCGAGAGGCCAAGAGGAAGACTGTGCTCTCGATCTTGCTGTTGGACGACATTTGGGACGAAGGACTGTCCCTCCTGAAGAACCCGTCCTCGGCCCCGGCAAAGAGACCGGTACGAGAAGAAATACAGGGTGCCAGACTCTGCACCGAAGTGTCTCAGATCGCAGCTGTCCCCAAACTCTGGCTCCGCGGCAGCCAAGAAGAAATCTGCAGGGTCGGCGACATCCACTTCCCCACCCGACGGCGAAGGAAAGAAGCTAAACGCCATGGGACGATGGGTCATCTCGTCGGCGGCAACGACCATTAAGGCGGCCAACGCTCTTGCCATCGTTGCCCGCTACAACAGGGAGCTTTGGTTTAAAATCTCTCCTCTCCTGGACTTCCTTCCGGACAAAAGGGCAGAGGCCCATGAAATCCTACAGGAAGGCGAGGTGGCATCGAACCATTCCATCATGGTGGCCACGGACATCGCTGACCTCGGCTTCTGCCAGATGGGCAACAGCGTTTGTCTGTCGGCTTGGTTGGCTGAAGGCCACCAATTTCCGTCAGGACGTCCAGCCAAGCGTATTGTACATGCCCTTCGACAGGGACAACTTGTTTGGAAAGACGGTGGCCGAATCTCTGCAAGCCTTCAAGGCAGATACCGAGACGGCTTGTGCCTTGGGCACACCAACAGCGACGGCCGTCCTTTCGGGCCTCCAGAGGCAAGTCGCATGGTGCCTCCAAAGTATTCAGTGGCAACTTCTCGTCGTAGCGTCAACCATCCGGTTCCTCGGCCCAGGAAGCCTACAGGGGCCGCAGCAAAGCCGGAGGAAATCGTCGTCGCCAAAATTCCCAGAGTGGGTCGTCCGCGACGAAGCAGGACTGAACCGGCCGTGATGTCGGGCCCTCATGCGAACACCCCGGTGGGAGGCCAGCTGGCGAATTTCATCGGCGTGTGGAAGTCCATCTCCACTGTCCGCTGTGTGCTGGACGTCCTGGCCTATGGACACACCCTGGAGTTCCAGAGGAAGTGTCCCTGCGTTCCACCAGTGGCCAGGCAAGAATACCATGTCCCTCAACTGCTTCTAGAAGTACGGGCGATGCTGAAAAAGGGCGCGATGGAGCTCCTCCCGCAGAGGCTTCGCAGGGTACTCGCGGTACTTCCTCATCAGCAAGAAGACCGGCGGTTGGTGGTCCATCCTGGATCTCCACCGTCTCAACAAATAAATCAAGTCCCAGAAGTTTCGGATGGTTACCCTTCAGCACGTGCTGGGACAACTCGAGGAAGGGGATTTCCTGTTGTTGCTGGAGCTGGAGGATGCTTATTTTCACATCCCCATCTAGAAGAGGCATCGAAAGTTTCTACGCTTTGTGGTCCAGGGCCAGCACTATCAATTCAAGGCCCTTCCCTTCGATCTGAAGTCGGCACCAAGGGTCTTCACCAAGTGCCTGGTGCCGGTGGGTCCACGTCTACCCCTACCTGGACGATAGGCTAATCTGAACGAAGTGAAGGGAACTTGCTGTCGAGCACACCATGAGGACTGCCATCCTGCTCACAGAACTGTGGTTCTCGATAAACTATGCGAAGTCCTGCTTGGTGCCATCGCAGGACGCTCTGTTTCTGGGGTCCAGGCTCAACACAGTGTGGCGCCTGGCTCTGCCGTAGGAGGACAGGATAAAGGCCATCCTGGGCAAGGTACAACAGCTGTTGACCATGGAAGTTGCCAGGGTGAGGTCCATCAAGTCCCTGCTCGGCATGATGTCATCGTGCATCTTCTTTGCTCGGCTGTGCATGCTGCGGTGGCGGGCGCTGCCAGAGTTCCTCGATGCCCGTTGGATCCAAGTGTCGGGAAGCTTCGAGGACAAGATCGCCCTCAACAAGACATTCCGTGGAGCGATTCGGTGCTCGCCGCCTGAGGGGACACTGCACTCGCTGGATGTGGCTAGAGTGCTGAAGTCTGTGGACCGCACAAAGTGTTTTTAGAAGACATCACAGCTGTTTGTGAACTTTGGCCTTGTGAACCAATGGAAGGCCCTTTCCAAGGCTTCCATTTCCAGGTGGCTCTCCGGGTGCATGACCCATTGGCACCGAATGGCAAACCGACCGTTGCCGGGCCATCCTCCATCCCATTCAGCACATGATTTACCATCCTTTGGAATGTAGCAGGTGCATTCTTGAGTCCAAAAGGCATTACCTTAAACTGGTAAAGGCCTCCTGGGTTGGAAATGCAGTTTTCTTCCTTGGAATGGTCCGTCAAAGCTATTTGCCAAAAGCCTGAGGTTGGGTAAAATGTACTTGGCTTAACCAAGTTTATCCACCAGTTCATCTGTCCTAGGTAAAGGATGGGCATCAGTCGTGGTTACTTCATTAAGAGCTCTATAGTCAACACATAATCTAAACTCCTTGGATCCTATCTTTGGTGCTAGTACAACTGGACTAGCTCATGGACTTGTAGATGGCTCTAGTACCCCAAGATCAAGCATCTTCTTGACCTCTTCCTTTTATGTAGGTTCTTACTTGGTCTGACATTCTGTAACCCCTGCTTTTGACAGACAGTCACCAGTGAGAATATCATTTTAGACCCAAGGGGTCAAGCCTGGTGTCAGTGAAAACAGGGAGGCAAACTGATTCAACAGACCTTTGCACTCCTTTTGTTTCAGAGTCAGATCACAGGAGAGATTAACTCCTTCTGATTTTCCATCTAAAGGCTCTCCCCTGAGGTCAGGTAGTGGTCCACTCTCCTCCTCCTCCTCCTATCAGATGCTCAGATGCTAAGAGCAACGCTCCCAAGTCTGGTCTGGTGTGAAAGACCCTGGGGCCTCCTTGGGATTGCACAAGTACACCAAATAATTGACCTCTTCAAGGTTGCCCACAATCTTGAAGGGTCCTGTCCATTTGTCCTGCAAGGCCCTCTGCCTTGTAGGTACCATAACTAGAACTAGCTGGTCTTGAGTAAACTGAACCATGTCGGCCTTCTGGTCATGCCAGTGTTTGACCAGAGCCTGACCTGCTTTCAAGTTATCTGAAGCTTCCCTCATCATGTGTGTCATTCTCCTTCGGAGACCTAACATAGTCAGTGAGTCGCACTGGCTTGTGGGATGAAGCACTCCCCAACCCTTCCTTGATTAGGGCCCATGGACCTCTAACCGGATGACCATAGAGGAGCTCAAAGGGATTGAAGCCAACCCCTTCCTGAGGTACCTCTGTTTATTTGATAAAGTGCAACCAAACCCTTAGGTACCTGGGCGCGAGCATTACAAGTATACTTAGAGCATAGTTACAGAGATAATTGTGGTATGTAAATACAGGAAAAATAAAGCAAGTAACTACCAGCTAGTTTACAGATAGACTGGTGGTCACATACAGGTATTACAAGATTACATTCTGGTGGGACATAAGTGACGGATACATTAAGAGCGATGGGCCTAGCAGGCACAGGCTGGCAAGTATCGATAAGCTGAAAATACAGGATGCGAAAGATGATTATTTTTGGTAGGTTAGGAATCATTAGTCCGAATCCAGGTGAGGATTTTTTGCCTAAATCTAGTAAGGTTGGTGGAGTGAATTCACTCCTGGTGGAGTGAATTCCAGGATTGTGCAGCTGTGGCCGGGAAACTAGATCCGCCAGTTGTGGAGCGTTTAAATCTAGGGACCTCAAAGGTGTGGATGTTGGCAGATCTCATGGGGCGGGCAGTAATTCTGCTGTTGATTCTTTCAGCAAGATAAGGTGGGGCCATGTTCAGACATTTGGGCGTGAGCGAGAGTGTTTTAAGGAGGATCCTATCATTAATCTTAAGCCAGTGGACATTTCTTCTAAATATGGAGATGTGCCATCTGTTAGGGATGTTTAGAGCTACCCTGAGGGCATTGTTATGAAGTCTTTGCAGTTTGTCAATAATATACTTATTGGCTCCTGCATATAAGGCATTGCAATAATCCAATCTGGATATTGTAAGTGCAATGCAGCTCGTTTCAGAGAGAAACGTTCTACATGCTCGGATCAGTTTGCATGTGTATGCTGTTGATGATGCTAGAGAATTGACTTGCTTCTTAAGGGTGAGTGCAGAGTCAAGACAGAAGCCTAGGGTTTTGACTGCGGGCATCACTGATGATGTCATCAATGTGGAAGGAGGCATAGCTAGGGTTAAGGTTTTTAATAGCCATCTCTGAGCCTAGGATCAGTAGCTCTGTTTTTCGTCATTCAGGCAGAGGCTGTGGCAGGCCATCCATGCCTGAATGATGAGGTATATCTTATTTACTAAGGCTGAGTCGGCCTGGAAGTTGGGAGACGCACATGATCCCTGAGGTGCACCACAGGAGACTTGTATGGGATCAGCAGCTGCTGAGGGGGAGAAGACTCTCATTGTACGGTTAGCTAGGAAGAACTGAATCCAGGTTATGGCATCACTTGAGAAATGGGCAGCCGACCTAAGATGGTTGCATAAACTGCATGATCCACCAAGTCAAAGGCTGCAGATGGGTCAAGGAGGAGTAGCATAGCTGATTTCCCATTGTCCTTCAACTCGTCAATTTGGGTCTTGAGGTCCATTAAGGCTGTTTCCGTGCCGTGTAGGGGGCGGAAGCCAGACTGACGTGATCCTAGTAGGTGGTTAGCTTCTAGGTAGTCCTGTATTTGCAGGTAAGCCACTCTATCAATGATTTTAAGTAAAAAGGGGACTGTGGTGATGGGTCTGTAGTTGGTCGGGATGGACGGGTCTAGCGTTTTTTGAGCAGTGGGAGTACCCAGGATTCTTTGAGGTTATTGGGGACTAGGTTTGTCTTGAATGATGCATTAATGAGCTTTGAGATGAAAGGAGCTAGGTCTCTGGCTGCATCCTTTATAATTTGGGCTGGGCGGTTGTCTCATTTACAGTTTGAGGGTTTTAGCGAGAGTATGACTTTTTCTGTCTCAGTGATAGAAATGTTCTTAAAGCTGAGGGTGGGGTGGAACTGTCAGGTGTGACTATGGGGGGTTGCTGCTCAGGTGGGATCCGTGAGGCTTTATTTTTAGCTATTTTTATTTGGAGTGAAGTGATATTGTTTGAAAGCGCATTTTGTATGCCAGTACACCAAGGGCTTATCTTTGGGAGTGTTGTCAACCTGTGGTATTGGTGATTCCATTTCCCAGAGGGTGGAGAATAGTTCCTTAGTGTCCGACTTCGCCTTAGATATTCTGTCATTAAATGTATTCTTTTTTGTGCTGATTATTTCTTGTACAGTCTGAATAAGTTGGTTAGCTTGGCTTTGTTCTCGTCGGAGGGCGAGTGTCGCCAAATTGACAGAAGCTTTCTTTTTTGTAGTCTTAATTCTTTGAGTTGGGGCGTGGACCAGGCATTAAGGTGTGATTTCTGCCTTTGCAGAGTTTGACAGGTGAAGTGGCGTCAAGAGCCTTGGTCATGGCATTAGTGAAGACCTCCACTAGTATGGTGGGGGTCTGTGTTGCTAGTTGTGTTAATAGAAGGGAGAAGCAGTGAGAGTATCTTGTCCGCTGTAATGTCCTTTCTGATGCTTGTTAATCTGCTTAGAATCACATGCTGTGCATATGGTCCGACATCCAGTGGTAACCGCGGAGTATTGCATCTTGTCTTTCGGGGGACCGAAAGGGGACGTCTGCATAGGCGTGTCTGAAACACTATCCCTATCGTGACGTGTGTAGTACCCAAAATCCCTCACGCGCCGAGGTCCCTCAGATTGTTTTTTTCCACCCAGATAACTGGTCGCCCTATAGCGGAGCTCTTCATGAGACATTGTTTATCTTAATGAATTGTCGGTTTAATCCCCGTTAAGTCACTGTCTATCAAAAACATCTTCGACGAAGACTACGGGGGAACCGCCTACGGCTGTGGATTCCGGCATCTAAGGTCCGGCGTTCGGACCTCCACGTGGTCGGGCCTTCTGGCCGGCCTACACAGTAGGGAGCGTGGGCTTGGGGTTTGCCATACTGCTATAAGATGTCTTTCCTCTTTTCCACTTCTTTCCTTTTTGGTCTGGTCACCCTTCCCTTCTGCTATGGAAAGGGCTCCATTTAGATTCTGCCCTCTGTGAAGGGTCAGATATCCGTGGAAAGACGAGCACACTTCGTGTACGCTTGTCTCCCCCTAGCGGTGTTCGGCGTATAAACTCCTAAACCTAATCCCTTAAGGAGCGCTGGTTAAAGCGGTGGGCCGCAGACGGTATGTCACGCTTGGAGCCTCCCTCCGTGAGACCAGCCGAGAGTGACGGGGGTACATCGGATGACCAAACGTCCAACGCAGACCTTGTAGACCTTGAGATGGACGATTCTAGAGCCGCCACGCCCGTCCCCGACCCTTCTAGGCTCAACTCCGGTCTTGCTACAGGGACCACACCCGGTGACAGGGGCGTACAATCGCACCACACAAAACACACAACACACACAACCCAAGCGCCCTCCTCGACGTCGAAGAAGGCTCAAGCGCCATCGGATTGATCTGATCCGAAGCCTTCCCCGCATCCGCAGCAGCGCATGGCGGCTGGGCTTAATAAACTTAAGAAAGGCGCTACTCCCCAAACTGCACACGCCGAAGTTTTTGAACAAGAAACTTGAACAAGAAACTTCGACGACTTTCAAGGTTTCCAAGGCTCGTGCAGGCCCGGAAACTACGAGTAGGCCTCTAACTAGGCCTCTACCCAGGAAGCCATCATCGGAGGCGTTGTCCCCCGAAGATTCGGTAACTATCAGTAAGAGCATCAATAGGATTGCTATGGCGGCGGGCCTTGTACCGGTTTCGCCCACAATTATGGGCCAATCTGCCGAAAGGTTTTCCACGGTTTTGGAAGACGATCCTGAGGACTCTTACGAAGAGAGCCAGGTACCCCTCTCAAGCACCCTGAGGAGATCCTCTGAACGCCTTAGGGCGGAGGACCCGGTTCTTGCTCAGCTGGGTCCATTTGGGTCATCCAAGCGGACCACAGAGCAATTTGAGGGGTATATGGATCGGCTGCAGCAGGTTTTCGGTGTTTCTGATCAACCTCTGCCGAAAAAAGCTCGGGTAGACCCTAACCCTCATACACAAGTTGCCCAACACCGCACGCTATCCCAGACTCGCTGGTGGTGACCAACACTTGCAAGAGAGCAGGGGGTTACCCTTGCCACGGGAGAGTCACCCCCGGACAAGGAGTCCAAAAGGTTATATGCCTTAGGCAAACGGGTCACGTCGGCGGCTGCTTATACCGTCCGGATTGCCAATAACACAACGTTACTGGCAAGCTACGTCGACGCCCAATTGAACCTACTCCAGGAAGGCCTCTAGGAGGTTCCGGAACCAACCAGAGCCAAGCTTCTCGGAGGGTAAACTTGCCAATCAAAATGTTGTAAAGAATACCCTGGACTCCGCAGAGACAGCAGGCAGGTCTCTCGCACAGGGTACTCTCCTAAAGAGACACGCGTGGCTGCGCACGTCGGGTTTCAGGCCTGAGACCCAGGCATCCATCATCAATAAACCCATAGAAGAGGCCAACCTCTTCGGGAAGGCAGTAGACAATGCGTTGGAGACAGCCAAGAAGGAGCATGAGACTATTAAGTCGCTGCACCAAATTTCCCCAAAACCCTCTTCACAGAGGGGCAGCAATTCACGGCGGTCCTTTCGAGGACAAGCCTGCGCCGCTCAAAATAATTTCGGCACGGGCAACTTCAACGCAAGTCAACCGGCTGCAAACCCCACTTACTACCCCCAGAGGGGTCAGAAGCGCGGAAAGAATGGAGGCAGAGGCTCCAATTCCAGAGGTGCACAACCTCGGATCAGAAATGACCACCAAGTTCAGGTCCCCTCCCATGTCTCCCCGGTTGGGGGGCGATTAACATCGTTCCTCAAGGCATGGGAGGGGGTAACTTCAGACCAGTGGGTATTAAAGACGGTCGCCCACAGTTATTGCGTGGAATTCGCCCGACCCCCACAGTTCAGACCGCCGAAGCATCAACGCCTTTCACCGGAACATCTGCAGATCCTGGTCCAAGAGGTGGAGGCGCTGCTGGGAAAGGACGCCATAGAAGCCGTCCCGATTCTTCAGGTAAACGAGGGTATTCATTCAATATACTTCCTTGTACCCAAAAAGGATCTCACCATGCGTCCTGTTCTAGACCTGCGCCCAGCGAACAAGTTCATAAAGCCCCAGATGTTTTGCATGGTAACACTTCAAGAGGTGATCCCATTGCTAAAACAAGGGGACTTCATGACAACATTGGATATGAAGATGCATACTTTCATATTTCAATGCTGCCAGCGCACAGAAAATTCCTAAGGTTCGTGATTCAGGACAAACTCTACCAGTTCAAGGTACTCCCCTTCAGCATAGCCTCGGCGCCACGGTTGTTTACCAAGGTCCTGGCAGTGGCAGCAGCACACCTTCGCGGACTTTCAGTTCCAGTTTACCCTTACCTCGACTATTGGCTCATCACGGGGGACTCGTTCGACATTTGTTTTTCGAACACCCAAAAGACAGTAGACCTACTGTTCAGCCTAGGATGTTCTATCAACGAAAAGAAATCCAGCTTAGTCCCAAGCCAAATAAAACAGTTCCTGGGGGCTCTAATTCGCACGGAAGACTGTCTAGTCTTCCCTTCCAGCGAGAGGGTTCAGAACATGCTCTCTCAAGTTCCTCAGTATGTAGCCAGTCGGAAGGTGACGGTACGCAAAGCTATGCGTTTGCTAGGGATGATGGCGTCATGCATATACTTGGTCCCCCATGCGCGGCTGCGCATGCGTCCCATGCAGGAGTGGCTCAACAGCCAGTGGTGTCAGGCCAGCGGACAATGGGAAGATCTGTTCTCACCAGCCCTCGTTCTCTCTCTGCAGTGGTGGTCGAGGGAGAACCTCTTGAAGGGGAAAACCTTCACCACCCCTGCAGTGAAAGCCACTCTCACGACAGACGCATCTCTCACAGGGTGGGGGGACCCCCCCCCCCCCGAGACGTACTCAGCAGAGATTTTCCTCTGCCAGAAGAATACGAACGGCGTCTACACGAAGACATTGTATCCAACGTCTTCGTAGAATGGGGGTTTCCAGATATCGACTTGTTCGCTACTCAGGAGAAGGCCCAATGCCCAGATTATGCCTCCAGGTACCCCCAGAATCTATCCAAGGGGAGTGGTCTCTGGATAACTTGGTTGGGGAAATTTGTTTATGCTTTTCCCCTCCCCGACTCCCCTTCTGAACAAGATAGTGCACAAGATGCACCAGGAACCAGTCACCATGATTCTGGTGGCTCCCATGTGGGCCCGCCAACCCTGGTTTGCGCACCTGATGGAAATGTCCCTCTCCCCACCAGTCAAGCTGCCCTGCCCGTTCCATATGTTGTCTCAGGACAGAGGGGAGACTCTGCACCCATGCCCACAAACTCTGAACTTAGCAGCCTGGCTCCTGTGGTCATAGAATTTGGACATCTGCAACTCCCTCAAAGATGCATGGACATACTGAGGCAGGCAAGAAAGCCTAACGCACGTTATTGCTATGCCAGCAAATGGAAACGTTTTGTCATTTGGTGCAGTTCCAAAGGCGTCAATCCCACTGATTGTTCGCCTTCACACATTGTGTTATAGCTAACCCATCTGTTGGACTCTGGGTTAGTCTTCAATTCCTTAAAGGTTCACCTAGCGGCCTTGTCAGCCTACACCACATCAGAGCAGAAGGTGTCGTGGATGAAAATACCTGTGATTAAAGCCTTTATGGAAGGGGTTTAAAGAATGTATCCCCCCATCACTCACCCAGCCCCTGGGTGGGATCTAAATGTGGTTTTAACTAGGCTCATGGGACCCCCTTTTGAGCCTATGCATAAAGCTAGCCTGAAAGACCTGACTTACAAGACAGCCTTTCTAGTAGCTATCAATTCTATCAGAAGAGTTAACAAACTACAGGCCCTCTCGGTCTTGGACCCCTTTGTTACAGTCCACAAAGATAAAGTAGTTCTGCGCACTCATCCCAGATTTGCGGCGAAAGTTATTTTGAAGTTCCATGTGAACCAGTCAATCGAACTACCCACGTTCTTCCAGAGACCTACTAGCATGGCCGAAAGAAGCCTTCACACACTAGATGTGCGCAGGGCAGTCATGTTCTACATGGATAGAACTAAACCACTGAGGAAAACTAAACAATTCTTTGTTTCAGTGGCAGCTGGTAGAGAAGGGGACCCTGTCTCTAAATCAGCAATATCAAGGTGGATTGTCGAATGCATCACACTGTTACACTCTGGCAAAGAGAGAACTGCCCTTCAAGCCTAGAGCACATTCTACTCGAGGCAATGGGGCATCCATAGCATTAATTGCAAATGTTCCCCTAGAGTCCATTTGCAAAGCCGCAACCTGGAGTTCTGTACACACCTTTACAAAACACTATTGCCTAGATACTCATTCTAGGTCTGATTCTCAGGTGGGACAAGCAGTACTAAGACATCTTTTTTCTACTGTTCATTCTCACAACCCACCTCCAACTCCGGGTACTGCTCGCTAGTCTATGCACAGCATGTGATTCTAAGCAGATTAACAAGCATCAGAAGACATGAATTACTTACCGTAAAAGCATTTCTGATGATTGTATCTGCTTAGATTCACATGCGCCCTCCCTGCCTCCCCGCTCGGGGTGGAAGGAACATAGACTTCTTACTACTTTCTCTCTTCATGTACTCACTCACTATAGCCTTGGGCTCCCTCATGGCAAAAAAAATACAATCGGAGGGACCTCGGCGCTTGAGGGATTTTGGGTACCACACACGTCACGATGGGGATAGTGTTTCAGACATGCCTATGCCGACGTCCCCTTTTGGTCCTCCGAAAGACAAGATGCAATACTCTGCTGTTACCACTGGATGTCGGACCATATGCACAGCATGTGAATCTAAGCAGATACAATCATCAGAAATGCTTTACGGTAAGTAATGCATGTCTTTTGCTTCTAGTGGGGAGTGGCAGTGCCATAACTATAGTATTATGGGAAATGATGTCCAGAGTAGAAGTGAAGGTAACTAGACAGTGGTCAGTCCAAGATTGCGGGGTGGTATTAGTGATGGTAATGTTACAATTCAGGTCGGCGACCCAATATAGGGTCCTTCCTTTAGTATGGGTAGGAGTAGTCACTTTTTGTGTCAGTCCATGATCCTTCAGAAGGGCAGCAACTGATTGGGCATGTTTGTCACCAGTGTCTGTAAAGCCCAAGTTGAAATCTCCCAGTAGCAAGATTTGTGCATGGTCTTTAGTGTTATTGGCTAGGAGACAAGTAAGGTCGTCCTTGAAGGTGCCTAATGGTCCTGGCGGTCTGTATACCAAGTGGATACTAAGTGTGCGGTTGTTGGATAGTGGGAGTTTGGCTGTAAGTATCTGAGGATTGGTAAGGAGGACAGGTGGCAAGTCTAATGGGAAGATTAGCTTTGGAGATAATGGCTGATCCACCGCCTCTGGCATTTGGCCTATCTGCTCCAAGTATCTGGTAACCATCTAGTACAGCTATCATAAGGGCGGGTCCTGCAGCCTCATGGAGCCAGGTTTCAGTGATAGCCAACAGGTCTATGTTCTCATTGGTTAGGGTGTCTACGATATCAGCGGCATGGGCTACCAAGGATCTGGCATTGATAAGCGACCCCGAAGAGATAAGGTCCTTTTAGGTTTGGTAGTGGGAAGGCATTTAGTTTTAAGTGTCTTATCAGTACGAGGACTTTTTAACATGGTGGCTGGAGGTGTGGGGGTGAGATTATTGAAGCTGTTCTTCTGTGAACGTTTAGATAGTTCTGTAGATAGGCAATATTGCGTGTGAAGCGTCTACTGGTACAATTAGTTTTCGGTTCATAGAGGCAGGGCAGTCTTGATCTCAGTCTCAAGTTTCTATCCTTCCGAGGGCATGTGGTCATTAAGGCGAAGGCCATTATAGCAAGGAGGCCTAAAGTAGGTAGGGTTATCTGTGTCCTCAGGGTTTTGCTCATGATCATAGACTTGACCGGGACAAGTCAAGTTCAGGGGGCGGACTATTTGGAGGCTATTTTGTCGCTGGCACAGGAATGGGCTAAAGTCAATTTCAAGAGAGGCTGGCATCAGTTACAAGAATAGGCTAGATCAATTCAGGTATAGGGTAGTGTCAATTGCATAGGGGTAGGCTAGAGTCGAATTCAAAATAGGCTAGTATCAATTGCACAAAAATAGGCTAGAATCACATTTAGTATGGACTACTATCAATTGCATAGGAATAGGCTAGAATCAAATCCAAGATAGGCTAGTATCAATTGCAGGAATAAAGGGATAAAATCACATTCAGGTATAGGCTGGTATCAATTGCATATGGAGGCTAGGATCCGGTTCAGGTGGGCTAGTAACAGTTGCACAGAAATAGGCTAAATAACATTCAGGTATGGGTAGTATCGATTGAATAAACTACAATCAGTTTCTAAAGGGGCTAGTAGCAGTAGTTGTACAGGAATGGGCAGATATTATTTCAGGTAGGCTGATAATAATCGCCAAATAAATGGGTTAACAGATTTCAGGGATAGGCTGGAGCAACGGTCACGAGGCGAGGGGCACAAAGTTATGCATGGGCTGTGTAACATAGGGTTTTGCAGGTATTAGTGAGGCAGGTATGACTACATATATGAAAGCATAGTTGGTTATATGGCGGCACATTAGCATTATAGGCATACATGTATAGACACTAAGCATACAGTGTTAAGTATAAGGCAAGGTGATACGGTATACGGTTAAACATTAACGGAGCGCCACCCTTGCCGTACGTTAAGAGAATGGTAGTGAGGTAAATAGCAGGGTAAGCGGAAGGGTATAAAAACACCCAACAAATGTCAGTATATATGAGACGGAGTGGCTAAGGTTGGGTTCCAATGCAAGCAGTAGCCTCAATTGCAGCGTATGGGTCAAAGGCAGAGGCACTGGATATAGGGCGTTACCACACTGCGAGATGTGGCGACCATAGTACTTACTAGTACTTACGGCTGCAAAGGAGCAGAATGCTGGCAGGGGGTTCAGTAGTAAGCGCAGGAGGGGTTTGTGATATGCAGGGCGACTACTGTAGAAGCACGTGCTTTCATCTGCTCTTTCGATCAGAATTGGATCCCATGGAGTTTAGTGACCATGATGCAGATCTGTTGGGAAGATGGTAAACAGCTAAGTGTGGGTGGCACCGGCACAATTGGTGCAAACGTGGGTAAAGAGGGCTTTATTCTGGCATTCGGCAGGCCGGCTTCTTCCGCCTGCCGGCAGATGTTCAGCACATAAATTCAAATATGTTGCTTAGCAACGTGAGGTAAATAGCCTCGTTCTGGCACTGCAATGCCCCCGGCATTTTGTTTCTTTGAAAACAATGAAACGGGTGGCAATTTCTCACGCATGATCGCAAACAAGCAGCGGACAACCTTAAAAAGTGCTCAAAGTGCAGGGACAGGCACACAGGGCTGCAGAGCCTCACCAGGTAGGCGACATGAGCATCGGATGTGGCATTGGATGTGGTTCCAGTTGACGGCGCTTAATCAGCGTCTGGGAAGAAGTGTTGTAGCTGTTGGTGGAGGATGAGAAGGGACTGCTGCCTCTACAAGCAAAGAGAAGGCATGGCAGTAGAAGGTCCCACTTTCTTCTAAGGGGTTCTTCTAAAACACCTATTATAGTTGTATTAAACATCTCCACCAACCCATTGGTTTGGGGATGGTAGGCTGTTGAGAATTTATAGGTCACCCCACAGTTTTTCCACATGGCTTACATGTAGTGGGATATAAAATTGGTCCCCCTGTCTGAGATAACCTCTTTAGGAAAACCTACTCTGGTAGAAAAGGCAAGGAGGGCCTTAGCCACTGCCTGGGCAGTAACAGTCCTCATAGGTATGGCTTCAGGATACCTGGTAGCATGGGCTACTACAATATAAATCGGTTTCCTGAAGATGTGGGAGCATCTAGGGGACCGACAATGTCAATCCCTACCCTCTCAAAAGGAAGTCCCACCATTGGGAGAGGCATCAAAGGTGCCATGTTCCTGACTCCACTCTTGCCAGAAGTCTGACAAGTGTGACCGCTTCTACAGAATGTATCTACATCAGACCCCATCTTGGACCAGTACAAATATAATGAAATCCTTTCCTTGGTCGTCTTATAACTTAAGTGACCAGCTAAAGGAATCTCATGGGCCAACTGTAGAAACTGGGGTCTCAACTCCTGACGCACTACAAGTCTTCTGTAGTCCCCTGGGGAAGACCTCAATAGGCTTGCTGTAAAGGAGGCCATCCTCCCAGTACAGCCTGTGCTTCCCTGGCTCTTGCCCATCCAGCTGGGAAGCTGCCTGTTGGGGACGTCCATCAAGAGTAGAAAACTCTTTGACCTCTGCTGAAGTCTGCCCTACAGGGGCCACCTTCTGCAAGTAAAAGGATCCAGATCTCCAACAGGGGGAAGGGCTTCTTCCAACTTATTCACCAGTAGCTGTTTCACCATCCTCTGGTTGGTTCTCCCACTCAGCCTCAGCTGGTGGAGGAGACACAGGTGTGACTTTGGACTGTCCTCTCATGGATGTCCTTGTCCTATGTACAGGTGTGATACCTTTCTTCTTTCCTGAGACCTTGGGTTTCCCATTTGTCTCTTTCTTTGTCCTGGAATTAGACGAGTATCCTTCCTGTGGACTTGGAGTTACAGGTACTTCTGTAACTACCCATTGAGTCATCTAAAGTTGCCTCTCTGGCCAGTCTAGTCTGCTCCTGCTTCCTTTTACTGGGAGACCTGGGGGTGCTTGATATAACTCCAAGCGCTTTTAAGTCATTCCCCCAACATGGACCTAATTTTGTACACTGACGGGTATTCCTACAGTCATATTTTTGCACTGGATGAGAGCTGGTAGTATTGGAACCATCTGGACAGGGCTTGCAGCAAGCTTACTGGGGACTTTGGGTGCCTTAGCAACATCCTCCTGTTTGAAAAAGGTTTTATCCACAAATGTAATGTTGGCCCCATTGTCTCTAATGGCAGGGGTTTCCTGACTATGCCCAAGCACACTGTCCTTGTAATATTATTTTGTATTATCTGGAATAGTTATACACATCTACATTGTGCTGTTCCCACATACACAGGGACACTAAAGAAACACTGGCTGAAACTCCAATGGGTTCTTCAGCCAATAGATGAAAGCTTCCACTTGCCATATGAACTTCTCCTTCAGGGATTAAGGCTAAGGAGGCAGTGTGGACCCTTGGATCTGGAATGCCCTGTCACATGGTCAGTTGACCCACAAGCATAACATTTACCAAATGTTTTGCTAGGGAGAATTCTCAGAAATGTGCTAATTCCTCTTCCTTAGAGACCCCCAGCAACTTTGCTGTATTTTGAGGACTTGTATTTTTAACCTGGAAAGAGTGAGACCCTTTTTTTATGATTTGAACACTGTGTTCTTTTGGTTGTGGAATCTGACAAACTCCATAGGCATCATCTTTTACTTTGTCACACAGCACCTTCACTGCAGTGGCACGGGGAAGTCTTCCAGATTTCCCAAAGTTTAAATACCTTCTCTTGGATAAATTACTGTTTCCAAGAGCAGTAAAGTGAAATTGACTTTACTTACATGTGTAACTTTCTAGACCCAGCACACACTATCTTACAATAGGGTGCTGGAGGGGTTACTTAGTATCCCCTTTCTCTAGCTTCTCATGTAACATTTTTGTTACCCCTTCCTTGATGAATGGCTGGTAGCAGTGGTTTACTTTTAACTACTGTGGTGTGCTTTTACTGCTGGCTGCTTTCCCAGCTACAGTAAAGGCACCCAAAAGTGCAATTTTTGTCAAAATGGTCCGGTCTTCTTTTTTTGTCATTTCTTTGTGGAAAGGTCCTTCTTGAGACTTACTCTGCGCACCAAACCAGGTTTGGTCCCTTTGTTCACTTTGCCTTTGGCGGTATTCGCGAGTGAAGCCCGCCTCTGGCTCCAGGGTGTTTGCCGGGGGCAGGAAGCGAGGGAGGTGCCCGAAACTCCCTGTGCTTAGTCTCCTAGGAGAAAGGAATGCCCTCCTAGGTGATTGGCTGGCTGACAGCTAGGCTGGAATGAATGTAAGAAACCCACATAAAAGGCAAGGCTTTTTGGCTTGGAAGGCAGAGTCGACCACTGGACGAAGAACTTGGAAGAGACGCCTGCTGCAACTCCTGGACTGTTGGTTTGCTCAGTGAAGCCCTGCTGCTGTGCTAAAGCTCCGAATTTGTTTCGACTAGAGAAGTCCTGCAAGGATGACTACTCCGCTTGAGTTGGTGGGACCAATCAACTCCAAAGTAAGCCACCTGGACATCTTCTCCAAGCTGGTTGCATTTCCACTAAAGTTGCTGCTGGAACCTAAGAGCCAGGGAGAGGAACACCAGATCATGTGCATTGCTTTTAAGTTGCCCAAGAGCTGCAGGAAGATCCTCCGGACTCCCAGGAAGCAGGACTGGACGAGCCTGAGCCACCTCAACAGAGTGCTGGAACCCAGATGCAAGCAAAGCCCATCTCAACAGCCAAGAGTTTGCGCTGGTGCTATTTGCTGAGACACAAGGAGCTGAAAACGCAAAGTGCCACTGAATAAACGTTGGTCCTTTTCAGTCGCTGAATGTCCTGTTGCAGTGCAGGAGTCCTCCAGACTCCTCCCTCTTGTCCCCATGACTGAGGTCCACTAACACAGGATCTGCAGTTCTGCACAGACACATAAGCCAGCTGGAACCGTTTTTCTTCTAACCAAAGTTACTGTACAGTGTAAGAGAACATACCTCTTGTGTAACCTCACTTGTTCTCAGTAGAGACTTGTCTTGGTTACTTCTGTAGAGTTCTAACAGCTTCTTTACCTCACAAGCCTAATCAGCTTGTGGCCCTACTTTGATTTCTTCTTTTCTACAAAGACTTCTAAAATATTCTGCAAGACTTTTACCTACCTGCAGGAATTGCTTCAGCTCACATAGACTTTTGTCCAATTGAATTTGGCCTGGCCTGGCTCCCTGAATGACTCTTCTTCCCTCCGACTGTGTTTTTTCTTCCTTCCAGGAAAGGGTTAACTTGTTTTCCATTGGGGGTTACCAAAGTTACTTGGCTGTTTCAGAAAACTTGGGAGATCTCTTGTTTTATTCTAATAACCTTTATCTTTGACATACTCCTAAGTATTGCTCTAAATGCAACAGTGATATATTCATGTTCACGGTGTCCTCGCTATTTAAGTCACCTGAGGGTGTAGGAAGTGTCTGTGTGGCATCCCCAATGGGTACTTGCTGATTTACAGAAACTAAGAGTGTGTATTTTGGAGTGTTTGTGTGTTACTATTATTGCCCCTTCTGAAGAAGGCATACTCAAACTGACTGTTAATTAAATTAATAATTGTTTAATCAAGAAACCTTGTGTGTAAGCGTTTATTTTAATACTTTTCTTCACTGTGAATCTGTGTAACTCCCCTACTGCTCACATTGACCCCTCTAGAGATAAGCCTGGCTGCTCAAAACGCTACCAACCTGTGTAGTACAGACTTATACTAAAGATTGGGTTCCTATTGCCAGGAGGTCAGAGTTGTTGTGCACCCAAAGGGTACTGTATACAATCTTGCCTAACATGTTTTCTGGAATGGAGGCTTCTGCTTACCTCCCTCTGGTGTAGCACCATAGGTATCACTAGACTGACCTGGTTTCCCAAATAGCTTAACCTTATGTTTGTGGCCCTCTTTTGGGTGGTTGGATTTAGAATTCTTTGTCATCTTTCTGGTGCTGTTTCCACTTATCCTTTTTATGAATGGCCCCAGAATCCTTGTGAGTGGCCCTGTTGGCAACCCACAAGCTTTTGCTAGCTTCTTGGGATCAATCTCTTTTGGGTCAGCCAAGTGCTGTCTCAGCTCAGGAGAGCAGGCATCAAAAATAGATTCCAACAAAAATAGATTTTTCATTCCTTCAAAGGAGTTTACTCTGTAACCCTTAACCCACCATCTATGTTTTTCAAACATTCACACACCCAGGTAGCCTAAGGGATACAATTAGTCTTTTTGAGGGTCCCAAAGCTGTTAGCCAGATTTCGGAACACTCCTTCCCAGTACTCTATCAAAGCCAGCTTCACATTATCATACTCCTGTCTTTCAAGTTCACCCACCTCCATTACAGCATCAGTTGCAACCTGGGGAAGCCTAAAGCCAAGGCATCAACTAATTCCCTGTGAGATCCTGAATCCCATGATTGAATTCAAAAGCAGCCAACCAATCCAAAATATCAGGTTTCACATCATACATACTGTTTCTTTGGGCAGGCGAGGCCTCTTGGGACTGAAAGACCTAGAGGACTTTGGGAGGGAAACATTTTCAAGAGACATCTTTTCATTTCAAGAGCATGTTGCATTTCCAATTCCCTGAGTTTGATGTCCTGATGTTTGGCATCAGCTTGCAATCTTTTAAATTCCAATGCAAGTCTCATCTTCTCAAGAGACACATATTCTGGACTCGGTGATGGACCTTTTGGGGTCCCAGTGGATATAGGTTGAGGCAAAAGGGCCTTTTGAGGCAAAGGGGGGCCTCCTATCCTGGGACTCCTCTCCCTCCTCTTACTCTTCTAAGACATTACCAATTTCCACATTTTCTGGATTAGTAAGAGTTACAGGCCTACTATCAACCTTTGGCGGTCTAACAACCTTTTAATCAATCCATTAGTCTTTCCTTTAACAGGGATATTCCTGATCTTACACATGTCTGTCAGTTGTTCTACTGTTAGAATGAGCAGGGCTTCCTGCTTGAAGTTATCCATACTAGGCATGTTACAATTGCTGTTCTAGTGGAGCTTAGCCGTGTGAAGGTTTTTAGTTGAACAAAAGTAAAGCAAATGCTCAATGTAACAACTCTACAATAGATCCTCATGGCCTGCCACCAGAGTTGGGCAAGATTTGGAGCAGTACCCTTTGGGAGACTACAGCAACCTTGCCTCCTGGCAATAGGGACCCAACATTTGGTATAAGTCTGTACTACACGGGTTGGTAGTGTGGCTGAGCAGCCAGGCTTATCTCAAGGGTCAGTGTGAGCTGTAAGGTTGTCACACAGAGTTACAACCTTGTAACACAAATGTTAGTGTCAGTTATTCAAATAAACACTTATACTGAATGTTTCTTGATTATACAATTAATTAATTTAACAGACAGTTATATAAGCCTTCTTCAGAAGGGATTAAAACATGTAACACAAAGTACACTTCAAACCACTCCGTTTCTCTAAATCCGATGATACCCATTGAGGATGGCACACAGACACTTCCTACATCCTCAGGTGACATAAATAGCTCAAACTGTGGACATTGATTTATCACTGGTACATTTAGAGCAATACTGAGTTGGGGTGTAAAGGATTAGATATGGGAATAAAACAAAGGTTAACAATTCATGAACTGATAAGTACTTTTTAAACCCTCAAATGCTAAGTCAATTAAGCCTTTCCTGGAGGAAAGGCAAAAGCAAGAAGCCAGCGGTAAGAAGTGTCTCTCAGGGAGCCAGGACAGTCAATGTTAGTTGAGCTAAGTCTAGGGGAGCTGAAGGTCTTCTTGCTGGTAAGTAAAAGTCTTGCACAATGTTTGTAGAAAAGTTTGTAGAGCTAAGATTCACTTAAAGGGCCACAAGCTGGGAGGCTTGTGAGGGGCAAAGCTGCAAGAAACTCTGCAATGGCAAACAAGACAGGTCTCAACTGAGAACAAATAAGGCTACATGACAAGAGCTAAGTCCTCTTACGTTCACTGTACCTTTGGTTAAAAGAAATGGTTCCAACTGGCTTCTGTTCCTGTGTAGCTCTGCAGATCCTGTTGTTCCTTGGACTCCTGCACTACAATGGGAAGGTCGGCAGCAGCAAAGTTCAAACTTTAATTTAGCGGCACTTTGCGTTTTCAGCTCCTCTCTTCTATAGCAAATAGCACCACTGCAGTCTCTCGGCTACCACTCTGGACTTCCCACGCATCTGGGGTCCAGCACTCTTGTTTGTTTTATTATTTCTTGTGCTCGCCAGACCCAAGGGTATCAGGGCGCAAAGAGCATAACGAGGAAATTCTCAGCTTGGTTACAGTGCTGTACAATGCATACCAATAGTGAAAAAGGCATGAGCAAATTAGGAAGAAGGGTATATATACATGGGGCAATAAACGGCTGACGGCGCGATACTAGTAAGGTTAACATGCTGTGGGAAGAGTAAGGGGAAAGTGGAAGGCATTAACAATAGGGACAGGATGATGTACACATAGACATGGATGGTATTGGTCAACCGTAGGGCACAGGAGAGTAGTTCTATATACAATATATACAAGGCAGTGAATGTCAAGTGGTTGCTCAGGGTTTAGTAGTCATTATTTAGAAACCAGTTGATGATATGTCGGAAGTGGGAGTAAGTTTGGTCAACTTTGATACCAGGGGGTAGTGAATTCCACAGCCGAGTGGCTTTTACTGGGAAGTTGTGTCCTCCTGTTCTAGAGAGTTTGAATCTAGGGACAGTCGGGGAGTTGGTGTTGGCTAGTCTAGTAGTGCGGTTAGAAGAGTGTCTTTTTAATTTGTCTGAGAGGTATAAAGGGGCTGCATTATTGAGGCATTTGTAGGTGAGTGAGGATGTTTTGAGCAGGATTTTATCATTGGTCGAAAGCCATTTATTGATTCTTCTTTGGTTAGGCCTAGCGCCGCTCTGAGGGCATTATTTTGCAGGATCTGGATTTTATAGATAATGTATTTGTTAGCTCCTGGATAGAGGGCGTTGCAGTAGTCTAATTTTAACAGAATTAGAGCGCTAGCTAGGGTGATGCAAGTAGGAGTGGAGAGCAATGGCTTGGCAAATCTAATAAGTTTGCAGGTATAGGCTGTGGTGGAGGCCATGGCACTAACCTGTTTGGTGAGAGAGAGGGTGGCGTCTAAGTTGAAACCTAATGTTTTGATTTGATTTGGAGACACTGATGGTGTTAACGTCAATAATGAAGCTGGAGTAGTTGGGGCCTATTTTGTTCAGATTAGGGGTGGTACCGAGAATGATGAGTTCCATTTTGTCAACATTCAGGCATAGGCCGTGTGTGGCCATCCATGCCTGAATGACGAGTTACACTCTATTCACCAAGGCCAAATCCTTGTCGTAGTCTCATCAATGGTAAGAGGATCTGCGTATCATCTGCATAGTTGGTGTAGGTGATACTAAGATCATGGAGATCATCGAAGAGGGGCTTAGTGAAAATGTTGTACAGTCTCGGGGAGGCACAGGAGCCCTGAGGCACTCCACAGGTGATGGGGTTGGTAGATGCTGTAAGGGAGTGGACGCGCATAGTCCTGTTGTTGAGGAAGGATTGAACCAGCCTATGGTTTCCTTAAAAAAAACAAAAAATGCGCCACAGAGTCGAGGTGACATTGGAGGACTTTATGATCTACTAGATCGAACGCCGCTGAGAGGACGACCAGTAGTAGCAAGGCAGTTTTGCTGTTGTCCCTAAGTGAATCAATTTGTGCCTTGAGGTCTCTCGGTGCAGTTTCAGTCCCGTGCTGGGGTCTGAATCCTGAATGGCGAATTCCTAGTAGATGGTTTTGATCTAGGTATTGCTGAATTTGCAGGTATACTATCCTGTCTAGAATCTTGAGCAAGAAGGGAACAGTAGTAAATGGGTCTGTAGTTGGTAGGGATCGTGGGGTCTAGAGTTTGTTTTTTTAGGAGGGGGAGTACCAACGACTCCTTGAGATTAGTGGGGATGGTGCCAGAGGAGAAGGAAGCATTGACCAGTTTAGAGATAAATGGGGAAAGTGCTCTTGCAGCGTCTTCAATTATTTGTGCCAGACATGGATCGCCTTGGCAGTTTGATGTTTTTAAGGTGAGGATGACTTTTTCCACTTCCAGAGTGGTGACTTTGGAGAAGCTGAATCGGTGAGATTATTTGGGTGAAGGTGAGGCTGTGCTAGGGGGGGTCGGGCGGAGTTGTGGAGGTTAGATTTTTTGTTGGCAATCTTAACTTGAATGGACGCAACTTTATCAGTTAGGGCTTTTTGAATGTCTGCACGCAGTTTGCCCGGTATAGGGATGGGAGTTTCAATTTCTTTAAGAATTGTAAATAATTATTTTATACTAGAATTAGCTTGCGAGATTATTGTATTGTAGGAATCTTGTTTCGCATGGAGAATTTCTTTTTTGTATTGGGCTGAGATAGTGTTAAGGATAGCCTTATTGTCATCGGAGGGATGGTTTCTCCAGGTTGTTTTGCATTTTATTTTATCTAGGTGCAAAGATTTCAGATGTGTGAACCAGGTGTTCAGGTGCATCGTGGATTTACTCTTTCAAATTTTTAGAGGGGCAATAGAGTCAAGGGCCTTGGTCATGGTGATGTATGTTTCGACAAGAGAGGAGGCATCAGAAGATTCAGGGATGGCGTTTAGTGTTGAGGTAGTAGTGGAATGAGTTTGTCCGCTGTAATGTTTTTCTTATTCCTGGTGGTATAAGTGGGGGGTTGGGGGGACTGTTGAATTACTTATGAGGGTGGGTAGGATGGCTTCAAGAGGAAAGGCCAGGAGGTCTGTCATCCAGACTTGAGTAGTGATGGAGGTGATGGCATTGCAATTGTGGTCCGCTACCTAGTCAAGGATTCTCCCTTTTGATATGTGTAGGGCATGTTATTCTTTGTGTGAAGCCTAGTTCAGCAAGAGTTTTTTCGACTTTGGCTGTGTGGTGATCTTTAGGGTCTCGGGAGGATAGCTCAGTGTCAACGTGCTCGCCTTGGAAGCACGACGACACGGAGCAACACAGGTTTGATCCCTGGGTCTGCGCTTAGAAACCTCTGGGTATTAAGCGTGTTATAAATAACCTATCATATCATATCTTTGTAGCCTAAATTAAAGTCGCCTAACAACAAGGTTTGGGATGTGGTTTTTAGGTTATTGGATAAGATAGTGGTGAGGTCTTCCTTGAATGTTCCAATAGGACCTGGGGGAGTAATATGATGGTGAGGGTTATAGAGCCAAAAATGTGTATTTTGGCAATAAGGGATTCACAGAATGAGGCGTCCGCTTAGGGGGCCAGTCTCATGTCAAGATTAGTTTGAGCTATTATGGTTATGCCTCCACCATGTGTCTCAGTTCTAGCCACTTTGAAGATAGTATAGCCCTCGGGGACTGCTAGCATGAGTGCAGGTCCAGAAGCTGAGTGGAGCCAGGACGCGGTGATAGCTATGAAGTCAAGATTTTCTGAGTGTAGAATGCCAGCTAGCTCTAAGGCGTGTGCTGTTATAGATGAGGAATTTATAAGGGCCCCTTTGAGGGGTGGTGCAATGGTGGCAAGGTGGGCATTATGTAGGGGTTGGTGGGTAGATGCATTTTCTGAGTGTGACTTATGAGGATTTGTTTGTCGTCGTTTGAGATGGGAGTGGTCGGGAATGGTAGTTTTAGTAGATTGGCATGATTCTTTGGTGTTATGAAAGGAGGTAATTCTGGCGTGCGGTTCATATAGTTTTGGGAGTCTTGAGCAGAGTCGAAGGTTTCTCTCAGCAGTGTTACAAGCTGTGCTGGTAGAGAGTATGTCTCGCAAATGGCTTATGAGATGTGCTTGATCTGGTAGCGGTGTGAACGGCATATATACGAGTGTGTAGCTTGTCAAGGTTAAGTACTGTGTGGAAGGGTTGAGTGATTTGGCCGTCAAAGAAATGATGTTGAAGATGACCTTGAGAATGACTGTGTATATGGGTGTCATATGCATGGTGCCACTAATGGTGGGGGATGGTCAGCTAGGAGGTGGTGGGTCGCTGGTATTGGAGGTGCTCATTCAATGGGCAAGGCTGGTAAGTAATAGGCTGTTGCAGGCAGTCTGTACATTTGGGTGCAGTGGGGCTACAATATGCAAAGTAGTTGATAGCTTAGGTAGCAAAGTCCGCTAGTGCCTAGTAATCAAAATCAGTAGGTAAGGGTTTGCAGTAATCAGTAGAGGTAGAGAAGTTGATAACTGTAATCACGATAGGTGCATGGTAATCATCTGATGTCGATGAGGTCTGTTGTTAATAGATGTGGTCAGATTTAGGGCCTTTGAGACGTGCAAATACAATGGGGCACTAGTACATGGTAAACCGGAGGGCTAAAACTGAGCAATCACTAGTACATGCAAATACAATGGGGCACTATACATAGTTATCAGGGGGGCTGAAGCTAAGCAATCGCTGGTGCATGCTAGCTCTATGTAATAGGCAAAATGCCGGCAATCAAGAAAATCATGTATAGGGTAACGTGCAGGCAATCAATCAAGTCAAGTGGAGTACAGGCAATAGATGAGATCAGGTAAGATACAGGCATTCAAAAGGATCAGGTACAACAAGGTCATCGATACGTAATGGTCAGTAGAAGTGGGCTGGTAACTCTGAGGCGGCTCAGGCTTGATCAGTCCTGCTTTAGAGAAGTCCGGAGGATCTTCCTGGAGTTGGGGTCCGACTTAAAAGCGCTGCTCTCGATCTGATGTTCCTCTCCCTGGCACTTCGGTTCCTCCAGTAGCAATGGAAGTACAGCCTGCTCCGAGAGGATGTCCAGACGAGTTCACTTTGGGGTCGATTGATCCCACCAACCCAAGGGGAGAAGTCGTCCTTGCAGGTCTTCTCTAGTCTAGGCAAATTCAGAGCTTCAGCACAACAGCAGGGCTTCACAAGACAAACCAAAGGTCCAGGAGTTTCAGCAGGCGTCTTTTCCAAGTTGTTCTTCAGATTCCTTCGTCCAGTGGTCGACTCTGCCTTCAAAGCAAAAAGCCTCGCCTTTTATGCAGGTTTCTCCCATTCATTCCAGCCTAGCTGTCATTCACACAGAAGAAATACAGAGTGCCAGACTCTGCGCCCAAGCTCTTACAGTCCCAGCCGTCTCCAGACTGTGATTTCGGAGGCAGCAAAGAAGTCTTCTTCGGGCTCCTCCTCGTCAGCGGCCTCGTTTTAGAGGGAAATCCCAAGGTTCCTCCAAACGATTCAGGAGGTGCCTCGTCCTACCATCAGCCATCCTGCTCTTCGGCCAAGGAGACCTACAGGGGCAGCGCCAAGTGTGGAGGTGGACATCGTCCCCAAGGCGGCGCTTCGACTTCGAAAAAAGATTGAACCGGCCATGGAGTCGGGCCCGTGCACCCCAGTGGGAGGCCGGCTTGCGAACTTTGTCAGCGTGTGGATGACCATCTTCACCGACCGTTGGGTGCTGGACGCTCTCGCCCACGGACACACCCTAGAGTTCCAACGGAAGTGTCCACGGATGCCACCAATGGCCCGTCAGGAAAACCACATCCCTCAGCTGCTGCTGGAGGTACGGGCCATGTTAAGAAAGGGGGCGATCAAGCTAGTCCCAAAGAGACTCTGGGGCTCTGGAGTGTACTCTCGTTATTTCCTCCTCCGAAAGAAGACTGGCGGTTGGAGGCCCATCCTGGACCTCCGCTGTTTGAACAAGTACATCAAGTCCCAAAGGTTTTGGATGGTGACTATTCAGCATGTGCTAGAACAGCTTGAAGAGGGGAGATTTTCTATCGCCGCTGGACTTGGAAGATGCCTATTTTCACTTCCCCATACACAATGGACACAGCAAGTACCTATGCTTTGTGGTTCAAGGACAACATTACAAGTTCAAGGCCCTTCCCTTCGGGTTGAAGCCGGCACCACAAGTGTTCACAAAGTGCCTGTCCCTGGTGCCAGCGCAGCTGCGTCTACGAGGGATCACATGTACCCGTACGTGGACTTTTGTGGAGAATTCTCAAAAATGTGCTAATTCCCTTCACCTTAGACTCCCAGCAATTTTGCTGGATTTTGAGGACTTGATTTTCTTACCTGGAAAGAATGTGAGCCTTTTTTCCCACTTTCATGTATTTTGATGTGTTTTACTCTTGTGTTCTTTGATTATGGAGTTTTAAGATAACTCCATAGGCATCTTTTCATGTGTTACACAGCACCCTCAGTGCAGTGACGCAGGGATGCCTTCCCAAATGTTTAAATACCACCTCTGGGATAAACTACTGTTTCCCAGAGACTGTAAGGTTAAATTGACTTTACTAGTCTTTTTAAATTCCTAGACCCAGCAAACACTATAGAGTGCTGGAGGGGTTATCTAGTATCCCCTGTGTCTAGAAACTCATGTAGCAGTCAAATGCTACCCTTTTTCTATCGAAATGGCTAGTGGCAGTGGTTTTACAACGAACTACCATGATTTTTCCCAACCGCGAACACAGGTAGCTAAAAATCGCAGGAGCCATGTTTTTCAAGATGGCGCCTTAAGCCCCTTTGTTTAAACAGGTCCCGGTCTTCTTTTTTCGCCATTTCTTTTTGGAAAGGTCCTTGTAGTGTGTCTCTCTGTGCGCCAAACTAGGTTTGGTCCCTTTGTTCGTATGCCTTTGGCGGTTTTCAGGACTGAAGACCGCCTCTGACGCCTGAGTGTCTAAGGTGGGCAGGAAGTGAGGGAGGTGCCTGAAACTCCCTGTGCTTAGTCTCAGAGGAGACTCAAATGCACTCTGGCGTGATTGGCTGGCTGACTATCCGGCAAAGACAGCCACCCTGCTGGGTGAGTGGCAGCTAGGCTGGAATGAAAGTGAGAAAACTGTTTCAAAGGCGAGTCTCTTGAACTGGAAAGCAGAGTCGGCCATTGGAACGAAAGAACCGAAGACTAGCTGGAAGAGGACGGCTGCTGCAAATTGTGGACCGTTGGTTTGCCTGGTGAAGCCCTGCTGCAGGTCCGAATTGCCAATTTCATCTTGACAGGGAAGCCCCTTCAAGGACGACTTCTTCCTTTTGAGTTGGTGGGACCAATCAACTCTTAAGCCACATGGATACCATTCTCGAAGCTGGTTAGAATTAACCAGGGAGAGGGACACAAGCTTGGGTGCTTTAATTACAGCTACTCGAACTGAAGTGACTCCATTTTGTCAGCATTTTCCGACGATCCAGTGCAGGAGTCCCCCGACGTCCTCCCTCTTGTCCCCACGACTGAGGCTCAGGAACAGTGAGATCTGCAGGAACTGCCTGGAAGCAACTTCTTCAGCTGCTTCTTTTGCCTTATATTAAGTTATTGTGCCAACCCGATTGAGAGAACGCCTCTCTCGCTGTGAAAGTTTGTGCAACTTTCCCAACTTGCAGGCATAATCAGCTTGTGACCCAACATATGATTCTTTTTTGTACAAACTACTTCTGAGAACTTTGGCAAAGACTTTACCATGTACTTCAAGAACTGCTCTTTCCTATCCAAGACCCTGGTCCATTGACTTTGGCCTAGGCCTATTGAACTGAATCGAGTACTCTAGTGAACTAAAACTTTTTGGACTGCCTATGAAAGTATTTGTGATCTATTTGGTTAACTTGTGCCTTTGCCTTCCCATTCAAAGTGTCTGAAATGCCCTCTGGCTCCTATTTAAGGTGAGCTTAAATTGTTGAGAAACTTATTGGTTTTGTGTTGAAGTATATTTGTGTATAATATTTTGCCTCCTTTTAGTGAATGTTTTCTAAATGATTGTGTAATAAATGTATAAGTGTTTTACCAAGAAACCTTGAGTACAAGTGTCTACTTGAACCACTGTGATTGTAAGACCTCTGTGTAACTTCCGGTACTGCTCACATTCTCTCTTGAGATAAGCCTAGCTGCTCAGCTCGCTACCACAAAACTGTGTAGTACAGACTTATACCAAAGGTTGGTTTTTTGCTTACACCTGTAGTCCTAATTGTATGTGGTGGTCCCAGAGGGTACTGCATGCAATTCTGCCTAACACGAACGACTGGCTCACCCTGGCGAACTCAAAATACATTGCTGTCAACCACATGACAAAGACAGTCCAATTCCTGCCAGACCTGGGGTTCTCAATAAACTTTGCAAAGTCCTGCTTGACTCCATCGTAGGACGCACTGTTTCTGGAAGCCTGGCTCAACAGTGTCGTGCCTGGCGTCTCCGTTGTAGGAGAGGATCGCGGCCATCCTGGGCAAGGTACAACGGCTATTGGCCCTGAAGGTCACAAGGGTTAGGTCCATCAAGTTCCTACTCGCCATGTCGTCGTCATGTATATACCTCATTCGGCTGTGCAGGCTATGGATGTGTCCGCTGCAGGAGTTCTTTGACGCCCGTTGGATACAAGTGGCAGGGAGCTTTGAGGACAAGATCACGCTCGACAAGGGTTTCTGTTGAGCGGTACAGTGGTGGGGAGTGCACTCACATCTGTCTGCAGGCAAGGATTTCCAGACCCCACCTCATCAGGAGACGGTCACGACGGACGCCTCCCTTGAAGGTTGAGGAGCGCACTCCGGAAGTCTCCATGAAAGAGGCCTCTGGCTCCCGGAGAAGTCGTTGCACATCAACGTGTTGGAGCTGCGGGCAGTGTTTTGGGCCCTCAAGTCCTTCCTGCCGTCCCTCAAAGGCAAGGTGGTACGGGTCTTCACGGACAACACCACCACAATGTTCTAAATCTGGAAGCAGGGGGGAACCAGATCCCTGGCACACTCCAAAGAGGCGCAGGACCTTTGGCACTGGGCCGTAGCCCAGGGGATGTTCCTCATCCCGTTGCATCTGGCAGGAGTGAAGAACATAATCACCGACTCTCGGTAAGGAGCTACGCTTTTGCCATGAGTGGTGACTTTTCAGCAGGATCAAGTGGATCACCTGTTCCACAGACGGGGCAATCCTCCGATCGATCTGTTTGCCACGGCGACGAACACCAAGTGCCAGAGGTTCGCCAGCAGATTTCCCCAGCCGGGGAGCATGGGGGGAGGCATCCTCTTTCCCCTGGAACGGCCTGTTCCTGTATGCATTCCCTCGGTTGCCTTTGCTGCTTTGGCTAGTCAATCAACTAGACGGTCCCGGTGCCGGATGATCCTAGTTGCACCGGTGTGGCCGAGAGAGATATGGTACCTGTACCTTCTCGACATGTCAGCATCCCATCCAGTCAAACTTCCGCCGGTCGCAGATCTTTGTGCCTGGAAAGGAGGCGCGATTCTGCACCACGACCCAGGATCGCTGAACCTGAAGGCTTGGCTCCTGCAGCACTAGAGTGTGGGGGCTACGATCTCCCAGTGGATTGTAAGGAGGTGCTCGCCAAAGCCAGAGCTTAATCTACTCTCAAATGCTATGGGCACAAGTGCAAGAGTTTCGCCGTTTGGTGGCGTACCCAGAAGATCGACCGTCTACGAGTCACTGCTCCGCAGGTGCTTCCGTATTTGTTGTCGTTGGCCAAGGCAGGACTGGCCCATGTGCCCATCAAAGTTCATCTGGCGGCTGTTTCCCTCTACACCAGATCTCCTGGACGATCATCCTTATGGTCTCATCATTTGGTCAAGGAGTTCGTCAAAGGACTATTTCGCTCATTCCTACCGGTGAAGGCCCCGGCGTGGGAGCTTAATGTGGTGCTGATTAGGCTCTTGGGTCCTCGGTTCGAGCCTATGCATTCGGCACCACAGACATTTTTGTTGTGGAAAACTGCTTTTCTTGTGGCCATCACCTCTGCACGACGGGTGGGCGAGATCCAGGCCCTATCTTGTAAACCACCTTATTTGACATTCCACAAGACGAGGGTGGTGCTGCGGACGCACCCCTCCTTCATGCAAAAGGTGCCGCCAGACTTTCATCTAAACAAGCCCTTGGTGTTACCTGTATTCTTCCCGACGCCTTTGTCGCTGGCTGAGTGGACTTTGCACTCGCTGGATGTGGCTAGGGTGCTGAAGTTCTATGTGGACTGCACAAAGTTTCCAAAAGACGTCGCAACTTTTTGTGAACTTTGGCCCTGTGCACCAAGGGAAGGCCCTCTCCAAGGCTTCCATTTCCAGGTGGCTCTTCGGCCGCATCACCCATTGTCGCCGGTTGGCAAACCGACCATTGCCTGGCCGTCCGAGAGCCCACTCGACCAGAGCGATCGCTGCAACTGCGGTGTTCCTGTCTGGTGTGCCACTGCTTGACATCTGCAGAGCTGCTCTGTGGAGTTTGACGCTCACCGTCACAAAGTTCTTCTGTGTCAACGGGGATTCCAGGGAGGAGTCCAGAGTCTGCCAAGCAGTGCTGCGCAACCTGTTCACTTGAAGGTGAGTCTGGTGAGGCGGTAAGAGATGCTTAATGTTGAGATCCTTAATGTTGATCCTTGCCACCTCCCGTGGTTGTGCATGTGTCTACTGCTATGTATTCTTTATTCATGGGCATGTGAATCAATGCCAGACACCATGCCGGAGAAGGAACAAGTTACTTACCTGTAACGTTTTTCTCCAGCATGGGTCTGGCATGGATTCACATGCGAACCCTCCCGCCTACCCCTCTGCGGCTCTTCTTAGTCCTACTGCCACTTTATGTGCTACCAAATCTGAAGATGACTGCCAGAGGAGGGGCTTAGGTAGAGGGCAGTCATTGGCCTGGGGGCAGTATGACTCAGAGGCCAGTGATTGGTTGTTAGGAGAAAGACAGTTCAGAAGTGAAACTGAAACTTATTTTTTCTTTACCGAGGATTCCCAGCCTGACAACGGGGAATATTCATGAGCATGTCCCATGCTGGAGAACAACAGTTACAGGTAAGTAACTTGTTCCTTCTTTCATAACCGAAGTTCAAAACCAAAGCAATGTTCTTTTAAAAGTGTCCAATAATTATTAGCATATCACACCACCTTCAAATGAACTGCTTTTGTCAGGATAACACAACACCTTCTCTTGTTGATGCCACAGCTTGCCAAACAAATGCTAACGTTAATACGTTCTTTGATTCAACAAAGGTCTTTCCAACAACCCTTTTTACTATAGTTAATACTTAATCAAACCATCTTCTTTCCTGGTACACTAGCCATCCCAGGAAGAAAACTCCTACATCTACATTCAAACTTGATGGCAATAGTGATTCCAAGATTCTCCCCACCAATCTCTCTGGGAAGGAGGATTGAAAAATAACTGCCCTTGCGTAAAGTGTCTTCACTTTTGGTAAGGTGCATTCCTGTTTTACCCAAACTGAGGACCTGATTTAGAAGAATTATTCTCAGTGTTCTAACTGCTTCTTGGCAGCCTCTTGACTGTTGGCAGTTTGGGGTGCAGGTTTCCCCCAGTTGATATTTCAGTCTTTTGCCTATATAAGGGATATACGCTTGCCCCAATGTATATCTCCTGAAAGGGGATTTACGCCTTTGTTGTTTTATTGTGGTTTTTTATGAGCCTCTTGGCTGTTGGTAGTGCTGATTTTTAAGCTTTCCCCAATTGTCCTCTATGAGGGAACTTGCGCTCTTGCCACTACTGCTCTGTTTCTTTAATTATTCAGTATTCCCAATTAGAACGTTTTTGCTTTCTTTAATGGTTTGGTATTAAAAATTATGCAGTTTCTGCTTTCTTTCATCAATTGTTCGGTTTAGAAAGTTAATGCATTTCAACGTGTTTCTTATACGTGGCACCCCAGGGTCAGCATTTACATCTAGCCAACTCACTGACTTTCTTTGGCAGCTCCTTCTCGTGGTTGGGTGTTGCAGATAATCTCCTTTGTCCTGCCCGCTCTCTTCTGCTTCGACGAACCTTCGGTGAGCTGCGCATTGATCTCTAGGAGCTTTGACAGTTCTGTGGGTCTTCCGCGACTTCTCATCGACAAACAGTTTGCTGAGTTCGCAACACGTCTACTAATCAGCGGGGCTTCTTCTTGACACCCTGCTTCCCGCTGCGCGTTCTCTGCACTTCTGCTCACCTTCACCCTTTGTGCCAGCTTCCACTGCTGCTGTTCCATGGTTTCTCCTGCACCTTGGCTAACATCTGCTTCAACCGCTGCTCTCTCTGCAGGGCCCTTGACATCTCTTGCTTCTCCTTCTTTCTGCAGCTGTGCCTTATTTTGGGATTTAAATGTCCCGCTCACGGGCCTTCGTCTGTAACAACTAGACTGCACCTTTTGAAAAACAGCAGAAAGGAGACATTGTGAAAAGCGTTTGTGATTCCTATTTAAGGCGGAATTGGGACAATTCAATGATTTTACTTTTAGTTCTTGCACCCCTGAAGCACCAACCTTATTCTGTCTAGATGATTGCCAATGACTGGTTATTTGGGTAGTTAGAGGGATGGGTCGTGTACATTGATAGTATGCCATTAGGTAACTGGGAATGAGTTGACGTTTATCCTCCGAAGAATAATATTGGCTCTCTACTAGCAAAGTCACAAATTCCCCCTGATAACGGTTTCCTCCGATGTTATCCTCCCCCTTCCTCCCCCCACCCTCCACCCCACAAGGGAGGAGACTTTTAAGCTGAGGTTTGTTGATGACTCTGCAGGATTCCTCACAGGACACCTTGACCCAGATCTTTCTTGTTACCACTACACACACGAGGGCAGGAACACCTTTAGCCTTCTCTGAAGCACTAGATGAGGAGAGCAAAAGAATATATGCTGTTGGAAAAAGATATTTACATCAGCAGCATACGAGACCAGAATTGCAAATAACACAGCCCTTTTAGCAAATGTTAATAGGACACAGTGGGATCCGATGGGAGATATCATTAATGACACAAACTCTTGAAATCTCAAATTCTTATGCTCCTAGACAGTCTGCTAATGCCATACACTAGATTCGGAAAGTACCAGCTGGCAGATTAGAGGCTGGGGGAACTCTGGTGAATAGGCATGTCTGGGTAAGAGGATATGGGTTCAAACTCAGGCCAACCTCCTAAATATGCCTACTGAAGAAAGTGTTTGATTTAGAAAAGGCGGTTGATGATGCCGAAGGAGCATGAGAATCTCAAGACTCAATTAACCAACACATCTTTCAGTAAAGGAGCTTTGCATCAGACATGTGGGTTTTGTTCCCTGGACTATGCTAGAGGAGCCATGTAATCTGACTGAACATTGGGTACGATCAGGTACCTAAGGTTCAAACCAGGGGCAACAGAGTACAATATCATCTGGCTTTCAAAGGTAATTTAGACTAGGAAGAAGTCGACGAAGAGGCCAAACCTTAGGAGGAGCTGCAACGCCCTCAAAACAATGACGCTCAGTTGGCATTCCCATGTCACCCTGGTAGGGAGTCGAATTGCATCATATGACCATGCAAGGGTCACTTCAGAAAAGGGGGTTTTGTCAACAATGAGTCAAGGGGTATTGCACAGAGCTTGCAGAAAGGCTGCAGATCTACCCTCAAAGGACAGAAATATGCCATTAGAACATCAGAAAATACTGCAAGCTGAAATTCAAACCCTTCTTGAAAAGAAGGCAATAGAGGGAGTGTCATTATTACAGGTAAACAGGTTTTTATTCTGTGTACATCCTTGTTCCAAAGAAAGACAAAACAAAAAGGCCGGTGGTGTATTTTACACCAGCCAAAACATGTCAAACACAAAAAGTTCAGGATGACAACCCTACAGGGTGATTTTCTGGCCACAGAATAGGAAATAGTAAAGAAGCATACTTCGAAGGGATTGTGTCCTCCGACGTATTCCTTATCTTAGATATAAATCCTTCAGCTTTGCTGGCCTCGGAAAATTTTTTTTCGCCAGAGGGCGCTGCGCGTCGATGATCGCCGAGTCGATGACCCTCGACGGCCTCCGTGCCGACGTCGACGTCATCCTGCCTATAAAGGCCGCGCGCAGCGTCCGTTGCTCAGTTCCGTTTTTCCGCGCTTCGTTGTGCCTCGGAACACCGTTGCTCAGTTCTCGTCAAGATAACGTATATAATAACTACTATTTACCTCGATATCGATGGCATCCTCCTCCGACCCGACGACCCCTCGGTCCGGTTTCAAAAAGTGCCGAGACTGCGGGAAGAAAATGTCGTTGACGGACCCTCACAGGGTCTGTTTGTGGTGTCTGGGAATCACGCACCAGAGTTCGGAGTGTGAGGAATGCCTTTCCATGACGGCGAAAGCCTTGAAGGAGCGTAGGGGGAAGCTCGAGAGAGGTAGGTCAACTTTAACTTCCTCGAAAGCTTCTTCGGTAGAGTCGAGACGTTCGTCTCCTCACCATAAAAAACACTCTCGATCTAGATCACGAAGTGGCTCCCACCACTCGTCGACATCGAGACACTCGAAGAAGAGACGTAGGAGATCCCCTTCGTCATCTTCGTCGAGTTCTCCTGAGAGAGTTCATTGCCCCACAAAACGCAGCTCGCAAGCTGAGTGGGAGGAATTCAGGAAAAAGATGCTAAGCGTCTTCGAGAAAGCGGCCTCGTCCCCCTCGAAGACAGCTGAGGGTGATACCCCGGGTAAAAAACCCAAAAAATCTAAACGCCGCGAGTCGCAGTACCCGGCGGAAAAGTCAACCCGAAAGCGCCTCGAGCCATCGGGAGATAAAGCATCATCGACGCCATCGTCGAAAACTCCTTCGAAACAGAGGTCGGCGCCATCGACGCCGTTGTCGAAGGATTCATCGGCGCATCAGTCGATCGAGTCGACGCCGACGTCGACGCCGATATCGACGCCGGTGAAGGAAAGAACCACGGCTACTCCACAGCCAACGGTTAGACAAAAGACCTCCGACTCGACGCCGAGAACGTCGACGTCGTTCTCGAGCAAGACTCCGATCCTTTCGAGTTCTTCGAGGCCTAGTACACATTTCTCGACGCTTTTCACGGCGCCTTCGAGTACTTTCACGTCGGTGTCGACGACATCGACGTTTTCAAGGCCTGTGATGATGGCTCCTTCTGCATTGGAAATGGGGTTTATACCATTCCAAAAACCAATGTATCCCCCTTTAACCTCGATTTTTGAGGAAAGGGAGGATTCAGACCAAGATATTGATTTACAGAGGACCACATCACCAGAGCCAGAGACTTTCGCCTCTGAGGAAGGAAGATTAAAAAATCTTCAGGATGCACTTCAGGAAGCTAGTGGCTTGGACACTTCTCCTGAAGCAGAATTTATCAAACCAGACCCAGGAGAACATGCGGAGACTCCATATAGAGCTCTGATGTCTAGAATCATAGAATTTATGGGTTGGTCTGCACCTTCTCCTGCCTTTCAGCAGGATGATCTCACTGACATACTGGACAAGGGCCCACAGGAGGATCCTGTGGTTCCATTTCACTCTGCTCTACAGAGAAGGATTTTGACAAACTGGGAAACGCCAGAAATTATCCCGGCAGTAAATAAAAAACTGTCAACAAAATACAGGGTGGCTAGTTCTGACCCTGAATATTTGTCAAAACACCCTACTCCTGAGAGCTTGGTTGTACAGGCTGCAACCTCATCAGGCAGCACATCTGCATACCCCACTGCTCCGCAGGATAGGGATGACAAAAAATATGATGCCATGGCTAAGAAGGTTTTTTCTGCCTGTAGCATGGCGTTAAAGTCTATTAACGCGACCTGTACGCTCGCTAGGTTCAGCCACACCCTTTGGGAGTGCGCTTCATCAGCGGCTGACTGCCTCCAAGAAGGAGAGGAAAGGGACGCATTTTTAAACATCATCAGGGATGGTAAAGATGCGATGTGCGAGACCCTACAAACTGGCCTAGATTCTGCTGACAGTATCAGCAGGGCCATGGCGGCAAGTACCACAATCCGCAGGCATGCGTGGTTGAGGAAGTCTGGTTTTGCCTCTGACGTGCAGACCAGGCTTTTGAATATGCCCTTTGACGGTTCTACCCTCTTTGGAAAGAAGGCGGATGACAGTTTGGAGAAACTGCAAACGTCCAAGGCAGCAGCCAAGTCATTGGGAGCTGCTATCCGTCAGAATACCTTTCGTCCTTCGGGATCATCGTGGAGAGGACGGTCCTTTCGTTACTATTCCTCATATGGAAGGGGCAGGGGACGACCGGCTCAAAGAGGCCAAGGAAGATTTACCCGTGGTGGACGGGGTAGGGGAAAGAAAGCCGCACCCGCAGGAGCAGGAGCCACTTTACCTTCGGCAACTGCATCAGCCGCTTCAAAACCACTCTGAGGTCTCCCCTCACAGAACACCAGTAGGGGGCAGGTTAACTCACCATCTGACGGAATGGCAGGCTATTACGTCAGATGCTTGGGCTCTGGAGACAGTAGCCCAAGGTTACTGCCTGCCCTTCCTACATATCCCTCAGAGTCATCCACCGGGGAACAACCCTTTGAAGCTTCCAGATCCGCTCCTCTTGCAGGAGGTTTTAGACCTGCTAGAGAAAGGTGCCATAGAACTGGTACCTGTAGCGGAAAGGAACAAGGGTTGGTACTCCCCCTACTTCATAATACCGAAGAAGGACGGAGGACTGAGACCCATCTTAGACTTACGGGAATTGAACAAATTCCTCCGAAAGGACAAGTTCAAGATGGTGACTCTCTCTCAGATCCTTCAGGCCCTCCAGCTTCAGGACTGGTTGGTATCTCTAGACCTCCAGGACGCTTATTTCCATGTGCCGATCCATCCCAGGCACAGGAGATACCTGAGGTTCGCAATTGGCAGCTCTCATTATCAATTTCGAGTTCTGCCATTTGGGCTAACCTCCGCCCCGAGGGTCTTTACCAAGCTAATGTCGGTTGTGGCTGCAAGTCTAAGGAGGGAAGGGATTCATGTCTACCCTTACCTAGACGATTGGTTGATCAGAGCTGTATCTTCGGAACAGGCTCAGAGACAACTAGATTATGTTTGCCACTTCCTTCACAAGCTGGGCTTCTCCCTCAATTTAAAGAAGTCACAGATGATACCATCACAGAGACTCCAATTCATTGGAGCAGTCCTGGACACTTCCCTGGGAAAAGCCTTGCCACCAGAGGTGAGGGCTCGAGATATTCTGCAGATGGTCATCAGATTTCAGAATGCCCAATATCTCCCAGCCTACGACTTTCTGAGGTTGCTAGGCCTCATGGCATCCTGCATATTCCTCGTGCCGGAGGCTCGCCTGAGAATGAGATCCCTCCAGTGGGCACTGAGAACTCAGTGGTCACAGTTCTCAGGAAGGATGACAGATCTCCTTCGGATCCCGGTCAAAGTAGCCCGAGACCTTCAGTGGTGGGCCTGTCGGGAGAACATCCTGAAAGGAGAAATGTTTTGGCAACCATGGCCGGAGATAACAGTAGTCACGGATGCCTCACTCACGGGGTGGGGAGCTCACGCCAACGACTTGACCATCAGCGGTCGTTGGTCTCCATCGGAGTCCAGACTACATATCAACCTGTTGGAGCTGAGAGCCATCAGACTAGCGCTGAAGGCTTTTCTGCCGTCTGTACGGGGAAGAAACGTCCTAATAATGACGGACAATACAGTGGCCATGCACTACCTCAACAAAAGAGGAGGCGTAGGCTCACTACCACTGTGCAGAGAGGCGATGCAGCTCTGGTTTTGGGCAATTCAGGAAGGAATCTCTCTATCGGCAATTCACCTAGCCGGAGAGAAGAACTTGACAGCGGACGCTCTGAGCAGGCAGAGCACAGTCTCTCACGAGTGGGAGATAGCTCAGGAAGTCCTTCAAGAGATCTTCGCCCTTTGGGGAACCCCTCAAGTGGATCTGTTCGCCACCAGTATCAACAGGAAGTGCGACAGATTTTGCTCAAGGGAATTTCCCCCGAGAGGAGCTCTAGGAGATGCGTTCGTAGTGGACTGGGAGTTCCCACTTCTGTACGCGTTCCCTCCGGTCCCTGTCATTCCTCAAATGATCAGGAGGTTGAGAAGGTTTCGGAAGACCATGATCCTAATTGCCCCGGATTGGGCCAGGAGAACGTGGTACCCGGACCTTCTAGACATGTCCATCTGCCCTCCAATTCGACTGCCATACAGAGAGGATCTTCTCTCGCAGAAGGAAGGTCAGGTTCTCCATCCAGCCATCAAGACCCTCAACCTTCACGCTTGGTGTCTGAAAGGTTGAGGTACAAGGATTGGGACCTTCCGGATGATGTTATGGAGGTGTTGCTTTCGGCCAGAAGGCCGGCAACTAAAACTCTATACCGCTGCCGTTGGAACAAATTTTGCAGCTGGTGCAGAGAAAAGAATATTGAACCCTTTTCTTGTGGTACACCTATGGTGTTGTCATTCTTACTTTACCTGGCTAATTCAGGCCTACAGGTTGGCACAATTAAGGGCTATCTCGCAGCGCTATCAATCTTTAAGCGCACTGCAGAGGAGCCTTCATACTTCAAAATTCCATTGGTAATACAATACCTAAAAGGATTAACTAATGTTTATCCCCCGAAACCTTTTCAAGTTCCCTTATGGGATTTAAACCTAATTTTAAACTTCCTAAAGGGTGCCCCTTTTGAACCACTACACTCTTGTTCATTGAAGCTTCTCACCCTCAAAACTGTTTTGCTAATAGCATTGACATCTGCTAGAAGGGTTAGCGAGTTGCAAGCCTTATCGTGTAAACCTCCACATACAATCTTTTACAAGGACAAAGTTGTTCTTCAGGTGAAGCCTAACTTCCTCCCGAAGGTAGTCTCGGAGTTTCACATCACTCAGAAGATTATATTACCTTCTTTCTACCCTCCTCCTCATCCGGGGAAGGAGGAAGAGAGACTGCACAGGCTGGACCCTAAGCGAGCCTTGAGCTTCTATATCAGCAGATTGGCTAAGATCAGACAAGCAGACCAACTCTTTGTAGGTTATGCAGGACATAAGTTGGGCCTTCCAATAACAAAACAAACCATCTCCAGATGGATTATTTTAGCCATTCTGGAATGCTACAAATTGGCAGGAAAGGAGCCTCCTCAAAATCTAAGGGCTCATTCTACCAGGGGTATCGCAACATCCTCAGCCCTTCAAAGAGGGGTGCCAATTCGAGATATATGTGCGGCTGCCACATGGTCGTCCGCACATACATTTACCAAATTCTATAGCCTGGATTCCTCCTCTAGTCAAGAAACTAGATTCGGCAAGGCTGTGTTACACTCTGTCCATTCTGGAAGGGTAACATAACTTTTATTACTCCCGCCTCCAGTCACAATACCACTGCTATGGGAGTCTATCTAAGATAAGGAATACGTCGGAGGACACAATCCCTTCGAAGAACTAGTTACTCTTACCTTGTAACGTTCTTTCGATGGGATGTTCCTCCGACGTATTCCTTATCGACCCTCCCATCCATCCCCGCAGTATGACTTCCTGTGGGTTTGCAGCCTATGCTCCTTCAAGGTGATTAGTCTAATCCAAAAACATTACTGGGGACTACAAAACGGAACTGAGCAACGGACGCTGCGCGCGGCCTTTATAGGCAGGATGACGTCGACGTCGGCACGGAGGCCGTCGAGGGTCATCGACTCGGCGATCATCGACGCGCAGCGCCCTCTGGCGAAAAAAAATTTTCCGAGGCCAGCAAAGCTGAAGGATTTATATCTAAGATAAGGAATACGTCGGAGGAACATCCCATCGAAAGAACGTTACAAGGTAAGAGTAACTAGTTCTTCTATGTATCAATGGTGCCAAAACATCGCTCTACGTCAGATTCTATCGAGGTAATTGTAATTGGTTATTTATAACATGCTTAAAACCCAGAGGTTTCTAAGTGCAGACCCCGGAATCGAACTCTGTTGCTCTGCATCGTCTTGCTTCCAAGGTGAGTGTTTTGCCCCTGAGCTATCCTCCTGAGACAGGTCCTCTGCACTACCAGTTCAAAGTACTCCCCATCAGGTTTGCATCAGCCCCTCTAGTGTTCCCAAAGGTACTAGCAGTCGTTCTGTCTCACCTCCACATAGACGGCATTCCAGTGTACCCTTATCTGAACAACGGGTTAAAAACAGGAAAACCCAGGTGTATGCTGCAGAAACGCTCAACTATCAATCTCCTACGTTTATTAGGATTTTCATTGATCAGAAGAAATCCAGTCGAATTCCCTGTCAACCGACGCAGTGGGCTGTTAACGACGCAGGGGGTGCCTTGGTGTCAACCTAGAACAGAAGTTTTCTTTCACACCTGTTGAAAGCAATCCCCTGTTATGTGACAGATAAGTCAGGAAACTTATGGGTCTATTCGACCTGATGGCATCGTGCATCTTCATCGTGCCTCACACCAGATGACGCCTGCGTCCAGTACAAGAGTGGCTAGCGAAACCATGATCTCAAGCAGAGTGTGACGATCTAGTGGAGGTTTTGCAAACACTAGTGTTGGCCTTAAAGTGGTAGACACAAGTAAACCTGTTGAAAGGGAAACCTTTTGTCAACCGGCCAAGTCACCCGACGATTACAACAGACTCATCTCTTTTGCAGTGGGGGACCAATTTCCTACACCACGCGGTGCTGTGACATGGTCTCTTCCCACTAAAAAAGGAACACACAAACATCCTGCAACTTTTAGCTGTATATCAAGCTCTAATAGCGTTTCAGCATCACCCAAAAGGGAAGAATGTTTGAATTGCAACAGACAGCACAATAGCCATGTTTTACATAAGCAGTGCAGAACACACTCCATAAGCTTGGCCAAACTTGCTGAAAAGATTTGGAAATGGTGTCTCTCCAGGGGGACACACCTCCAAGTGCAACACGTGCCAGGAGAACTAAATTGCTTAGCAGGCACGCTAAGCAGAATACAACCGTCCGAGCAGGAGTGGGCGCTTCATCCAGACGTGCTCACATTTTCATGATATGGGGTCAACCAACGATGGATCTTTTCCCAACAGGAGAAAATGTAAAATGCCCAGATTACACCTCCAGATACTCCTTGAAGGGGTCCTGGACAAGCACACTATTGATTAATTGGTCTGGGATGTGTGCCTATGTCGCCCCCTCTCTCTTAGATCCCGATACCATCATTGAAAAGCTTAACTACAAAATGAACCCGGAGCATTTGAAAACGGTTCTCATTGCTCGGTTCCTAGTGATTGCATTGACGGCCAAACCATCGACACCCATACCATTGACAAAAAAGCATCTAGAAAATAAAACATTGTATGCATTTTCTTTTATGGGGGGGATTACCCCTAACTTTCCTTTTTAAACCATTAAAACACTTTTTTTTACTAAACTACACCCTTTCCTATTGAAAAAAAATGCATTCAATGTTTTTTTTTCCCGATGGTATGTCGATGCTTTGTATTGCATGCAATGACTGGATACCCATTGCTCCAATATGGGCGTGGCTAACATGGTACTCCCACCTCCCCACAAATGTCACTTTATCCACCAATCAAAAAGACATCCACTGTCAACATGTTATATAGCTGGGGTCTAATTCAACACCCTCATACAACCAACTTGGCAGCTTGGCTCCTGAGGTCATAGCATTTGGACACCTTAATTTACCTGGCAGATGCATGGATATTTTAATGGAAGCAGGCAAAACCCATCACCAGGCATCGACTGTTTACCTTCACATAATTTACATGACCTCTTGCATTTACTGGACTCTGGTCTAGTCTTTATTTCATTAAAGGTTCATTTAGCTGCTGTCTGCTTACACAACATCTTAAAACAAGGTTGCTTGGTCGAGAATTCAAATTATTAAAGCCCTCATGGATTAAGTTATATGGTTATATCCACAGGTTGCTCATCTGAGACCAGGATGGGATTTAAATGTGCTAAACTAGTTTCTGGGTCCTCATTTTGAGCCAATGCATAAAGCATTCCTAGTAGATCTTACAGTGGCATTTCTGATAGCAATCACTTCTAGTCATTGAACATGTAAAATGGTGTTATCCGTTCCACAGCCTTTTGTCACTACACATAAAAGCAAGGTGGTGTTAAGAACACATCCATGTTTTTCTCCAAAATGCATACCAACATTTCATGTCAATCCATCGAGTTGCCAGCTTTCTTTCAAAATCCCCAAAATACAGAAAAAGGGGCTCTATATACACTAGGCATATGTAGGGCAGGCATCTACTATCTTTATAATACACAATCATTAAGAAAGACATAAGTTCTTTGTATCTCTTGTACCCAGAAGATCAGGGGATCTTGTCTCAAGGCTACCATTAAAGATGGATTGTAAGGTGTATTCAGCAATGTTAGTCTTTCTAAAGACGCTTCCATTCACAGCTAGAGCACACTCTACACATAGTACAGGAGCTACTTTAGCATTCATTGCAAATGTTCCATTGGATGCCATCGACAAAGCAGCAACATTTCAGTGCACCCTATCACGCAACAGGTTTGTGTTGACACGCAAGCTAGAAATTATTCACAAGTGGGTCAAGCAGTGTTCAAGCATTTGTTTGATTATGTTTCTTCAACTAACCCACCATCTTCTGCGGGTACTGCAAAGCATGTGCTGCTAAGCAGATCCACAAACCTCAGGAGACACTATTACCTTTTCGGTAATAGTGTTTCTTATGCTTGTATCTGCTAGACTCTCATGCGCCCACCCATCCTCCCCACACTTGGAGTTTAAGGCATCATAAGCAATGCTTTTTTTCTCCATTAATTCTGTACCTAGAGAGTTCTCACACTTAAAATGCATTATAGACTTCATGCGTCCTCGGGACAGGAAAAATAATCTGAGGACCTCCGCGTGTGAAGGATCACAGGTACTGTACAGGTCAGAGTAGGGATAGTATTACAGGAACGCTCTGTCCTAATTTCGATTTCGAAAAGAAATAGTATAATACCCCTCACTAACCATTAGATGTAAGCCTATGCAAAACATGTGAATCTGAGCAGATCTAAGGATCGGAAAGACCATTACTGGAAAGGTAATGTTAGTCAAATATATTTTTATTTGTTTCTATTTTGTGCATGCTTGTTTCTGACATGGCAACTAATTCCTTTGGCTGCTGAGCACAGGGGGGAAATGGTGGAGAACTGAGGTAGGAAGGCTTAGTGCATCAATAAGTATAGCTGCCAACATTCTGTCAGTAGTCCAGGCATACGTGAGCCTTTGGGATGTCTTCAAACCACACTGCGCCCTCTGTAAAGATTTTCAAAGAACAGCTGGATATCTATCAAGATGAGGAATCTGGGGGAGAATAATCCATTAAAAGACATTACTTGTAAGAATATTTTCCATTACAGATGTACCATTTAGGGTTTCCTTGACTAGTTATTTGCTCCTAGTAGGGACAATTTAACAATGCAAAAGTGCATGGAGGGTGGACTGTTGAGGGTGGTTGTCGGAGGCACAACTGGTTTATGCAGGAGTAGTGGGGTATCTCATCTGCACATGTGTATCTATTCTTGCTGCAGGGAAGGGTTCAGCTGAAAGTGATGCAGCATTGATTGATACTGTGATGACTTTGATACAACATGAGCAAATGGGTGTTGCCAAAATATCATTTTTTTTTTTTTTTCCTGCCATTTTTGGATACTTTGAATAAGTAAGGTTTGGAAATCTGTCAAACCAAACGTCTGCTAAGCTACCTCTGGTTTCCATTGTTGAAACCTTTGCATGTTTAATGTTTTCATGTCCCCGAATATGTGGCATTTGCTACAGATTTGTATTTGGGTCAAGACAAATAGTTTTTTTATAGTTACATTTTCAGAATGCGGAAGTTGACAATGTTAAAATGTTTGGCATCCACTTCATAGCACATTAAAAACCGATTTCAAATTTAATTCAGAGAGAATTCCCTTGGCCAACATAACAGCTCTAATAGTTTTGCACTTACCATAACCTGTGGCCGAGAACTTACAAACACTTTGCCAATCTCTCCTTTTATTCGGGGAGCCCAACTTTATCTAGTCCTACTGCCTTCCATCTGAAAAAAGGCTTCCTTGTACCCACCCATCAAAGCAGATTCTCTTGTACAAGTATAGAAGACTTGATTGCCAAGGAAAGACTTGCATTTGGCATCCATGCATTTGGCACCCACTCAACTACAAAAGTATTTTGGATTTAGAAGAATAAGGGTTCTACTAAAGGTTCATAATAAGGTATTGAATCAATTGTCATACCTTTGCATCTTTGATATGTTCATTTGTGGATTATCCTGCCAACTAGTGTTTAGTTACAGATTTGTATGTAGGTTCTTTGGAAAAGCTTGTGGCCATTGATCAATCATAGATTAGAAAAGCATACAGCCCCACTCATTGGCGCAACCTTTGGATCTTTAGCCCCCATTCACATTCAAGATGGTCATCTCCCTAAAAAGACAAAGAAAGAAATAAGGATGTACGTTCAATGGTTCGTCCAAGTACATATTCTTGAACGTGCCCTTGCTAGGCAAAGGTAGTCAGATGGTGGCAGACTTTTAATTGTAAAGTTGTCCCCATTTCGTGGCACACTGGACATGGTAATACCCTTTAAGTTGTACTCTGCGTACAAAAACTGTCGTCTGTGCATCGACTAACTCTTCTCTACGCTGTTTGCTAATCGGCATCATGCAGCTTGCCTGAGAATGTATTCAGGAACTTAAAGTATGTAGTAAGGAACTCTGTGCAAAACCCATTATGGCATCTGCCTGTTCTTTCAATGCTGGGTCCTTATGACGAGGTTAGTAAAGCTTGATACTGAAAAGTTGCGGAAGTAGTGTTTGAGATTGGCACCAGATCATCAGCTTCTCAACTGTCCCAAAAATGGACAGTCACTCACTCTGAGAAGTTCTTAAACTGGAAAGACACTGTGCATATGGTGAGTCACCATCCATAGAGACAAGCTACTCATAGGGCCTACAACCCTTCTGTTGGATCATAAGCGTCACAGGCTGTTAGGGAGAATTCTCAGAAATGTGCTAATTCCCTTCTACCTTAGAGACCCCCAGCTCTTTTTGCTGGGCTTTTGGACTTTTCATTTCTAACCTGGAGAGAGCCAGACCTTTTTCTGTGATTTGGACTGTTTCTTTTGACTTTGGAGTATTGACAAACTCCATAGGCAGGTTTGGTACCTTTGTATGTTTTGTCTTTGGTGGGGTTCACTGGTGAATCCCGCCTCGGGCTCCAGCGTGTCTGACGGGGCAGGTAGCGAGGGAGGTGCCCGACACTCCCTGTGCTTAGTCTGCTTGGTTACAGGAATGCACCCAAGAGTGAGTGGCTGGAGGGCTGTCCTTGGAGGACAGCCATCCTGCTGTGTGATTGACAGCTAGGCTGCAAATGAATGGGAGAAACCTGCATAAAAGGCGAGGCTTTTTGCTTGGAAGGCAGTCGACCACTGAATGAAGGAATCCAAAGAAGAACCTGAAAGAGACCACCTGCTGCATCTCCTGGACCGTTGGTTTGCCTGGTGAAGCCCTGCTGCAGTGCTGAAGCTCCAAATTTGCCTCGACTAGAGAATACCTGCAAAGGACTTCTCCTCTTGGGTTGGTGGGACCAATCGACCCCAAGACGCGCTCCTCTGGAAATCCTCTCAGAGCTGGCTGTTCTTCCATTGCTGCTGCAGGAACCGAAGGGAGAGGAACACCAGAATCGAGTGAGTGTCTTTAAGTAGGAACTAAGCTCCAGGAAGATCCTCTGGACTTCCAGGAAGCAGGACTGACCAACCCTGAGCCACCTCAACAGTGCTGGACCCCAGATGCGAGGAAAGTCCATAGTGGTATCGGAGAACCGCAGTGGTGCTATTTGTCAGAGCCGCGAGGAGCTGAAACTGTGAAGTGCCACTGATCTGAAGTGTGCCCATTGCTGCCACCTACCTACAATTCGTAGTGCAGGAGTTCCCAGACGTCCTCGATTGTCCCCACGACTGAGGCCCAGGAACAGGATATGCAGACCCACAGAGGAACAGAAGCCAGCTGGAACCAATTTCTTCTAACCAAAGGTACTGTAAAACTAAGGGGACTTACCTCTTGTGTAGCCTTGCTAGTTCTCAGTTGAGACTTGTCTTGTTGCTTTTTCAGAGTTGCTTGCAGCTTTGCCCCTCACAAGCCTCCCATCTTGTGGCCCTACAGTGATTCTATTTTTTCTACAAAGACTTCTAAAACATTGTGCAAGACTTTTACTTACCTGCAAGAAGTGTTTCAGCTCACCTAGACTTTTGCTCAATTTAAATTGGCTGGCCTGGCTCCCTGAAAGACTCTTTGTGTTTTACCTTTCCTCCAGGAAAGGGTTGATTCACTTTGCATTGGGGCTGGGAGAGGTTCAAAAGTACTTACCTGCTTCAGAATATTTGTTTATCTTTTGTTTTATTCCGAAGCCCTTTTCTTAGACGCCAAGTTCAGTATTGCTCTAAATGTAACAATGATATATTAATGTCCACAGTGTCCTAGTTATTTAAGTCACCTCACGGTGTAAGAAGAATCTGTGTGCCCTCCCAAATGGGTACTTGGTGATTTAGAGAAACTAAGAATGTGTATTTTGTTTGTTAAATATATATATTGCTCCCTTCTGAAGAAGGCTTAGTCAACTGACTGTTAAATAAATTAATAATTGTTTAATCAAGAAACCTTGCGTGTAAGAGTTTATTTGAATACTTGTCACTGTGAATCTGTGTAAAACTCCTACTGCTCACATTGACCCCTCTTGAGATAAGCCTGACTGCTCAGCCAAACTACCAACCTGTGTATTAGACTTATACCAAAGGTTTGGTTACCTATTGCCAGGAGGACAAGGTTGGTGTAGTCTCCCACAGAGTACTGCATACAATCTTGCCTAACACCGGCCCATGGCATTGAAAATTAAAAATGTGCTTCCTGTAACACATTCATCGTCCTAAGAAATTTGAAGTGCTGTGCTGCCTATGAAAAGGCATGCGAATTGGGAGTCTCTGATCCTAAGGGAAAATAATGACGCCGCCATGTCACTTGACAAAGGAAAGCCCTGAAACACAAAATGGCCTAAGGCAGGATTAAAAACAAATCTCAATGGTACCAAAGGGGTACTTTGGGCTACCAATGCAGTGAAGTAGCTTGCAGCCTTGGTGAAGCAAAGTCTATAGTATATCTGCCACCAACCCACTCCCTCAAACTTGTGTACGATGATAAAATAACCTGAGTGTAAAAATTGAGAGCATGAGAGCGACACCTGGTTCTGAAAGCCATAGGGGTGAACCAATTTCTTATATAAAGTTAAAAAAAACAGCATAATATCCAGGGGACATGAGGAAAAGTCGCTGGCCACCAAAAAGATCAAGGAGCAAAAAAGACAAGGGGGTCGTCTAAGAGTTGAGGGCCCCCCAAAAGTGGCCCTACAATTCCAAAATATAAATTCTGGTTTAACAACATTGCTGCTGAATTTTACAAGGGATAAAAAAAATGTACCCTGAATATAATTAAGTTTCTTTATTCTTTGACCTATGTAATCTCAATGGATATTCCATTGACATTTAAACATGTGATACTGTGTGCCACTGCACTGCCAACTTTCCCTACCTTTGCTTGGGTGAAAACCTTCTCATGAATGTTTGGGGTGGAAGTTTGTTAGGTACGTTTGAGCTGTAAATCAGTACAAAGAAATCAGAACATGCATAGATCCAAAGAAACATTTACACAATAAAGGTTATATCAAACATGATGATTTATTTTATATATACACAAGGCAATAGGTATCTAATGAAAAGAGGTATCAACTAATAACATTCAATGAACACCAGGATAATAGGAAGAAATAAGACAGGTGAGTAAATCACAATATACTCCTGCAACCAACCATGAGTGACTTCAAATAAGTAAAAAGCACTTCTTGGAATAACTCAGCAATACTTTGTTGTAAGTAGATCACGAATGGAAATAACCAACATTAAACAGTTAAGCAGCACTGTACCAAGTCTTCCTAGGACTTTTAAGGCTTAAGTAGTGTTTACCAAACCAGAACAGTGTTACTCAGTTCAGGTTTTGGAGGGCAACAATGCTGAAGTCAAAAGGAATAGGTTTTCTGTAGGGAAACGAGCAATGCCAAAGCCAATAGAATGCAGCAGTTCTGATGAACATCTTCTCTGTACAGGTAAATAAAAAAATGAGTTGCTTTAAAAAAAAAACGGCATGCAGAGGGATGAAGGTGATGCAGCTGGACGCCTTCACAATGCACAGATGCAGACCAGGTCTCCTGTTCCTTGATCGTGGTGACGAAAGTAGTGACTCTTGATGGGGCTATGCAGCAGTAGTCCAGAGAGGGTCTTGCCAGCAAAGGATTCTTCATACTCCTGTGTCGGTTTGCGTTTTTGGCGCCAGGAGTGAACGACCACCGCTGGTTGGGTTCTTATGTACTCAATCCTGCACTCTGGTGAGGGAACTCTGCAGAGGATCCTTGCTTCTGGGGTTCCACATGTATGCCACTGAAGTTCCAAAGGGATTTGATGACAGCAAGACGAGGCACTCCAACATGGTCGAGGCACCCTCGGTATTGGGGTTCTGCAGCCCAGGAAGGTCACAGGACGGCTCAAATTGAAGGTCGTTTTGAGGCTGGTTATGCCCACCAGTTTAAGGTGGAAGTTGTCCTTGGCGGAGTTTCCTTGTCGACAGCAGAGGTGCTTCTTAGGGTGCTGGAGGTGCTGCCAGCCTCTCTTGTCTTCTTCGGATCTTCAGTTCCAGTGTTCAACTTCGCCTTCTGTCCCAAAAGCCTCACCTTATATGCAGGAACTAATTCATTCAGTCCTATGGAGCTGTCAATCGCCTGGGGGTGGCTTGCAGGACAGCCATCAATCCAGTTCAAATTGGTTCCAGCCAGGCAAACCATGAGATGAGACAAAGACCAGCAAAGTTTTGGGATTTTCCCTCACTTCCTGCCTCAACAGATGCACTGGAACCTTGGCAGGCTTCACAAAGGAATCCTGCCTAAGGAAAAACTCAAAGAAGACTCGCCCCCACCTGGAATGGTAGAAGAGCCAAGAAGGAACACACAAAGTAAAAAAAACAAGAAGACTGGGCCATTTTGGGAAAAAGGTCACCCAAGGATGCCTTCACTGCAGCTGTGGAAACATGCAAGTTGCACATAAATGGTAGAAAAAGGTATCCACTGCCACCAGCAATTTAGGTTTGTCTGTTACTGTAACTAGAAAGTTACAGGATCAGTGGGAAAGGAGTTAGTGTAATCCTCCAAACCGCACATCATGTAGTGTGTGCTTGTTAGGCAATATTCTAAAAATCTTCTAAAAATTTTGGACAAGGTATCACCTACACCAACTATGCAGATGATACCCAGATCCTTCTCCCACTTTCAGGGGATTATGACAAGGATTTGGCCTTGGTGAACAGAGTGTACATCATCCTCATCCAGGCATGGATGGCCATGCACGGTCTTTGCCTGAATGATGATAAAACAGAACTCATCCTGGGCACCCCCACCAACTTAAAAAAACTAGGACCTGACTATTCCTCATTCATGATTGACGGCAACCGAATTAAGGTAGCACAGGAGGTAAAAACACTAGGTTTTTATCTCGACTCTACTCTCTTTTGCCAAACAGGTTAACTCACTAGCATCCACTATGGCCTATACGTGCAAACTCATTAGAACCGGTAAGCCATTTCTTTCTAATAGCAGCTGCACTATCCTGGCCAGGGCCCTCATCCTGTCCCGCCTGAACTACTGCAACAAACTTTACCTAGGTTCTACCAAATCCACAGTAATAATCCAAACCCTACAAAATAATGCCCTTCGAGCGGCACTAGGCATCTCCAGAAGAGACCACATCTCTAAGAGCAGTCATCAGAACTGGCTCCGGACTAATCACAAAATCCTCTTAAAAACTTTGTCACTCACCTATACATTCCTTAATAAAGCTGCCCCATCTACCTTTCCGAGAGATTCCACAAAAAGACCTCCCTAAGACCATCCAGATCAGCAAACAAGGATCGCCTATCCATCCCTAGATTCAAACTTTCTATGATCGGAGGTAATGGCTACTCTGTGAAAGCGGGCAAATTATGGAACTCCTTGACCTCTAAACTGAGAATAGACCAATCTGATGTGTGTTAATCTGCTTAGAATCACATGCTGTGCATAGGTCCGACATCCAGTGGTCACTGCGGAGTATTGCATTTTGTTTTTCGTAGTCGAAAAGGGGACGTCGACAAGGCGTGTCTGTAACACTATCCCTATAGTGACGTGCGGTGTACCCACAATCCCTCACGCGTCAAGGTCTCACATTGTTTTTTTCTGCCCAGCTTTTGGTCGTCTTTACGCGGAGCTCCTCGAGAGACATTGCAAAACATATTTCCTGGACCTTGGTCCTGACTTATTACGCTAACACATAGATCCCTCCCCTCGACGTAGCTGCGAAGCTGTTTCTCCGCCGAACAAGATCTTAGACGGAGGAGACGAGACGGAGGAGATCCTTCGGCGCTGCTGAACACGTGGCCTGGCCTCGCCGGCCAGCATACAGTAGGGAGAGTGGGGGTGGAACTATTTTGTTTCTCTTCGAGAATGCCTTTCCTTTTCCCTTCCCTTTCCCTCGGGGTTGTTATCACCACTAATTATTGCCTCAGCTATGGAGAGGGCACCCTTTAGGTTTTGCCCGCGCTGCAAGGGCAAGTACACCTGGAAGGACAAGCATAAACGCTTAATCGTTGCTTGCCCCTCGATCATAAAGAAGACGGCTGCGCGGCTTGTCAGCTTTTAAAACCCAAAACTGTAAAAGAACTTAGAGTCAAGAGATGGGCTGCCTACACCATGTCGATGTCAGATTCCTCACCCGCCGTCGCCGAAAGTGACAAGGAAGGTGATAACACGACCACCGTTGCGGAAGTCTTAAACTTCTCTAGGGAGCGCTCACGGTCATAGACGTCCGTCCCCGGCCCCAACGGGCTCGGCTCACGCCCTGCTTATGGGGATGAACACTCCGGCGACAAGGACGCACAAAAGACTCACTCCCATAAGCACACAACCCACGGCTCTTCTTCGAAGAAAAAGAATCCATCAGCGCCGAAGGAGACGCAGGGCACCCCGGCGTCTACCTCAGACCGTAAGAGTCTAAAGCCCCACTCGCAAACGCAGCTGCGACCAGCGACTGGGCTTTCCACAAATAAAGGCGCTACCCCAAAACCATCCGACGTAACTCTGCATGTAAGAGCGCCCGTCGCAGTACAACATGCAACGCCCGTAACGTCGAGACCAGAAACCTCCACAGACAATTTACTTGTCGAGAGCCTAGCGAGGATTGTTTCCGCCGATACCCATAAGCGGACGACGAAAGACATGTCGAATAACGCGCAAAGGGCTAAAGACACGCCGAAAAAGCTGAAGGGGAGCCAGGAACTGCCCCCTTCATCTGGAGGGACTCCTGGCCTACCGGAAGGCTTTTCAGACGGCGACGGAAACCTTTCTTCGACGTTGTGGGAGAGGTCAAAGCGTTTCCAGGCAGAAAACACTAATTTCCCCTGCCCTAGACTACTCAGGGGTACCCCTTGAAACTCTGGAGAGACTCAATTTTTTTATGGAGAAGATGGAAAGGTTTATGGAAACCCAAAACCCACCAACCCCAAAAAGACCAAGAGGAGGACCCCAGGGTCAAATTTCCTAGGTTGTTTAATCCTTCGCTTAACGAATTAATTGTGTATGACCTCACTGAAGAGGAACAACATTTTCAGGAAGAGGATGAGTTTTTGAGTGTAGAGGAAGAACGAAACCTAGAGGAGGAGGGTTTTCAAGAAGATCCAGATACAGGTGCAGGGGGCTTCGGAGAAGAACTAGAGGTAGTTACCTCACACCCCTGGGAGTCCCCATCAGCGTACTCTGACCCTGATGCCATAACCCTATCTCCTCCCAAAGACTCGCCTATTAGGAACACATCTCCTATAGATGACCAGCCTGTGTTTAATGCACTGTTGCGCAAAGCAGCAGCGCATTTCGAATTAGACACAGTGGGAGACCTCTCCTGACATTGACTTTGTGGAAAAAGTAATTAAGGAGAAACCCCCCGTCAGTCAAACCATTCCACTCCTTGCCTCAGTAAAAAGAGGAATCGCCCCTTCTCTATCCACTCCTGCGTTGGTCAGAGGGGTCAACCCTCGAATAGAAAAACTCTTCAGTCCATCTCCTTCTGACCCTTTATACGTCAGGGGCCACTCCGTACCAGACTCCCTTGTAGTAACAAATACAAGGAAGAGGGCAGGGGTGCCACTGTCCACCAGCGATGCACCTCCAGACAAGGAGGGGAAAAAGCTGTATGCCCTGGGGAAAAGAATCACAACTTCCGCCGCTTTCTCAGCAAGGATTGCTAATAACTCTTTACTAGCAAGCTATGCAGACGCACAGTGGAGCAAGCTACGTAGCGACGCTGAAGAGGCACCAGAACCCTTGCGTACACGCCTTCTGGCCACAATCACGGAAGGGACACTAGTGAACCAAAGCATTGTTAAAAACACTTTAGATGCTGCAGAGACTGCTGGACGTTCCCAATCCAAGGGATACTCAAACGCCATGTCTGGCTGCGCAATTCGGGGTTTAAACCCGAAACACAGGCTTCCCTGATCAACAAACCTATAGAGGATGCCAATCGCTTTGGTAAGGCAATTGATGAGGCTCTAGAAAATGCTAAAAAGGAGTTTGACACAATCCAGACCCTTGACCAGATTTCTAGGCCACCTAACAGACGCGGCTTTGGCAATAAGCGCCTTTTTCGTGGCCAACGCCAGCAGCAGAATCGACAACAACAATACTCTGCCAACAACTGGTCCTTTAACCAGGGTAATAGTGGCCAGTACAATCAGAGAGTCTAACGCCGTGGCAAGGGGAGAGGTCGGGCCTCTACCCCTAGAGGCTCCCAGGCCAATAACAGCAAATGACCCGAAGATTCGGGTCCCCTCCCATGCATCGCCGGTCAGGGGCCGGTTAACATCGTTTCTTCCAGCATAGGAGGGAATAACAGCAGACCGTTGAGTACTATCAACCATAGCCCGCAGCTACTGTATAGAATTCAACAGTTCCCCAACATACAGACCCCCACGGGGACTACGCATGACACCAGAACACCTCGCCATCCTTCTACAGGAAGTGGAACAGCTACTGGAAAAAGGAGCTATAGAGGTTGTGCCTCTATCTCAGGTAACGGAAGGTATTTATTCAGTGTACTTCCTTGTACCCAAAAAGGACCTAACCTGCAAAAGTGTTGCATGGTAACCTTACAGGAAGTAATCTCCTTGCTATCACAAGGGGATTACATGACAACACTAGACATGAAAGATGCATACTTTCATATTTTAATGTTGCCAGCGCACAGAAAATACCTCAGGTTCATGATAGAGAACAAACACTACCAGTTCAGAGTGCTACCCTTCGGGATAGCATCAGCACCAAGGGTATTCACAAATGTAGTGGCAGCGGCCCATCTGCGCAGATTGTCCTTCCCAGTATACCCTTACCTCGACGATTGGCTCATAACAGGGGATTCTTACGAAACCTGCCTCTCCAATACCCAAAAGACTGTAGACCTTTTGTTCCAACTGTGCTTCTCCATCAACGAGAAGAAGTCCAGCTTAGACCCCAGCCAGATCAAACAATTCCTAGGGGCTCTAATTCGAACAAAGGACGGCCTCGTCTTCCCCTCCAACGAGAGGGTTCAAAACATGCTGTTTCAGATCCCCCAATATGTGGCAGGTCGAGAGGTGACGTACGCAAAGCAATGCGCTTGCTGGGAATGATGGCGTCGTATTTATTTGGTACCTCACGCGCGCCTGCGTCCAATGCAAGAGTGGCTCAACAACCAGTTGTGTCAGGCCAGCGGACAATGGGACGTTCTAGTGGCGGTCTCGCAGGCCTTGGTTCTCTCGCTACGGTGGTGGACAAAGGAAAACCTGCTAATAGGGAAACCTTTTGCCACACCCGCAGTGGAAGCCACTCTAACCACAGACGCATCCCTCACAGGATGGGGGGCTCACCTATCCCATCAGACTGCTCACGGAGTGTGGACTCCGAGCGTAGCATCCAAGCACATAAATCTACTGGAGTTACTGGCGGTGTTCAAGGCACGGAAAGCCTTCCAGGAACACCTACAAGGGAAGACGGTGATGGTCCTCACGGACAGCACCACAGCCATGTACTACCTCAACAAGCAAGGGGGAACCCACTCTCCAGGACTGTCCAAGCTGTCCCAGAACATCTGTAAGTGGGCTCTCAGACACATGTTCCTACTATCACAACATGTACCAGGGGAACTCAGTCTGCTAGCAGACAAACTCAGCAGAGATTTCCCCCTGCCCGCAGAGTACGAATGGCGGTTACACGA